>NC_140002.1:30431977-31031977 GCF_964263955.1 Coregonus lavaretus
TGACCAAGAACCCGATGGTCACTCTGACAGAGCTCCAGAGTTCTTCTGTGGAGATGGGAGAACCTTCCAGAAGTAAAACCATCTCTGCAGCACTCCACCAATCAGGCCTTTATGGTAGAGTGACCAGACAGAAGCCACTCCTCAATGAAAGGAACATGACAGCCCGCTTGGAGTTTGCGAAAAGGCACCTAAAAACTCTCAGACCATGAGAAACAAGATTCTCTGGTCTGATGAAAACAAGATTGACCTCTTTGGCCTGAATGCCAAGCGTCACGTCTGGAGGAAACCTGGCACCATCCCTATGGTGAAGCATGTTGGTGGCAGAATCATGATGTGGGGATGTTTTTCAGCGGCAGGGACTGGGAGACTAGTCAGGATCGAGGGAAAGATGAACAGAGCAAAGTACAGAGATCCTTGATGAAAACCTGCTCAGGACCTCAGACTGGGGCGAGGGTTCAACTTCCAACAGGACAATGACCCTAAGCACACAGCCAAGACAAAGTGGGAGTGGCTTCGGGGCAAGTCTCTGAATGTCCTTGAGTGGCCCAGCCAGAGCCCGGACTTGAACCCGATCGAACATCTCTGGAGAGACCTGAAAATAGCTCTGCAGCAACGCTCCGTATTCAACCTGACAGAGCTTGAGAGGATTTGCAGAGAAGAATGGAAGAAACTCCTCAAATACAGGTGTGCCAAGCTTGTAGCGTCATATCCAAGAACACTTGAGGCTGTAATCGCTGCCAAAGTTGCTTCAACAAAGTACTTAGTAAAGGTTCTGAATACCTGTTTTTGCTTTGTCATTATGGGATATTGTGTGTAGATTGATGATGGGCAAAT
Source organism: Coregonus lavaretus (assembly GCF_964263955.1). Classification (NCBI taxonomy): domain Eukaryota; kingdom Metazoa; phylum Chordata; class Actinopteri; order Salmoniformes; family Salmonidae; genus Coregonus; species Coregonus lavaretus. The sequence continues at coordinate 30,432,812 of NC_140002.1, forward strand.
ATTATTTAATCCATTTTAGAATAAGGCTGCAACATAACAAATTGTGGAAAAAGTCAAGGGGTTTGAACACTTTCCGAATGCACTGTATATATAAATTTGGAACCACCAACACTTTTCCTAGAGCTGGCCGCCCGGCCAAACTGAGCAATCGGGGGAGAAGGGCCTTGGTCAGGGAGGTGACCAAGAACCCGATGGTCACTCTGACAGAGCTCCAGAGTTCCTCTGTGGAGATGGGAGAACCAGGTGTGTCCAAACTTTTGACTGGTACTGTATATATATACATAACTTTTACAAATATATTTTCCTTTATTATTTTCCACTAACCCTACCACCCCTCCCCTAATTGGAGTAAACTAATGAACAACAACACTTAGGCTTCTACTTCCAGCTTATACATACTATATACATTTTACGGACACAATCTATTTTACAATAGTTATATTTTGTTTGTTTGTAGTCCTTCCTCTACCCTCAACCTCTCCCATCTATTTCTGATGTCCATCCAGTTTGATTTCTATTTGACATATATTTTTTACTGTGCTCTTTCAAAAAAGTTCTGAACCTACAGTATATACATTTTACAGACAGTATATTTTACTTTGTTATCTTGTTGTTATTAGTCCCACCCTTCAGCTCCATTCAACCCCTCCCATCTATCTCTTAACACCATCCATATTGGAATCTATTTGCCATATATTTTTCAACTGTGCTGTGACGCTTCACAAAAGTTCTGAACCTTTCTATTTTCATAGCTTCTACAGATTGTAAATTAAAGATAAACATTTTGGCTAAAAGTATTATTATATTATTGATCGATTTACTATGACTTTTCAAATCACCCAGTATTGCTATCTGCAGCGTTAGCCCCAGGTAAATGTTGCAATTCTTCAGCCATTCCTGGACCTGTGACCAAAAACAACCTACAAATGGACAGTACCAAAATAAATGATCTAATGACTCTGTCCCTTCGCAACAAAATCTGCAGAGCTGGGAAGGTTGTATCCCCCATATACAGTGGGGAGAACAAGTATTTGATACACTGCCGATTTTGCAGGTTTTCCTACTTACAAAGCATGTAGAGGTCTGTAATTTTTATCATAGGTACACTTCAACTGTGAGAGACGGAATCTAAAACAAGAATCCATAAAATCACATTGTATGATTTTTAAGTATACATTTGCATTTTATTGCATGACATAAGTATTTGATCACCTACCAACCAGTAAGAATTCCGGCTCTCACAGACCTGTTAGTTTTTCTTTAAGAAGCTTGCCTGTTCTCCAGTTATTACCTGTATTAACTGAACCTGTTTGAACTCGTTACCTGTATAAAAGACACCTGTCCACACACTCAATCAAACAGACTCCAATCTCTCCACAATGGCCAAGACCAGAGAGCTGTGTAAGGACATCAGGGATAAAATTGTAGACCTGCACAAGGCTGGAATGGGCTACAGGACAATAGGCAAGCAGCTTGGTGAGAAGGCAACAACTGTTGGAGCAATTATTAGAAAATGGAAGAAGTTCAAGATGACGGTCAATCACCCTCGGTCTGGGGCTCCATGCAAGATCTCACCTCGTGGGGCATCAATGATCATGAGGAAGGTGAGGGATCAGCCCAGAACTACACGGCAGGACCTGGTCAATGACCTGAAGAGAGCTGGGACCACAGTCTCAAAGAAAACCATTAGTAACACACTACGCCGTCATGGATTAAAATCCTGCAGCCTATGCAATGTCCCCCTGCTCAAGCCAGCGCATGTCCAGGCCCGTCTGAAGTTTGCCAATGACCATCTGGATGATCCAGAGGAGGAATGGGAGAAGGTCATGTGGTCTGATGAGACAACAATTGAGCTTTTTGGTCTAAACTCCACTCGCCGTGTTTGGAGGAAGAAGAAGGATGAGTACAACTCCAAGAACACCATCCCAACCATGAAGCATGGAGGTGGAAACATCATTCTTTGGGGATGCTTTTCTGCAAAGGGGACAGGACGACTGCACCGTATTGAGGGGAGGATGGATGGGACCATGTATCGTGAGATCTTGGCCAACAACCTCCTTCCCTCAGTAAGAGCATTGAAGATGGGTCGTGGCTGGTTCTTCCAGCATGACAACGACCCGAAACACACAGCCAGGGCAACTAAGGAGTGGCTCCGTAAGAAGCATCTCAAGGTCCTGGAGTGGCCTAGCCAGTCTCCAGACCTGAACCAAATAGAACATCTTTGGAGGGAGCTGAAAGTCCGTATTGCCCAGCGACAGCCCCGAAACCTGAAGGATCTGGAGAAGGTCTGTATGGAGGAGTGGGCCAAAATCCTTGCTGCAGTGTGTGCAAACCTGGTCAAGACCTACAGGAAACGTATGATCTCTGTAATTGCAAACAAAGGTTTCTGTACCAAATATTAAGCTCTGCTTTTCTGATGTATCAAATACTTATGTCATGCAATAAAATGCAAATTAATTACTTTAAAATCATACAATGTGATTTTCTGGATGTATCAAATACTTGTATCAAATACTTGTTCTCCCCACTGTATATAACATTCTACTGGTTGCAAGAATTTTGTATAATAACTTAAATTGAAAAATTCTAAGTTTTGAATCCGGCGTCGTTTTGCATATCAGTTCATAAACCATGTGCCATGGAATCGGTACATCAAAAATCTCTTCACAACTATTTTGCAATCTATATGGCACAGCTGTCAATTTTTGGGTCCTTAAATGAAACTGGTATATTTATTTATTTATCACAGTTTTCTTTAACCAATTTTGGTCTTTAATGCAGGGCCGACAGACAAGTTCCTTACTTTTCCCCCCTTCCACTTGCCTCTTCCATTTTTGCGGTAATGCTGCAATTAGTTGGTTGTAATTTTGGGTAGAGCAGACATTTCCATATATTTTTGTTAGGTGCATGTGTGACATAACTCCACAAGTCCTATTTATGATATAATTTATAAAGATTATACCTTTTTTTATAATGGTTTTTTATCAATTAGTATATTTGAGTTTAACCACAATATTTGTTGAATTATTTGTTCTGTCTTTTCTGGTGGATTACACTGAAATTGCAACCAACTTTCTATGACTTGTTTAAAAAATAGCTATATTTTTTAGATTATTTTCGATTTTCAAATAACCGAAAGTGAGAGGTTGTAATCTAAATAAAGGGAAAAAGGCCATTATTGAACAAGGGGTGAGACATTCTTACTAATTTGCTAGAGAACCAGTTCGGATTTAAGTATAACTTTTGTATGGCTGACGCCTTTAGTGAGAGGTTTAATCATTTTACATTTTAGTCATTTAGCAGAAGCTCTCATCCAGAGCGACTTACAGTTAGTGAGTGCATACGTTTTCATACTGGCCCCCCGTGGGAAATGAACCCACAACCCTGGTGTTGCAAGCGCCATGCTCTACCAACTGAGCTACAGGGGACTAATGCTTTAATATTTAATAATTTCTGCCCTCCGAATTCATATTCATTATATAAATAGGCCCGTTTAATTTTGTCTGGCCTGCCATTCCAAATAAAATGGAATATTTTTTGCTCATATAATTTAAAAAACAGGTCGCTAGGTGTAGGCAAGACCATAAGCAAATAGGTAAACTGGGATATGACTAAAGAGTTAATCAGGGTGATTTTTCCACAAATAGACAGGTATTTTCCTTTCCATGGTAGCAAGATCTTATCAATTTTTGCTAACTTTCTATTAACATTTATTGGAGTGAGGTCATTTCTTTCTTTTGGGATATGTATACCGAGTATGTCCACATCCCCGTCAGACCATTTTATTGGTAAACTACATGGTAATGTAAAAGTTAATAAAAATTGTGATCCAATACGTAATATAGTACACTTATCATATTTTGGTTTGAATCCAGAGAGGTTAGAAAATGTATCTAGATCCTCTATGAGGCTGTGGAGGGAGCAAAATTGTGGATTTAAAAGAAAACATGAATCATCAGCGTACAATGACACCTTTGTTTTTAAGCCCTGGATTTCTACCCCTTGACATTATTGTTGGATCTGATTTTAACAGCTAACATTTCGATGGCAATAATAAATATATATATGCCGATAGTGGACAACCTTGTTTTACTCCTCTTGACAGTTTAAAACGTTTTGAGATGTAGCCATTATTTACTATTTTACACCTAGGGTTGCTATACATAACTTTAACCCATTTTATAAGAGATTCTCCAAAATTGAAATATTCCAGGCATTTATATATAAACTCCAGTCGCACTTTATCGAAGGCCTTTTCAAAGTCAGCTATGAACACCAGGCCTGGTTACCCAGATTTTTCATTGTGTTCTATTGTTTCCAGTACTTGTCTTATATTATCTCCAATGTATCGTCCATGTAAAAACCTGTCTGATTAGGATGAATAATATCCGACAATACCTATTCTATTTTTTATTCTATTTTTTCGTGATTACAATCTTGTCTCATTGCTGCAACTCCCGAACGGGCTCAGGAGAGGCGAAGGTCGAGTCATGTGTCCTCCGAAACATGACCCGCGAAGCCTCGCTTCTTAACACCCGCTTGCTTAACCCGGAAGCAAGCTGCACCAATGTGTCAGAGGAAACACCTTTCAACTGACGACTGAAGTCAGCCTGCAGGCGCCCGGCCCGCCACAAGGAGTCGCTAGAGCATGATGAGCCATGTAAAGCCCCACCGGCCAAAACCTAGCCTAACCCGGACGACGCTAGGCGCCACCCTATGGGACTCCCGGTCACTGCCGGTTATGACACAGCCTGGGATCGAACGCCTCAACACTGCGATGCAGTGCCTTAGACCGCTGCGCCACTCGGGAGGCCTCAACAATACTTTTTTTATTCTATGCGCTAAGCATTTTGTTAGAATATTTGCTTCACAACACTGAAGTGTAAGAGGCCTCCAATTTTTTTAATGTACTAGATCTTTATATTTCCACTTCGATCCTGTTTCAGTAATAATTAAATCAGACCTTCTTGTTGAGTGTCTGATAATCTACCATTTATATAGGATTGGTTAAGACATGCTAATAACGGTCCTCTGAGTATATCAAAAAAGGTTTGTTATACCTCCACTGGTATGTCATCCAGCCCTGGAGTTTTCTCAGACTTAAAGGTTTTAATCGCATCAAGAAGTTCCTCCTCTGTAATTTGGCCTTCACATGAGTCTTTCTGTACAGCTGTTAATTTTACATTATTAATAGAAAAAAAATCCAGACAATTAGCTTCGGTTAGTGGAGATGGAGGAGACTGAAATGAAAATATATGCTTAAAGTACTTTACTTCATCTTTCAAAATATTGTTTGGTGAATCATGGGTGACCACGTCATTTGTAACAAGTTTCAGTAAATTATTTTTGATAGCATTTCTATGTTGAAGATTAAAAAAGAATTTGGTGTATTTTTCCCCATATTCCATCCATTTCGCTTTATTTTTATAATAAGTTCCTCCATTTATTTTTGTTTTTCCTCTAACTTATACTGAGCCTCTATGGTACAGTTTTTATTGCTATCTATCTGTACTGTTAGTCCTTCCATTTCCTTTGTTAATATGGACTCTTTTGACCTAAATTGCTTTTGTTTTAGAGATGAGTACTGAATTGCATGGCCTCTAAAGGCACATTTAAAAGTGTCCCATACAAAAAGGGGATCTGCTGTACCTATGTTATGTCAGGAAAAGTAAGTTATAAATTCTTCTGTCCTAGTTAAAAACAAGTTATCATCCAATAGGGTTTGATCACATTTCAAATATCCTCGCCCACGTGGCAATTCTGTAAGAGTAATATATATGCCAATTATGTGATGGTCTGACTGCATTTTGTCCCCTATCAACACTTTTTAAACTTTTGGTGCCAGAGAGAATGACATAAGAAAGTAATCAAGACGACTAGCTTGATTGAGTCTCTACCATGTATATCTCACTAGGTCAGCATATTTAAGCCTCCATATATCCACTAGTTCCAATATATCCATGACATTCGTGATTTCCTTAAGTGCATGAGGGTGATAGTTTGTAGTGGGATTTCCTTTACGGTCCATAGAGGTATTTAAAACCGTATTATAATCTCCCACCATAATAATACGAGTCTTGTATTGCTTGTAGGATTGATAAATTATTATATATTTTTTTAAAGAAGAGTGAATCATCATTATTTGGATGGTATAGGTTAATGAGCCATATCTGTTTATGGTTCAATAACATATTTAAAATCATCCATCTACCTTGAGGATCTGTTTCGACAATTTGCACATTTGGATCAAAATTGCTGTTAATTAATATCTGTCTTACATAGGGAAACCCTGCAGAAGCCTTAAGACACAGATCTGTGAGCACCGCAGCAATATACGGACAGGTGAGAAAAACAATCTGGTTGCTGTTCATTTTGTACAAGCTGGACATCCTATTAGTTCTCTGGGATACATTGGAATAGAAATGGTCAAGATGTCAAGCAGGGGAGGGGACATTGAGAGGAAACTTCTTCAAAGGAAATCTTTCTGGATCCACAGGCTCAACACACTATCTCCTCTTGGCCTTAACGAGGAGTTGGACTTGAAACCATTTTTATAGTTTCAATATGTCCAAATTGTGTTTTCTTTCATCCTAATTGAACATTGTATGAATATTGTATGTATATTACTGTAAATATTGATCACATTCCTTGTATATGATCATATATTTTGATACATTGAATGTTAATATTGTGAACCTATGTTATACATTAAAACTCGTTTTTCAACCACTCCACAAATTTCTTGTTAACAAACTATAGTTTTGGCAAGTCAGTTAGGACATCTACTTTGTGCATGACACAAGTAATTTTTCCAACAATTGTTTACAGACAGATTATTTCATTTATAATTCACTGTATCACAATTCCAGTGGGTCAGAAGTTTACATACACTAAGTTGACTGTGCCTTTAAACAGCTTGGAAAATTCCAGAAAATGATGTCATGGCTTTAGAAGCTTCTGATAGGCTAATTGACATCATTTGAGTCAAACACACTGTATATATATTTTCTGTTGTATTTTTGACTTTATGTTTTGTTTACCCCATATGTAACTCTGTGTTGTTGTTTTTATCGCACTGCTTTGCTTTATCTTGGCCAGGTCGCAGTTGTAAATGAGAACTTGTTCTCAACTGGCTTACCTGGTTAAATAAAGGTGAAATAAAAAATATAAATAAATTGGAGGTGTACCTGTGGATGTATTTCAAGGCCTACCTTCAAACTCTTTGCCTCTTTGCTTGACATCATGGGAAAATCAAAAGAAATCAGCCAAGACCTCAGAAAAATGTTTGTAGACCTCCACAAGTCTGGTTCATCCATGGGAGCAATTTCCAAACGCCTGAAGGTACCACGTTCATCTGTACAAACAATAGTACGCAAGTATAAACACCATGGGACCACGCAGCCGTCATACCGCTCAGGAAGGAGACGCGTTCTGTCTCCTAGAGATGAACGTACTTTGGTGCGAAAAGTGCAAATCAATCCCAGAACAACAGCAAAGGACCTTGTGAAGATGCTGGAGGAAACAGGTACAAAAGTATCTATATCCACAGTAAAACAAGTCCTATATCGACATAACCTGAAAGGCCGCTCAGCAAGGAAGAAGCCACTGCTCCAAAACCGCCATAAAAAAGCCTGACTACGGTTTGCAACTGCACATGGGGACAAAGATCGTACTTTTTGGAGAAATGTCCTCTGGTCTGATGAAACAAAAATAGAACTGTTTGGCCATAATGACCATCGTTATGTTTAGAGGAAAAAGGGGGCAGCTTGCAAGCCGAAGAACACCATCCCAACCGTGAAGCACGGGGGTGGCAGCATCATGCTGTGGGGGTGCTTTGCTGCAGGAGGGACTGGTGCACTTCACAAAATAGATGGCATCATTAGGAAGGAAAACTAAGTGGATATATTGAAGCAACATCTCAAGACATCAGTCAGGAAGTTAAAGCTTGGTCGCAAGTGGGTCTTCCAAATGGACAATGACCCCAAGCATATTTCCAAAGTTGTGGCAAAATGGCTTAAGGACAACAAAGTCAAGGTATTGGAGTGGCCATCACAAAGCCCTGACCTCAATCATATAGAACATTTGTGGGCAGAACTGAAAAAGCGTGTGCGAGCAAGGAGGCCTACAAACCTGACTCAGTTACACCAGCTCTGTCAGGAAGAATGGGCCAAAATTCACCCAACTTATTGTGGGAAGCTTGTGGAAGGCTATCCAAAATGTTTGACCCAAGTTAAACAATTTAAAGGTAATGCTACCAAATACTAATTGAGTGTATGTAAACTTCTGACCCACTGGGAATGTGATGAAAGAAATAAAAGCTGAAATAAATCATTCTCTCTACTATTATTCTGACATTTCACATTCTTAAAATAAAGTGGTAATCCTAACTGACCTAAAGCAGCTGTTTGAGAAGGCATGCAAAATTGAGCAAAAACTGGCAAAAATGGGGAGATTTGATTAACCATTGTCAAGTCCTAGGTGATGGAGATCAGATACACCCCCTTCCCCTGAAACACACACACGCTGGTCCCCCGTTGTGACCATTTTCCCCAAGCATCTATGTGCAGTCAGACCTTTGATTATTTTGTGCCACCAGGGCCACAATAATATGCCCCCTCTCTGATTGTCTGAGTGTGACCCCCTCCCCATGGGTTACTGCAGCTAGTGTTGCCAGCACTGCCACTACCTGGGTGGGGGTACCCCACCGGAATCCCCACCGGCTAGGTACAAGGTCGTCAAGGTTCTCATTAGCAGCTTTGAGAATTTCATTGTATATTATGCTCTCCCATCAGGGGGCTTTGGCTTTGTAAGACCAACCCTGCCAGGCAGGCTCAGAATCTTATCTTATTGACTGTCCCTTTTAGCTTGTTTTGTTTCTTTCTCCATTGTCGCAGCTTTTTCTCCACTCATTTCGAGGCCTTCAACTCCTTTATGTCTTTACTGACTAATTCAAGTATGCCCAGTTTGTCATTTATTGACTTTAACAGATCGGTTTCCACCTTTACCATTCCCGGTGGTGAAAAGCTTAAATCGTCTGTGTCCGTCAAGGAGTCACGTTTTCTTTTTGGAGATTGGTTCTCCTTGTTCTCTCCGTCATGTTTGGGTGTTGCTTGTTTTCGTAGTATTTGTCGATACATTTCTCTAGCCTTATGATTTGTTTTATGTTGTTATCCAGATTGAAGGTTATTTACCCACCAGTATGTGAAGTGCTAATATTTAGTCTAATTTACAGATATTAAATATTATGTTTTTATCTTGAGGTGATCTGCACTGCTGTGTTCAGTCCGCCATCTTGTTCCTCTCATTCCTTAACTTAATCTACTACCAAATCTGGGATAAGTCTTGATCCCATGAGCACCCCATTCCACCTCCCATCCGTCCTCAGCTTTAGAGAGGACTACAGATGGACTCCACAGTCACACTACAGTCTGTGCTATTACTACACCTGCTCTGGTTCCTTTACCCACACTCACAGACTCTCTCTCTCTCTCTCTCTCTCTCCCTCTCTCTCTCTCTCACTCTCCCCCTCTCTCCCTCGCTCTCTTTCTCTCCCTCCCCACAAACAGGGCTCTGAATCATACTGTATATAATCATCCTGCTCACACTCCGGTCCAGTCAAATTAAATTTGGCGCTTCCAGGACATCTGCCGTAAAAGATTCATCGCGGATCAGCCAGATCAGGAGCCCGGCAGTGCAGAACTCTAGTGGAGAAATGAGCTTTAAATGTGAGCATCTGCCATGTCTCTCTGACACTCGTCAGTTCCTCCCTTCATCTCCCTCTCGCTCTGTCTCTCTCTCTGTCTCTCTTCCGTCTCTCCCTCTGTGAGCCTTTTCTTGCCCCCTGTCTGTCAGGCTCATTGGACTATCCCTCCATCTTTCAATCACTCATCATCTCTGGAATCCCACTGCATGTCTGTGTCTGATGGAACGTCTAAGCCCTCCTCAGGCAAATGGCCAGATAGTGGGCTCTCTCTCTTTCCCTCTCTTGTTCATTGCAGTGGACCCTTTCGTTTTCCCTCTTTTAGTTATCATCACCAGTTTTACACCTACAGTTGTGGTCAAAAGTTTTGAGAATGACACAAGTATTGGTCTTCACAAAGTTTGCTGCTTCAGTGTTTTTAGATATTTTTGTCAGATGTTACTATGGTTTACTGAAGTATAATTACAATCATTCCATAAGTGTCAAAGGCTTTTATTGACAATTACATTTAGTTTATGCAAAGAGTCAATATTTGCAGTGTTGACCCTTCTTTTTCAAGACCTCTGCAATCCGCCCTGGCATGCTGTCAATTAACTTCTGGGCCACATCCTGACTGATGGCAGCCCATTCTTGCATAATAAATGCTTGGAGTTTGTCAGAATTTGTGGGTTTTTGTTTGTCCACCCACCTCTTGAGGATTGCCCACAAGTTCTCAATGGGATTAAGGTCTGGGGAGTTTCCTGGCCATGGACCCAAAATGTCGATGTTTTGTTCCCAGAACCACTTAGTTATCACTTTGCCTTATGGCAAGGTGCTCCATCATGCTGGAAAGGGCATTGTTCGTCACCAAACTGTTCTTGGATGGTTGGGAGTAGTTGCTCTCGGAGGATGTGTTGATACCATTCTTTATTCATGGCTGTGTTCTTAGGCAAAATTGTGAGTGAGCCCACTCCCTTGGCTGAGAAGCAACCCCACACATGAATGGTCTCAGGATGCTTTACTGTTGGCATGACACAGGACTGATGGTAGCGCTCACCTTGTCTTCTCCGGACAAGCTTTTTTCCGGATGCCCCAAACAATCGGAAAGGGGATTCATCAGAGAAAATGGCTTTACCCCAGTCCTCAGCAGTCCAATCCCTGTACCTTTTGCAGAATATCAGTCTGTCCCTGATGTTTTTCCTGGAGAGAAGTGGCTTCCTCGCTGCTCTTCTTGACACCAGGCCATCCTCCAAAAGTCTTCACCTCACTGTGCGTGCAGATGCACTCACACCTGCCTGCTGCCATTCCTGAGCAAGCTCTGCACTGGTGGTGCCCCGATCCTGCAGCGGAATCAACTTTAGGAGACGGTCCTGGCACTTGCTGGACTTTCTTGGGCGCCCTGAAGCCTTCTTCACAACAATTGAACCTCTCTCCTTGAAGTTCATGATGATCTGATAAATGGTTGATTTAGGTGCAATCTTACTAGCAGCAATATCCTTGCCTGTGAAGCCCTTTTTGTGCAAAGCAATGATGATGGCATGTGTTTCCTTGCAGGTAACCATGGTTAACAGAGGAAGAACAATGATTTAAAGCACCACCCTCCTTTTAAAGCTTCCAGTCTGTTATTCTAACTCAATCAGCATGACATAGTGATCTCCAGCCTTGTCCTCGTCAACACTCTCACCTGTGTTAACGAGAGAATCACTGACATGATGTCAGCTGGTCATTTTGTGGCAGGGCTGAAATGTAGTGGAAATGTTTTTTTGGGATTAAGTTAATTTTCATGGCAAAGAGGGACTTTGCAATTAATTGCAATTCATCTGATCACTCTTCATAACATTCTGAAGTATATGCAAATTGCCATCATAAAACCTGAGGCAGCAGACTTTGTGAAAATTAATATTTGTGTCATTCTCAAAACATTTGCCTCAGAAAGTATTCACACCCCTTGAGTTTTTCCACATTTTGTTGTGTTACAGCCTGAATTTAAAACGGATTAAATATATATTTTATGTCACTGGCCTACACACAATACCCCATAATGTCAAAGTGGAATTATGTTTTTAGAAATGTTTACAAATAAATAAAAAATGAAAAGCTGGAATGTCTTGAGTCAATAAGTATTCAACCCCTTTGTTATGGCAAGCCTAAATAAGTTCAGGAGTAAATATTTGCTTAACAAGTCACATAATAAGTTGCATGGACTCACTCTGTGTGCAATTATTATAGTGTTGAACATGATTTTTGAATTACTACCAGTATGAAAAAAACTACAACAAAAATACATGTATGCACTCACTAACTGTAAGTCGCTCTGGATAAGAGCGTCTGCTAAATGACTAAAATGTAAAATGTAAAATCTCTGTACCCCACAGACACAATTATCTGTCAGGTCCCTCAGTTGAGCAGTGAATTTCAAACACAGATTCAACCACAAAGACCAGGGAGGTTTTCCAATGCCTTGAAAAGAAGGCCACCTATTGGTAGATGGGTAAAAATATAAAAAAGCAGACATTGAATATCCCTTTCAGCATGGTGAAGTTATTCATTACACTTTGGATGGTGTATCAATACACCCAGTCACTACAAAGATACAGGCGTCCTTCCTAACTCAGTTGCTGGAGAGGAAGGAAACCGCTCAGTGATTTCACCATGAGGCCAATGGTGACTTTAAAACAGTTACAGAGTTGAATGACTGTGATAGGAGAAAACTGAGGATGGATCAACAACATTGTAGTTACTCCACAATACTAACCTAATTGACAGAGGGAAAAGAAGGAAGCCCGTACAGAAAAAAACAATATTTCAAAAACATGCATCCTGTTTGCAACAAGGCACTAAAATAATACTGCAACAAAATGTTTCAGAGCAATTAACTTTTTGTCCTGAATACAGCGTGTTGTGTTTGGGGCAAATCCAATTCAACACATTACTAAGTACCACTCTCCATATTTTCAAGCATAGTGGGGGCTGCATCATGTTATGGGTATGCTTGTAATCGTTAAGGACTGGGGAGTTTTTCAGGATAAAAAATAAACGGAATGGAACCAAGCACAGGCAAAATCCTAGAGGAAAACCTGGTTCAGTCTGCTTTCCACGAGACACTGGGAGATGAATTCACCTTTCATCAGGACAATAAAATAACCTAAAACACAAGGCCAAATTTACACTGGAGTTGCTTAACAAGAAGACAGTGAATGTTCCTGAGTGGCCGAGTTACAGTTTTGACTTAAATCTCCTTGAAAATCTATGGCACGGCCTTAAAATTGTTGTTTAGCAATGATCAACAACCAATTTGACAGGGCTTGAAGAATTTTGAAAAGAATAATGGCCAAATGTTGCACAATCCATGTGTGGAAAGCTCTTAGAGACTTACCCAGAAAGACTCACAGCTGTAATCACTGCCAAAGGTGCTTCTACAAAGTATTGACTCAGGGGTGTGAATACTTATGTAAATGAGATATTACTGTTTTTAATTTTCAATTATTTTGCAAAAGATTTTAAAAACATGTTTTCATTTTGTCATTATAGGGTATTGTGTGTAAATGGGTGAGAACAAAATATATTTAATCAATTTTGAATTTAGGCTGTGACACAACAAAATGTGGAATAGGTCAAGGGGTATGAATACTTTCTGAAGGCACCACACTATCCACGCCTGTGTCACTGTTTGCATCCTACTCATTGATATCTTGAAATGGATGTCAAAATGAATGTGTGTTTTTCATTCATGTATTTTCAGTAAGAAGCTGCTCAATATATAGAGGGTTCATTGGCTCCATCGGCTCTACTGTAACTGTCCTTTCTTAGGTGGAAGACAGCATTAGCAAAGAAAAATCTAAATTGTGTGACATTCAGGGAGAAAGGGTTTGGTGGGAATTTGTACTTTTCTAATGCATTGGCCACCTTTGTAGTAGGAGAAAGAGTTAGGCTGTATGTTCTAGTCCACCACCACTAGGAGCTGCTATAGATTCACTTGCTCCTATAATCACTGAACTTAAGAAGGAGTTCAGGGACGTTGGGTGAGGACGATGATGCTTGATGCTTTTAAGTTCTGTCTTCAACAATATTGTAGGATACATTGGTACCTAAAGCACCCTCTAATAACACAGACACACACAGAAACACACACACATAAATACCTATATGGAGATTGAATTTCATATATAAACATGATCAAATCCCGACATAAACACTCACATCTATAGTATAATACCAATATGTATGTAAACGTTCACCACAACAGAAAATCGTAAAACAAACACACAAGCGAGTAAGAAGCAGTTTGCCATCTTGATGCCAGTCAATTCAGGTATTGCACTGGAAGTTGATGGTAAATTCAACAGCAGAAATTAAATTGAAATGACCAAAAATCAGACACATATTACTGCACATACACACTCATAGGAACATATATACAGTAGGAACTTGTGACAGGATATGGAATTGGATTCAGTCAAATAAACTATGTTAGCCTCCAGACGTGTATAGACATCAATGTACATGTGGAGTTTCTTATCATGTGGAGCTTCTTATCTTTTAATGTTTATCAAAGCTTCCTTCCCCAATCTAAAACTCCTCACTACACCCTGGTATTCAAATAAAATTGATTATAATTATTGGCATAGAATATGCGTCTATAGAAAAGCTCCACATGGCTCTGCAAGGGTGGAGACAAATGGCTGCAGTCACAGTCACACAAATAACCTACAGATAGTGTATATTGGAATCCCCCACCACACCAACCTCCCTCCTGTAATTTAGTAGGTCTACATTCAGTGTTTATTTGTCAGTCTGTAATACAAATATTTTAGCCTGAAAGGTGTGTCTGAGTGAGTACTCGTCACGTCTGAGCGTATCCAGCACTAAAATGTTACACACACAACCCCACACGCCACGCCCCCACGCCTCTGTTTGTCCAATTTAACGACCATGATTTAGGCAGCTTGATAGATGCATTCTGTACATGTGGCATATGCATTCTCACGCTGTCATTAAATGTGTTTGAGACGAAATTATATTAGCTGAAGCACTGATATAGAAATAGCTTCATGAACTCAAAACAAATGATCATCCCAGCCAGACGAGCACATCCCCAACCCAACACCCCAAAGACGCGCGCATGATAAACCCATTCACCTGACAACGCGCACAGACGCGGTGCTTAGGCCTAATGTCTACACATTTATTCACATAAACAACACAAACAATGTCATTATTATGAATTCCAACGACACTATCGGTATGTTTTACGCGATGTCCACCTCTGACAAGAGGTTTTCTGACAAAGCCATCCGTTAAAATATGATTAGAAAGATACCGTGCATGGGCTCCATCATCACAAGTCAGCTGATGGACTTTTTGTTTTTCTGTGAAATATTTACGAGCACTAGTCACGTCACGACTGAAGTTAAACGCACAGTACTACGACCTGGGATACGTTATCTTTATAGTTCTATCGCAAATAAAGCAGACCTGCTGACTAGAGTTTCTGTGGAAAATGGCATAGCATACAAACACACGATATAGCCTCTACTAGGCCTACTTGTGCTACAGCAGAAATTGCAAACATGTCAATTATTGTGGAAAAACACCGTACACCGATCTCTAGCTCCTGCTTACATTGACTTCACATGCAATATTACAGTAGGGTAGGCTATATATAATAACATATTTAAGGGATCTGATTTCATCAATGGTGTTTGGTTTTTCAAATAAGAGGCAACATTTGCTGTTCCTAAAACATGTTATGGGAAATGAAGGTAAAGGCATTACCTTATAGAAATACTGGGGTATGGCTTGGTGCAGGGGTAAGTGCCGATTTCCAGTAGTAAAATCAGACAACAACAAAACCACGCCGGGATGTTGATGATGACATTGCTGTCTTCGTGGAAGAACGGTAGAAAAAAACACTTTTCCAGATGTGTCAAGAAAAACTGAAAGATATAATAAATAAATGGGGCGGATCTGAGAGGATTGTCGGCTCTTGTTTACATGAACAGCGTTTCCATCTTTCCACCGATTAAACCGGCACTATACCCTAAGAAATCAGATTAAAATCCATGGTGCAGTTCATTGCGACGTTACAAAATGTTCCTCTCCAAAAAACAGAGGGATAAACCCCATACACAAATAAAATAATGTAACGCTCTTAAATTCTGCGCCTTTTCGGAACCATCAGATTAAACATGGATGGCTTAGGCAAAAAATAACAACAGCACAAATAAACACAGAAATTTCGGTTCAAGCAGTGCGCTACCAGATATTTGCATTTATATTCATATGCATAGTTATCCAGAAGAGGCCATTGGTTGATTTAAAAAAAACGGATGCAACGAGGCAGGTTTATGAAGATTATATAATGCGCGTCTAGTTCAACCCGATGTGACGTAGTTTTTTTTCGATGGTCGTGTCGACATATCTGCCCGCATGACTGAGTAGCCTACGAATTTTCTATACGTCGTTTTTTTCTAAATGTATATGTCTGCCCTTTTCTCCACCTCTATCAACTGACTCGGCTTGAGTAGGCTATTTACAACTTCGTCTGCGGACTCGTTGCAGACGTAAGCAGACTGACAGCGTGTGCATTCCTTAACTGTGGTTCACAGCAGCCCATCTTCACCTTAGAAACTGACAGACATAGGCTACAACATTATATTCACACATAAAATAACACACGGCTTGCGAAAAGCACATTGTGCACCGGTTGACATGACACATATTCACAGGGTCAAGAAAAGTATTCAGAAATACATTAAACCATTTCAGGACTTTTATCAACTTTGCCGACCAGCAAGTTATAGCCTACTTATGAACAGTTTCTTACAGGTATGAACCATGTCCCTTCGTTAGGCTAGTCCTATTTCCCATCTTGAGGTCTGTATTTTCAATATTGTGAACTGCAAACTGAGTTAGTTAAATTGGGATTGAGTTAATTTGGGATTTTGTCGGCGGTGGAAGTGTCCCAAAACTGTTTAACATTCCACTATGATCTTTTTTAAACAGATAGCCTGTCTATTCAATTACCACTCTATAACAGTTGCCTATTTAGCTATAAGTTCTCTAAGGCTTACTTTCAAGTTGGTATTCCTTAAATCCCGCCTAGTTTCTCCTCTCCATCTCACCACTACTCTCCTCTTAATCTATAAATATAAGCACCTTTGAAAATGGCTGCACTATCATCACTGTCTTATATGACAGGTTGGCATGTGGATAAGGGAAATACGTAGAGAAGATTTATTCTCAGAAGCTGAACACTGTCAGGGTGTAACGGGATACCAAAGAGTCTGAGAGCAGTTTGGCAATAATCTTATTTTTATTTCCTACAAGTTCGCAATTCTAAAGTTCAAGGGGGACTGGAAAAGGGGAATGGGAACAATAGCAAAAGTAGCTTTCCGCCTGCAGTTAGAGGTGTTTGCAATGTTCACTCAGGATATGAGCTGCCTGGGCGCGGCGCTGTTCAGCGGCTGTAGTGCTGAATCGAGATGGTCTTCTCTTTACTTCGCTGTTCGCGATCGCGGTATTGTCCATGGTGCTAAACGACTGCGCTCCTGGGCGCAGCGCTGTTCAGTGGCCGCGGGCTGAATCAGCTATCAGTCTTCTGTTTAGGCTAGCCTACTTCATGCTGGTCGCGGTACTGTCCATGGTGGGCCAGAGCGCATTGCTGTTCAGTTGAACAATTGTGCTAACGTTTCTGTTTACTTTGAGCTGAACTCGTAACTGCCCATGTTGCTAAATGTTTGTGAGGCGGTGAGGCATATCAATGGATTCCTGCAAGCTAGAGATATCTTCATTGTACTTGCGGCTTCTACTATATCAGTTACAACGCAGGGAGGGGTCCAATGCTTGGGGTCTCAGTCATGCAGTCATCAGTCCATTACATGCTTTGTTACAGGTCTTTAGCAGAAGAAGTTGTACTTTACCTGGTTCCTCCTGAGAAGTGGTTGTATAAGTGTTTTCATTGTCTATATGTAGCCATAGGCTCTCCATGATTATATGCAAATATCACTATAGTAGAAGGAATCATATCCATTATATAGGCTACTGTGTAGGGCTAAGCTCCAAACCAGGGAGATGGACGAAATGAGAGAAAGCTGAGGGTATATGTGTAATACCCTTTCTAAGTAAATAACTTTTGTATGTATTCTCTATTCGACTCTTACTCTTAACTTAATTTTACCATTAGTTATAGGTCTACCTTTAGTGCTTTATACCCTATGACGGGCAACAGGTGACGCTAGGCATGTAGAGCACCTTTAGAAAAGGCCTTTTTAGAAAAAAGTGTTCTTTTGATAAACATTTTTAGTTCCAGGGACAACCATTTTTGGTTCCAGTTAGAACCCTTTTTGGTTCCAGTTAGAACCCTTTTGGATTCCATGTAGAAGCCTTTCCACAGAGTGTTCTACATGGAATCCAAAAGGGTTCTACCTGGAACCAAAACGGGTTCTTCAAAGGGTCCTCCTATTGGGAAAGTACCATTTTAGGTTCTAGATAGCATATGGACGATAATGAATAATCAAATTAATAAGAATCATATCCAAGATAATGTAGTTTATAGTGAGTCCCTTTTAATATTTATTCATATTTGGAGACAAGTCTACACCTTGCTTTTCATATTTCACAGCCCCTGTATAGCCAGATGTGGTGATCAACACACTTTCGGAAGGGCCCTTCCGTCTCTACAGTATGTAGACCTACAGGGCTCATCCCACGGTCTTGGAAGTCGAAAGACAATGGGCTTGTTCGACATTGCAGCCAACAGTGCAGGCGTCTGCCGACTGACTGATCTACAAAGAACCTTGCATCATAAATAACTACTCATTATTATTTGTAGATCAGTCAGTCAGTCAGTCACAATTTACCCATGATACATTACAGTTTTGATCCTCTTGAACACGGCCATAGTCGGAAGACATATAGGGAGCGGATCAGATACACAAATTCTGAGCAGGCCTGCATAGAACATCAGATCTTTTCAACACAGGAGGTTGGTGGCACCTTAGTTGGGAGGACAGGCTCATGGTAATGGCTGGAGCGGAATCAGTGGAATGGTATCAAATACATCAAACACATGGTTTCCATGTGTTTGATGCCATTCCATTTGCGCTGTTCCAGCCATTATTATGAGCCGTCCTCCCCTCAGCAGCCTCCACTGCTTTTCAATGCCTGGATAAGCTTTTACATCTCATGAACCACATTAATATAATATAATTATCTTCTAATATGCGCAGGCCTGCGCAGAATGTGTATCTGGAATGCATCCATTCATGTAAGATTTAAATGCGCGTCCACGCTGGTACATACTTGGGATTGAAACATTGCAATTGACATGATTTCCCGAAACTTGCCAAGCACTCCATGCATTGGCTGTCACCAGAGACGGAAGAGGAAGCGAGACACCCCATTCGCTATTTTTTTGTTTTGTTTTCTGGTTCAATGAAAGTCCATGAACAAAGTAGACCAGTCTGAGCTGCTATTGCATTGGTGTCTATGGGAGACACGCAGTTAAATAGACCAGAACTTACAATTTTTTCCAATAGTAAAAGGCCTGAGTGAACTATCTTTAGTTATCCACCAACTTTGCTGTCACTTGACAGTCTAGACCAGGGGTGTCAAACTCATTCCATGGAGGGCCTAGTGTCTGCAGGATTTTGGTTTTTCCTTTCAACGAAGCCCAAGACAACCAGGTGTGACCTTAATTCATTAATCAAGTACAAGGGGGGAGCGAAAACCCGCAGACACTCAGCCCTCCGTGGAATTAGTCTGACACCTGGGGTCTAGACTCTAGAGTTTAGACTGAGGAGTATAGACACAGATAGAATAATGAGCCAGATATTTCACCGGATGTATACATCTGAGCCAAATATGGTGATGAGAGGAAGCCCAGTGGCCAGCAGTGGGAGAAGATTGAGTGAGATGGATTTTGGCCAACATTCTGCAAATGTTCTCATCGATGAAACATTTGATCTCAATCCAGTTTTCTGTTCCCAAAACTAGAATCTGTTACGAACAGAGTGGACTAAGTTTTGTAGATTTTACCCTTTGCCAAAGTTTCTGAAAATTAGAAGGAGTGCAAGGGCGAATTGAGTTATTGCAAATGCGCACTTCATAGAGTAGGCATTCCCTAATAGAAATATGCAAATAAATGCTCAAACACACCAATAGGATCTCGCTGGCTCGTGCTTGGCTCTGCCCACCTCCGTGCTTGTTCTGCCCACTATGATTATTTTGCTCCCATTGGAAACGACAGGCTGTGGTTTTGGGGCCGTCGTTGACTGAGGTTGGTGAATGAAGGAGTTGTGACACTTCTCATGCTCTCAAAATGTCGGCGCCCGGAGAATACACATTTCCGAGGTGATCAGGACGATCATGAGATGGAGTTAAGTCGGGATGCCACCGGGCCGATAGCAAAGTCGAGAGAAGAGGAATATTGGGACAGGGACAAGGAAAGGTGGATTTCGGAGGAGGAATGGAGGAGGAGAAAGAGGAAGAAGAAGGTTGAATCTGAATTTGATGAAGATGAAGATGGTGAATAAAAGAAGATGAGATGGTGTGTCGAAGAAGACTGGGGTCAAGTACAAACAGAGTCATATTTCTGCCAGACCGAGTTCTGGAGGTGAAATTAAAGTGAATGAGGGAGATTTAAGTGAGGTGGAAGGTGTGGTGAGTCTTGCATCGATGGACATGGTCATGATAAAGATGAGTTTGGCATAGTGGGAGTGAGATTCTTGGAGAAAGTGGATCCAGGCCTTTTGGCTGATCCATTTGTGGTATCAGGTTGGGTGGAAAAGATGTTAGGTACTGTTAAATCGGTGAAGGTAACCCGAAGTGGACTTGTGATGTTTCTCTGTGTTTCTTCCGCCAAGAGGGAGTGGGCACTCCGTTCCACGCAACTCGGGTCAAGTACCATTTCTTGATTTGCTCTTAGGAACAGGGCACCATTGAAAGGTTTGATTTCTGGGGTAGCGTTAAGTGTGGAGGTGGAGCAATTGAAGTAGAAGATTCCTGGTGTTTGTGACGCCTGTCGTTTGGTACGACGCAGACCTGGTGGGGAGTGTGGTGAAGCAGAGTTGTCACAGTCTGTCCTTTTGAGTTTTGAATCAGTCTTTACCCAACAAAGTCATGTTAGGATATATCAGTTATCCTGTTAGAGCTTTTTTGCTGAATCCACTGCAGTGTTTCAGGCGCAACGTTTATGGTCATGTCGCAGCAGTGTGTAGGAGGGAGATTCCAAGATGTGGGAAGTGTGCAGGAGGGCATGGGACAGAGGATTATGTAGTTTCAGTGGAAAGAGTTGTGTGTGTCAACTGTAGGGGTGCCTATGTTGCTGGGGATCAGAAGTGTCCGGTGTGAGAGGCAGGTTGAAGTGGCCAGAGTCAGAGTAGTGCAGAATGTGTCTTATGCTGAGGCAGTGAAGAAAGTAGAGGAGGATGGGTCAAGGGTGGATCCTGAGAGGATCCCTGTGAGTAGTAGATCTGTGCCAGCACATAGGGATAGGCAAACAAGTGATATATGCTTCAGTAAGGTTGGCTTCTTATCGTTCATAGCAATGGCTATAAACTGTACCGCTGAAATGTAACGTAAATAACAGAAAATAGATGTTGTGGGGGCAGCTGCAGAGACATACTTGACGAGTTACAGGGTGTGTTGAGTGGTGGTGTTCTGTCCTCCCAGGCCGTTGGCATGGTGCAGAAGCAGATAGGGTCAAAGTAGTGGAATGGGATAGTGGGTTTTTAATGAGTGTAGTGTTAGTTGGAAGGGTGTTTTTTTTATTTTCCTTTTTTGCCATTTTGTATCATAAATTATAATGGATTTATACTATAGTCCAATTGGGGGCGGTAATGCAACAAATTGGATGCCAACCGCCGTTAAACCCCACCGAAGAAGAAGACGAAGAAGAAGAAGCAGCCAGGCTGCAGTCTTTCGTTTGACCAAAGATTTCTTTATAGCTAAACCAAGATAGACCACAACCCGTCGTTTCTAATGGGAACAAATGAGTCATAGTGGGCAGAGCCAAGCACGAGCTAGCGAGGTCCTATTGGCGTGTTCTAGCAAATATTTGCATATATCCGTTAGGGAACAACTACTCTGTGAAATGCGCGTTTGCAATAACTTAATTTGCCTTTGCACTCCTAAACAACGCAATTTTTTAAAACTCTGGCAAAAGGTAAAGTCTAAAAAACGTAGTCCACTCTGTTCGTAACAGATTCTGGTTTTGGGAACAGAAAACTGTATTGAGATCAAATGTTTAATCGATGAGAAAATTTGCAGAATGTTGGCCAAAATCCATCTCACTCTATCTTCTCCCACTGCCGGCAACTGGGCTTCCTCTAGCGGAAACGCAAAGCGGATGCTTCATATTTATACATCCAGTGAAATATCTGTCTCAATGTTCTATCTGCGGTTTGACTGTTGATCCGGAAACTCACAGAGGAACATAATCTTACACTCCGAGATGTGTTCTCGTAAATAGATTATCTTGAGTTACTATTAACGATAATATTATTGTTAATATAGTAACTTGTTTTTCTGTCAATGGTTAAACATATTAGACACACTAATGATAGCTCGTTAGTGTGTCAAGGTGTTGGGGGAGTGGAAGTGATTGTTATTTGCAGTATCTGCAGCCCAACTTGAACTGTGATCGAAGTAGCCTACGTCCATGCAGGGTTTAGGTCTACTAGGCTACTCCGGACAGTCGCCCTGTGAACAATTGAGGGGAAATTACAGAAAGGTAACAAGAATCAACTCCTTTTCCGATAAAATGTACTTTAACCAGCTTGGCTAAATGCATTCTAGTTTGTCAAGTAGACTTTTTGGTGGATTATCGATTTTACATTTAAAACATTGCCCTGATCTTTTGATTGATATTCTGTAGGCTATACCTAATTATATATTGGTGCACAGCTTATAAAAGTTTGATGGTTTAGAAAGGCTTGTAGACAATCCTAGTCCTATTCCAAATAAATATAAATAATTCTCTCACTTTTCCTTTTTTTCTCAATATAACTACAATTGATAATTGTCATGCTCTACTTGTTTTTCAACTGCAAAAGTGCGAGCTCATGCCATGCATTTTCCACTTCTATCGCTGCTGTGACATTAGTGCTATCACCAAAATTAAGGTCACAAGTAAAATTCCATTTAGATTAGTGATGTAGACAATACCACTGCATTTGATTTGATTTGTCATCTCAAGTCTCCAACAAGTGTAGTAGCCTTGCCTTAAGGCCTACATGTCCCCAAGACAATCTAATTTGAAACACGCAAATTGCTGACAGAGATGGGAATACCTGATCATATTGAACTGTATCTCTTTCTGCTCTTTAGGTTGCAGGGATGAAGCAGGAAAAGACTCGATTGAAGGATTTCCTAGAGAATATCAGTGTCCTGCAATGGATACTGACCTTCCTCTTATTAGGTGAGACCCCACATCTGCATGTGTGTGTGTACGCTTGCACATTTGTGTGTGAGAGATAAACCTGCTGACTGGCATTGAGCAAAATGTATGTGTCATATTTTGCATCCCTCCCTGTGGATCCACTCACCATTCCCTATTCCTCAGGTCTGGCTTGTATTGGGTTGATGGTGTACCTTATGTTTACCTCTCTGTGGCCACTGCCTGCTCTCTACTTCATATGGCAGTTGAAGGACTGGCACACACCTGAAAGAGGTACTGACATACTGAATGTTGCCCTGAATTCTTCAATGTTGTCAATTTTTCAAGTAATACTAATCTCTTTTAAGGTCTCTTTTAACTCTCAAGTAAAGAAAAAATCGAATTCCTGAATGTGTGCAACTTAATTTGCTTGTGTGAAAGTTCTTATCTGTCACCACCAGGGGGCAGGAGAATTGCATTTGTGAGAAACTGGAAAATGTGGAAGCACGTTAGGGATTACTTCCCAATGAAGGTATGTTGATGATGACAAGCTTTGTCAATTGACCGGAATTATTGTTTTGTTTTTTGTCTTAATAATTTAAAAAACCCGTCTTTTCTTTTTAAAGCATTGAACACATTGTTTCTACACATGAATAAGTCCCTGTTTCTCTCCTCCAATCTGTATCTCTCTCTCTGCCTTTGTTCAGTTGGTGAAGACAGCGGAGTTGAACCCAAACAAGAACTACATCTTAGGGTGTCATCCTCATGGGGTCATGAGTATGGGAGCCTTTACCTCTTTCAGCACTGAGGCCTGTGGCTTTATGGACCTCTTCCCTGGGGTGCGCTCCTGTCTGTGCATACTAGGTGGCATCTTCAAGGTCCCCCTCTACAGGGAATATGCCATGGCCATAGGTATATATGGCTTCCAGGGAAGTTTAGCTCTCTGGAAGCTGTAGTAGTGGATATTGTAAGGAGATGTAAATGTTTTTTGTGAGGAAAAGGGATGTTGTGTTGTTGCCAATCAATTACCATGAATTCCTCCCTTAATGTAACACAAAATCCTTCTACTTGCCTCTGTTCAATAAATTAGTCTTGCTTTCTCTCCATCTCTGTCTCTATCTCTCCGTTATTCCTCTCATCAGGTTGTTATCCAGTCAGCAAGCCCAGTCTAGAGCACCTTCTGTCTAAAAGTGGGAAAGGTAATGCGGTAGTGATTGTGATAGGGGGCGCTGCTGAGTCTCTGCTGAGTCTGCCTGGGGTCAATACTGTGTTTATGAAGCAGAGGAAAGGCTTCGTCCGGGTGGCCCTGGAGTTTGGGTGAGTTATCTATCTTATGGATGGACCAGTAGTGAGAGGCCACAAATGAACAAGAAAGCAGTGTTGTAGTTATAAAAAAAATACAACCATACATCACATAGCTAGATCATTGATCCCTGGATCCACAGGGATCAATGAGGGCTAGCCCTAGATCCACAGGGCTAACTGCTTTTGGCTGTGTTTAAGAAATACTTTTTAAAAAACATTTATTAGGAAACAACCCAGTGGGTCAGTTCTCATCTCTCTCATTGTTCCTCAGGGCTGACCTGGTGCCCGTCTACTCGTATGGGGAGAACAATATCTTCCGCCAGGTGATCTTCTCACAGGACAGTGTGGGCTGGAGGTTGCAGCAACTCTTTAAGAAGCTCATGGGCTTTGCCCCCTGTCTGTTCGTGGGTGAATGCTGGTTCTGGATGCCTTACCACTGCCCTGTCACCATTGTCGGTCAGTGACTATGTCAACGAAATGCCTTGCTTAATTTACTGATTAACTTGTAATTTTGAAAATGCACAACATTTGTCTTATGATCCACAATCTCTTCGAGTCGCCATCGGTAACTGAGGTATAGCTTTTTTCTGTTACACAGTAGTGTGCAAAAGTAGTGGCTTCAGAAGTGTTTTAGTAACTTTTAGTGAGTTTTAAAGTCACTTTAGTAATTCACTAGATTAGAAAACTGCTTTGAGTGACTGATGGTAGAACACAGCTTGTGTAGCTTTGACCAAATGCTCTTTCTCTTTGTGATACAGTATGTACAGCAACATAGTGTTACGTTTCTCACTCTGCTTCACCCATTTCTGTGTATTCCTCTCCAGTGGGTAGTCCTATCCCAGTGCCAAAGCGGCCATCCCCCACTCAGGAGGAAGTGGATCACTACCATGGCCTCTACATGGAGGCCCTGGCCAAGCTCTTCCATGGACACAAGGCCAGCTGTGGACTCTCAGACAGCCACGAGCTGCGGATCATATAGGCCAATCATTTAGACTGCTCCCACAAGGACTATGTGAATGACGTGATTTGTCATGGTGTCCTTCTTTGCCTATCAGTCAGATACTGTAGCCAACCAATCTCCACAGTGAGACTACTTGAATGAACGTATTCCAACTCAGGATCCAGCGATGTCCCAATCATTGATCACTGGATCCACCAAGTTGCCTGGCTAATATAAGGGAACAGTGCATGTGCTTTAATGTAGCAATAATTTAACCATGAATCTGAGCACCTCTAAAGGCGCCCGCATGCTTCCCAGCCGAAACAGTTTGGAAGAGTGTGTGCATATATTAAGATGACATTTTGATGTTTTGTTCATTTTGGACTTCGGTAAGTTTTCTTCCCGGTTTTTCGGGTACACAAAACATTTTCTGGAGGCAAGCCGAAGTCGGTAGCCAAAGTCTACGCCCCTTCGTCTGTGATTAGTCAACAGTAGGGATTCTTCAGTAAAATCTTTGTTGTCATTCAGTGAGAGACGACTTGTTTTCATGCACATTTTTTCATTGAGAAATAATGCACCAAACATCTTAGATGTAAAATGCACGACTAAGATCTCCTTGGCAAAAACGTCAAATTAATGACAGATTTCTTGAGTTATCATAGATTAATTCTGACTATTTTGAGAAAGTGTATACTGGCTACGACTTTAGCTAGCCGCCAGCCGAACTGAAGCATGCTGACACCTTCCACTCGTCCAACATCCCACATCTCAATGTTATTACCCCCAAAAGCTGTTGAGTACAACACACACCACAACTCAACAACTTTTGGGGGTAATAACATTGATTGATACTGGGAAGATGCACAGTGCAACTGGTGGATAATTATACTTTTATTAGTGGTAATGTGTGTATTATATATCCCTCCAATTCATCACAGACCATCAGAGGTGGAGGAGGAGGTGGTGGTACAGGTTGCCATGGAGATGTCTGGACGAGTGGAAGGCCCTGCAGGAGCTGAGTCACCCAAGGCGGTTTAACCTCCATAAGCTGGACAGCATGGTGCCTTCTAAAGGCGTCAGCATGCTTCAGTTCGGCTGGCATCTAGCCAAACCGAATGAGTGTGCTCGCATACTCCATTAAAATACCTTCGCTTTTAGCGACAATAGTACTGTTTGTCCATTTTGAGACGCCGTAGCAAGTAAAAAGTCAGAATTAGATAACTGAAGAATTCTGTCATTAATTTTGACGTTTTTGCCAGAGAGATCTTAGTCGCACAATTTTACATCTAACTAAGATGTTTGGTGCAGTATTTTTCAATGAAAAAATGTGCATGAAAATGAGTCGTCTCTCGTTAAATGACAACATAGACTTTATTAAACAATCCCTACTGTTCAATGACAATCACAGACGAAGGG
Organism: Coregonus lavaretus; assembly: GCF_964263955.1. Lineage (NCBI taxonomy): Eukaryota > Metazoa > Chordata > Actinopteri > Salmoniformes > Salmonidae > Coregonus > Coregonus lavaretus. The sequence goes on from NC_140002.1 coordinate 30,459,530, forward strand.
GCGTAGACTTCGGCTTGCCTCCAGAAAAACATTTGTGGTCCCGGACAGCCGAAAAAACCCTCACCGAAGTCCAAAGCGAACAAAAACGTCACAAAATGTTGTCGTAATATATGCACAAACTCTACCGAACTGTTTCGGCTGAGAAGCATGCGGACGCCTTTAAAATACTCTCCATTTCATAACAAACAGAGATTGATTGTGTGATTTAGGATTTATAAAGAAAAACTGCATACACTTTTACATTCATGTGGATGCTAACATGATTACGGGTAATCCTGAATGAATCGTGAATATGATGAGTGAGAAAGTTACAGACGCACAAATATCATACAGGTTAGCATGTCTTGGGGGTATGTTATTTGTGCGTCTAACTTTCTCACTCATCATTATTCACAATTAATTCAGGATTATCCGTAATCATTGTAGCTTTCACATGAATGTAAAAGTGTTTAGAAACATATTCTATTCTTATTTACTATAAAAGTGACTCCAAAATGACACAATACATTATTTACCATTAATTTCTATTGGGCACAAAATAATCTGAAACACAACCAAAACAAAGAGCAAATGCATCCAACAAATTTGTAGAATCACAAGCTTGATGTAGTCATTGCATGCTATGAATATGGGACCAAATACTTCACTTTTTACTACATTAATACACATAGGTGAATTTGTCCCAATACTTTTGCTCCTCTAAAATGGGGGGACTATGTATCAAAAGTGCTGTAATTTCTAAACGGTTCACCCAATATTAAAATAATTGAAGCTGACAGTCTGCACTTTAACCTCATAGTCATTGTTTGATTTCAAATACAAACTTGTGGAGGATAGAGTCAAAAGAAGAACAAATGCTTCACTGTCCCAATAATTACGGAGGGCACTGTAGCTCATTGACTGACTGTAAGGGAGTCATTTGGCTCATTCAGACTGACTGTAAGGGAGTCATAACGTTCATTCAGACATGATGCTGCACAAAGAAACCAGTCCTTCAGTTGATGATAGGACATGGGATCAAGCAATGGAATGAGGCAGCCATTCACATGCACCAACAGAGAGCATCACACAGTCCACTTCAGACACCTGTGAGAGGAGGGAGAGTGCGAGTCATTGCTAAATTATGAGTGGAGAAACTCACAAGTTCTACCCATCACAACACTAACAACATTCAACCAAAAGAGAAGAGATCAGGTACACCCTCTGCAGTGCCAGTGCTGTACATGGTCTCATGATGCGTGCCCAGGCAGTGGACACAGAAGTAGCGTGCCCCACAGGAAATGCAGGTGTACGGAGACGGAAAACCACACACCGCACAGAAGTGGCGCTGGGGCAGTTTGGAGGGCTCGGGGCAGTCGGGTCCCTCATTCCGACTCAGTTCCTATAGGGAGCAGCTGGAGATGGAAGGAAACAGAGAAGGAGCAGATGATTAAAGAGAGGGGAGGAAAGCAGAGCCGCAGGGCTGGACTTATGGACCTCACCTCTTCCTCCAGTAGAGCCTGGAAGTTTTTCTGAAATCTCAATTTGAAATGATCTCCTCGTGTCTTCCTCTTTTTGCCTGAGGACATAAGTGGAGTAAGCCATGAATGGACAGAGCAGTCATTGCAAAACTTATTTGTGTATTAGGTATCTCTGATCTGATTATGTTTGCTTTAGACTCATAGCTGTCCTCAATCTGGGGGAGCCTCTTGACCAGCTGGGTTAGGATGGAATGAGGATCATCAATTGTCCTTTTCCAAGTGCCTCTAGCTGTCTGGTTAAAAGCCAATTTATGCTTGATCCGATAATGTGGTCGGAGGCTTCATATGGAGGTTGTGACGCAATTGCGGAGCCTCCGGAGGCATGCAGAGGCCAAATCGAGCTCCATACCGCATCGCCATGTGCCTCTCATATGTTGTAACAATGCGGAGGGCTCCATATAGCTCCACATTGACGTGATTGGTTGAAGCATTTTGTCTTCTTTTGACTCTATACTCCAAAAGTTTGGATTTGAAATCAAACAATGAATATGAGGTTAAAGTGCAGACTGTCAGCTTATTATTTTCATCCATATCCGGTAAACTGTTTAGAAATGTCAGCACTTTTGGTACAAGAGATAGACAACAATACAGATAAAAACAAAAACAAAACAAAAAATATACAATACATAAGTAAAATAAATAAAAAAGGTTTGTTAAAACAGATAACAAAACCTACTAACTATAAATGAATTGATCAGTAATCACGAATATACAGTGGGGAAAAAAAGTATTTAGTCAGCCATCAATTATGCAAGTTCTCCCACTTAAAAAGATGAGAGAGGCCTGTAATTTTCATCATAGGTACACGTCAACTATGACAGACAAATTGAGAGAGAAAAAATCCAGAAAATCATATTGTAGGATTTTTAATGAATTTATTTGCAAATTATGGTGAAAAATAAGTATTTGGTCACCTACAAACAAGCAAGATTTCTGGCTCTCACAGACCTGTAACTTCTTCTTTAAGAGGCTCCTCTGTCCTCCACTCGTTACCTGTATTAATGGCACCTGTTTGAACTTGTTATCAGTATAAAAGACACCTGTCCACAACCTCAAACAGTCACACTCCAAACTCCACTATGGCCAAGACCAAAGAGCTGTCAAAGGACACCAGAAACAAAATTGTAGACCTGCACCAGGCTGGGAAGACTGAATCTGCAATAGGTAAGCAGCTTGGTTTGAAGAAATCAACTGTGGGAGCAATTATTAGGAAATGGAAGACATACAAGACCACTGATAATCTCCCTCGATCTGGGGCTCCACGCAAGATCTCACCCCGTGGGGTCAAAATGATCACAAGAACGGTGAGCAAAAATCCCAGAACCACACGGGGGGACCTAGTGAATGACCTGCAGAGAGCTGGGACCAAAGTAACAAAGCCTACCATCAGTAACACACTACGCCGCCAGGGACCCAAATCCTGCAGTGCCAGACGTGTCCCCCTGCTTAAGCCAGTACATGTCCAGGCCCGTCTGAAGTTTGCTAGAGTGCATTTGGATGATCCAGAAGAGGATTGGGAGAATGTCATATGGTCAGATGAAACCAAAATAGAACTTTTTGGTAAAAACTCAACTCGTCGTGTTTGGAGGACAAAGAATGCTGAGTTGCATCCAAAGAACACCATACCTACTGTGAAGCATGGGGGTGGAAACATCATGCTTTGGGGCTGTATTTCTGCAAAGGGACCAGGGCGACTGATCCGTGTAAAGGAAAGAATGAATGGGGCCATGTATCGTGAGATTTTGAGTGAAAACCTCCTTCCATCAGCAAGGGCATTGAAGATGAAACGTGGCTGGGTCTTTCAGCATGACAATGATCCCAAACACACCGCCCGTGCAACGAAGGAGTAGCTTCGTAAGAAGCATTTCAAGGTCCTGGAGTGGCCTAGCCAGTCTCCAGATCTCAACCCCATAGAACATCTTTGGAGGGAGTTGAAAGTCCATGTTGCCCAGCGACAGCCACAAAACATCACTGCTCTAGAGGAGATCTGCATGGAGGAATGGGCCAAAATACCAGCAACAGTGTGTGAAAACCTTGTGAAGACTTACAGAAAACGTTTGACCTGTGTCATTGCCAACAAAGGGTATATAACAAAGTATTGAGAAACTTTTATTATTGACCAAATACTTATTTTCCACCATAATTTGCAAATAAATTCATTAAAAATCCTACAATGTGATTTTCTGGATTTTCTTTTCTCATTTTGTATGTCATAGTTGACGTGTACCTATGATGAAAATTACAGGCCTCTCTCATCTTTTTAAGTGGGTGAACTTGCACAATTGGTGGCTGACTAAATACTTTTTTTCCCCCACTGTATATATATACAGTACCAGTCAAAAGTTTGGACACACCTACTTATTGTAGAATAATAGTGAAGCCATCAAAACTATTAAATAACACATATGCCAAGAGTGTGCAAAGCTGTCATCAAGGCAAAGGGTGGCTATTTGAAGAATCTCAAATATAAAATATATTTTCATTTGTTTAACACTTTTTGGGTTACTACATGATTCCATATGTGTTATGTCATAGTTTTGATGTCTTCACTATTATTCTACAATGTAGAAAAAGAAAGAAAGAAAAACCCTTGAATGAGTAGGTGTGTCCAAACTTTTGACTGGTAGTGTATTTGTTTTGTTTAAATGTGTGTGTGCATGTGAGTGTCTGAGAGTTAGGCTATATGGAGGAGATTACTGAGTAGTTTGGTTCATCAGGCTGACCCCCAGTCTTCGCTTGAAGTTATTGATGGATGATGATATTTTGGCAATGTGAAGATAAGAATTCCAGAGTATGGCACCTCTATATCTGATAGAGAACTGACTATGTGAGTTTTTCCTGTCCACTATCGGCATATCTATTTATTATGGCCATCGAAATGTTAGCTATTAAAATCAGATCCAACAATAATATCAAGGGATTAGAAATCCAGGGCTTAAAAACAAAGTTATCATTGTACGCTGATGATTCATGTTTTCTTTTAAATCCACAACTTGAATCCCTCCACAGCCTCATAGAGGATCTAGATACATTTTCTAACCTCTCTGGATTACAACCAAATTATGATAAATGTACTATATTACGTATTGGATCACAAAAAAATAAAATTTTTACATTACCATGTAGTTTACCAATAAAATGGTCTGATGGTGATGTGGATATACTCGGAATACATATCCCAAATGAAATAAATGATCTCACTCCAATACATTTTAATAGAAAGTTAGCAAAAATAGATAAGATCTTGCTACCATGGAAAGGTAAATACCTGTCAATTTGTGGAAAAATCACCCTGATTAACTCTTTGTATTATCCCAGTTTACCTATTTGCTTATGGTCTTGCCTACGCCTAGCGAACAGTTTTTGAAATTATATGCGAAATAATTATTCAATTTTATTTGGAACGGCAAGCCAGACAAAATTAAACAGGCCTATTTATATAATGAATATGAATTCGGAGGACAGAAATGATTAAATATTAAAGCATTAGACCTCTCACTAAAAGCTTCAGTCATACAAAAGTTATACTTAAATCGGAACTGGTTCTCTAGCAAATTAGTAAGATTGTCTCACCCTATGTTCAAGAATGGCCCTTTTCCCTTTATTCAGATTACAACCTCTCACTTTCAGTTATTTGAAAAGGAAATAATCTCCCAAATATTACTATTTCTAAAACAAGCCATAGAATGTTGATTGCAATTTCAATTTAATCCTCCAGAAACTACAGAACAAATAATGCAACAAATATTGTGGTAAAACTCAAATATACTAATTGATAAAAAACCATTATTCTTTGAAAAAATGTTTAAAAAAGGTATAATCTTCGTAAATGATATCATAGGTAGGACTGGTGGTGTTATGTCACACATGCAGCTAACAAAAACATATGGAAATGTCTGCTCTACCCAAAATTACAACCAAAAAATTGCAGCATTACCACAAAAATTAAAGAAGAAAGTGGAAGGGGGAAAAAGTAAGGAACTTGTCTGTCGGCCCTGCATTAAAGAACATAATTGGTTAAAGAAAATTGTGATAAATAAAAAAGTATACCAGTTTCATTTAAGGACCAAAGGATTGACAGCCGTCCCATACAGATTGCAAAATTGTTGGGAAGAGATTTTTGACGAACCGATTCCATGGCATAGTGTTTATGAGCTGATACGCAAAACGACGCCGGATTCGAAACTTCGAATTTTTCAATTTCAATTATTATACAAAATTCTTGCTACCAATAGAATGTTATTTATATGGGGGATACAATCTTCCCAGCTCTGCAGATTTTGCTGCGAAGAGACAGAATCATTAGATCATTTGTTTTGGTACAGTCCATTTGTAGCTTGTTTTTGGACACAGGTCCAGGAATGGCTAAAGGATTGCAATATTTACCTGGAGCTAACACTGCAGATAGCACTACTGGGTGATCTGAAAAGTCATAGTCAATCGATCAATAATATAATAATAATTTTAGCAAAAATGTTTATTTTCAATTTACAATCTGTAGAATCAATGAGAATAGAAGGGTTCAGAACTTTTGTAAAACATAATAAATAATAAATAAAAATAAATAACATAAAACATCACAGTTGAAAAATATATGGCAAATAGAAATCCAATATGGATGGTGTTAAGAGATAGATGGGAGGTGTTGAATGGAGTTGAAGGATGGGACTAATGGGACTAATAACAACTAACAACAACTAATAACAACAAGATAACTAATGTAAAGCATACTGTGTCCATAATAAGTATATAGGTTATAGGTTGAGAGCTTTTGTGAAAGAGCACAGTTAGAAAGATATGGCATATAGAAGCAAACCGGATGGACATCATGAAAATGATCGGAGAGGTTGAGGAAGTTCAGGAGTAAAAACAAAAAATATATAATTATTGCAAAATTGATCCATAAAATGTATATGGTATGTATAAGCTGGAAGTAGAGGCCTAAGCATTGTTGTTCACTAGTTTACTCCAATTAGGGAAGGGGTAGTGGGGTTGGAAAGTAATAAAGGGTAATATTTTGTTTTTAAAGGATATGTATATATATGTACAGTTGAAGTCGGAAGTCTTTGGTCTTGGCCATGGTGGAGAGTTTGGAATCTGATTGATTGATTGCTTCTAGCTCCCAGTTGTCTTTTATTCAGGTAACGAGCTGAGATTAGGAGCACACTCTTAAAGGGAGTGCTCCTAATCTCAGCTTGTTACCTGTATAAAAGACATCTGTCCACAGAAGCAATCAATCAATCAGATTCCAAACTCTCCACCATGGCCAAGACCAAAGAGCTCTCCAAGGATGTCAGTGACAAGATTGTAGACCTACACAAGGCTGGAATGGGCTACAAGACCATCGCCAAGCAGCTTGGTGAGAAGGTGACAACAGTTGGTGCGATTATTCGCAAATGGAAGAAACACAAAATAACTGTCAATCTCCCTCGGCCTGGGGCTCCATGCAAGATCTCACCTCGTGGAGTTGCAATGATCATGAGAACGGTGAGGAATCAGCCCAGAACTACATGGGAGGATCTTGTCAATGATCTCAAGGCAGCTGGGACCATAGTCACCAAGAAAACAATTGGTAACACACTACGCCGTGAAGGACTGAAATCCTGCAGCGCCCGCAAGGTCCCCCTGCTCAAGAAAGCACATATACAGGGCTGGATGAAAGTGTTGTGGTCAGATTAGACCAAAATGGAGCTCTTTGGCATCAACTCAACTCGCCGTGTTTGGAGGAGGAGGAATGCTGCCTATGACCCCAAGAACACCATCCCCACCGTCAAACATGGAGGTGGAAACATTATGCTTTGGGGGTGTTTTTCTGCTAAGGGGACAGGACAACTTCACCGCATCATAGGGACGATGGATGGGGCCATGTACCGTCAAATCTTGGGTGAGAACCTCCTTCCCTCAGCTAGGGCATTGAAAATGGGTCGTGGATGGGTATTCCAGCATGACAATGACCCAAGGCACACGGCCAAGGCAACAAAGGAGTGGCTCAAGAAGAAGCACATTAAGGTCCTGGAGTGGCCTAGCCAGTCTCCAGACCTTAATCCCATAGAAAATCTGTGGAGGGAGCTGAAGGTTCGAGTTGCCAAACATCAGCCTCAAAACCTTAATGACTTGGAGAAGATCTGCAAAGAGGAGTGGAACAAAATCCCTCCTGAGATGTGTGCAAACCTGGTGGCCAAAGGGTTTTGCCACCAAGTACTAAGTCATGTTTTGCAGAGGGGTCAAATACTTATTTACCTCATTAAAATGCAAATCAATTTATAACATTTTTGACATGTGTTTTTCTGGATTTTGTTGTTGTTATTCTGTCTCTCACTGTTCAAATAAACCTACCATTAAAAGTATAGACTGATCATGTCTTTGTCAATGGGCAAACGTACAAAATCAACAGGGGATCAAACACTTTTTTCCCTCACTGTATGTATATGTATATAAATATTTGCGAGAAAAAAACATATGGGAGATTGGAAGTAATGCAGACAATTACATTGATGGAAGTTACAATCTATTTGCAATATTAAAGCTTTTTTTTTTTTATACAAAATAAAATGTGAAGATAAGAATTCCAGAGTATGGCACCTCTATATCTGATAGAGAACTGACAATGTGAGTTTTTCTTAAACAAAGGTGCAGATGGAGCCAGGTAATTAGAGGTGGCTAGTCTTGCCAATTTCTTTTGTATGATGAGTAATTTGTGTAGGTAGGAGGCATATGTACTGGCCCAGACAATATTATACTAAATGAGATATGAGTAAGTTAAGCTATAGTATAGAGTTAGAAAGCAAGCCTGATGAACCAAAGCACTACTCTTTCTGATGATACCAATAGATTTGATCACTTTGCTGCAGACAAATTGAATATGATCTTTCCAGGATAACTTTTCATCAATTAGAACTCAGAGGAATCTAGTGGATGTGACTTGTGCCATTTCATTCCCACCAATTGAGATTCTGGCTCTTTTTTTCTTTTTCTCTCTTCTTATTCTTACTAGTGAATACAATAAAATTGGATTTTTCAACATTTAAAGATAATTTGTTTATCTGGAACCACTCAGAAAATTTGGCAACCTGAGTTGGCTTCATTAATTAGTGAGCCAAAATTATTCTGTGAAAATCTAATTGGTATCATCGGCAAAGAGAATGGGAAGTACGGTAGAAGACACAGCAGCAAGTTCATTGATATAGATTAGGAATAACAAAGGTTCAATTATCGAACCCTGTGGCATGCCACAGGATATCTTGGCCCTGGTAGAAAGTCATATTTCATGATCAACAGTGTAAAACGCTTTGGATAAATCTAAAAAGATGCCCAGAGTGTATTCAATGTTGTTCAGAGCTGTAAAGATTTTATCCACAACTTGCAAAAGAGCCATATCTGTGGAGTAGTTTTTACAAAACCCATATTGGTGCTCATAGAGAATACAGTGTTGAAACCATATTGGTGCTCATATAGAATACAGTGTTGAAACCATATTGGTGCTCATATAGAATACAGTGTTGAAACCATATTGGTGCTCAAATAGAATACAGTGTTGAAACCCTATTGGTGCTCATATAGAATACAGTGTTGAAAACATATTGGTGCTCATATAGAATACAGTGTTGAAACCATATTGGTGCTCATATAGAATACAGTGTTGATTTAAAAGTTTCAACATTCTCTTATACACCAATTGTTCTAGGATTTTAGAAAAAGCTGGTAGTACAGATACTGGGTGATAATTTGTGAAAGATCTGGGATCCCCAGATTTATAGAGGGGGATAACTTTGGCAATTGTCAAACCTTTAGGAACAATACAGTTTGCATTGATTTGGTAAATATATACGTTAGAAGCTCAGTAATCGAGGAAGACACTGATTTCTCTAAAGAGGCACCAATCTCACCATGACCTGCTGCTGATATCTTTAAAGTTACCAATTACCTCCATTATTACATCAGGAGGATCAAACTGAAGCGAGAAGAGAAATATCCCTTAATGTAATCCAAGGGTTTTCCATCAGTTTTCAAAATTTTATTTGACAGAGAGGAACTCACATTCACAAAAAAGTTATTAAATTCACATGAAATAACATCAAATCAAATGTATTGGGTCACATACATATTTAGCAGATGTTATTGCGGGTGTAGCGAAATGCTTGTGTTCCTAGCTCCAACAGTGCAGTAGTAAAAACTTCTGGGTTAATAATGTAAGAAATAACACACACAAAAAATTATATACTGCAAAGTTGCTTAGGAGCTAGAAGCAGAGCTGCCATGTCTGTCGGCGCCATCTTATAAATGTATCATCAGGATCACTATAGGTCTTATTTTCAACAATAAATTGAGATGGGATAGTTGTAGATGCCTTTTTCTTATTCAACAGTTGATTGATGATTTTCCAAGTTTGGTTTATTTTATTTAGGATTCTTGAAATGTATTAGTAAAATATATTTAGGGGGATATCCAAAGTAGGTGAGTAAATTTGTTCTTATACTTTTTGTAATTTGCTGAATTCAGGGGAGAGGGATTTGTGAGGAACTTTTTCTACAACTTTTTTTGAAACTGGTTGTAAACCAAGGTTTCCAGAACCCATCAGCTGCTCTCTTACGTGATTTAACCAGAGGTGGGTAGAGTAGCCAAAAATTGTACTCAAGTAAAAGTACTGTTACTTCAGAATAATATGACTCAAGTAAAAGTAAAAAGTAGTCATCCAAATAATTACTTGAGTAAGAGTAAAAAAGTACTTGGTGAAAAAACTACTCAAGTACTGAGTAACTGTTGAGTAACGTCTGATTTATTTTTTAACACAAGACAACAATCAGACAGACAAAAATACAAAATAATCATCTTTAATGAATTACAAAATAGCTTAAATTAAAATAATTCAGGTAAATTCAAGTATTAAAAAATAAAATAATAATAAATACAAAATAAATAAGCACAAGTAACACACATTTCCAAACCTTTATACTTTTTTTACCACGCAGAACTAGAACGAGGCAGCCCATAAACTCTCATAAACGGTGTGTGTGTCTCCACAGTGACAGAACAACAGAAGGAAACACACAAACATTTCATACCAGGCATGCTGAACAGAAAACTGCACACCAGAAGGAAGCGGTCAACGTAAAATAATCAATAGGTGTTGATTAGGCCTACTCAGTACCTTTGTATTGCATGGCAAGCAACAGCCCTTTTTCTGTGTGCCTAGAAATGAATACTCTGATCTGTGATTAGGCCACACTGCACATCTCACTGAGCAGAGGAAAAGAGCAGCAGTACACATCAACTGAAAAAGCACCAGTCCATGATAGATGGCCAAATAAAACAATATTGCAGGCCTAGTATCCCAGAACACAAATTAAGCTGAATGCATGTTCTCTAAAAGGCATTAGAGGAGAGTGATGTAGTTGTAGATCGGGCATTATGTTTACTTCCAGTTCCAATATCTAACAAGAAAAGTCAGCAAAAAAAAAGTCACACTAACTATATTGCCACCCTGTGGTTTGTCACTGACACACTATAATCCTAAATGACAGTAACATTATACAGAGTTATATAGGTCAATGTCTACTGGTTCACATTTGAATTGATAAACAAGTATATTTACCAGCATTTAAGATGTTCTCCTCTGTGGTCCAGGATGTTCTGAATCTTGGTAGGAGTATTGCTGCTGCAATCAGCTCAGGCTCTTTCATGACGTCTCCAAAACGTTTCTGGATCCCTTGCTGCAGGGCGTGAACAAGAGGTGTACACATTTTGCAAGTTGACTCCAACTTCTTCAGCTTGTCCCGCAACTGGTAAAGTGTTGGCAGCAGGAGGCCCATATGCACAGATGATTCCCCTTGGAGGATATTAAGGGCCATGGCAACAGGCTTCATCACAGCAGCATACTCGACCAAAAACCCATTTTCAGCTGGATTGAACCTATAAAAGATGTAACGATAAAACAATTACTTATAGCTATTTCTGGTACAATGTCTTTATTATGCATTGTACATGTTAAATACAAAAAATATATATATATATATATATATTTCATTCAAGTCATCCACAATTGTCACACCACCATGCAAAGAAAACGTAGTTACTTGAGACAAGTGGATTCACCCATTAATCAGCAAGGCTTATTTACTTTTATTATTCTTTAAAAACAAAATATACATTTTGTCAACTTACATCTTTATTTTTAATGCTGTGCAGACATTGCGAATTGCTTGTTCTCCTTGCTCTCGGTGAATGCGCACAATCCTTTCTACAGCGAGGAACAGGGAGCTCCAGCGTGTCTGATTGGGTCGGAGAAACTGCAGCTTGCATTCACGTTCCACTGTTTCATGAGCCATGCTTGACCTGCTGGTTTTATTCCAAAGAGCATGACATTTTGCAAAAGCAGACCGAGACAGCCTCTTGTAGGTTTCGTTTGCAGCTCCTCCTGCAGCAGTGGCATCAACTGTGGATATAAGATTGAGGAGATGGCATGCACACTTTTGGTGCCTTGGAAGTTGGTACTCAAGGCCTGTGTTGTCATCCAGAATTGCAGACATCTTGATACTCCACCTCTGACTCACTCTGATCTTCTGTTGCATCATCAAGGGTGGAGTCACTCTCCTCTTGTACATTGATGGCTTCCTCCTCTTTCTCCTCACCATATAATCGAAAGGAAGTTTGAGCCACTGTCTGTTGTCGTCCTGGTCACTTTTTCCCTGATGTGGTACTCAGAATGTATTTCCTCTAATGCAGCAGCAAGGACATCAAACGTGTGCGAGCCTTTGACAGGTCTACAAGCCAATGTGGAGTGCCTCTCCAGTGAGGTGTTGTCTATTAAGTGACAGGTGACACCTAAGTAGCTACGTTAGCAACATAGTTCACAGCACTCAGCTTTTTGATGATTATGCTCTTCTTGTGTTTTGCTGCTTCTTGTATTCTTGTGCATAACGTTTTCCTTGTCATTACTGTATGAGGTTGCAAGGTTTCTATCAAAGTATTGAAGGATGGCGTCTCAACCACAGAAAATGGTTGGTTGGCCTCACATACAAAATTTAGCATCAGCTTGTCAAGCGTTGCTTGTGTTACCCGCCCTGGGGCAGCAAAGGCTGTGATTTTTGCATTTTTCACAAGAGTATCACTGGAAGAGGAGGACTTACGCTTTCTGTGGTTCTCTAGTAAGTCTGTGTACTTTGCCAGTTTGTTGGGGTGAATCCTCTGTGGACAAAAAAAAAATCTGTGAGGCTACAGGGAGATCAAGACATTAAAAGAGACTTATTATCACATCAAATGTGGATATATATATATATATATATATAGATATTATATATATATATATATATATATATAGAAAATGTTTAAAACATATGTAACCTAAAAGACAAACATTCGCCTATCCACAGCAAAAAAAAACGAATTTAGGAATCTTACCGCTACATGTTTCCTCAAGTTAGATGTTGAGTTCTTGAATGCTGAAATGTCCGTTTGTTTTGGTAGACACAGAAGACACCGCATAATGTATGGAGGACTAAAAGTGCCACAATTAAATAAATAAATACACCATTAAATAATGACTTAAATGTGTCATTAATTAATTAAAATTAGAATTAAATACATAAATGTGTTATTAAATGTGTCATTAATTAATTCAAATACCGATTCATTTTATGTAAAATACATATATAATAATTTCACTATTTACATTTACATTTCATGGTCCTGCGTTGGAGTGATTCATGAATTACTTAAAACTGTCAAACTGACCCATCAAAAGTTGGTAGGCGGAACCTAACGCCTGATTGGTTACCCTCTGCATCAAGCCAAGACAAATCAATTCCGGATAATGGATTGATGCAGAGCTACTGAACACATTCCAATACACTGGGTGGCGCTATTCACCTCTACGTTGGTTTAGGGGGGGAAGCATAAACCTAGCTAGTTCGCTAATCGGCTAAATGGTGTTAGCTGGCTTGAGCATCCCAAGATAGAAGTAGAGGCTGTTTTAGCTGACTGGTGACCATTGAGCTGTTACGTTTTTCTGTGTTGCAGCGGAGGTAGCAAGGCTCTTTGCGCCATATAACATTGGAGCCAGAAGGAATATGACGAGACGACCAGCACAAGTCCAAGTTAGCCGAAGAAGCTACACACACACACTGTCTGTTGTTTGGCTGACCACAATGCGGATAAAATTCCAAGCGTACTGTTTAAAGCTGAACTTCTTACTTCAGGACTTGGAGAGCAAAAAGTAACATTTTCAGGTCAGTGCGAAACTAGGCATTTACCAAAAGTAAAAAAAGTTTGTACTGTCTGTGGCTTGTTGAAATTATTTGCATTTCTTTTTATAGTGACTCAAACTTAATTGGTGTTCATAGTGTCAATAATAGTTATCACAGGCTTATTTGCTTAATTTAAGGTGAGGTGAGTTATGATTTTGTTTTGTTTTTTTCTCCAGGGAATGACCACGATCCCATGGTTATAACAAATAAACTGATGGAAGTGTTTCCGAAGCTCCAACAAGGGGGAGGCTTTGAATTTCTAAAACTTGTAGAATCTACTCGCAGTCGAAATCTTGCGTTGCTTCAGTGTCCCAGCACTGGATACACCCTTGCCTATCTGAAAGATCCATCGACGATGATTGGACAGGCTACAATCTACATACGTCCACTTCAACAGGATCTACCCTTAGATTGTGTACATACATTTACAGAGACTTAGTTTAATACATAATCAAAACAAAGATTACTGGTGACTTTTAATCATTAATTAAAAGCCATTTGTTGTTGTTGTTAGGAGAGCTCACGTCCTGCCTCTGGTCCAGTCATCCCCTGCATCACTTGTCAGAAGGAAGTTCCCTTTTCAGAGATGAAGCTGCACAGATTGAGCTGCAATGGGTATGTACTTCTTAAAGCAATGCAAGGGTAGCATAATTTATTTTCTTTGGGAATATGTCTCTCTTATTGTTGTGCACACAAATAAGCGAGTATGACCATCATTTCAATTGTGTTAACTTCAAGGACACCCATGCAGGAATCAGAAAGAGAACAAGAGGGAGGCCAAAGTGAAGAAAATGATAGTGAGACAGCCCTAGTCAGTGACAGTGTTCCAGTGAGGCCTGAAACATCAGCTGAGAGTGCAGTAGTACCGGCAGTGATTGTCAACGAGGAGTTGGATCGCAAAGAAACAGACAGTGGTTTGTGTCATCACAATAGTGTTGCTATAAGATTGTGTGTAACTGAAAAGTTAATAGAAAGATAACACCTGTAGGATATAATTAGATAAGATAATACAGTTACAGACAATTAATAACATGCAACTGGGTTTTTCTATTTTTCTAATATTTAGTTGTAGTTGTTTAGTAGTGCTGTTTTTATGTCAACTCAGTGTTGTGACAGGTTCTGAAGATGTTGGGTCTCACGTTTTGTCAGTGAAATGAACAGAATTTTCCTCCTGTTCTGTAGAGTGAGAGGATATCTGTATATGCAGGTAACATGCCAACTCACAATATGTCTCTCTGTAATAGATAACTTTATTGTTGTTGTTTGTTTAGAATGGAAGCTTATTAAAGAACCCACTCAAGCTGCCAAAGTTTTCAAAGAGAATCTGCTAAGGGAACATGCAACTGGGAAACCACTTAGAATGAAGATGGATGTAAGGGACTCTGAAGAGGACAGGGAACGGGAGCTTCTCTTATTCTATAAACAGCAGCAAGAATGGGCATGTCCACTTCATTGTACTCTGGTTGGTAAGTAATATAACATTTATAATATAAATACATCAGTACAGTTTATACCACTCAAGTAGCTTATATGGAATTGTTAAATGGGAGAATGGAATGCACAAAATTATATAATTGATAAAAATGTTATATGTATGTATGTGAATATTGTGCACAATATACTCTTGTTATCTGGAATAATCAATATTAAGGATGCTATTCTAGAATTACAGCCAATAGAAGTTTTTCTCCCTTTCTTGTTAAATGTTACCAAATCCAGTTACCTGTATTAGGCCGCCACTTTTTTTCCAGTGTTATTATCAGTATTTTATTTCAGGTGATGTTGCTATCGGAGAGGGAGTGATGCGGTACTTTATGACAACAATCATATCCAAACTCCAGTTTGGATTCAGTCTAGATCTTGGTAAGTATCTTACTAATTTTTTGAAGGTTAATCCATCTATAAATTGCAGAAATGTCTGTCTGTAGCGCATGTCTCTCAGTTAGTCCGATGGATTTCAAACTTGACAGGTGTCTTGCTCTGGTCACGAGTAAGTGCAGTGCCAAGTTTGACGACGTTTGGATAAACGCAAAAGATAGCGTTACATATATAGGTAAAAGAAGCACACATTGGCTTTTGCCGCTCTTGCTGCTTGCCATTCTCACACTGCATGCAACGCTGACTGAGCACCTGTTTGTGTCGTGACTCACTCTACACCGCCTCTCTCTATGCGCGCGCACACACACACACGCGTACACGTACGTTCTGGTGGTTGATGAACGCGGATATGTGCTGTTTAGCGGAGGGCCGGTGGGCAATGTTTTGTGTCAGTTAAGTCTGTAGTAGGGTATACAGGGGAATTGAATTTGAAGTGGTTTGGGGTCCTTCTGTAAGTCATTTTGGAGTAGGCTACAATTTGGTTTAAGTGAATTCTACAAGCAGCAATACCACAGGCCAAGTAATCGCCACTAGTATGATGTAATATATCTATCTATCTATCTATCTATCATACATTTTTATTTAATGTATTTAAGAGGTTAATTGTTGTGACTTTATTCCCTGCTCTCTTGGTACTTTACAGGAGGAATGGGCCGAACACTGCTATTTGAGGGTGAACCTGACCATCTTGTTCCAGCAGCATCAGAGGCACTTATTGAAAGCAACCTCTTCCGGGTTGCAGGAAGGATGTTGGGCCACACCTTTCTGCATGATGGTCCCCATGTCACAGGACTAAGTCCTGCTGTAATTCATGTACTGTTCAATGGGGACCCTGAAATGGCTACTGTTGTTACAGAAGACTGTCCTGATCTGCACATCAGGAGCATCATAGAACTGGTATGTAACCTAAAAGAAACTTTGCCATGTAAAAAATATTGCTTGGGCAGATATAATAACTTGTATGGTCTTAATTCTAGCTTGAACATGAAGATCTTACACCGGAACAGAAGGACACAGTTTCAGATCTTTCCATGTCTTGGGATCTTCCGGAATTGACACAAGTTCAGTGTCTTTGAAAACATTAACACACTGTGCAGTAGTTGACTTTTTTTTCTTCCATTTACTAAAATCAAACTGTTCTGCACCTTCAGTGCTAACAGTACAGCATTCATGTTAGTCATTCTGTGGACCATAATGAGACAGGAAGCTTCAAAGAAACAGCTTTTTTTCCTTTCTTTTAAAAGGAAAGTAAACTTTCAGTTTTTCCTTGCTTGTTCTAACACAACAAATAAAAACATGGGTTGGACATCAGTCTAAGATTCTTGATAACACTTCCACAGTCTCTACATATAGTCTAAGTGCATCAGTAACAGAAACTCCTGGAGCTGGCAAAATTGCAACCTCTTCATCTGAGAGCTCACGGGCCAGCTGAACCTCGGGGACTGACACAGTGCCTCGATGAAGGCAGTGAGGTCCGTTCCAATCGATCCCATATTCTTCAGGAACCTGAATGGATGACAAGCATAATCAGTCTTGTACTTAAAACTAGTTTGACATGTCCTTACACAAGATTGTTATTTTTGGTCACCAAGGCAGTGAGAAATGAAATGTTACTTATTCAGTTTTTTAAAATAATACAGCTTTGCATAGTATGCACTGTAGAAACTACAGCTCACAGGTTGATCTTTAAAAGCTCGGGAGATTTTAAAGAGACAATAATCTATAGTAAATGTTTCATTTAAAGTATCTATATACACATACATACATACATATACATACATACATACATATATTTATATATATATATATATATATATATACATACACACATATATATACACATATACATATATATACACATATACATATATATACACACATATATAGATAGATAGATAGATAGATAGATAGATAGATAGATAGATAGATAGATAGATAGATAGATAGATAGATAGATAGATAGATAGATAGATAGATAGATAGATAGATAGATAGATACCACATGCTCGAACAGAGATGACCTGAGATTTTTTGCCTCCTATGATATTTTGCTTTTCTATGATTATATTATACCCTTTACAGCAGGGGCACATCCGGACAGCTGAGAATATTACTGTCAGATATTGTTCCACCTCTATTAAACAGGAGGCTAAAAATCACAGGACATGTCTATCCTGATGATACAAGTCAGCTGTCCTGAAATGTGTGTTTCTCTTCACATTTCTTCTACACATTCTACATCTCAGAGGCGATGTCTTTCCATAAGCGGGCTTCCTTCACCTTTCAAAGGGGCAGAGCTCCAAATTAAAAATACATTTAAATAATGCCCATATTATTATCTACTCACTTGGAACATGCACACCTCTTGCATTCAGGTGACCACGCATTAGCTTGTAGCCGGTGTTTGGATGACTTCTGTGAATTTCACTTACAATACGGTCTAACTCCTCATCATTCACAGCTGAATAGAGATCTGTCTTTCTGTACAAACAAGAAAAACACAACATCAAGTAATGTTACCTTAAACGTCATATTCTTTCCGAGTGTATGAGAGCAGCAATTCATAAACAGAAAACTCATGAATTTAGTGTAAATACCTTAAACTGTATTGTTGCATGCGCCTCCTGATGGTCCTCTTTGACACACCGAACATCGCTGCAATTTGAACTGCGGGAACTCCACAAAGAAGTTGATGCTCCAGAACTGCACTCGGTATGTCAAACGCCAAACGCCCCGGTCCCTGTGTGTGTTGGGCCTGAAGTGCCCTGGTACCAGAGAAGCGGTGGACAACTTCTTCTAGATTTGCAATCACTCTGTGGTCGATATCTTCGTCGGAAAGTGCGGAAATGACTCCAACAACTTCAATAAGTTCCTCTGCTTTACTAGCTACATGCTCTGGGTCAGCAGGTCCTGCTTCTACATCCTCTGCTAAGTTTAAAATGTCTCTAACCAACTCCCTGGAAAGTTCACGGAGATCCTCCATTGTCTCTATCCGGGTTGGCCTACTCTACTTCAGACCAAAGCAATGGATCAGACTAGATTCGCGTTAGCCCCGCCCACTGACTTTGATGGGTCAGTTTGACAGTTTTAAGTAATTCATGAATCACTGCAATGCAGGATCATGAAATGTAAATGTAAATAGTGAAATAATTATATATGTATTTTACATAAAATGAATCGGTATTTGAATTAATTAATGATACATTTAATTACACATTTATGTATTTAATTCTAATTTTAATTAATTAATGACACATTTAATTAATTAATGACACATTTAAGTAATTATTTAATGGTGTATTTATTTATTTAATTGTGGCACTTTTAGTCCTCCATAATAATGTAGCTGTTCTTTCGCACTTTTACTAAGGTAAACATGCTTTCAATATGAGGCCAGGTGTGCGGGTGTTCCTCCTCGTCTGTGTCTGCATTGCCGACGGCTAATTCTGACATTTTTGTGTTGCTATGACTGTAAAGCCAACCCGTCCCGCCACTGAGATTGAGTATGGTAAAGTGACGAGACTGCACAACTACGTTTGATTGGTGAAACACAGTCACGTGGTAGAGCCTTAGCGGAAGTCTCTCTCTCTCTGTCAAAATAAAACATTAAAATAAGGCATATGCGGGGGGGATAAAGACAATGACGCGTAGAATACCAAAGAGGTAAAAAGAAAAGTAACGACCTCATTGTAGCCTAATGTAGCGGAGTAAGAGTACAGTTTCTTCTTCACAAATCTACTCAAGTAAAAGTAAAAAGTATAGTGATTTAAAACTACTCCTAGAAGTATAATTTTTTCAAAAACTTACTCAAGTAAATGTAACGGAGTAAATGTAACTCGTTACTACCCACCTCTGGTAGCATCATGTAGCTACACTGCATAAACCCCACAAGATGCCCAATTTATTTAAACTAGCTAACGTTAGCTAGCTAAAGTTAGATATGCAGATTTTTCACATAATAGTGTGTTTGGTTTGTAGATGATAATGCTAGCTAGCTAGGTGGTCGACAAAATGTTCAGCCCTGGACCACCGCAAAAAATACATCTAGCTATAGAATCTGGTTCAGTAACATCACACATACTGTACATGTATTTCTCAGGGAGATACTGGCAGAGTCAGTCTGATTTCTAGTGGAACATGATGCTGTAGAAACCCCAACACTGAGAGGTAAGAAATGCTATATGCATGTTTTGTTATGCTTTGTGATTCAATCATTATTTTGTTGGTAATCGATCAAAATAGTTAGCTATGTTTGCCTGTTCAGCACATTGCCTGCCTATATACAGCATTGATTCCTCCTTAGTGTGAACTACCAACCTGAACGACTGAATTAATATCCAGCGTGGTCAGTAAAGTAAACAATGGCTTATCTGCATGACATATTGCTGGACTGTGGGCCATCAAGTAATAGGATGGTTAAATTAGCATGACACATGTTACACTGGTTACAGCACAACACCACATCCTATGTACAGTCAGCTCCAAAACTATTGTTTTGGCTCTGTACCCCAGCATTTTGGATTTGAAGTGATACAATGACTATGAGGTTAATTTGAGGGTATTTTCATCCATATCGGGTGAACCGTTTAGAAATTATAGCACTTTTTGTCCCACATTCATAGCACGCAATGACTACTTCAAATTTGTGACTCTACAAATGTGTTGGATGCATTTGCTGTTTGTTGGTTGTGTTTCAGATTATTTTGTGCCCAATATACATACAGTATATATATATTTTAAACTTTATTTTAACAGGGAAGACATATTGAGACCTAGGTCTCTTTTACAAATGCGCCCTGTATATACAACTTAAATATGCACATTATACCCAACAGTCCGTCAAGTTGGGCAGTTGACAGTAGGAATCAATGCCATGCTACACTACATGACCAAAAGTATGTGGACACCTGCTCGTCAAACATCTCATTCCAAAATCATGGGCATTAATATGGAGCTGGTCCCCCCCCCTTTGCTGCTATAACAGCCTCCACTCTTCTGGGAAGGCTTTCCTCTAGATGTTGGAACATTGCTGCGGGGACTTGCTTCCATTCAGCCACAAGAGCATTAAAGAGGTCGGGCACTGATGTTGGGCGATTAGGCCTGGCTTGCAGTCGCCGTTCCAATTCATCCCAAAGGTGTTCGATGGGGTTGAGGTCAGGGCTCTGTGCAGGCCGGTCAAGTTCTTCCACACCGATCTCAACAAACCATTTATGTATGGACCTCGCTTTGTGCACGGGGGTGTACTCCCGAGTGGCGCAGTAGTCTAAGGCACTGCATCGCAGTGCTAGCTGTGCCACTAGAGATCCTGGTTCAAATCCAGGCTCTGTCGTAGCCGGCTGCGACCGGGAGACCCATGGGGCGGCGCACAATTGGCCCAGCGTCGTCCAGGGTAGGGGAGGGAATGGCCGGCAGAGATGTAGCTCAGTTGGTAGAGCATGGCGTTTGCAACGCCAGGGTTGTGGGTTCGTTTCCCACGGGGGGCCAGTATGAAAAAATAATGTATGCACTCACTAACTGTAAGTCGATCTGGATAAGAGCGTCTGCTAAATGACTAAAAATGTAAATGTAAAAAAATGGTCATGCTGAAACAGGAAATGGCCTTCCCCATACTGTTACAACAAAGTTGGAAGCACAGAATCGTCTAGAATGTCATTGTATGCTGTAGCGTTAAGATTTCCCTTCACTGGAACTAAGGGGCCTAGCCCGAACCATGAAAAACAGCCCCAGACCATTATTTCTCCTCCACCAACTTTACAGTTGGCACTATGCATTCGGGCAGGTAGCGTTCTCCTGGCATCCGCCAAACCCAGATTAGTCTGTCTAAAAAAGTCTGGCAGATTAGTCTGGCAGAAATTTTACGAACTGACTTGTTGGAAAGATGGCATCCTATGACAGTGCCATGTTGAAAGTCAATGAGCTCTTCAGTAAGGCCATTCTACTGCCGATGTTTGTCTATGGAGATTGCATGGCTGTGTGCTCGATTTTATACACCTATCAGCAACGGGTGTGGCTGAAATAGCCGAATCCACTAATTTGAAGTGGTGTCTACATACTTTTGTATATATAGTGTATCTGTTTCATGTACATCTTGCCATAATTGCAGTTTTATGGTAACATTGCTTTTTAATTTCCCAATTGATTCATTATTCATAATAAAAACTTTGTCTATAGGACTAGAACTGTGTTTAATCCATTTTTAACATGGGGCCAACCTGTTAGACACGCAGAATATTTTGAAGACATGAATTCTGATGGCTTGACTGGCCATTCCGTAAATTGCAGGGTTTATCAATGGTGTAAGCAATGCATAGTATACTGACATGGTGATCCGAAACATAAAAGGTGTCCCACTCATGTTAAATCTACTTTGAGCAATTTCAAAAAACGCTCCAATAGAGTAGTTTATTACTGAAAGTAAATGTGGGATGCACGTTTTCAGTGCTTTGACCTGAGATTCTTTGGATTTCAGACAGACCCTGAAAATGTGTGCATATGAGAATGTAATCATGAGGAGCTGAGGGACCATCAAGAAAGCACTTATCACAAGTCCTACAGTACTATGGAAAGATGTAGTAGAACAGGCATTTTTGACCAATTCAAAATTTACACAAAACAATTTAAAATGTATGAACCTCCCACAAAACTTCAATTTCAAAGTCAATGAGAAGTACATCAGAAAGATAAAAAAAGGATATAGCCATGCCAATGCAACAAGTTTACAAATCTTGGAACTAGACATGATGCTGTGGTAATGTAGTGGATAACAGATGGCAACATACCGGTCATATCCCATGACAGCCAAAATATTAAAGTCAACCGCTACATATGTATGTAGCCAATAGATTTGTGTTAGACACCATGGCAATGCTATCTCATATCTCTCAGACAAAAGTAGAATCAGAGTAGAGGGCAAAAATCCAGTGCTACCATAAAGTCCATTAGCAGCTAAGTTACATATGAACACATACATTGGTTGATGCAGAACTTTCTGACAGCATATTACAGCAATCAGCATCAAATTGAAGGAGATGATCATAATATACAACAACATCATTATAGTAAACTGCAGGGACTTGTTATTTTCCATTACAGCATACGCAGTCATGGTGAATACTTTTACAGATGTGTTGTCCATGTTTGTCTTGAATTCTGAAAAGACAAGAAGCATTGACTTTATGGATTGTGGAAACTGCAAAGACTTTATACAACTCAGTAAAAATATTTACAGAGCTAGTGTCACAAATTCAGCCGAGGCTGCCCCTCCTCCTTGCTCGGGCAGGTTTTGGTGTTCGTCGTCACTGGCCCTACGAACCTAACGCCATTTCAGTGAGTTTTAGGTTATCAACCGGTTCTGGCACCGTGGCACCAGAGCCAGACCGAAGCTCCTGCGGTGGATGACTGGTTTCGGCGCGCAGAGGAGACGTGGAACGCTGCCCATGTTCACCTCCAACGTGCTGTGCGTCGTCAGAAGGCCAACGCTGACCGTCACCGCAGTGAGGCCCCCGTCTTTGTACCGGGGGATCGGGTCTGGCTCTCGACACGGAATCTGCCCCTTCGCCTGCCCTGCCGGAAGCTGAGCCCGCAGTTTGTAGGGCCGTTCAAAGTCCTGAGGAGAATCAACGAGGTCACATATAGGTTATTACTCCCCTCTGATTACCGTATTAACCCCTCGTTTCATGTGTCTCTCCTCAGGCCGGTGGTGGCTGGTCCGCTCCAGGAGTCTGAGGTGCGGGATGTCCCTCCACCTCCTTTGGACATCGAGGGGCGCCGGCGTACTCTGTCCATTCCATACTGGATTCGAGGCGCCGGGTGGGTGGCCTTCAGTACCTCGTGGATGGAAGGGTACGGTCCGGAGGAATGGTGCTGGGTCCCGGTGAGGGATATCCTCGATCCCTCTCTGTTGAGGGACTTCCATCGTCGCCATCCAACTCGCCCTGCTCCGCGTCCTCCTGGCCGTCCTCGAGGCCGATGGCGCTTGCTGCGCTTTATTCATGTACACTGAATAAACTCTGGATTTCGGTGTTTTACCTCCTGCGCCTGACTGTCATTCACACCTCGTCACAGCTAGATCTTTTCCTCACATTTGTCTTACAGAACTGGCTACAATGTGCATGATGAAGGTTCAATCAATCATTTATCTTTCTCCAATATAGTGGGTCAAATTGTATTCACAATCAAGGCTGTGACAAAACACAGGCACACAGACACAGGCACAGACAGACAGATTATGCATGTAAGATTGATAAAAACACCAATTTAAGGGACTCATTTTAGGAACCACTTTCAAAGAAAAAAGACGATAGGAAATGCCTTTAAAGAAAATGTGTGTTTACAGTGCTTTCAGAAAGTATTCATACCCCTTTACTTTTTTTCACATTTTGTTGTGTTACAACCTGAATTCAATGGATTAAATATATGTTTTTCTCACCCATCTACACACAATACCCTATAATGACAAAATGTAAAAGTTTTTATAAATTCTTTGCAAATGTATTAAAAATGAAATACAGAAATATCTAATTTACATAAGTATTCACACGCCTGAGTCAATACATGTTAGAATCACCTTTGGCAGCGATTACAGCTGTGAGTCTTTATGCGTAAGTCTCTACGAGCTTTGCACAACTGGATTGTACATATTTGCCCAATATTACTAGCAGATTTAAGTCAAAACTGTAACTCGGCCACTCATGAACATTCACTGGCTTCTTGGTAAGCAAATCCAGTGTAGATTTGGCCTTGTGTTTTAAGTTATTGTCCTGCTGAAAAGTGATTTCATCTCACAGTGTCTGGTGGAAAGCAGACTGAACCAGGTTTTCTTCTAGGATTTTGCCTGTGCTTAGCTCCATTACTTTTCTTTTTTATCCTGAAAAACCCCCCAGTCTGTTTTGGTGGGATGGAGTTTTGGCCAATAAGAAAGAGTTCCAAACCTCTCTGCCAATAACAGCTCGTTTTCAGTTTCCCCCTCTCAACTCAGACCACTGCCAGACAGTCGTAGAAAGAAGCTCTTTGCTAAGAAGCTCTTTTTTTTTTTTTTTTGACAATTTTAATTGAAAACAATCACAGTAAGGTACGTAATTGTTACCCAGAAATTATTTGATAATGAACTAATAAAATGGCTTTAACTAACCTTATAAATACACTATTTCTAAAATATAATTGTACCGTTAAACAACTTAGCTCCAGTGATCCCTAGTTGTTGAATTAAACAATAATAACTCAATAGGGAATAATTAAAAACAAGGAAACAAATATATACAATAAAGACATTTTAAAGAAAATAATTCAAAGAGAAACCATAAATTAAGAGTTATTCAGAAAACGGAAATGCAGTCTGTGGATGATTTACCTGTTTCTGAGAGTACCTCTCAATCCAACACTGCCAGTGTTACACCTGCCCAGGTTGGCAGAAGTGAAATGAAAATGTTGCATCAAGTGTATTTTTATTAAGACGTAAAAACAGTGACGTCAGTTATTTGTGCAACATATTTTACTGTTGTTGAGTATCCCAATCCCACAGGACTAGCTGTGATCTGTGTTCCTAGACAGACCGTGTCAATAACAGGTGCAATTTCTGAAACAATGTGAAAAATATACGAGTGACACATCAGAAAATTGCATTTGAATTGATCCATTTATTTATTTAATGAGAAAATATCTTGGTACAGGATCACACACAGTGAGCAATGCTTTTGTTGGTTAGGGCCCTGACATTAAAGGGATAGTTTGCTTTTTAAAAGTTTTATCTTATGTTTCTTCCCTAGGGTGCTGTCGTTTTGATCCAAACTGTTTATAGATTTGGTTGCTGGTTATTTAGCAATGTCCAGGATCTCATAATAATAATAATAATAATGCATTTATTTGTATTGCACATTTAATATACAGAATGCAGCTCAAAGTGTTAAATAATTGTCTAACAAACTTAAACAGGTCCATTTTTGGGGGGAGAAAGTGTATTCAGTTTGGATGAAACAACACCCTATGTCAGGGTAATTCAACTATATTCTTATGTGAGCCATACAGTGCATTTGGAAAGTATTCAGACGCCTTCCCCTTTTCCACATTTTGTTATGTTACAGCCTTATTCTAAAAATGATTTTTTTTTTTTATGTCTCATCAATCTACACACAATACCCCATAATGACAAAGCAAAAACAGGTTTTTAGAAATGTTTGCAAATTTATAAAAAAGAAAAAACAGAAATACCTTATTTACATTAGTATTCAGACCCTTTGCTATGAG
The DNA here is from genome assembly GCF_964263955.1 of Coregonus lavaretus. Classification (NCBI taxonomy): domain Eukaryota; kingdom Metazoa; phylum Chordata; class Actinopteri; order Salmoniformes; family Salmonidae; genus Coregonus; species Coregonus lavaretus. The sequence goes on from NC_140002.1 coordinate 30,485,412, forward strand.
ACTCGGAATTGGGCTCAGGTGCATCCTGTTTCCATTGATCATCCTTGAGATGTTTCTACAACTTGATTGGAGTCCACCTGTGGTACATTCAATTGATTGGACATGATTTGGAAAGGAACACACCTGTCTATATAAGCTCCCATAGTTGACAGTGCATGTCAGAGCAAAAACCAAGCCATGAGGTCGAAGGAATTGTCCGTAGAGCGCCGAGACAGGATTGTGTCGAGGCACAGATCTGTGGAAGGGTACCAAAAAATGGCTGCAGCATTGAAGGTCCCAAAGAACACGGTGTCCTCTATCATTCTTAAATGGAAGAAGTTTGGAACCACCAAAACTCTTCCTAGAGCCCAAATACAGGTGTGCCAAGCTTGTAGCGTCATACCCAAAAAGACTCTAGGCTGTAATCTCTGCCAAAGGTGCTTCAACAAAGTTCTGAGTAAAGGGTCTGAATACTTTTGTAAATGTGATATATTTTTTATTTTTTTTATACATTTGCAAAAACATCTAAGACCTTGTTTTTGCTTGTCGTTATGGGGTATTGTGTGTAGATTGATGAGGGGGAAAAAACTATTAAATCAATTTTAGAATAAGGCTGTAACGTAACAAAATGTGGAAAAGTCAAGGGGTCTGAATTCTTTCTGAATGCACTGTATATATAAAAATTCAATAATTGCAGGGGGGCCTGATATTTTCGACATGCAACTATTCTTCAGAAGAACTATAAAAAACAACACACATACACCATATAAAACACTTATAGACCCCCTCCAGCCTCTGTAGAACCTAATTTATCACCTGATTTACTTAACCAGGTATCCTCTGACATCGCACAAGTGGGGGGTGGATCTTTCCTCTTTTGTCCTCAATTGCTCCTCTATTGTTCCCGCAAGCAAATCAAATCAAATCAAATTTTATTGGTCACATGCGCCGAATACAACAGGTGCAGACATTGCAGTGAAATGCTTACTTACAGCCCTTAACCAACAGTGCATTTATTTTAAACAAAAAAAGTAAGTATAAAACAACAACAAAAAAAGTGTTGAGAAAAAAAGAGCAGAAGTAAAATAAAGTGACAGTAGGGAGGCTATATATACAGTAAAATAAAGTGACAGTAGGGAGGCTATATATACAGGGGGGTACCGTTGCAGAGTCAATGTGCGGGGGCACCGGCTAGTTGAGGTAGTTGAGGTAATATGTACATGTGGGTAGAGTTAAAGTGACTATGCATAAATACTTAACAGAGTAGCAGCAGCGTAAAAAGGATGGGGTGGGGGGGCAGTGCAAATAGTCCGGGTAGCCATGATTAGCTGTTCAGGAGTCTTATGGCTTGGGGGTAGAAGCTGTTGAGAAGTCTTTTGGACCTAGACTTGGCACTCCGGTACCGCTTGCCGTGCGGTAGCAGAGAGAACAGTCTATGACTAGGGTGGCTGGAGTCTTTGACAATTTTGAGGGCCTTCCTCTGACACCGCCTGGTATAGAGGTCCTGGATGGCAGGGAGCTTTGCCCCAGTGATGTACTGGGCCGTACGCACTACCCTCTGTAGTGCCTTGCTGTCAGAGGCCAAGCAGTTGCCATACCAGGCGGTGATGCAACCAGTCAGGATGCTCTCGATGGTGCAGTTGTAGAATTTTTTGAGGATCTGAGGACCCCATGCCAAATCTTTTTAGTCTCCTGAGGGGGAATAGGCTTTGTCGTGCCCTCTTCACGACTGTCTTGGTGTGTTTGGACCATGATAGTTCGTTGGTGATGTGGACACCAAGGAACTTGAAGCTCTCAACCTGTTCCACTACAGCCCCGTCGATGAGAATGGGGGCGTGCTCAGTCCTCTTTTTTTTCCTGTAGTCCACAATCATCTCCTTTGTCTTGGTCACGTTGAGGGAGAGGTTGTTGTCCTGGCATCACACGGCCAGATCTCTGACCTCCTCCCTATAGGCTGTCTCATCGTTGTCGGTGATCAGGCCTACCACTGTTGTGTCGTCGGCAAACTTAATGATGGTGTTGGAGTCGTGCCTGGCCATGCAGTCATGGGTGAACAGAGAGTACAGGAGGGGACTGAGCACGCACCCCTGAGGGGCCCCCGTGTTGAGGATCAGTGTGGCAGATGTGTTGTTACCTACCCTTACCACCTGGGGGCGGCCCGTCAGGAAGTCCAGGATCCAGTTGCAGAGGGAGGTGTTTAGTCCCAGGATCCTTAGCTTAGTGATGAGCTTAGAGGGCACTATGGTGTTGAATGCTGAGCTGTAGTCAATGAATAGCATTCTCACGTAGGTGTTCCTCTTGTCCAGGTGGGAAAGGGCAGTGTGGAGTGCGATAGAGATTGCATCATCTGTGGATCTGTTGGGGCGGTATGCAAATTGGAGTGGGTCTAGGGTTTCTGGGATTATGCTGTTGATGTGAGCCATGACCAGTCTTTCAAAACACTTCATGGCTACAGACGTCAGTGCTACGGGTCGGTAATCATTTAGGCAGGTTATCTTAGAGTTCTTGGGCACGGGGACTATGGTGGTCTGCTTGAAACATGTTGGTATTACAGACTCAGTCAGGGACATGTTGAAAATGTCAGTGAAGACACTTGCCAGTTGGTCAGCACATGCTCGGAGTACACGTCCTGGTAATCCGTCTGGCCCTGCGGCCTTGTGAATGTTGACCTGCTTAAAAGTCTTAGCAATGACATCAGAGTGCACGATCAGACCAACTCCTTGAATTCCAAACACTTGAATTTCGCAATTGTGTCTACAAAAACTACAGTTTGCTCAAACCATTTTTGACCATTGAGTGTGTGTACTTTACTGTATTTATACTTGGTATATCGTTTTTCAACTGGAAAGTAAAAAAAATAGCTGGAGTGGGACATTAAATGCTGCTAAAAGTAATTAGGCCATTTAAAAATCCCCTGAAAACGAAGCGTTTTTGCTATGATATTTACTGCCCTAACACATGGATAGTCATAACATGGACCAGCAAGCTACTTTATTTGTTCTTTTTGTACTTTTGAATCTGGCCTTATTGCAATTTTCTCAATAAAAGTTATAAATAACACAAAGATATGGCAATCAGGTAATTCCACATTTCAGTCTGAATGACGTATGCTTTGAATATATTTTCCTCAGTCATTGGGTGCGTTGTTTTGTCACACCCTTCTAATGAGTCCTGCACGGCTTGTGAGCATCATAGAGGGAAACAGAAGGCGTCTACGTGTTCCTGAGAGCTTGCAGGATTTTTGTATTATTACTATTTTTTGTCATTTTAGCAGACGCTCTTATCCAGAGCGACTTACAGTTAGTGAGTGCATACATTTTCATACTGAATGTATGGGGTCATAATCATAGAAATAGAATCTAGTCTAGCTGAAGCAGTGATAGCTCATCTGCTATGAGCTGGCACTGCACCAGCTTTACTTTCACCTATGCCAGCGAGCACTGACGTAGGCCTACTCAATGTTATAATAACCAATGTATGTTCATGGCATGATAAAACATTTTTACATAAACGCATGCATTACCTTAAGTGTTTTTCAGTTTTAAGAGTTCATGAAACTGTCACGATATACATTATGACAGGAACAGGCATTGTCATTATTTTGCAGTTTTAGTATGAATCCTCTGAAAAACATTTCATGCTCACTCACTCTTTGTACAACAGACTGTATGTTGTCCATTTAGAAAGCACAATGTTGACCTAAGCTCTGATCTACAATAAGGCCCAAGCCAGGAAGGTAATGCTATATGCAAAGGTCACAAAGAGATATAGGCCTACAGTAATTGTAACCCCCTCAAACGTTGATTGCCATTGTTTGCATGGCCACATAGGGCACAGAGGGCACATGGCTCCCTTCTCCCTCCCTCCAGTTACATCAGAGTTACATCAGTGTTGTCTGACGGGAGGTCATTACAGCTCTTTCCTCATCTGCTTCACCCTATCCTCCAGACACTGGCCACAGAATGCTCCATTTGGTCGGAGTGTCCTTTAGGTCTCATCAGTGTGTGGTTTTTAATTGCTTTCCAGGGGATGAAAGTATCAAGTGGATAATGACCTCTGATAAACATGTTTATCCACTTTGCAGTTTGTCAGATATATCCCAGAAGGTACTGAGAACACTCCAGAATGTACACAACGTCAGACTATCCAAAACTGGATAGTAACATCTATAGTTTTAAAGTGAATATACTGTAACTCTAAAGTTATATACTCTTCATAATGACACTGTCTATACGTCATCTGTCAATTATTAGAGAAATCTAATCAAAATCGAATTTTATTTGTCACATGCTTTGTAAACAGCAGGTGTAGACTAACAGTGAAATGCTTACTTACAGGTCCTTTTCCATCAATGCAGAGTTAAAGATAAAGATTGGGGAAAAAAAGAAAAGAAAAAAATACACAGGGAATAACGATAAACAATAATGAGTAAAAATAACATGGCTATATACAGGGAGTACCAGTTCCGAGTCAATGTGCAGGGATATAAGGTAATTGAGGTATCTACAGTGAGGGAAAAAAGTATTTGATCCCCTGCTGATTTTGTACGTTTGCCCACTGACAAAGAAATGATCAGTCTATAATTTTAATGGTAGGTTTATTTGAACAGTGAGAGACAGAATAACAACAAAAAAATCCAGAAAAACGCAAGTCAAAAATGTTATAAATTGATTTGCATTTTAATGAGGGAAATAAGTATTTGACCCCCTCTCAATCAGAAAGATTTCTGGCACCCAGGTGTATTTTATACAGGTAACGAGCTGAGATTAGGAGCACACTCTTAAAGGGAGTGCTCCTAATCTCAGCTTGTTACCTGTATAAAAGACACCTGTCCACAGAAGCAATCAATCAGATTCCAAACTCTCCACCATGGCCAAGACCAAAGACCTCTCCAAGGATGTCAGGGACAAGATTGTAGACCTACACAAGGCTGGAATGGGCTACAAGACCATCGCCAAGGAGCTTGGTGAGAAGGTGACAACAGTTGGTGCGATTATTCGCAAATGGAAGAAACACAAAAGACCTGTCAATCACCCTCGGCCTGGGGCTCCATGCAAGATCTCACCTCGTGGAGTTGCAATGATCATGAGAACGGTGAGGAATCAGCCCAGAACTATACGGGAGGATCTTATCAATGATCTCAAGGCAGCTGGGACCATAGTCACCAAGAAAACAATTGGTAACACACTACGCCGTGAAAGACTGAAATCCTGCAGCGACGCAAGGTCCCCCTGCTCAAGAAAGCACATATACAGGCCCGTCTGAAGTTTGCCAATGAACATCTGAATGATTCAGAGGAGAACTGGGTGAAAGTGTTGTGGTCAGATGAGACCAAAATCGAGCTCTTTGGCATCAACTCAACTCGCCGTGTTTGGAGGAGGAGGAATGATGCCTATGACCCCAAGAACACCATCCCCACCGTCAAACATGGAGGTGGAAACATTATGCTTTGGGGGTGTTTTTCTGCAAAGGGGACAGGACAACTTCACCGCATCAAAGGGACGATGGACGGGGCCATGTACCGTCAAATCTTGGGTGAGAACCTCCTTCCCTCAGCCAGGGCATTGAAAATGGGTCGTGGATGGGTATTCCAGCATGACAATGACCCAAAACACACGGCCAAGGCAACAAAGGAGTGGCTCAAGAAGAAGCACATTAAGGTCCTGGAGTGGCCTAGCCAGTCTCCAGACCTTAATCCCATAGAAAATCTGTGGAGGGAGCTGAAGGTTCGAGTTGCCAAACGTCAGCCTCGAAACCTTAATGATACTGTGAACCATCAGATCCTCCTCTCCACCCTCTCCGAGTTGGGCATCTCCGGCGCTGCTCACTCTTGGATTGCATCCTACCTGACAGGTCGCTCCTACCACGTGGCGTGGCGAGAATCTGTCTCCGCACCACGTGCTCTCACCACTGGTGTCCCCCAGGGCTCAGTTCTAGGCCCTCTCCTATTCTCTCTATACACCAAGTCACTTGGCTCTGTCATATCCTCACATGGTCTCTCCTATCATTGCTACGCAGACGACACACAATACATTTTCTCATTTTCCCCTTACATTTTACATTTACATTTTACATTTTAGTCATTTAGCAGACGCTCTTAACCAGAGCGACTTACAGGAGCAATTAGGGTTAAGTGCCTTGCTCAAGGGCACATTAACGTCATTTAGCAGACGCTCTTAGCCAGAGCGACTCACAAATTGGTGCGTTCACCCTATAGCCAGTGGGATAACCACTTTACAATTGGGGGGGGGGGGGGGGGGGTTAGAAGGAATACTTTATCCTATCCCAGGTATTCCTTAAAGAGGTGGGGTTTCAAATGTCTCCGGAAGGTGGTGAGTGACTCCGCTGTCCTGGCGTCGTGAGGGAGCTTGTTCCACCATTGGGGTGCCAGAGCAGCGAACAGTTTTGACTGGGCTGAGCGGGAGCTATGCTTCCGCAGAGGAAGGGGAGCCAGCAGGCCAGAGGTGGATGAACGCAATGTCCTCGTTTGGGTGTAGGGACTGATCAGAGCCTGAAGGTACAGAGGTGCCGTTCCCCTCACTGCTCCATAGGCAAGCACCATGGTCTTGTAGCGGATGCGAGCTTCAACTGGAAGCCAGTGGAGTGTGCGGAGGAGGGGGGTGACGTGAGAGAACTTGGGAAGGTTGAACACCAGACGGGCTGCGGCATTCTGGATGAGTTGTAGGGGTTTAATGGCACAGGCAGGGAGCCCAGCCAACAGCGAGTTGCAGTAGTCCAGACGGGAGATGACAAGTGCCTGGACCAGGACCTGCGCCGCTTCCTGTGTAAGGCAGGGTCGCACTCTCCGAATGTTGTAGAGCATGAACCTGCAGGAGCGGGTCACCGCCTTGATGTTGGCGGAGAACGACAGGGTGTTGTCCAGGGTCACGCCTAGGCTCTTCGCACTCTGGGAGGAGGACACAGCGGAGTTGTCAAAAGTGATGGCGAGATCATGGAACGGGCAGTCCTTCCCCGGGAGGAAGAGCAGCTCCGTCTTGCCAGGGTTCAGCTTGAGGTGGTGATCCGTCATCCATACTGATATGTCTGCCAGACATGCAGAGATGCGATTCGCCACCTGGTTATCAGAAGGGGGAAAGGAGAAGATTAGTTGTGTATCGTCAGCGTAGCAATGATAGGAAAGGCCATGTGAGGATATGACAGAGCCAAGTGACTTGGTGTATAGGGAGAAAAGGAGAGGGCCCAGAACCGATCCCTGGGGGACACCAGTGGTGAGAGCACGTGGTGCGGAGACAGCTTCCCGCCACGCCACTTGGTAGGAGCGACCGGTCAGGTAGGACGCAATCCAGGAGTGAGCCGCGCCGGAGATGCCCATCTCGGAGAGGGTGGAGAGGAGGATCTGATGGTTCACAGTATCAAAGGCAGCAGACAGGTCTAGAAGGACAAGAGCAGAGGAGAGAGAGTTAGCTTTAGCAGTGCGGAGAGTCTCCGTGACACAGAGAAGAGCAGTCTCAGTTGAATGACCAGTCCTGAAACCTGATTGGTTTGGATCAAGAAGGTCATTCTGAGAGAGATAGCAAGAGAGTTGGCTAAAGACGGCACGCTCAATAGTTTTGGAAAGAAAAGAAAGAAGGGATACTGGTCTGTAGTTGTTGACATCAGTGGGGTCGAGTGTTGGTTTTTTGAGAAGGGGAGTAACTCTCGCTCTCTTGAAGACGGAAGGGACATGGCCAGCGGTCAAGGATGAGTTGATCAGCGAGGTGAGGTAGGGGAGAAGGTCACCGGAGATGGTCTGGAGAAGGGAGGAGGGGATGGGGTCAAGCGGGCAGGTTGTTGGGCGGCCTGCAGTCACAAGTCGCAGGATTTTATCTGGAGAGAGAGGGGAGAAAGAAGTCAAAGCATAGGGTAGGGCAGTGTGAGCAGGACCAGCAGTGTCATTAGACTTAACAAACGAGGATCGGATGTCGTCAACCTTCTTTTTTGAGGTGGCGAATCGCATCTCTGCATGTCTGGCAGACATATCAGTGTGGATGTCGGATCACCACCTCAAGCTGACCCTCGGCAAGACGGAGCTGCTCTTCCTCCTGGGGAAGGACTGCCCGCTCCATGATCTCGCCATCACGGTTGACAACTCCATTGTGTCCTCCTCCCAGAGTGCAAAGTACCTTGGCGTGACCCTGGACAACACCCTGTCGTTCTCCGCTAACATCAAAGCGGTGACCCGATCCTGCAGGTTCATGCTCTACTACATTCGCAGAGTACGACCCTACCTTATACAGAAAGCGGCACAGGTCCTAATTCAGGCACTTGTCATCTCCCGTCTGGATTACTGCAACTCGCTGTTGGCTGGGCTCCCTGCCTGTGCCATTAAACCCCTACAACTTATCCAGAACGCTGCAGCCCGTCTGGTGTTCAACGTTCCCAAGTTCTCTCATGTCACCCCGCTCTTCCGCACACTCCACTGGCTTCCAGTTGAAGCTCGCATCTACTACAAAAACATGGTGCTTGCCTACGGAGCTGTGAGGGGAACGGCACCTCCTTACCTTCAGGCTCTGATCAGACCCTACACCCAAACGAGGGCACTACGTTCATCCACCTCTGGCCTGCTAGCCCCCCTACCTCTACGGAAGCACAGTTCCCGCTTAGCCCAGTCAAAGCTATTCGCTGCTCTGGCACCCCAATGGTGGAACAAGCTCCCCCACGACACCAGGACAGCGGAGTCACTGACCACCTTCCGGAGACACTTGAAACCCAACCTCTTTAAGGAATACCTGGAATAGTCTAACAGTAATCCTTCTACAAATTGTGAATGAGAGACTGATGAAGTGTGTACAGCCTGCACAAAAAAACAAAGCAGAGCTCATGCCTTTTCAAGCAACTTTTTTCAAATCATCATTAGAGTCGCATCATGCAGCCTTACAATGTATTAAAAATCAAAATATATAGCCCAACGTTTGTAGAACAACTAAAGTTACATTAATAACACTAAATTAAGCATATACGAGTATCTATATATTTGTTAACCGCTCAACACAGAATAGCTGCATGTGCACACTCCCTCAAATCGTTTGGAGAAAATATCCTTTCTATTTTATTCAGCTTTGTTCAATTGGATTCTTCATACTATAAAATACTATAAAGTAATGCCACGGAATTCTAAGCAATTCTAAGGACCTAACAGAAGGACAACTCAGAGTATGCTATTCTGTTCTTCTGAAATAGACTACATTTTCTTCATATCATGCTTCTTTAGACCTGTCTGAAATAAATTATGGATTTATTAATTTTATTAAATGTTCCAAAGGTCTGCATCAGTGGCTTGTAGGCTATGTGTGGAAGCCAGGAGATGCTAAATGTGTTTATGTTAATTAACGGTCAATTACCGTGAGACCGACAGTTATTTGCTTGACAATCACTGACTGACGAAATTTCGTGACCGCCACAGCCCTAATCACAAGTCTCTCTCGATTATGCTTGGGAATAATTGGGAACAGATTTCCAAAATGTAAATCACTTGGAGCTGATTTCCTGGTGTTCTTACAGTCTTTCATGTCCAACAAATAAAATGATCACAAGAACGGTGAGCAAAAATCCCAGAACCACACGGGGGGACCTAGTGAATGACCTGCAGAGAGCTGGGACCAAAGTAACAAAGCCTACCATCAGTAACACACTACGCCGCCAGGGACTCAAATCCTGCAGTGCCAGACGTGTCCCCCTGCTTAAGTACATGTCCAGGCCCGTCTAAAGTTTGCTAGAGTACATTTGGATGATCCAGAAGAGGATTGGGAGAATGTCATATGGTCAGATGAAACCAAAATATAACTTTTTGGTAAAAACTCAACTCGTCGTGTTTGGAGGACAAAGAATGCTGAGTTGCATCCAAAGAACACCATACCTACTGTGAAGCATGGGGGTGGAAACATCATGCTTTGGGGCTGTTTTTCTGCAAAGGGACCAGGACGACTGATCCGTGTAAAGGAAAGAATGAATGGGGCCATGTATCGTGAGATTTTGAGTGAGAACCTCCTTCCATCAGCAAGGGCATTGAAGATGAAACGTGGCTGGGTCTTTCAGCATGACAATGATCCCAAACACACCGCCCGGGCAACGAAGGAGTGGCTTCGTAAGAAGCATTTCAAGGTCCTGGAGTGGCCTAGCCAGTCTCCAGATCTCAACCCCATAGAAAATCTTTGAAGGGAGTTGAAAGTCTGTGTTGCCCAGCGACAGCCCCAAAACATCACTGCTCTAGAGGAGATCTGCATGGAGAAATGGGCCAAAATACCAGCAACAGTGTGTGAAAACCTTGTGAAGACTTGCAGAAAACGTTTGACCTGTGTCATTGCCAACAAAGGGTATATAACAAAGTATTGAGAAACTTTTGTTATTGACCAAATACTTATTTTCCACCATAATTCAAATAAATTCATTAAAAATCCTACAATGTGATTTTCTGGATTTTTTTTCTCATTTTGTCTGTCATAGTTGACGTGTACCTATGATGAAAATTACAGGCCTCTCTCATCTTTTTAAGTGGGAGAACTTGCACAATTGGTGGCTGACTAAATACTTTTTTTCCCCACTGTACCTGCTGGAGCGCATACTACAGGTGGGTGTTGCTATGGTGACCAATGAGCTAAGATAAGGCGGAGATTTGCCTAGCAGTGATTTATAGATGTCCTGGAGCCAGTGGGTTTGGCGACGAATATGTAGCTGTATCGGTAATTCAAATGCAATCTATGCATATACAGTGGGGAGAACAAGTATTTGATACACTGCCGATTTTGCAGGTTTTCCTACTTACAAAGCATGTAGAGGTAAATCCAGAAAATCACATTGTATGATTTTTAAGTAACACACTCAATCAAACAGACTCCAACCTCTCCACAATGGCCAAGACCAGAGAGCTGTGTAAGGACATCAGGGATAAAATTGTAGACCTGCACAAGGCTTGGATGGGCTACAGGACAATAGGCAAGCAGCTTGGTGAGAAGGCAACAACTGTTGGCGCAATTATTAGAAAATGGAAGAAGTTCGAGATGACGGTCAATCACCTTCGGTCTGGGGCTCCATGCAAGATCTCACCTCGTGGGGCATCAATGATCATGAGGAATGTGAGGGATCAGCCCAGAACTACACGGCAGGACCTGGTCAATGACCTGAAGAGAGCTGGGACCACAGTCTCAAAGAAAACCATTAGTAACACACTACGCCGTCATGGATTAAAATCCTGCAGGGCACGCAAGGTCCCCCTGCTCATGCCAGCGCATGTCCAGGCCCGTCTGAAGTTTGCCAATGACCATCTAGATGATCCAGAGGAGGAATGGGAGAAGGTCATGTGGTCTGATGAGACAAAAATAAACTCCACTCGCCGTGTTTGGAGGAAGAAGAAGGATGAGTACAACCCCAAGTACACCATCCCAACCGTGAAGCATGGAGGTGGAAACATCATTCTTTGGGGATGCTTTTCTGCAAAGGGGACAGGACGACTGCACCGTATTGAGGGGAGGATGGATGGGGCCATGTATCGCGAGATCTTGGCCAACAACCTCCTTCCCTCAGTAAGAGCATTGAAGATGGGTCGTGATGGGTCATCCAGCATGACAACGACCCGAAACACATAGCCAGGGCAACTAAGGAGTGGCTCCGTAAGAAGCATCTCAAGGTTTCTGTACCAAATATTAAGTTCTGCTTTTCTGATGTATCAAATACTTATGCCATGCAATAAAATGCAAATTAATAACTTAAAAATCATACAATGTGATTTTCTGGATTTTTGTTTTAGATTCCGTCTCTCACAGTTGAAGTGTACCTATGATAAAAATGACAGACCTCTACATGCTTTGTAAGTAGGAAAACCTGCAAAATCGGCAGTGTATCAAATACTTGTTCTCCCCACTGTATACACCAGAAAGATATACCTAGAATGATTTCACACATAGACAGGCTCTTTTGTTGAAACTGTTTTATGACACTCCAAATTGAGCTCAGGTGCATCCAATTTCCGTTGATAATCCTTGAGATGTCGCTACAACTTGATTTAGAAAGAAACACACCTGTCTGTATGAGGTCCCACAGTTGACAATGCATGTCAGAGCAGAAACTATACCATGAAGTCCAAGGAACTGTCCGTAGAGCTCCAAAATAGAATTGTGATGAGGCATATATCTGGGGAAGGCTATAAAACGATAGAGTGATGAACGTTTCCAAGAGCACAGTGGACTCCATCATTGGGAAATTGAAAAAAATATGGAACTACCCAGACTCTGCCTAGAGCTGGCACTCTGATCAAACTAAGCATCCGGCCAAGAAGGAACTTGGTCTGGGAGGTGACCAAGAACCCAATAACCACTCTGACAGAACTACAGAGTTCCTTGGCTGAGATGGGAGAACCTGCCAGAAGGACAAAAGTCTCTACAGCACTTCACCAATCTGGGCTTTATGGGAGAGTGGCCAGACAGAAGCCACTCCTGAGAAAAAGGCACATGACAGCATGCCTGGAGTTTGCAAAAAGGCATGTGAAGGACTCTAAGATCATGAGGCAAAAGATTCTGTGGTCTGATAAGACATAAATTTGGCCTGAATGCAAAGCGCTATGTCTGGAGAAAACCAGGCACAGCTCATCACCCGTCTAACACCATCCCTACCATGAAGCATGTGTGGATGCTTTTCAGCCCAGACTTGAGTCCCATTAAAAATCTGTGGAAAGATTTGAAGATTGCTGTTCACCGACACTCCCCATCTAATTTAACAGAGCTTGAGAAAATCTGCAAGGAAGAATGGGAGAAAATCCCCAAATCCAGATGTGCAAAGATGATACAGACATACCCAAGATGACTCAAAGCTGTAATCACCGCCAAAGGAGCGTCTACAAATAATTGTGAAAAATATGGCTAGGTTGTAGATTTAAAGGACCATTAAGATAGGGGAAAACTTAGGTGCTGGTTTTAGGTTGGTTGTAACCACTACAGAATGTCCGGTTAGAACAATGAAGAGGCAGTATTTACAGATTAAGGGTGTTTATTGAAGATACACACACACATAGACAAAGACAGACCCACACACACACCCACACACACACACTGACCACTCGTGGTTCTATGTTCCAATCCAGTAATACCTGTAGATACAGTAGTGTGGTTTCATATTATGCACGCACAAATACAGCTAAAACATAGTGTAACTTGTCTTCTGAGGAGAACTCACGGACTGTCCACTTGGCTTCACCACAACTCACTGGCTAGAGGAGAGACTTACAACGAGCAAGTAATAGAGAATGTCTCTGCCGCCCTCTCTGCCAAGAAACAGGCAACAGCAGTCAGGTCTGGCAAGACCTCCAGGGGAGGAACAGGAGTCATCTAGACCCCTGGCATGTTGTCAGCTGAGGACACCAGGACTGCAGACATCAGGTACGCAGCGGCAGAGCTCGACGATGGTCTCAGGAATGGAGAATGCAGTGCTGCAGCAGCAGAGTTCAACGAGGACCCTGGGACTGGATACTTAGGTGGCCTGACAGAGGGACCAGATGAGGGCCCAAGATCAGGAGGCCAGGCAGCAGCAGGAAGACCAGACGAAGGCCCCGAGACGGCAGATTGCGATGTCGCAGGTCCTGACGAAGGTCTCAGGACTAGAGACTGCAGGTCCGCAGCAGCAGAGCTCGTCGAGGGCCTCCGGACTGCAGATGGGGAGGCCGCCCCATCAGCGACAGGAGAGGCCCCCGGGACAGGAGTTGAGGTTGGCAGGATCTCCATAGCAGCGTTGGCCGGAGATCTCAGGACTGCAGATGGCCGGAACCCCACGTCAGTGACAGGAGAGGGCCGCGGGTCAGGAGCTGAGTTCAGCTGGATCCCCACAGCAGTGACAAGCAGAGATCTCAGGACAGGAGACAGCTGCACACCTGAGCGAGAGGGAGAAAAATACCCAAAAGCGGGAGAGAGCTGGACCCCTGGTCCAGGAGAAACTGACTGAGTGCCCAGAGCTGTTGACTTGGGGCCTGACAGAGCTGGTGACTTGGGGCCTGACTGGGCTACAGACTGTGAGCTAGGGGGTGTTAGTTATATCAGGACAGAAAGCTCCCGACCTACTTGGATAGGAAACTGGGGACCTAGTTTAGCAGGAGACTGTTAAGCCATTAGGTGATCAGGGAACTGAGGGCTAAGATGCTCTGGACCTACTAGGGTTATAGACTGAGGACCTAGTAGGGCAGAGGGTGAGGTGTCTCCTACGACAGGACACTGAACACCTCGGACAGGGGGGTCTCCCAAGGGACATCAGCCTTGGGAGACCCTCCTGATGCCACAGGGACATCAGGAGGGTCTCCCAAGGTTGGAGTTAGCGGGACACAGTTCGGAGGGTTAGCAAGAACTCCAAGGCTCAGACTGGCAGGTTCCACCAGACAGGGACTGGACAGCAGACATGGACCGAGCCACTGCAGCAGAGAGGGGACTCCCACCGAGAAGTCTTTGGACAGCAGCAGGCTGGACATCAAAGGTAGGAGAAGGGAGACATATTTTTTACAGCATCAGGCAGGACTAGGCAGATCCCACCAGACCGGAGACACTTAGCAGACGCTCTTATCCAGAGCAACTGGGGTTAAGTGCCTTGCTCAAGGGCACATTGACAGATTTTTCACCTAGTCAGCTCTGGGATTCAAACCAGTGACCTTTCGGTTACCAGCCCAATGCTCTTAACCACTAGACTACCTGCCGCCCACAGCTAGAGTCGGATCCGAGACCGGGGCTGATGGCGACTCCGATGCTGATGGTGAGGACTCATGCTTTCTCATGATGGAGGCGATGATGAGCAGCTTTAGGCTAGTGAGAGTGGAGTGGGGCTGAAGGTTGTAAATCTGCAGCATCATCTTGATGCTGTGCCACAGCAGCTGGCAGTGATCAAGAAGGTGCATGAGAAAGGAGACGTGAGGGCTGGTCAGACCACACTTGGTCAGGATGGGCATCTCTTTTGGTGACCAATGGTGGTGATCTTCTCCTCATCGTACTGAGCCGTCCCTTCCCTATGTCTTCTCACTGGCCCTCCGTGGTGTGCTGGTACGAGCCTCTGGCACAGGAGGTTCAGCTGGCTGTGGGCGTGGTTTGGCTAGTGTAGCCAGTGAGCTGCTCCATCTTATGCTCCATCCGTTTTAGCTCCTTCTTGGCCTCAAGTAGCATCAGGTCAGAGATGAGCTGGGCTGTGGCGGAGGACCTCGGACCTCTGCCTGATAGCATTCAACCGATCTTCTTACCAGTGGTCACCCCGACCAGTGGTGGGGAAGTGGCATGCCTTGTCTTGAGGCTTGTCTGCTCGTCTTTGTTCAGGGAGAGAAGACTGGGATAAGGTGGGTGCTGCTGTGTGTGGTGGTCTGTGCCTTACCCCATAGTAATTCAGATGATGTGGGTGGCGAGTCTGACGGTGGGGACAAACCACATCTTGTGGAGGATCTTCTCTGTGTACTGGCATCCTTGGGCTGTAGCAGTTACTGAATCTGCCTCGAAAGGACCATGCAAAATATGGCTAGGTTGTAGATTCGAGGGACCATTAAAATAGGGGAAAACTTAGGTGCTGGTATTAGGCCGGTTGTAACCACTACAGAATGTCCGGTTAGAACAATGAAGAGGCAGTATTTCCAGATTAAGGGGGTTTATTGAAGATCCACACACACACTGACCACTCTTGGTCCTAAATTTCAACCCAGTAATAACTGTAGATAGTGTGGTTTCATATTATGCACACACAAATACAGCTAAAACATGGTGCAACTTGTAACTTTTCTTCTGAGGAGAACTCACAAACTATTCACTTGTCTATATAGAATGAGCAAAGTATATTTTATACAAACAACACATCTTATACAGTAGTCAGGGTAACATGGCTGCTTCTCACAGAGAGAAAAACATTCCCAGGAAATTGTTAACATAAGGACTATAGCATGAGTTTGAGATCAGGTGAAAACAGTTTTTGCTCTCGGACTCCTATCCCGTGACACTACTGCATCATGAGTAGCCTACCCTTTGCAGTGAAGCAGTTTTACTAATGTGATTAGGAACAGTATGTCCATTCAGACATCCACATAATTCCATCCTGAGGTTTTCTCACAGTGACCATAGCGTTCCCTATTACAGTCAGTCCTCCCTCAAGACAAACATACAAAACAGGCCATGACTAAAAAGTTTAGTTCTGTGTCAAAGTCATTGGAGCAGCAACATCATCTTCTTCAGCAACTAGAATGTCTTGTCAACGTATGCTCGCCTTGGTGCTCCTGGTTTTCCTATTGCTTAATAGTAAGTTTGGATTGAAATGGTGATATCTCTGTATTGGCATTCAATAGTTACATCTTAGTTGCATGTAATACAGTATATGCCATATGTTTTTCTTAGATTTCTATTATTTTATTGATTCCAAGTTGTACTCCTTTTGGTTCTAACTAAAGTTGTGGAGAATGAGGCTGCATCATTTCCCTTCTCTTGCCCAACCCTGAGTGGAGTCTGTCGAAAACTTTGCCTGCCAACAGAGATGTTCTTTGGACCACTCGGCTGTGGAAAGGGATTCTTGTAAGTTTATATTTCAACAGTTCCACATGAAGTAAATGTATTAAATAGTGGGACACACTTTCCTTTTGAATATGTGCATTTACTAATCCATTATTTTCTTTTCAGGTGCTGTGTTTCTCATTTCTTATGACAACTGAAAAATTCTAGATCGTTTTTGATCAATCACACATGGGGCATATGTGAATGAAGACATCGACATCACAGTTTATGGTCTTTCTTCTTATGTTCCTCCACCTGACCTTGGATTCTGTGGACTACCTTCCATGACCTAACTGTGTGTCTAGCTACCTGTATATGTATTTGTTGCAGTTTGCTGTTTGTAACACCCCAAACCCCAAAAAAAATATATCCTACTTTGTATCTGACAGTATTTCATTGCAAGAATCACATTGTAGAAAAGCAGCTTAGATGATGGGGGTGGCGGGGTGGGATGATAAATACGCTGGGAAAACAATGTAATAAATATGTGTATTAGTGATACAATTCTCCTGTGAGGAGTGGATGGTTAAAAGAACTGTTCTGTTATATTATGGTGCTATTATGGTATTCACCACTCTTGTTTGGAAGAACTTATAAAGCATAAAAGGGCAATCTGATTGCTTCATCAGTTTTTGGACTTTTAAATTCATGATTCATCATCCATTGCACAGTTTCCCTGAAATAATTTCTTAAGTAATTAAAAATATAAAACGAAGATGTCTTGATTGTGTATGTCTTCACACCCCAGAGTTAATACTTGGTGGAAGCACCTTTGGCAGCCATTACAGCTGTGAATAATCTTTAATAAGATTGTACCAAATCTTAGAGCAACATATATCCATTGTTTTTGTGAAAATGCTCAAGCTCAGTACATTTGGTTGGGAATCATTGATGGACAGCCATATTCAAACTTTGTTTTTATTAATTAAGAAACATTTCTATAATGTTTCTTTCACTTTGGAAATGTTGAGCAGGTTGTGTAGATACTGTAAGTAGGAAACACATCTAATTTAATCCCTTTTTAGATAGAATTTTAAGGCAGCAAAATGTGAATACTGTGCAAGGGCTGTGTAGACTTTCACTAGACATTGTTTATACCCATTGACTCTTGAAGAGTATAACTTTTAGATGCCTCATGAGCTTAGTTAAACTGTCTTACCCCATCAGAACCCAAAATATATCTTGTTTTACCCCATTGTTTGTAAACAATGCAATTGTACATGGTTAAAACTATTATTTTTATATCATGGAAGGTCAGTCCTTGCATCCATAGCTCTATCTGTGAATTCGAGAATGGTTACATTTCTCCAGCTCAGCCCCATCCCTCAGCTATTTAATAAATCAGTGGCAGGGTGGCGGCTTTGTTATTGTTTTAATTGCAGATTTCCCCTTGAATCCTGAGTTTTTAAAAAAGAAGAAGAAGAGCAAAACAAATACACATATTTTGTATTAAATCAGAAGTCACATTATGACTCCTTAAAAGTATCTTCGCTGTGTGATAATACACATTTACTGATAATAAGGCATGTGATAAAACTAAGCCTAAGGTTATGTGGAGAAAAGCATATACAGTCAGGTCCATAATCATTGGCACCGTTGATGAAGATGAGCAAAAACCCACCACTGGTGTGCGTGACCAAAGAGCTCTATTTTCATGTCACCTGACCAAAGCACCGGTTCCAATCCAAGTGCCAATGCCGAAAATAGAGATCTTTGGCCACGCGCACCATTGGTGGGTTTGGCGTCAAAAAACGGAAGCATATGCAGAAAAGTACCTCGTACCTACAGTAAAATATGGTGGTGCATCTTTGATGTTATGGGGTTATTTTGCTTCCACTGGTCCTGTGGCCCTTGTTAAGGTCAACAGCATCATGAACTTTACCAAGTACCAGGACATTTTAGCCCAAAACCTGGTTGCCTTTGCCAGGAGGCTGACACTTGGCCGCAAGTGGATCTTTCAGTAAGACAATAACCCCAAGTACACAAAACAATCCACACATTTTTTTTTACCACAAAACCAACATTTTGCAATGGCTAACTCAGTCTCCGGACTTGAACCCCATTGAAAACCTGTGGTTTGAATCGAAGAGGGCAGTCCATAAGCGCATACGAAGGATAGAAAAATATCTGGAAAGATTCTGTATGGCACAATGGTCTAAGATCCCTCCCAATGTGTTCCCCACGCAGCTATCTGGCAGGCTTATGGAGATTGGGTGAAGGAAACAGAGGTGGCAAGAATAAGGGCTGACCAGCATGTCTCCTATCCGGAGGCAATGAGAAGAGTGGAAGAAGGGAGTGACGTTGAATAAATAATGGTAGTAGGATTAGAGCAGGGGTCTCCAACCTTTTCTAGCATGAGAGCTACTTTTAAAAAATTAAACGTCGCAAGCTACTCATTTTTTTCTAGCTTTCAAATAGGCACATTCTTATTTTCTCCTCTCCCCTGCAACTCTTCTCCGGGTCCTAAGTGTACAAGAGAAAGTAGTGCACTATGTTTTCTGTCAATATACCTGGTAAAATAATAGTTAATAAACAACTCTAAGGGAGGCCCAATAAAATCTGTGATTTTTCCCCCAACTTCTGTTTTATATTTTTCCAAATTATATTTTCTGTTTTTTTTTCCCGTTTTTTTTATTATTATTGTTCTCACTCTCATAAGTATAATTGTTCATAAATAAACAACGAAATTGGATGTTCTGAGTCCATGTCAATGGTTAAATCACAGCAGAATATTGTTTTTTTTGGTCTGGAAGAAAGCGAACAAATAGATTTTTTAGTGTAATTCCCATTTAATTTAAACTACTGGTAGCTCGCGATTGACCTGTTGGAGATCCCTGGATTAGAGACATTAGTGAATGTTCCACGCCAACAGAGGGATCCTGACATGTTGAATGTTAAGAAGGTGGACTCTGTATTGTTTATGGGGGTGATTATAAACTGCACAGGGAGCTGCAGTGCAGCCTACCGTTTTTTTGGGCTCGGAGTTTACAGCAGAGGCATTTAGCCTAGGCAGCTGATAGTGGGCGCTAGATCTGCACTATTGTCTAGGATTGATGTGCCCAGCCGGTAATACTCTCCTGTCCCCCAGTGGACCAGCTTGTACATAAAGCATCCTCCATTCAGGCTTCAAAGGCATAATTTTCCTCTTTAACTAGCTTTAATGGCGGGTCGTTGGGGAAAAAAATTGTACTGTCTTAATAAAACACAATTTTTCACCACCATTTTCGGAATTTCAGACAATTTTAAGATATTGTACACCCTTGGCTGAACGTGGTGTGCAACATCCTAAGCTATCAGAAAATGGTGGTGGACATTTTTGTTTTATTAAGACAGCACACATTTTGTTTCAGACGGCCCGCCATTAAAGCTAGTTAAAGAGGAAAATAATGCATTTGCAGCCTGAATGGAGGATGCTTTATTTACGAGCCGGTCCACGGAGGACACTAGTGTATTACCAGCTAGGTACATCAACCCTAAACGATAGTGCAGATCTAGCGTCCACTATTCTGGCGACGAACGTTCTGCCCTCACAGGCCCCTGAGCCTGTGTAGGGAAATGATTGGATTAGCTTGTGACTGAAGGAGTGCGATGGGTTTTGAATTATTTATGTAAAGATACTTTTTTTATTTATTAACCCCCCCTCCCCCACAATGGAATATTGTATTTTCAAGAGGAAGAAGTGGGCAGCAATACAACTTTTCATGAGGTTCCCAAAGTAGGGGTCGCGACCCCATGTGATATGAAAATGGGGTCGCAGGAGAATTGTCAAAATCCTGGTAAGACAAATATACAGAGGTGGGTAGAGTAGCCAAAAATTGTACTCAAGTAAAAGTACTGTTTACTTCAGAATAATATGACTCAAGTAAAAGTAAAAAGTAGTCATCCAAATAATTACTTGAGTAAGAGTAAAAAAGTACTTGGTGAAAAAACTACTCAAGTACTGAGTAACTGTTGAGTAACGTCTGATTTATTTTTTAACACAAGACAACAATCAGACAGACAAAAATACAAAATAATCATCTTTAATGAATTACAAAATAGCTTAAATTAAAATAATTCAGGTAAATTCAAGTATTAAAAAATAAAATAATAAAAAATAAAAAATAAATAAGCACAAGTAACACACATTTCCAAACCTTTATATACTTTTTTTACCACGCAGAACTAGAACGAGGCAGCCCATAAACTCTCATAAACGGTGTGTGTGTCTCCACAGTGACAGAACAACAGAAGGAAACACACAAACATTTCATACCAGGCATGCTGAACAGAAAACTGCACACCAGAAGGAAGCGGTCAACGTAAAATAATCAATAGGTGTTGATTAGGCCTACTCAGTACCTTTGTATTGCATGGCAAGCAACAGCCCTTTTTCTGTGTGCCTAGAAATGAATACTCTGATCTGTGATTAGGCCACACTGCACATCTCACTGAGCAGAGGAAAAGAGCAGCAGTACACATCAACTGAAAAAGCACCAGTCCATGATAGATGGCCAAATAAAACAATATTGCAGGCCTAGTATCCCAGAACACAAATTAAGCTGAATGCATGTTCTCTAAAAGGCATTAGAGGAGAGTGATGTAGTTGTAGATCGGGCATTATGTTTACTTCCAGTTCCAATATCTAACAAGAAAAGTCAGCAAAAAAAAAGTCACACTAACTATATTCAAATCAAAATCAAATCAAATTTTATTGGTCACATGCGCCGAATACAACAGGTGCAGACATTACAGTGAAATGCTTACTTACAGCCCTTAACCAACAGTGCATTTATTTTAAACAAAAAAGTAAGAATAAAACAACAACAAAAAAGTGTTGAGAAAAAAAGAGCAGAAGTAAAATAAAGTGACAGTAGGGAGGCTATATATACAGTAAAATAAAGTGACAGTAGGGAGGCTATATATACAGGGGGGTACCGTTGCATAGTCAATGTGCGGGGGCACCGGCTAGTTGAGGTAGTTGAGGTAATATGTACATGTGGGTAGAGTTAAAGTGACTATGCATAAATACTTAACAGAGTAGCAGCAGCGTAAAAAGGATGGGGTGGGGGGGCAGTGCAAATAGTCCGGGTAGCCATGATTAGCTGTTCAGGAGTCTTATGGCTTGGGGGTAGAAGCTGTTGAGAAGTCTTTTGGACCTAGACTTGGCACTCCGGTACCGCTTGCCGTGCGGTAGCAGAGAGAACAGTCTATGACTAGGGTGGCTGGAGCCTTTGACAATTTTGAGGGCCTTCCTCTGACACCGCCTGGTATAGAGGTCCTGGATGGCAGGGAGCTTTGCCCCAGTGATGTACTGGGCCGTACGCACTACCCTCTGTAGTGCCTTGCGGTCAGAGGCCAAGCAGTTGCCATACCAGGCGGTGATGCAACCAGTCAGGATGCTCTCGATGGTGCAGCTGTAGAATTTTTTGAGGATCTGAGGACCCATGCCAAATCTTTTTAGTCTCCTGAGGGGGAATAGGCTTTGTCGTGCCCTCTTCACGACTGTCTTGGTGTGTTTGGACCATGATAGTTCGTTGGTGATGTGGACACCAAGGAACTTGAAGCTCTCAACCTGTTCCACTACAGCCCCGTCGATGAGAATGGGGGCGTGCTCAGTCCTCTTTTTTTTCCTGTAGTCCACAATAATCTCCTTTGTCTTGGTCACGTTGAGGGAGAGGTTGTTGTCCTGGCACCACACGGCCAGATCTCTGACCTCCTCCCTATAGGCTGTCTCATCGTTGTCGGTGATCAGGCCTACCACTGTTGTGTCGTCGGCAAACTTAATGATGGTGTTGGAGTCGTGCCTGGCCATGCAGTCATGGGTGAACAGAGAGTACAGGAGGGGACTGAGCACGCACCCCTGAGGGGCCCCCGTGTTGAGGATCAGTGTGGCAGATGTGTTGTTACCTACCCTTACCACCTGGGGGCGGCCCGTCAGGAAGTCCAGGATCCAGTTGCAGAGGGAGGTGTTTAGTCCCAGGATCCTTAGCTTAGTGATGAGCTTAGAGGGCACTATGGTGTTGAATGCTGAGCTGTAGTCAATGAATAGCATTCTCACGTCGGTGTTCCTCTTGTCCAGGTGGGAAAGGGCAGTGTGGAGTGCGATAGAGATTGCATCATCTGTGGATCTGTTGGGGCGGTATGCAAATTGGAGTGGGTCTAGGGTTTCTGGGATTATGCTGTTGATGTGAGCCATGACCAGTCTTTCAAAGCACTTCATGGCTACAGCTATTGCCACCCTGTGGTTTGTCACTGACACACTATAATCCTAAATGACAGTAACATTATACAGAGTTATATAGGTCAATGTCTACTGGTTCACATTTGAATTGATAAACAAGTATATTTACCAGCATTTAAGATGTTCTCCTCTGTGGTCCAGGATATTCTGAATCTTGGTAGGAGTATTGCTGCTGCAATCAGCTCAGGCTCTTTCATGACGTCTCCAAAACGTTTCTGGATCCCTTGCTGCAGGGCGTGAACAAGAGGTGTACACATTTTGCAAGTTGACTCCAACTTCTTCAGCTTGTCCCGCAACTGGTAAAGTGTTGGCAGCAGGAGGCCCATATGCACAGATGATTCCCCTTGGAGGATATTAAGGGCCATGGCAACAGGCTTCATCACAGCAGCATACTCGACCAAAAACCCATTTTCAGCTGGATTCAACCTATAAAAGATGTAACGATAAAACAATTACTTATAGCTATTTCTGGTACAATGTCTTTATTATGCATTGTACATGTTAAATACAAAATATAAATATATATATATATATATATATATATATATATATATTTCATTCAAGTCATCCACAATTGTCACACCACCATGCAAAGAAAACGTAGTTACTTGAGACAAGTGGATTCACCCATTAATCAGCAAGGCTTATTTACTTTTATTATTCTTTAAAAACAAAATATACATTTTGTCAACTTACATCTTTATCTTTAATGCTGTGCAGACATTGCGAATTGCTTGTTCTCCTTGCTCTCGGTGAATGCACACAATCCTTTCTACAGCGAGGAACAGGGAGCTCCAGCGTGTCTGATTGGGTCGGAGAAACTGCAGCTTGCATTCACGTTCCACTGTTTCATGAGCCATGCTTGACCTGCTGGTTTTATTCCAAAGAGCATGACATTTTGCAAAAGCAGACCGAGACAGCCTCTTGTAGGTTTCGTTTGCAGCTCCTCCTGCAGCAGTGGCATCAACTGTGGATATAAGATTGAGGAGATGGCATGCACACTTTTGGTGCCTTGGAAGTTGGTACTCAAGGCCTGTGTTGTCATCCAGAATTGCAGACATCTTGATACTCCACCTCTGACTCACTCTGATCTTCTGTTGCATCATCAAGGGTGGAGTCACTCTCCTCTTGTACATTGATGGCTTCCTCCTCTTTCTCCTCACCATATAATCGAAAGGAAGTTTGAGCCACTGTCTGTTGTCGTCCTGGTCACTTTTTCCCTGATGTGGTACTCAGAATGTATTTCCTCTAATGCAGCAGCAAGGACATCAAACGTGTGCGAGCCTTTGACAGGTCTACAAGCCAATGTGGAGTGCCTCTCCAGTGAGGTGTTGTCTATCCAGTGACAGGTGACACCTAAGTAGCTACGTTAGCAACATAGTTCACAGCACTCAGCTTTTTGATGATTATGCTCTTCTTGTGTTTTGCAGCTTCTTGTATTCTTGTGCATAACGTTTTCCTTGTCATTACTGTATGAGGTTGCAAGGTTTCTATCAAAGTATTGAAGGATGGCGTCTCAACCACAGAAAATGGTTGGTTGGCCTCACATACAAAATTTAGCATCAGCTTGTCAAGCGTTGCTTGTGTTACCCGCCCTGGGGCAGCAAAGGCTGTGATTTTTGCATTTTTCACAAGAGTATCACTGGAAGAGGAGGACTTACGCTTTCTGTGGTTCTCTAGTAAGTCTGTGTACTTTGCCAGTTTGTTGGGGTGAATCCTCTGTGGACAAAAAAAAAATCTGTGAGGCTACAGGGAGATCAAGACATTAAAAGAGACTTATTATCACATCAAATGTGGATATATATATATATATATATAGAAAATGTTTAAAACATATGTAACCTAAAAGACAAACATTCGCCTATCCACAGCAAAAAAAAACGAATTTAGGAAACTTACCGCTACATGTTTCCTCAAGTTAGATGTTGAGTTCTTGAATGCTGAAATGTCCGTTTGTTTTGGTAGACACAGAAGACACCGCATAATGTAGCTGTTCTTTCGCACTTTTACTAAGGTAAACATGCTTTCAATATGAGGCCAGGGGTGCGGGTGTTCCTCCTCGTCTGTGTCTGCATTGCCGACGGCTAATTCTGACATTTTTGTGTTGCTATGACTGTAAAGCCAACCCGTCCCGCCACTGAGATTGAGTATGGTAAAGTGACTACGTTTGATTGGTGAAACACAGTCACGTGGTAGAGCCTTAGCGGAAGTCTCTCTCTCTCTGTCAAAATAAAACATTAAAATAAGGCATATGCGGGGGGGATAAAGACAATGACGCGTAGAATACCAAAGAGGTAAAAAGAAAAGTAACGACCTCATTGTAGCCTAATGTAGCGGAGTAAGAGTACAGTTTCTTCTTCACAAATCTACTCAAGTAAAAGTAAAAAGTATAGTGATTTAAAACTACTCCTAGAAGTATAATTTTTTCAAAAACTTACTCAAGTAAATGTAACGGAGTAAATATAACTCGTTACTACCCACCTCTGGATTTAACTTAGGGAGAGCAGTGGTGAAATACAGAATTGAAAGATGTGAGAAAAGTATGGTAAGTCTGGCCTGATTAGAACATTTCCCCCATTAAATATCCTCAATAAACATCTTAAAGCCCTCAATTACTTTTGGTCAGAAATGTCAGTATAAAGTATACCTGTATTAGCCACATTATTCAAAGAATTTGTAAAAATATCAATAAGGGTGGCAGATGAACTGGTCACTCTTGTGGGCTTATAGATGAGGGGATACAGATAGTTGGAAAATAAAATATTGACAAGTCAGATGTCAGTGAGTGGTTCTCACTTTTAAATAAGTTTATGTTGTAATCACCCAATAGAAAACATATTTTATCTTCATTATTATTCAAATCCAAGGTTGATGCAAGGATATCAACAAAACTACCAATGTCAGAATCAGGTGGCCGATAGATGCATCCAATTACCACTTTTTTTACCACAAAAAAAACAGGAGGGAATTTCTATGAAAAGACATTCAACATCAATGTTATCAGATGTAAGTGTGAGGTCCTCTCTTACAAATAATTAAAACGTTTATGAACAAAAATGGGACACTCCTCCACTGCTATTTTCTTCTCCACCCACGCCTAATAAATCCCGCCCGTAATGAATTTCAGGGTGGGTGTGAGGGACATTTTATTGCTGTTGGACCATAATAATGCATTTTTTAATTGCAATGTTGCAATAAAACATGATGTTCTGTGAAGTAGTAGCCGCATGCGCGTGGTTGGGTATTGCATGGCAGTCACGGCATAAACCAAGTTCAAGTGCAGCGCTGTCTCTCTAGTTGTTATTTGCTAGTTATATACTGTATATTAATAAGTCATAGAATAACATTACCAAGGGTACACCACAGGATATTGCAAAATCATATATATATATATACACACTACCAGTCAAAGGTTTGGACACACCTATTCATTAAAGGGTTTTTCTTTATTTTTACATTGTAGAATAATAGTGAAGACATCAAAACTATGAAATAACACATATGGAATCATGTAGTAACCCAAACATTTTTTTAGATTCTTCAAATAGCCACCCTTTGCCTTGATGACAGCTTTGCACACTATTGGCATATGTGTTATTTCATAGTTTTGATGGCTTCACTATTATTCTACAATGTAAAAATAAAGAAAAACCCTTGAATGAGTAGGTGTGTCCAAATTTGACTGGTACTGTATATACAGTGGGGAGAACAAGTATTTGATACACTGCCGATTTTGCAGGTTTTCCTACTTACAAAGCATGTAGAGGTCTGTAATTTTTATCATAGGTACACTTCAACTGTGAGAGACGGAATCTAAAACAAACATCTAGAAAATCACATTGTATGATTTTTAAGTAATTAATTTGCATTTTATTGCATGACATAAGTATTTGATCACCTACCAACCAGTAAGAATTCCAGCTCTCACAGACCTGTTAGTTTTTCTTTTAGAAGCCCTCCTGTTCTCCACTCATTACCTGTATTAACTGCACGTTTGAACTCGTTACCTGTATAAAAGACACCTGTCCACACACTCAATCAAACAGACTCCAACCTCTCCACAATGGCCAAGACCAGAGAGCTGTATAAGGACATCAGGGATAAAATTGTAGACCTGCACAAGGCTGGGATGGGCTACAGGACAATACATTTACATTTTTTACATTTTAGTCATTTAGCAGACGCTCTTATCCAGAGCGACTTACAGAAGCAATTAGGGTTAAGTGCCTTGCTCAAAGGCAAGTCGACAGATTTTTCACCTAGTCGGCTCGGGGGTTAGAACCAGCGACCTTTTGGTTACTGGCACAACGCTCTTAACCACTAAGCTACCTGCCGCACCAATAGGCAAGCAGCTTGGTGAGAAGGCAACAACTGTTGGCGCAATTATTAGAAAATGGAAGAAGTTCAAGATGACGGTCAATCACCCTCGGTCTGGGGCTCCATGCAAGATCTCACCTCGTGGGGCATCAATGATCATGAGGAAGGTGAGGGATCAGCCCAGAACTACACGGCAGGACCTGGTCAATGACCTGAAGAGAGCTGGGACCACAGTCTCAAAGAAAACCATTAGTAACACACTACGCCGTCATGGATTAAAATCCTGCAGCGCACGCAAGGTCCCCCTGCTCAAGCCAGCGCATGTCCAGGCCCGTCTGAAGTTTGCCAATGACCATCTGGATGATCCAGAGGAGGAATGGGAGAAGGTCATGTGGTCTGATGAGACAAAAATAGAGCTTTTTGGTTTAAACTCCACTCGCCGTGTTTGGAGGAAGAAGAAGGATGAGTACAACCCCAAGAACACCATCCCAACCGTGAAGCATGGAGGTGGAAACATCATTCTTTGGGGATGCTTTTCTGCAAAGGGGACAGGACGACTGCACCGTATTGAGTGGAGGATGGATGGGGCCATGTATCGCGAGATCTTGGCCAACAACCTCCTTCCCTCAGTAAGATCATTGAAGATGGGTCGTGGCTGGGTCTTCCAGCATGACAACGACCCGAAACACACAGCCAGGGCAACTAAGGAGTGGCTCCGTAAGAAGCATCTCAAGGTCCTGGAGTGGCCTAGCCAGTCTCCAGACCTGAACCCAATAGAAAATCTTTGGAGGGAGCTGAAAGTCCGTATTGCCCAGCGACAGCCCCGAAACCTGAAGGATCTGGAGAAGGTCTGTATGGAGGAGTGGGCCAAAATCCCTGCTGCAGTGTGTGCAAACCTGGTCAAGACCTACAGGAAACGTATGATCTCTGTAATTGCAAACAAAGGTTTCTGTACCAAATATTAAGTTCTGCTTTTCTGATGTATCAAATACTTATGTCATACAATAAAATGCAAATTAATTACTTAAAAATCATACAAATGTGATTTTCTGGATTTTTGTTTTAGATTCCGTCTCTCACAGTTGAAGTGTACCTATGATAAAAAATTACAGACCTCTACATGCTTTGTAAGTAGGAAAACCTGCAAAATCGGCAGTGTATCAAATACTTGTTCTCACCACTGTGTGTATATATATATATATATATATATATATATATATACACATATATATATATATATATACACACACACATACATATACATACACAGTTGAAGTCGGATGTTTACATACACTTAGGTTGGAGTCATTAATACTTGTTTTTCAACCACTCCACACATTTCTTGTTAACGAACTATAGTTTTGGCAAGTCGGTTAGGACATCTACTTTGTGCATGACAAGTAATTTTTCCAACAATTGTTTATTTCACTTATTATTCACTGTATCACAATTCCAGTGTGTCAGGAGTTTACATACACCAAATTGACTGTGCCTTTAAACAGCTTGGAAAATTCCATAAAATGATGTCATGGCTTTAGAAGCTTCTGATAGGCTAATTGACATCATTTGAGTGAATTGGAGGTGTACCTGTGGATGCATTTCAAGGCCTACCTTGAAACTCAGTGCCTCTTTGCTTGACATCATGGGAAAATCAAAAGAAATCAGCCAAAACCTCAGAAAATAAATTTTGTAGACCTCCACAAGTCTGGTTCATCCTTGGGAGCAATTTCCAAATGCATGAAGATACCACGTTCATCTGTACAAACAATAGTACGCAAGTATAAACACCATGGGACCACGCAGCCGTCATACCGCTCAGGAAGGAGACGCGTTCTGTCTCCTAGAGATGAACGTACTTTGGTGCGAAAAGTGCAAATCAATCCCAGAACAACAGCAAAAGACCTTGAGAAGATGCTGGAGGAAACAGGTACAAAAGTATCAATATCCACAGTAAAACGAGTCCTATATCGACATAACCTGAAAGGCCGCTCAGCAAGGAAGAAGCCACTGCTCCAAAACCACCATAGAAAAGCCAGACTACGGCTTGCAACTGCACATGGGGACAAAGATCTTACTTTTTGGAGAAATGTCCTCTGGTCTGATTAAACAAAAATAGAACTGTTTGGCCATAATCACCATCGTTATATTTGGAGGGAAAAGGGGGTTTCTTGCAAGCCGAAGAACACCATCCCAACTGTGAAGCACTGGGGTGGCAGCATCATGCTGTGGGGTGCTTTGCTGCAGGAGGGACTGGTGCACTTCACAAAATAGATGGCATCATGAGACATCAGTCAGGAAGTTAAAGCTTGGTTGTAAATGGGTCTTCCAAATGGACAATGACCCCAAGCATACTTCCAAGGAGGCCTACAAACCTGACTCAGTTACACCAGCTCTGTCAGGAGGAATGGGCCAAAATTCACCCAACTTATTGTGGGAAGCTTGTGGAAGGCTACCCGAAACGTTTGACCCAAGTTAAACAATTTAAAGGCAATGCTACCAAATACTAATTGAGTGTATGTAAACTTCTGACCCACTGGGAATGTGATGAAAGAAATAAAAGTTGAAATAAATCACTATTATTCTGACATTTCACATTCTTAAAATAAAGTGCTGATCCTAACTGACCTAAGACAGGGAATTTTTACTAGGATTAAATGTCAGGTCACAGTTATGAAAACTTAGGACACTAAAGAGGCTTTTCTACTGATTCTGAAAAACACCAAAAGAAAGATGCCCAGGGTCCCTGCTCATCTGCGTGAACATGCCTTAGGCATGCTGCAAGGCGGCATGAGGACTGCAGATGTGGCCTGGACAATAAATTGCAATGTCCGTACTGTGAGACGCCTAAGACAGCGCTACAGGGAGACAGGATGGACAGCTGATCGTCCTCGCAGCGGCAGACCACGTGTAACAACACCTGCACAGGATCAGTACATCCGAACATCACACCTGCGTGACAGGTACAGGATGGCAACAACTGCCCGAGTTACACCAGGAGTGCACAATCCCTCCATCAGGGCTCAGACTCTCCGCAATAGGCTGAGAGAGGCTGGACTGAGGGCTTGTAGGCCTGCTGTAAGGCAGGTCCTCACCAGACATCACCGGCAACAACGTCGCCTATGGGCACAAACCCACCGTCGCTGGACCAGACAGGACTGGCAAAAAGTGCTCTTCACTGACGAGTCGCGGTTGTCTCATCAGGGGTGATGGTCGGATTCGCGTTTATCTTCGAAGGAATGAGCGTTACACACGAGGCCTGTACTCTGGAGCGGGATCGATTTGGAGGGGGAAGGTCCGTCGTGGTCTGGGGCAGTGTGTCACAGCATCATCGGACTGAGCTTGTTGTCATTGCAAGCAATCTCAACGCTGTGCGTTACAGGGAAGACATCCTCCTCACTCATGTGGTACCCTTCCTGCAGGCTCATTCTGACATGACCCTCCAGCATGACAATGCCACCAGCCATACTGCTTGTTCTGTGCATGATTTCCTGCAAGACAGGAATGTCAGTGTTCTGCCATGGCCAACGAAGAGCCCGGATCTCAATCCCATTGAGCACGTCTGGGACCTGTTGGATCGGAGGGTGCGGGCTACGGCCATACACCCCAAAAATGTCTGGGAACTTGCAGGTGCCTTGGTGGAAGAGTGGGGTAACATCTCACAGCAAGAACTGGCAAATCTGGTGCAGTCCATGAGGAGGAGATGCACTGCAGTACTTAATGCAGCTGGTGGCCACACCAGATACTGACTGTTACTTTTGATTTTGACCCCCCCTTTGTTCAGGGACACATTATTCCATTTATGTTAGTCACATGTCTGTCGAACTTGTTCAGTTTATGTCTCAGTTGTTGAATCTTATGTTCATACAAATATTTACACGTTAAGTTTGCTGAAAATAAACGCAGTTAACAGTGGGAGGACGTTTCTTTTTTTGCTGAGTTTATATACACACAAAACTGTGCCAATATAATCAAATTTGTTTTTATTGAGGATATACATTTGTTTTTTATTCAAGTTGGTTCCAATTGTACTGAGCCTTTGCTCTGCAGACACTGAACAAAAAAAATAGGAGGCTAATTCATCACTTAACATAAGGGGATGAGACAGGGAAATTACACAATGATTAGAAACAAAAGAGATTAAAATAAGTAAATGGATAGTCTAGAAGAAGTCCATGTCATCAGGTGCATCCAGGTCACGGTATTCAATGATGTTGCGTGGATCTCCCCGAGACATTCTGAAGGAAACAGCCAGGATGCAGATCGGAGAGGCACAGCATAGAAATCGGAATGAGTGAGAGAAAAATTAAACAGAGGTTTCTAAACACAAGACTGTCATTAGCAGAAAAGGAAAGCTTTAATTTGTTATTTTACCCTTATTTTACCTTGCAAATTGACTGAACACATTCTCATTTACATCAACGACCTGGGGAATAGTTACAGGGGAGAGGAGAGGGGATGAATGAGCCAATTGGAAGCTGGGGATGATTAGGTGGCCATGATGGTATGAGGGCCAGATTGGGAATTTAGCCAGGACACTGGGGTGAACACCCCTACTCTTACTATAAGTGCCATGGGATCTTTAGGTGACCACAGAGTTAGGACACCCGAAAAACATCCCATCCGAAAGATGGCACCCTACACAGGGCAATGTCCCCAATCACTGCCCTGGGGAATTCAGATGGAGTTTTTTTTAGACCAGAGGAAAGAGTGCCTCCTACTGGCCCTCCAACACCACTTCCAGCAGCATCTGGTCTCCCATCCTGGAACTGACTAGGACCAACCCTGCTAAGCTTCAGAGGTAAGCCAGCAGTGGGATGCAGGGTGGTATGCCGCTGGCCGAAGCTAGTGGTGCTGTATTCGTCCATAACTGACCATGGTCTCACCTGTTGTTGCGGGGTTTACCAGGGTAGCCGCCACCCTGTCCACGGAAGTTGTCATAGTTACCCCGACCTCCCCCGTACTGGTTTGGTGGGTAAGGAGGTCCACCTTGGGAAGAGAAAGGTACAGTGTGTGTGTCATGTCAGAACAGAATACCTGAGAGCTGCAACCAAATTAATTACATAGTTGTTGTAACATTTTGTACAAATGTCTCAGGATAAGTGATGATGTAAAAAGGGCATAATAAATCAATGTGATTGATAATATGATAGGAGATGATGAGGCAGAGGCTCACCTCCGTAACCCATGACAGGAGGACGAGGCTGGCCGGGACCAAAGCCCATGAGGCCCTGGGGAGGGAAGGGCATGCCTGGAGAGAGAACTCCTACAGAGAGAGACAATGACCGAAAGTCAGTGGAAAAATAATACACACTAAGATTCAATGATACAGCATCACCTACATCTAAACTATTCTAGAAACATTTGCTCCCCGGGGGCCTGTTCAGGAGGATGTAACGTTACAGAACGTTCAAATACAAAATGTATGGTGTAGAACAAATATGATTGTCAGCGACAACAGGGAATCGTGTCAGCTCTATTCATTCTTTGTGCAACGTGTCCCTCACCTTGTCCTGGCCCGGGCGGAGGAGGGGGCTTCATCTCTGGGAGGGAAGGTCGCTTGGCATCCATGAGAAAGTTGTTGAAAAACACCACCTCCTTTTTCACCTCGTCAATTTTGTCCCCATGTTTGTTCAGGATGTGCTTGCGCACAAACTCTGGGCCCTGGCCAGGCAGAGGGAATGAATTAATTCACATTTTAATCTGCACCACACCTTGGCAAGGGAGATAAAGACCAGTACATGCTTTGGATATACAATATTTCTGTTAGCCATATTTACTTCCATCCTCATACAGACACACCTTGAACTTCTTGCCACTAAGGGGGCAGAGCCACTTGTCCTTGCCCAGCTCCTGGGTGTTGGCCAACACAAACTTCTCCACCTCGTGCTCCGGGTCCTTCCGGCCCATCTTGCCTGCCTCCTCCTCTGATAGCTTCTCCTTCACACTGAACAGGGGGCTCAGCCTCTCCTCAAATGTCTTCTGCCACTCCAACACTGGGTGCATGACAGGGGAGGGGGCGACAGTCAGTCAATAGTGTGTCAGTGTATGATGCAGCCATCTCAAATGTGTGCCCAGCCAGTGTTGAATATACAGTAGTGAGCTGCTCACCTTCCCCGTGTGTGATGCGGTTGGGAGGGATTGGCCCACGCACATGGATCATGCCACAGCGGTTGGGCATCTCATCCTCACTGGGGTACTCGCAGTTGTTGTAGTAGTCAATGGAATGGACAACACGCAGGTAGAAGAGAAGACGGTCCAACACCTGGGAAGAGATGAAGGAAATCAAGTCAAGATAATTTACTTTTTCCATTTTACCATTTCACTACTTTAGCTTCAGACAAAACCCAAACAGTTCACTGCCTAAAAAGAATGTAAAGTTGCTGTGTATCCGAGTGTGTGCCAAGGCAGATGGACGGACCTTGACCAGTGTATCATCCCTCTCCACAGTGATCTCGGCTGGGTTCCCCTCCTTGCTGCCATCCTCTGCATCAGCTCCACCCATACTGCCCAGTAGCTCCTCCTCCTCAGCGCTCACCTCCTCTATCAGGTAGTCAGTGATGTTCTTCAGGATGGGGTTCTGAGCCGCCACCTGATACAACCACACAGTACAGTATTAAAACATCCAAGTTCATGATACATACAGTGCCTTGCAAAAGTATTCACCCCCCTTGATGTTTTTCCTATTTTGTTGCATTAAAACCTCAATGGATTTTTATTTGGATTTAATGTAATGGACATACACAATAGTCAAAATTGGTGAAGTGAAATGAAAAATTACTTGTTTCAAAAAATTCTACAAAATAAATAATGGGAAAGTGGTGCATGCATATGTATTCACCCCCTTTGCTATGAAGCCCCTAAATAAGATCTGGTGCAACCAATTACCTTCAGAAGTCACATAATTAGTTAGATTGCACACAGGTGGACTTAATTTAAGTGTCACATGATCTGTCACATGATTTCAGTATATATACACCTGTTCTGAAAGGCCCCAGAGACTGCAACACCACTAAGCAAGGGGCACCACCAAACAAGCAGCACCATGAAGACCAAGGAGCTCTCCAAACAGGTCAGGGACAAAGTTGTGGACAAGTACAGATGAGGGTTGGGTTATAAAAAAATATCCCAAACTTTGAACATCCCACGGAGCACCATTAAATCCATTATTAAAAAATGGAAAGAATATGGCACAACAACAAACCTGCTAAGAGAGGGCCGCCCACCAAAACTCACAGACCAGGCAAGGAGGGCATTAATCAGAGAGGCAACAAGGAGACCAAAGATAACCCTGAAGGTGCTGCAAAGCTCCACAGCGGAGATTGGAGTATCTGTCCATAGGACCACTTTAAGCCGTACACTCCACAGAGCTGGGCTTTACGGAAGAGTGGACAGAAAAAAGCCATTGCTTAAAGAAAAAATTAAGCAAACACGTTTGGTGTTCACCAAAAGGCATGTGGGAGACTCCCCAAACATATGGAAGAAGGTACTCTGGTCAGTTGAGACTAAAATTGAGCTTTTTGGCCATCAAGGAAAATGCTACGTCTGGCGCAAACCCAACACCTCTCATCACCCCGAGAACACCATCCCCACAGTGAAGCATGGTGGTGGAAGCATCATGCTGTGGGGATGTTTTTGCATCGGCAGGGACTGGGAAACTGGTCAGAATTTAAGGAATGATGGATGGCGCTAAATACAGGGAAATTCTTGAGGGAAACCTGTTTCAGTCTTCCAGAGATTTGAGACTGGGACAGAGGTTCACCTTCCAGCAGGACAATGACCCTAAGCATACTGCTAAAGCAACACTTGAGGGGAAACATTTAAATGCCTTGGAATGGCCTAGTCAAAGCCCAGACCTCAATCCAATTGAGATTGCTGTACACCAGCGGAACCCATCCAACTTGAAGGAGCTGGAGAAGTTTTGCCTTGAAGAACGGCCATAAATCCCAGTGGCTAGATGTGCTAAGCTTATAGAGACATACCCCAAGAGACTTGCAGCTGTAATTGCTGCAAAAGGTGGCTCTACAAAGTATTGTGAATAGTTTTGCACGCTCAAGTTCAGTTTGTCTTATTTCTTGTTTGTTCACAATAAAATATATTTTGCATCTTCAAAGTGGAAGGCATGTTGTGTAAATCAAATGATACAAACCCCCCAAAATATCCATTTTAATTCCAGGTTGTAAGGCAACAAAATAGGAAAAATGCCAAGGGGGGTGAATACTTTCGCAAGCCACTGTATTGCAAAAACACCAAATTGCTTTCAGTGTGTGTTGTACCTCCACAGCATCTCCCCGGGCCTTTTGGCTCCACAGCCTGCCTCTGCCGTCCAGGGAGTGGATGAGTTTGGCTGACAGTTTGATGTCATTGCGCAGCACCTGTTTGTGCTGAGTGATGCCGTTGATGTTGCGGACCCTCCGGGCCAGGTCTCTGTTCACCCCCGGGGCCAGCTCACAGTCACGCAGCTACACACAGCCGAGAGGACACATACAGGGTCAGAGCACACTCACTAACCAGCTGTGACTCAAGTGCAACATCTTGCTCATCATCGGGTTACAGTTCCAGAACTACCTAATATTGTAGTCTTGATTACAAAGGTTGTTAAACTCACTCTGATGTTCTGGAGGTTCCAGCAGGTCTCCTTGATGTTGACACTACGGTCAAATGTCACCCAGCAGCGTCGGAAGAACCTGACACATTAGATGGAGAGGTGGTTAGAGGTCTACATACATGAGGTGAATGACAGAAGTCACATTTTCACCCGTCCACTAAAGTACATTAGCAGCAAAGAGGGTCCAGCTGTGGATATGGTCACGTGGAAGTGGAACTAACCTGCGCTCTGGTTGGGGATCAGACAAGCACACTCGCATGAACCCAGGATATCTCCGACATAGCTGAGGGAGGCAAAAACAGCAGGTTAGTTCTTCCTCCTGGATGCCTCCAGTCATTGTGTGTGTGGGTAACAGCTGTATCTGAGAGTCCCTTGTATCAATGTAACTTCAGAGTAGTGTCATTCTGACAGTCCATAGTGTTCAGTATGTTTGTACAGTCAAATTGCTTGAACTCACAGCTATGATCTCAGCCTTGGAGATGGTGGGGGCGATGCTCCTCATGAATAAAGAGCAGGTCCTGTGGAGAGGCCTGGGTCTCAGGGGCTGGTCCTCCTTAGGTTTCTTCTCCTCTTCCTTCTCCCTCTCTCTCGCCATTTCCTTTGGTTTCTCCTCTTTGCTTTTCTTTCCGTCAGCTACACAATTTGAGTGGAGCAGAGAAGTTATTACCTGAGATTGTCAAAAATATATTTGAATACTAGAATTTGTGAAAACAGTGACCCCAACGCAGTCCCATCATCGCTCACCTTCACCCTCTTCTTCCTCCTCTTCATCCTTGTCCTCCCCTTCCTCCTTTTCCTCACCCTCATCCTTTTCCTCACCCTCATCCTCCCTCTCGGCAGGTTTATCAGAGGAATGATGGGAGTTGGAGTCAGAGTCAGAGTCACTCTCAGAGGCACTGGCCTCATCTTCACTGTCTCCACTGTGCTTCCGCTTCCTCTTCTTACTCAGCTAACACACGGGAAGGAAAATAGGTTGTGGTGAAGGTCAATAGATCCATCACTGATCCAAATCAATTAGCCCAAATCCTAACTTGAAAACTGTGTGTGTACACTCAAGCTTTTGTGCAAATTTCCCACTGTAATCAATGAAAGATTACACAAACTTTCACGCAGATCTCAAGTTAGGATTCGGCCCATTAAGAGCAGAAAGACAGAATAAGACACATGGATGCTAGACACTAACCTTCTTAGGCTCAGGGACAACTTCTTTGCTTTTCGCCTCTTTTTCTCCTTTCTCTTCTCCCTCACTCCCTTCTTCTGCTGCCTCACCACCACCGTTTGCACCCTTCTCCGTGCTGCAGGCATCACTCTCCCCCTGTGGCAGAGTTCGATTACATCAACAAGCATTTTGCTACATCCGCAATAACATCTGCTAAATATGTGTATGTGACCAATAAAATGTGATTTAAAATTTGATGACTTCTTGTTCGAGGGGGAAGAGTAGAGCAGGGCAAATAAAAGTGGTTACGACAAGACAACATACATTCTCCTCTTTGTCGGCTGGGGGTTTGCGGTCATTGTCCAGATTCTTATCCTTGGGCTCCTCTTTTTTGGGGGGTTCAGTTCCCGGACCAACAGCTGCCACCCTTTCAGCTCTCTCTCTCTCCTCTTCCTCCTCAGACGGCAACTCCAAGATGCGCAGGTCATGATCTGTCCCTCCCTCCATCTTTATCACCGCTGAAGGACAGAGGAAAGGGGTTAGGACAGTGGTCACCAACCGGTCGATCGTGATCGACTGGTCGATCTCCAAGGCAGAGAGCAAATCAAGTGCACCTATAGGCCTACTGATGGCCAATCAGATAGCTCAGATCAGTGTCTGCAGTTTCCTCAAGCATAAACTGTAAAAAGAAGCCTCAATCGAACAGCAAAGTTGATACTGTGAGATTTAAATACCATGACTAAAGAGTGTCAATGAATACAGCAAAGAGCTGCTGTTATGAGAAAGTTCATACCTAAGTTATTATTCAGCACTTCACTGTCAACACTTTGTTCAACACTTTTATAAGCCATTAAAACCTGCGTCTCCCTACTTCCACTCACACTACAACCAACCCTGCAGCTGCAATGCATGAGTAGCAAATTGTATAGATAAGCTTGT
Organism: Coregonus lavaretus; assembly: GCF_964263955.1. NCBI lineage: Eukaryota > Metazoa > Chordata > Actinopteri > Salmoniformes > Salmonidae > Coregonus > Coregonus lavaretus. Next base: position 30,523,118 of record NC_140002.1, read on the forward strand.
GTTATTATTAGCGGCTTGTCTTTTTTCATATCGAGAAATATTAAACTTTCTCTGGTCATAGGAGTAACAACATGAATTGGTGCATGAGGCAGAAATAATGCAGTGCGACTCGAGTTTCGCCATCAGCAGGAATAATGTGTGCCCTTTTTAGTCAGTCTCAGTGGGGGGACGGTGAGACAGCCTCTCTGCTGCCCTCTCCCTCCCTCCCCTTAGACTGACCATCAGACGCAGGCCATCAGTCCAGTAAAATTTTAAAAAGCAAATTATGCTCACTCAGGTGTGCCTCAAGTAATACAACAAATTATATATTACCAGTGTGATCATATACCTCAAATTTTGAAATATAATTTCAAAATTGTCTGAGAAGAACATTGTACAAACCTCATTGCTAAATAACTGTTTTTAATAGGTTAATGTTGCATAGTCTTACGTTTTATAAGTCATGTTACAAAATTCTGAGTGGTAGATCTCGGCTTGCATTTTGACTCGGAAAGTGATATCGAATCAGAAAAGGTTGGTGACCACTGGGTTAGGATATAGAACCTGTTGAGGTAAGTAAACCCACCAACAAATACTAACACTTCACTCATCCTGACACTCCTCGAAACTAAGGTTGACATCAAAATACTCTGCAAGAGAGATGAATGAAGCCATTAGAGACGTCTCCCACAGCCACCCACCTCCAACCATTCCCACTACTCTACCTGCATCCAAGACCTTCATGATGGCCTGGGCCTTCTCCATGTCTAGGGAGACAGTGTCGAACCAGCCGTTCTCCATCAGGAACATGTAGACATTCAGCCGGTTCTGCAAGGCACTGTGGGCCTCAGCCTTCCGCCGGCCCGCCTCATCCGGGTGGTACTTGGATCTGAACCTGAGTTCACACCAATGTCCCCAAAAGAGCACGGGAGAGAGAGACAGGGGCAGGGATGGAGGGGAGGAGAGAAGAATGTTAGAGAATGCCCTTGTATGCGTGGCCAGGCCAAATAAACTGGCCTACAGCACTGAACTGGGACCAATATACTTCAATTCGATACCCAAACAGTAAATCACATAAAAATTAAAAATAAACACTGAGGACAACTGTTTTTTCTGAACATTCCTGTATCCTGCAATGCCTTATTAGGGGGGAACACAGCATGTCCATAAATTAAATGCAACTACACTATATACTCAAAAGTATGTGGACACCCCTTCAAATTAGTGGATTTGGCTATTTCAGCCACACCCATTGCTGACAGGTGTATAAAATTGAGCACACAGCCATGCAATCTCCATAGACAAACATTGGCAGTAGAATGGCCTTACTGAAGAGCTCAGTGACTTTCAACATGGCACCATCATAGCATGCCACCTTTCCAACAAGGCAGTTTATCAAATTTCTGCCCTGCTAGAGATCCCCCGGTCAACTGTAAGTGCTGTTATTGTGAAGTGGAAACGTCTAGGAGCAACAACAGCTCAGCCGTGAAGTGGTAGGCCACACACGCTCACAGAACAGGACCGCCGAGTGCTGAAGAGCGTAGTACGTAAAAACCGTCTGTCCTCGGTTGCAATACTCACTACAGTTCCAAACTGCCTCTGGAAGCAACGTCAGCACAAGAACGATTCGTCGGGAGCTTCATGAAATGGGTTTCCATGGCCGAGCAGCTGCACACAAGCCTAAGATCACCATGCGCAATGCCAAGCGTCGGCTGGAGTGGTGTAAAGCTCACCGCCATTGGACTCTGGAGCAGTGGAAACGCGTTCTCTGGAGTGATGAGTCACGCTTCACCATCTGGTAGTCCGACGGACAAATCTGAGTTTGGCGGATGCCAGGAGAACGCTACCTGCCACAATGGATAGTGCCAACTGTAAAGTTTGGTGGAGGAGGAATAATGGTCTGGGGCTGTTTTTCATGGTTCGGGCTAGGCCCTTAGTTCCAGTTAAGGGAAATCTTAACGCTACAGCATACAATGACATTCTAGACAATTCTGTGCTTCCAACTTTGAAATTGTTTGTCGAGATTGGTGTGGAAGAACTTCACTGTCCTGCACAGAGCCCTGACCTCAACCCCATCGAACACCTTTGGGATGAGTTGGAACGCAGACTGCGAGCCAGGCCTAATTCCCCAACATCAGTGCCCGACCTTATTAATGCTTGTGGCTGAATGGAAGCTAGTCCCCCGCAGCAATGTTGCAACATCTAGTGGAAAGCCTTCCCAGAAGAGTGGAGGCTGTTATAGCAGCTAAGGGGGAGAACCAACTCCATATTAATGCCCATGATTTTGGAATGAGATGTTCGACGAGCAGGTGTCCACATACTTTTGGTCATGTAGTGTATCTAGGTCCACTCAAGTGACTGCCATATGAAGAAACACTTTTGTTCTGCACCTGGAAATGCTCTGGGGTCTCTGGGGTTTGAGGTGCTACTGTAGATTCTTCACAAAGTTTGCATGGTGTTATGTTTGTGTGTGAGTATAGCCGTTTGTGAAACATATCAGGATGCTTTAGGTCAACTCACCAAAAATAACTCACAAAGGCAAAATGGACACAGATATTAAAATAAAAGAACATAACACAGTTCAGAATTTTACAGTTCAGAAGAGCAAATTTGCCATGGTGTGGACAAAATTTACCTTTTTTTCTCCCAGTCTAACAACACATATATACTGAGAGGGGTCTCTTCTGTAAAAATGTGCTCCACTTCACCCCCCTACTGTGTTTGTGTGCGCACACAATTTCGTTTTCGGTTTTGGGATTCGATTTGATCCAAATATAAAAACAAAATGGGGGAAAAAAAGCATCACATACTAAAGAAAATAAAATATATTTCCATGCGCGCAAGTGGTTTATTTGTCTGTCTAGCTAGTATCCCTGGTACTGTACGTCTAAGAGCAACTGCATTGTGCGCAGTGCGAGCCCTAGCTGTCTAACAACGATTCCTGCGAGGAGTTCCAGTTTTTTTCATCTTCAAAAACCTTGTTGTGAAGGGCGGGGGGAGGAGTGGAAGGGAAGAAGGTTTGGTTAAGAAAACAAAAAAAGAGCATTGACATTGTATCATGATCCCTGGACACACCTGTGAAAAGTGTGATAAGCAAAACCGACAGTCATACTCTTAAGAACTGTGTCAACCAACAATCCACTCACTTAAGAGCCAAATCTCTATCCTATACGGTTTACTAGCTAGGCTATTTACTGACCTCTCTATTCGTGATGGTAACCGCCCATAGTATTAACCGATTATTCTTATCTAAAGGTGGCATGGTATTCATGATAAGCCTGCCCAAAATACCAAGTATTTTCTTAACACTTTCAATAATAGATCAAAATCGTTATAGATAAAAATTTATTTAAAAAAAAATGTTCCAGATGTTTTAAATACACCCATTTAACTATACCCCTTTTTAGTTAGACACCCAACTAAAAGTATTGTATGTCTATATATCGCAGCCTGTCAAATATAGGCCTAACATAATCCACAAACTACACTGTCTTTACCCAGCCATTAACGAACGGCTCCGATCTCAACTATAGCGTCAGATCCATTTGACTGACAATTTCTGTGAATAGAAAGGTTGTCAGTGTTGCCAACCTAATTCACAGCAAACTGATCATTAATAAGAATAATAGAGCAGCAAAGGCTATGATAATCGTACCACTCTTCATCTTTGTGAGCAAGGAAGAAGTCCTGCATCTGCTGCCGTCGGAAGTCTATCTTGTACTCATTATAACGTTTGACTGCCTCGGTCTCATCCACAGAGTCATCCAGGGACAGAAGGAACTCCTTAAAGCTCTTTATCACTGGAGGCGGCAGGCCCAGATCCATATCATGGATGTTTCCTAGCCTAGAAGACAAATGACAGGGTTAAAAAAAGAGTGTGAGATAACCAGTTACTTAGAAACGTTGACTACCTAAGGGCAAGCTAATCTATTGGGTGGAACAGTCACAGCTCCAGTCAGGGACATGGTGCCGTTGGTTTGTCATCTACTTTCCACAGATGACAAAGACAGCTTCTCTGCATGAACAGGTTGGTTGTGCCCAGTCTACTCTCCTCACCTTGCCTGGATGGGGATACCATGGTGAGGCTGCATGAGGTGAAGGTCAGGGTGGCCCCAAGGCTGTGGAGGGGCATAGCTGGGGCCTCCGCCACCACCGTAGCCCAAGTCATACCCACCATGGTAGGGATCTCCTCCATGGTCATCCCTGTTCAAAACAGAGGGAAGATTAGCTCAAACATTTTAGACTTGAAGACAGTGATGTAGGTTGTGTAGATTAATTTGATTCTCACCAATCTCTCCTCATGCGTTTCTGTTGGGGACTCATGTCGTGCCTGGGTGGGGAGAACCTCTCCCTGCGACCTCTCTCGTAGTCCCGATACTCCCCCCGGCTACGCCGCTCCCTGCCCCTGTCCCACTCCCTGGCAGATGGGCGCCAGTAAACGGAAAGAGCAAAAAGATACATGTGAAACACCATGCATGCATAACATGGATTGGAAATGTTGCTTCCCATGTTACTAGTGTGCCATTAATTATCTCGTTTTATACACAGTCCCTCTTCCTCACCTGTCATTCCAGTCATCCCTACGCCTTTCCTCTCTCTCTCGGGAGCGGTCATAGTTGTCGCTCCTCTCACGACGGAACTTGTCTCTCCTTCTGCGATCATATTCATCATCACTGTCCGCCATCGCCCTAAATTTTAAGTCAGTGGACAAATGAGCATAAATAAACAGTCAAATGATAAGTGGTAGGTAGCTATTGAGGCAGCAAACAAATGAAATCGAACAAGTTATACAGGGCCTTAGTAATCAAGCTAATATAATCATAATTTGTTAAATTCCAACTTAACACCAACATTATTTTGTCCTTAGCCTAATGTGTGTAGCAAAGCAGTTGCCTCCTGATTGATCTCTGCTACTGGGAGTCACATGACCAGTTAGCGAACCCATAGCATTTCAAGTAGCTAACTAGCTGTTTAGGTAGCTAACGTTAACTAGCTAGGGTTTGCGCCGCGTTAGCTAGCTTGAATATCTGTTTTTCAAAGTAGGTTAAGTGAAGCTAGCCACTTCTTTCTCAATGGTAGCTAGCTGTAGTTTAATTAGGTACTTCCAATTTACTGCTAGTTTAGTTTACATTTTCATAGTAGTAAGCTAAAGTTAGCTTAGCTAGCGTCCCCATCGCTGTAATTTAGCTAGCTATCTAACTAGCCGTTAGTTTGAAGTTGCTAGTTAGTACCGGTAGACGCAAACAAAGCAAGGTCGGTGCTGTTACTAGGCCGTTGTATTTTGCCGTTGTATTTTACGTGCTACAAAACATAATATGCTGTTACTTTCTTTACATAACATCAGCTTTAGTATACATCCCGTGACAGCATGAAATTAAACTTTATAGGAGGTAGATTACCTGTTAATAAATCACTTTCTTTTAGCAATCCTGCGTGGTCTCTTCCTGGCGCCGCTGTTAGACAGGAAACAAATTTCCCGGATGTTGACTGACACGGAAGTTGGATTATACATTCAAAATGCATATTTAGTAAAGTACATAGCCAAGCGCACAGGTTTAAGAAAAAGGAATAAATAAAACATATAATAATAAAAAAACTTTTACAAACGTTACAGAGTTCTTATATACATTTAATTATACATATCATATATCAGGTTGTATGTTTCAGAGGCAGAATATGAGTTTCTGGGCATGTTTGTTTTTAACAAATCTTAATGATTGCACAAAAATATGAATCATAAAGGGGTAGTCTTCAAAAATATACACTGAACAAAAATAAAACGCAACATGTAAAGTGTTGGTCCCATGTTACATGAGCTTAAATAAAAAATACCAGAAATGTTCCATAAGCACAAAATGATTATTTCTCACACATTTGTTCACATCCCTGTTAGTGAGCATTTCTCCTTTGCCAAGATAAACCATCCACCTGACAGGTGTGGCATATCAAGAAGCTGATTAAATGGCATGATCATTACACAGGTGCACCTTGTGCTGGGGACAATAAAAGGCCACTCTAAAATGTGCATTTATGTCACACAACGCAATGCCACAAATGTCTCAAGTTTTGAGGGAGTGTGCAATTGGCATGCTGACCACAGGAATGTCCACCGGAGCTATTGCCAGAAAAGTGAATGTTTATTTCTCTACCATAAGCTTCCTCCAACATAATTTTAGAGAATTTGGCAGTACCTCCAACTGGCCTCACAACTGCAGACCAAGTGTATGGCGTTGTGTGATGCTGATTTCAACATTGTGAACAAATCAAATGAAATCAAATGTTATTTGTCACATACATGTGTTTAGCAGATGTTATTGCGGGTGTAGCGAAATGCTTGTGCTTCTAGCTCCGACAGTGCAGTAATATCTAACAAGTAATATCTAACAGAGTGCCCCTTGGTGGCAGTGGAGTTATGGTATGGGCAGCATGCAGTAATATCTAACAAGTAATATCTAACAGAGTGCCCCATGGTGGCAGTGGAGTTATGGTATGGGCAGGCATAATCTACGGACAACGAACACAATTGCATTTTATCGATGGCAATTTGAATGCACAAAAATACCGTGACGAGATCCTGAGGTCCATTGTGAGGCCAATTTTTCTTAAGGTATCTGTGACCAACAGATGCATATCTGTATTCCCGGTCATGTGAAGTCCATAGATTAGGGCCTAATGAATTTATTTCAATTGACTGATTTCCTCATATGAACTGTAACTCAGTAAAATCAATGAAATTGTTGCATGTTGCGTTTATATTTTTGTTCAGTATATGTTGACTGACTGCTGGGGCTGCAACAGAAACCGTTTACTCCCAGTTTACTCCAAACGGAAAACGCAAACGAGAGTTTCTATTGGACAAATTCAGGGAGGTCCCTCCCGGTTTCACCCCGTTTGCTCTGTTTGCTTCAGTTTGGATCTTAAACAGTAAACGGTTTCCATAATGAATAGACCCCTGGCCTTGAAAGTGTATTGTTTGTGTGAGTATGAAAAATGTATGCACTCACTATAAACTGTAAGTCGCTCTGGATAAGAGCGTCTTCTAAATGACTAAAATGTAAATTTAAATGTGTGAGTTTCTGGCAGTATACTCTAGTCTAGTAAGTGGCGGTTATGACACATTTATTGGATGCCAACCGCCATTAAACCTCATCGAAGTTTCCGGCAGGCCAGAAACAGCGGCGCGTTTTGGTTGTTAGCTATAATGTTTATGTTTGAGCTGAGCCACCACACGTGGGAGCCGGCGACTGGAAATGGCGGCGAGTAGTGTGGACGAAATGGAGAGAAGAAACAGCTGTGCTGGAGTGCGATCAATATGGGTGACCGTTCTGATGATATTGAGGAGGATGAGGGTCAAGGATCTGAATGGTCTGTAGTAGAAAGACTGCAAGAAGAGAGATCATGATACTGAAACAGTGGAGCCTCTAGTGTAGAAAGCAAAAAGCGGGTCAAGGTAGGAAGCAAGAGTAATAATGTGTCGGGAGTGGAAAGTTGTGATGGTGTTTGGTGAGACCACAGGTCCTCATTTACACCCTATCCGACTAACTAATGCCGTAGAGAAAGAGAGGTTAAGTTAAATTAGCCCTGTTAATTGGAATGGTAGATTGCTAATATTTTGTGGTAGCCAGGCTCATCAAAGGAAGATTATGCAAAAATAATTCTTAATGGGAAGAAGATTAAAATCCATGTACCTGGTGCTTATGCTAGGTAGAGGGGAGTCATCACTGGGGTCCCAATATCAATGTCCACAGATGATATTAAAGAAAATGTGAAGGGAGGCAGAGTGATTGAGGCCAAAAGGTTGATCAGTAGGAAAGAGGGTCAAAGAAGTGAAAGCTTATCAGTGATGCTGAGGTTTGAGAAAGTTTTGCTGGGAAAAGTACAGATAGGATTCCTTAGTTTAAATGTTAAAGAATTTGTCCCATATACACTGAGGTGTTTTAAATGCCAAAGAGTGGGACATGTAGCTGCTCAGTGTAAAGGAAAGAAAAGATGTGCCAAGTGTGGAGGGGAACATGATTAAGGTGAATGTGGAAGCAATGTGAAGGTTGTGTTGTAATTGTGGGAGAGAACACAGTGCAGCATTTGGTGGATGACAGGTGCAGAGAGAGGCTAGAGAGGCTCAGAGATATAGGATCAGTCATGATGTATCATATACAGAGGCTGTAAGACAGATTGGTGGAATTACAGTGTGGACTGATGGAGCTTCCATGGATGTTCCTGTCGTAAGTGGACCTACTGTTGGGGCTGGTGCTTCTGATGGTCCTGGCATGTTTACGAGGCCTGTTCAGAAATGTTGCGCTCATGAATGTGTGGTGTCAAAGGACACTGATAATTAATAAAGCTGACTTCATAGCGTTTATTGGTAAGGTTATCAATACAACTCGGGTTATGGAAAGCAGAAATGCCAGGTTGAAGGTTATTGTGGAGACTGCAAAATAGATATTGGGGGAAACAGATGTTACTGTTGAAATGGTTGACATGCTGAACAATCCTAAGGGTGGAGTGTTTCAGCATGATATAGATAGTTTAATGGGTTTGGGAGAGGGTGTGTTAGAAGTTAGTAGGGATTTATTTGGTTTCGAATTTTATTGTCATGGTAGTACAGAATTGGGCACATCATGATTGATTGTACATTGCATGCACTTTAAATGTTTGTTTGCGGACTGCCATGATATTATAGAAGAAGAAATAGAGTTTCCGGCAGACTGCATGCTGTGTTGCGTATTGCTGCCTTTCGCAGGTCAGAGTGAGAATTGCACATTTATATATTTATAGTAGCCTCACACCTGTAGGTGCAGGCAGGTTGAAAAGAGAAACAACAACAACTTCCTTTCTATCTCACTCTGCCGGTCATTTTCGCCCCAAAATGGTTACAAGAGAAAAGGTAGTTACCCCAATTCAGCCAGCTCACAGAAAAATGTCCTTCTATCCTCCCCATACTGCCTGCAATATAAGAGGACATGTTCCACAGTCTCCACCCCACCACATTCCCCACACTTCCAATCTACGTAGGTTTTTTCCCCACTAAAAGTAACCCACTTCCCAAGCCACAATGACCCAACCTCAGCCTTGTCAACAGAACCCCATTCCTCCTTTCACTCCACTGGTACCTACTGACCTTCCTCACAGACTTCTGAATATTGAAAATCTGCCTTCCCCTCTCTTCTCTCAATTCAATTTCAATTTAAGGGCTTTATTGGCATGGGAAACATGTGTTAACATTGCCAAAGCAAGTGAAGTAGATAGTAAACAAAAGTGAAATAAACAATAAATATTAACAGTAAACATTACACTCAGAAGTTTCAAAAGAATAAAGACATTTCAAATGTCATATTATGTATATATACAGTGTTGTAACAATGTGCAAATAGTTAAAGTACAAATGGGAAAATAAATAAACATAAATATGGGTTGTATTTACAATGGTGTTTGTTCTTCACTGGTTGCCCTTTTCTTGTGGCAACAGGTCACAAATCTTGCAGCTGTGATGGCACACTGTGGTTTTTCACCCAGTAGATAAGGGAGTTTATCAGAATTGGGTTTGTTTTCGAATTCTTTGTGGATCGCTGTAATCTGAGGGAAATATGTGTCTCTAATATGGTCATACATTTGGCAGGAGGTTAGGAAGTGCAGCTCAGTTTCCACCTCATTTTGTGGGCAGTGTGCACATAGCCTGTCTTCTCTTGAGAGCCAGGTCTGCCTACGGCGGCCTTTCTCAATAGCAAGGCTATGCTCTCACTCACACTGCCACTTCTGGGTCACCCCCTCTGCTATAATTCTCCTCCACCACATCTACCTCCTCCCTCTTCAGAGTTGCCTCCCCTACCCCCACATGAGCTGGAACCCATAGAAAACCTACCTTACACTCTTTATGCCCCACCCTATGAAGCGCAATCAACAGCTCGATTAACAAGTCTGGACATGCTCTAGGCTTCCCTTCTCTCATTGCGACCAGGGCAGCGCCAGTCTGAACACAAAATAACCCTTTTAGGCCCCACTTCTTCCACCCACACTAGTGCTAGTGTGGGGATCTATTTTCTCATAATTGGATCTGTATGTGATGACTAACTTAGAAAGAATGCATTAATGATTAAAGCATAAAAGGTTTGTACTGTACTGATATAAATTGTTTCACATAACAAGCTGTGATTCATGTGAGGAACGTTAGGGGGTAGGATGAGATAAGACTTGTATTTCTCACAGATACGAACACTTCCTCTTTGTTGTCTGTGAACCGTCCTTGAACGTAGGTATTTAGAGTACAGTGGAACGGTGTCTATGGGTGATGACTCTACAGGTTGTTATGATAACAACATATGCCTGGCAACAGTGGAGCGCCAAGGGGCTGGGACCAGCCTGTGCGCCAACGGATTGGCTGAGTAAGTCTAAACCACGCTCAGTCTCTACTCTGATAGGCCCAGCAGGGAGTGGGAACTATCTCCGTCAGAGTATTTGAAGAAGAACCTGTAACAATGGATCAGTTCTCTGTCTGCCCTGCGTGGTATTTCAGTGAGCCCGTATACAAACCATCATACTTATCATACATACATTTTGCATATAATACATTTAGCTTGGATTGAATATCTCTTGATTTTCTCTTATTCCAATACCAGATTTGAATTACGCAATTTCTAACACTAGTATTTCAGCAGAGAAGACTGAAACTGTCACAGCAGCCTACCCAGGTGTATCTCAAACTGAGGAACATGTATCCCAAACCCTGCTCTTCCACTGCCTAGGTCCATTGACCCATCTGTGAAAATCCGCAAGTAGGGATCCTATGCCGCCGTAAATGAGCTTCAACCACCCCAGAAGGGTCCCCGCAGTCCTCAGCCCATATTTCATCCAAAATTGACATGTCAACATCAGGCTCTGGCAACAGCCACCGAGGCACCCATGGCCAGCAGACTGGGGCCCCCACTTCCAGACACCCCATTCCTAACGCCTCCCCCCATTCCTGCATTTGTGTCACATGGCTACCTCTCCTCAGACCAGTTCGCTCACCACCCCATTCCCATGCGCCTTGAAAGCTTGATACAGCACCCTCACAAGTCTAGACAGGGAGCTGTTCGCATTCTTTAGTTGGTCACCCTGTGGGTTTCTAGTTGACACTGTAGCCACATCTTCTAAAAAGTTTAGTTATCTTTTCAAGGTGTAATTTTGCTAATGTTGATCATGAAACAAAATACATTAATAATTAACCTAATTATAGAGATTAACATCCAAACTTTCAACAATAATACGTTAGTAATGAGATTTGATATAAATGCATAGGATGGCTATTAGATCAAGAATAAAGGTTCCTTCATTTTACATGATTTGTTTGAAATTATCCAGACCAGTTTCACCTAGAACAAAACAGTGCATTTGTTATAAAAACCGGTTCAGCACGTCACCCTCTCCTTGACATTCATAAAGAATGCAGTGGGCTAGGCTATTATAATCTTGTTTAATACCAAAACGTTCACCCCAGATTTTCGGTCTAATAAATGTGTGCTGAGCACATGATGACCAGAGCTCAACTACACCAGTCGGTTACAGAGGTGCGTGCATGTGACTCACCAGGCTACATTATCCTGCCTGCTCCCATACTGTGTGCAGTAGCCAACTCCTCTAGCATTGGCATGACAACAACAATATAAGAGTTGGCTACAGCACATACAGTCCAGTACTCACCTTTGTCATTCAATGGTATGACACATCCTTTTGGCTCTTAGTCTTGCCCCTGAACTTATGCTGGTGATCCATGAAGTCCCAGTGGATGTGCGACCAGACAGGAGTGGGTTCAACCCCCTGTTCCACGTTAGACCATGCATCCCTGACTTGTCATTGACATCTGTCTGGTTAAGGGACATGAAATTAGTTTGCGGTTCAAAATAGTAATTTGACAAAACCGATGATGGACAGGGAAACACAATACAAACAGTCTGAAACCATCATTTGTATCATACATGAATTACAGTACAAGTGTTTATTTCAGCTTCAAGTGGAACAAAGGGTCTCCTAAACACAGTGATGTTCCTGTAGTTAAGACTTTTTTTCAGCACAAAGGCAAATACATTTGGTCATGTACCTCTCTGTCCAGTTAAGGGAACTCTTTGGAAACAAGCAAAACAGATGAGATCAGTTAGAATAGTAAGAGATTCAGGAGAGGGGGGAGGTGGTGATCCAGTCATCCTTTCCCACAACAGACAGGAAGAAGTGTCAGCTATGTAGTATCAGGTGTAATAAACATTGAAGGTTTTAGATCATTGGAGGTTATATATGCTTTCACAGGTGTGACGTCAAATATTTTCTAAAGGGCAAGTGCACAACTGATTTGTGTGACGACTGTTTACTAGCTGAATGTCTTTTATAAATGGAGAGTAAAACAAAGAAAGTGTGTGTGGGGGGAGAGCCTTATTGAAATTAAAACAAAGTCAGGGAACATATTGTAGCCAGACTTGTTGAGCTATGCTTCATGTTAATTAGCCTAATGACTGTACTCTGAGGTATTTGCTTATAAATGAACCTGTGTCTTTGACACAGTATAGAAACGACTGAGCCAATCCATTGACCATAACCATTCATGGCTCAGTTCCATTTAACCAATGGAACTGCAGGGCTGGTAAACTGCAGGGGGCTAAAAGCAAATTAATGCTGTCATTCATTTACAGTACAGTATGAGTCACTAGGTTTGTAGTTGGTAATGAACAGGACATTTATCATCAAAGAAATTGCCTATTTTTAGAATTATTCTGATTTCAACGACCGTTGTGAATCTTATGACAATTATTCTTCACTTTCCAACTCAGCCAGGCAAGACACCATTCCCGCTACTCATGGTACTTTTAGTGGAGGGAAAGGGGATATTTAAGTTAATTTACCGTATTCTAACTGATGTCAATAGGCAGTTGATTCCTGGCTGATAAAAACTCAAGACTTAAAACATAAGCCCAAAATCATGGAAAATATGTCATTTATTTTTATGGGACCAACTTAATGTCACAAGACTATATAAATCTTCAGCAAAGTGAGAAAGGAGGTTATGGAAAAGCAGCAGTCAAAGATTAATAGACAATTACATAATAAATGAATGAAGACATACAGTTACATAACACTTCAAACTTGGTCCTATCCTTGACATGAGCGCCACAGAAGCTTATAGCCATGATTACTATTGTTTTGCTTGTGCTTAAAAGTACATTTTGACATAAGTCCATCCAACAGAATTGATTTCCAAAATGTTTTTAAAAAATACATCTACATATTAAATTGTTGTGGTATATGAACATTGATAATTTATCGCCAATAAAGACACATTCTGACTGAAATTAGGCACATTCTACTCAAAAGCATAAGTTAAATCATACATCATGTCATATGGGAGGACATTTCAACATATAATTTGCCAACAAATAATTGCCATCCTAGGAATACCAGAATACGCAATGTACACAGACAATCGAGAAATTGCATACAGAAAGCAATAGATTCATAGCCGAGGTGGAGACCAACGTAAATATGTAACATACTGTATAAGTACTGGCATCTCCCTTCTGCTCTTTTCAGGGAGAAAATAATCTAAATGGAGTGTATTTTGATGCATGGACATATGAGCATATACATAATGTTATATACAATGCATGGTTGCCTACCTTGTTCCTAACGTGTGTACTGTATATAAAAGGCTACACAGGAAGAAAGAAAAAAACAGTATGTTACATGAGTAATAGTCCCTTAAGATACACTTCTCCTAACAATAATCTGTACTTCTACAGGTAGACAAAGGCTGATGTGAGGAGATAGATTGACAAAACTGTAAAGAATTGTGCCGATGGTTTGCTAAATTCTATGGTGTAATATGTTATGTTCATTCTGTATGAAAATAAAACCAGAATATCCATGAAGAATTCTGAAATGTAATTTCCATACAGAGTTAATGTTCCTATTCCTGAGTTTGATCAACTTCTTCAGAAAGCAGATGGAATCTCTTTTAGACAGACCATATCACCAGTTATGTCAAAAACAAAACAGACAGAAAACAAACAAATATTACAACATCATTAAGAACTCTGAACGTTCTATCATAGAAGAAGTTGAAATAAAATTACACTGAACCAATTCGGAACTTTTAAAAGTAGTTAAAAGAAACGATGCTGGACAACAAAAATGTATTTCAGTGAAGAAGGAAAAAAAAATCTCCTTTGGCATGCCCTGATTACTGGTCAATGATGCATAACAAATTAACAGTCCAAAAACTCCATAAACCATCAGAGAGAAACTCCCCATAGAGTAAACTATACTCCCACTTACCCAATATAATGAAAGAAACCAGTTACAGAGATGCATACAGGTTCCCGTATACTACTAGCATGGGGAAGAAATCTTATTAGTGAGACAGCAGCACTGTAGTTTCCTTTCAACTCAAGTTTCAAGTTTTAATGTCACATGCACAAGTACAGTGACATGCCTTTCTTTCAAACTAAAAACACAACATTGAAATAATCAATAACAATGTAATACTAGAAGAAGAAAAAAACTAGAAATTAGAAGAAATATGAAGAACACAACTACTCAATAACTACAAAAAAAAATCTCAGGTGGGTTATCTCCTTGTATATTCATTGAAAATAAGAATTTGGGGTATGTAAATTGTCAAGTAGTGCATTGACAGAATTTATTCAACCAAATACTAATAGTTATGATTGAGACTACCGGTCAGTTTATTCATTTTTTTGGGGGGGGGGGGGGGGGGGGGGGGGTTAGAGTTCACTGGCAAAGACTCAAAGCAAAATGTTAACTGATTTACTGTCCTTATCAATGTGTGCCTCATTTTGAAGACAGGACTGCTAAAACATAACATAATCTTGGCTAAATATGAACATGTTAGAGCTAGCAAAATTGAGTATGAGTTGGATAAAATATGTAAATCGGTTCTATGTAACCAAAGTGACAATAGTGTTCTAGAAAATCTATGGCTAAGACAACTTCATAGCCACAGCTCCATAAACCATTTAAAAACACCCTGCGGGGACAAGACTGACCCTTTTCAGCTAGCACAAAGTAATTTAATCTCAGCTCCCTCCAGGCTTTCAGACCCCCACTGCGCCCCTACCAATGAGCTGGGCAGTGTCATCATCTGAGGGGTGGGAGTCCATCCCCTCCTCCGCAGTATCAGAGTCTGACTCCTCCTGAGGGGAGAAGTAGCCCTCGTACTCCAGGATGGGCGAGTCGCAGTGCCCGGGGGAGCCTAGGCACTGGGCGGTGGTTACCGTGGTGACGGTGGCAGAGTAGGCCCCTGGGTTGCCAGAGGGGGAGTCTGGGTTGGAGGGGCGGAGCAGAGGGGTGCGCTCTGTGTCAGCTTCACCCTCTGCCCCCTCTTCGTCTGCACGACGTGCCCCATCATCCTCAGACTCGGACTCAGAGTACTCTGGATTAGGCCGGGTTACGCGTTGTTTGCACACAGGGCAAGTTTTCTTAGTCCCTGTAAGCCAGGGGTCCACACACTTGCTGTGGTACGCTGAAGAGATTATACAAATAAAACAGTTACCATATGGCCTTGGAACTGTGAGAATAACTTATGTGAGTGAGATAGAGCCAAACATGATCATTTACAATTACCGTGTGAGCAAGGCAAAACTCGCAGTTTGTCACCCTCTTCATACTCATCCAGACAAATAGCACAAACATCATATTCATCACCTAAAATACGAATAAGATTGACATGTGACAGGTGGAAATACAATGCATTGTAATGCTAACTAATGTAATAATAACAGGAGCAGACAATCAGATGACCCTTTTTGTTATTCAGGTTTCTCAACATTCTAGGGAAGAAAGTACTGCTGTCTCACAAAGTGTTTTGCAACGTCTTTAACTAGTTACACGGGTGATAGATTCTCATTTGAATGTGTGGTGGGACACTCCTTCTCGCTCTCATTACCTTTAGTGAACTTGTGAATGGGGATCTTCTTCAGCTGTTCCTTAGTCAGTCTATTTTTCCTCATCCTTTTCCTGTACTGCACACAGCGCACAATCTAAACCAAGACAAGGCAGGGAATGAAGAAACACAGACCACACCAAAATCTAAGAGTTGAGAGTCAGTGCTTTTTAATATGTGAATACAATTACTGAATTCTATTCATTTAGGATGTATGAAATCAATATTTAACTATTCAATTGTGAAATCAATTCCACATTCATAACAAAATGAGGCTGTTTCCCAAAGGCACTTACCAGGATGACAACCATCACAAGGATGATCATGCCCACTATTCCAGTGAAGGGGATGAGATAGTATGAGAGTGGGAAGGCAAACTCCGGCTTGAGGATCACATAGGCCCTGCACACCAAATACAGCACCATCAGCTTTTGTATGGGGGCATTGTTCAGAAAAGCCACAAATCTCTACAACTAAGAGGGACAGCAATGCCAGACTCAACACCATCTCCAAAATAGGGATGATGTCCACATAGGACCAGCCAATCAGTCACTTTATTCCTAGTTATATGTACATATCTACCTCAATTACCTCGTACCCCTGCACATTGATTCGGCACTGGTACCCCGTGTATATAGCCAAGTTATCGTTACTCATTGTGTATCTATTATTACGTGTTTTACTTTTCTATTATTTCTCCAATTTCTTTCTCTGCATTGTTGGGAAGAGCCTGTAAATAAGCATTTCACTGTTAGTCCACACCTGTTGTTTACGAAGCATGTGACAAATATAATTTGATTTGAGACCCTCAGCAGGGCTGACATGATGAGCGCAAAGATGTGAAGAACATGACTGAATCTCAGTGCAAATCTAATCAATAAAGGTCCCGTCTTCCCTATGGTGCAAGACCATTAACAAAGATCCAATAAAAGCCCCTGTTGAATGGTTACATTAGCAATCATAACCCATCAACAGATAGTTAAGTGCTACCTCCATCTAACATTGTGACTCTCAGTAGAAATAACATCTGTGATGTCACCATTTAACAGGTTGTCATGGAAGTTGAGCTTGACAAAAATAATAAAACATCACAATGGAACTCACCCTTGTTCAGGAATGATGAAGGTCCTGAGAATTTGGGAGGCGTAGTAGCTGGTGAATACTGAGGGGATCTCAATCTCCTCTGCAATAGTTTCTACACACACAAACAAACAAAAAGGGGAGCGCTGCCACTCAGCATTACCAAAGTATTCAGTTTTTTTCTTCTTTTTTTTTCTTGGGATGATACTGGTTAATAAAGACTACTTGAGATTTTGAGGAGTGAGAACACAAATCAGACAACCTGGTTAAGTAAACTATCTAGTAACTGAACTCATTCTGTAAGAAATGGATATAGGCAGCTTAGAGAAGGTGATGATGATTGTAGGATCCTCACCATTGCTGTAGTTCATGTTGAGTAGAGTCTCTGAGTACATGTTGTGAACGATGGCTGCACTGAATCCAGCTTGCTGTGCATGCAGCACCTGCATTAAATACAAAACCATAATTTACATTGTAACAATTGTAAACACTAGGTGCAGTGTGATTTTACACTGAATATGTTGCAATAAATAATCTGCTGAATTCCAAATTGAATAGCAACACCTTATATCCTAAGCAACCCAACAGCATAGCTACACACACCAACCTTGATTTCAAAATTGCAGTCATAGCGTCGGATGAGGACTATGTACTTAGTAGTGGTAGTGTTGGGATCACTAGATGTGGGTGGTGGTGGTGGAGGTTCTATCGGAGCGCAGCCGTTGAGTGGTCGGGACTCTACTAACACACCCTTGAAGAGAGAGAAAGGAAAGGAAGTTTCAGCTGATGTTTGCAATGGATCAAAGGACATGTTGCTCCTGTATTCACTTCTCCTCTCACATTAGTGTTGCATGGTATCCTGAAACTTCTGTACTTTTTCTATACTAGAACATGAAAACGGTTTGGTACTACACCCCAACCCGAGCACTCCGTTCTGCCACCTCTGGTCTCTTGGCCCTCCCACCCCTGCGGGAGGGCAGCTCCCGCTCAGCCCATTCCAAGCTCTTCTCTGTCCTGGCAATGGTGGAACCAGCTTCCCCCTGAAGCTAGGACAGCAGAGTCCCTGCCCATTTTCCGAAAACATCTGAAACCCTATTTTAAATAATCCCACAGCACCCCCCTTCTCACCCCGACCCTCACAAAAAACAAGAAGGAAAAAAAGAATGCAGTTCGTGAACTAACACTCGCACTTTAAATTGAGGGAAAATGTGCTTACTATGACTGTGAGATGTGGTTGTCCCACCTAGCTATCTTAAGATGAATGCACCAACTATGTCGCTCTAGATAAGAGCATCTGCTAAATGACAAAAATATTTAAAAAATAAAATCAGTACTTCTGTAAAATGTGTCTCACAGATCAAGTCTGTCTATCAGCGAAGCTGATATCCCCCTTAAAAGAAAATATTTTGGTATTTGTTTCATTAGTGCATTGTTGATATAGTCCCAACATGTTTTGCACATCAGCAATCAAGTTTTCAAGATATATAACTTTAAAAATTACAGAAATACAGCCGGTATGAAACCATTACAAAAAATGTGGACATTCTATTTTTAGCTGGTATGGGAGCGAATACATTGAAAAAGAATATCAAATTGGGATAATGTTTTAAATTACACTGGCAAGTATAATAACATTTGCCAGGGCATATTATTTTATTATAAATCCGATTATTTCACATGGCGATGTGGGAAGCTAAAAGGCTAGCTAGCTTACAAGGGAAGGAAACAAGACAAGATACTCTTCTTTTGCTTTCACAACAAATGAGAAGACAACAAGAAAACCTCTGTCATCCCCTTGTGAATGTTGCTATTTGGGATTCTGGACCGATGAGGTATCATGTCACCAAAAGGTAAAATGTCGGACAGTTGTTTTCATGGTAATCTACTCATGTTCGCATACGCCGATTCATGGACCGTCTATATCCGGGTTACATCCGGTTTACACAGACCAACGTCACATGCGCACTAGCACTCAGTGTGCACAGGGAGCAGCGACAAAACATTACATTTACATTTACATTTTAGTCATTTAGCAGACGCTCTTATCCAGAGCGACTTACAGTTAGTGAATACATATTTTTTTATACTGGCCCCCCGTGGGAATTGAACCCACAACCCTGGCGTTGCAAACACCATGCTCTATCAACTGAGCTACTACACCCCTGCCGGCCATTCCCTCCCCTACCCTGGACGACGCTGGGCCAATTGTGCGCCGCCCATGAGTCTCCCGGCCGCAGCCCCCTTGCCTACTGAATTTTTATTTTGTATTTATTTTAACTTTATTTAACTAGGCAAGTAAGTTAAGAACAAATTCTTATTTACAATAACGGCCTACACCGGCCAAACCCGGAGGACCACGCTGGGCCAATTGTGCGCCGACCTATGGGACTCCCAATCACGGCCGGTTGTGATACAGCCTGGAATCAAACCAGGGGGTCTGTAGTGACGCCTCAAGCGCTGAGATGCAGTGCCTTAGACCACTGCGCCACTCCCGCAGCACTCGGGCACTGTTGTCCCGCAGTTCTGTTAACATGTGCTGGCTTAGCCAATGACACCATTACTGGTTAAAAAGAGACAGCGTGCACTTTTATATAAGCTACTTCTGTGAAAATGTTGTTGATCAGTAAAATAAAATCAATCCCATATGGAAGGGAAATAGATTGTTTAACCTTATTTCATGGGACTACAGATGACAATCACAATAACTCAATGCATGCACACACTCTTATTGAATATGCATTCACCTGTATAGGTATATGCAGTTTCGCTTGGTAAAATAATAAAACATAGGCCTAGACTCGACTTACCCAGTTTATCAAGAGATTTACCATTCAAATCAATTATTACCATTATGTTATGTAGTTAGATTAGTAAAAAAAAAGTCTAATTGATTGTATAATTGATTCATTAATGCACACATGGCTGTCTCTGCAAAATGTTGAGGTAAAAATGTAATGATATTTTACTCAAAAGATGCCCAACGATTGAGCAGTAGCTGAGTTTATCTGTCTGGATCAAGTGCCATTCTGTGACTTTGGCTAATATGCCTTATTTTGCTGTGGTATAATTTTGGTATTGAGTATTTTGATACTAAACCTGGTATCGGTATCGAAGTCAAAATTCTGGTATCGTGACAACACTACTCACCATAAGTCCTTCTTTGGGTAGTGATGATCCAAAAAAGGCAGGCAGGTCCTCAAACAACATGCTGGTCATATTGCTGTAATGCTACCAGACAGACACAAGTGTTGAGTTTTTTTGGACAAATGCAATGCCAAACATCTGAGATCACGTGTAAATCCACAACAAACTTGATCACACAGTTCTACAATCACGAGGACTCACAGCATAGATGTATGAGTGTGCAGGTAAGGGGGCAAGTGTGCAGCACAGAGCCAGAGTGAGAACGCCCAGTCGGGCACCCATGCACCACAGACCCAACATCCTGCTTCACTGTCTGTGTGGAGAATGGGATGAGTAGGGCCAGGTAACTGGGAAGTTTAGCCTGAGGAGTGGAAGAGGCAAATATCATCAATTGATTCATCAATTGCATAATAACAAATGATTCAAATACCAGTCCAAATAAACAAGAAGGGTGGAATTGCGGCCTGCATTTCGGGTGCGTTCCTGCATGTGCATGAACCCCTCTTTATACTTCTATTGGTCCATTTTTAAACTAGTACAGGCAGGAGGATGGACAATAACGTTGGATGCCAGCCGCCGATAAACCCCACAGAAGGGGCGGGGGCAACAATGGTAGCTAGTTATCCGTACACCTGTAGAGTGGCCTTCGTCCTCACCTGTCGGGCACAGTTGTCCCGCAGTTCTGTTAACGTGTGCTGGCTTAGCCAGCTAGTCCGGTACACAGCAGGCGGGAACGACACTGTGTACTTGCTAACTAGCAAGCTAGCACATGGTGTCGCTAACTAGCAAGCTAGCCATCATCCCAATAGTTTCTAAGATCAATGGCGCATGTATATACAGTGGGGAAAAAAGTATTTAGTCAGCCACCAATTGTGCAAGTTCTCCCACTTAAAAAGATGAGAGAGGCCTGTAATTTTCATCATAGGTACACGTCAACTATGACAAACAAATTGAGGGGAAAAAATCCAGAAAATCACATTGTAGGATTTTTTATGAATTTATTTGCACATTATGGTGGAAAATATGTATTTGGTCACCTACAAACAAGCAAGATTTCTGGCTCTCACAGACCTGTAACTTCTTCTTTAAGAGGCTCCTCTGTCCTCCACTCGTTACCTGTATTAATGGCACCTGTTTGAACTTGTTATCAGTATAAAAGACACCTGTCCACAACCTCAAACAGTCACACTCCAAACTCCACTATGGCCAAGACCAAAGAGCTGTCAAAGGACACCAGAAACAAAATTGTAGACCTGCACCAGGCTGGGAAGACTGAATCTGCAATAGGTAAGCAGCTTGGTTTGAAGAAATCAACTGTGGGAGCAATTATTAGGAAATGGAAGACATACAAGACCACTGATAATCTCCCTCGATCTGGGGCTCCAGGCAAGATCTCACCCCGTGGGGTCAAAATGATCACAAGAACGGTGAGTGCAGTGCCAGACGTGTCCCCCTGCTTAAGCCAGTACATGTCCCGTCTGAAGTTTGCTAGAGTGCATTTGGATGATCCAGAAGAGGATTGGGAGAATGTCAGATGAAACCAAAATAGAACTTTTTGGTAAAAACTCAACTCGTCGTGTTTGGAGGACAAATAATGCTGAGTTGCATCCAAAGAACACCATACCTACTGTGAAGCATGGGGGTGGAAACATCATGCTTTGGGGCTGTTTTTCTGCAAAGGGACCAGGACGACTGATCTGTGTAAAGGAAAGAATGAATGGGGCCATGTATCGTGAGATTTTGAGTGAAAACCTCCTTCCATCAGCAAGGGCATTGAAGATTAAACGTGGCTGGGTCTTTCAGCATGACAATGATCCCAAACACACCGCCCGGGCAACGAAGGAGTGGCTTCGTAAGAAGCATTTCAAGGTCCTGGAGTGGCCTAGCCAGTCTCCAGATCTCAACCCCATAGAAAATCTTTGGAGGGAGTTGAAAGTCCGTGTTGCCCAGCGACAGCCCCAAAACATCACTGCTCTAGAGGAGATCTGCATGGAGGAATGGGCCAAAATACCAGCAACAGTGTGTGAAAACCTTGTGAAGACTTACAGAAAACGTTTGACCTGTGTCATTGCCAACAAAGGGTATATAACAAAGTATTGAGAAACTTTTGTTATTGACCAAATACGTATTTTCCACCATAATTTGCAAATAAATTCATAAAAAATCCTACAATGTGATTTTCAGGATTTTCTTTCCTCATTTTGTCTGTCATAGTTGACGTGTACCTATGATGAAAATTACAGGCCTCTCTCATCTTTTTAAGTGGGAGAACTTGCACAATTGGTGGCTGACTAAATACTTTTTTCCCCCACTGTACACAACACAAATAGCTAGCTAGTGTTCGTCGTCGGTAATAACTAACTAGCGTTACCTAGTTTATACGTAGCTAGCAACGTATCCAGCTAAGTGGAATCAATGGGGGGAAAACATTCGGTCTGGTGGACAAAACTATTATGTTTAGTAATAACTCAGTTAGCTAGTTTATTTGGCCAGATAAGCTGACGTTAACTCGCTAGGTGTGCTAACACAACAACAACAAACACGAATTTGACTTACCACTGATAGCTACACTAACATTAGCTAGCTGCTATAATCTTAGCTAAGAGATTATAACGTTAGATAACTAGCGATCGGAAAGCTACGGTACTTTGTCAGGTTGATCCTCAATACTGATCAGAACAGTCTCAATCATCGAAGTAAAACATATCTAGTTAGCTATCTGGGGAGAAGTGGTGTGATCACGGAGCTATAAAAGAACGGGTATGATCCTTCTTGTACCAGTCCAGTGCCTTGTTGTTTTGTCCTCTTCTTCCCTGTTCCAGAGCAGAGGCTAGTTATCTAGCTAGCTTCGTTTTTGAGAAGAAGCAAGTAGCTAGAAAACAAAAGTAGGATGGGAAAGATAGCTAGATACGTTATAATAGCAATATAACTATATTGTTTGGTGTCTAAAGCCACTCTTTTCTGAAAATGCTAGGCTCAAGACTAAGGAAATACATTTCCTGCATAATAATATCCAGCCGCTAGGAGAACAGTCATAGACAGAAAAATAAGCCAGATGTTTCACCGGATGTATAAATCTGAAGCATCCGGTTGGCGTTTCAACTCACCACCAAATAAGATGATGAGAGGAAGCCCATTGGCCGGCAGTGGGAGAAGATGGAGCGAGATGGAGTTTGGCCGACATTCTGCTAATGCAAATAGCCTGGGTAGCCATTTGATTAGATGTTCAGGAGTCTTATGGCTTGGGGGTAGAAGCTGTTTAGAAGCCTCTTGGACCTAGACTTGTCGCTCCGGTACCGCTTGCCGTGCGGTAGCAGAGAGAACAGTCTATGACTAGGGTGGCTGGAGTCTTTTACAATTTTTAGGGCCTTCCTGTGACACCGTCTGGTATAGAGGTCCTGGATGTACTGGGCTGTACGCACTACCCTCTGTAGTGCCTTGTGGTCGGAGGCCGAGCAGTTGCCATACCAGGCAGTGATGCAACCAGTCAGGATGCTCTCTGGTGCAGCTGTATAATCTTTTGAGACAAAACAAGCAAGTATAGTGTAGAGAATCATTGTACCATCTAAATTGTACCATCTATATTTTCCATAACCAAAAATATTGTATTTTCAGCTGTTTGAAGCTGGTGTACAAAACCGAAAGTAAAAGACGCAAAAACAAAACTTAAGCACGGGAAGCATAGAATTAGTGTGCATAGAACAGCTCTACCGCTTCTTAGACTTGCTTTCAATGAGAATGACAGATATATAACTAATTTCTATGTGAATTTGGTAGGGTCGACCAAAAAGTTACATATTGCAGCTTTAAATGGTGGTTGGCAACCTAAAGGTGCATTACCGACACCAACTGGAGTGGAGTGTAAATCCATTACACTTTGATCCTTTCTGATCCTACAGCAGGCCAACAGCCTGGGAGGACGGGACACTACCATTCAACACTCCCTGTAACTCCTCTGCAGTATAATCTCAAGTAAATCCCTGCAGCTGTCACCACAACACCTATTTTCTGTGATTTACGTTCCATTTCTGCGGTACAGTTGATAACCATGGCAATGAACCCTAAACAGCCAACCTGACTGAAGCACATTTAATTCGTAGGCCTATCACTCTGTACTGGCAAAGGACTACTATTCAGTGGGAGCATCTTAGGATCCCTCGCCCTTGACCCATCTTCCTCTGCTCTCTTCATAGCCCAATCAGTTGTGGGTCTACTCTCGACAGATTATAGAAAGGCACAGAAGCAGGCCAGTCTGGCTGTAGTTTATTTCTGATACTGATGAGCTGTCTGTCAGGCCCAGTTATTCAGGAAAGCTTAACATGCTTTCTGCCTCCTATTCCTTGACCTAGAACCTAACGCTTCAATATAGCCTAAATATTTGTCATTTAACTTTTTTAATGTATTACCTTTTATGTGTGGCATAAACATTAGGCTATTTCAAAAGTGTCCTGTAGGCTATCTGCGCACGTTCATCCAGTCCACTCTAATATAATTCCAGCATCCAAACTGTGTAACGGTCGTTCCATTAATGGAAGGAGACATCTGTTACAAAACACCAAAAAGTTTAATGACATTCGGAGATTGTTAAACCAAGCCTTCGATACTGAGTAGGGATGGATGTATTTTCTGTTTATCGAGATTGACATACTCTACTTGATGGTGGTGTTGAAAACGCAAACCATGATAATAAGCGCTCAAAGTCGGTAGTCGGTATACAGTTCTCTTTCATTTATGGGAACTCCTTCCCCTTCACGCGATGTGATTAAGATGCTTAATATCAAAGATGTTCACAGTCATGGTGCACCCTTACTGTACCCACGTGACCCGTCACTATAAAAGGTGGTGTGGTGTGACATACTGTATTTTCTTCACTCTCACGTTTATGTGTTTTACATTACGAAATTGCGATTAATCCCCTTCGGATTACTTTCTTACGAAATACGATTCTTCAACGTCTCAAGGAGGTGCCGTGAGTAGCTGATTTCTTAAAATCTAATCTACTCCCCCTCTCTCTCGATATTGTGCCTGCCCATACTAGCTAACTTTTATTGCTTTTTGTTGGGCATTTCCATCCTTGTGTGTTAGCTAGCTAGTTAGTTAGCTTCAGGCCATCCCATTATCTCAGATGTTTGCTCGTTTTGCTGTGATCACGGAGCTCAGCGTTGCTGTAGGCGACCGGTCCTCACTTGACCGAGTCCAAAAACACAGAGACTGACAGTCCACACTTGACTGTGCCAGTCAGATAGCTTCATATAGGCGGGAGTTTCGAGCCCTGACCTTTATACATATTTAGGCGGGAGTATCGACTCCGAAACAGGACAGGTCGGAGCCAACGGAGACAACTGTAAGCATAACTTTCTCTCGAAGCATCTGAAGCCGATACCGAGACAATCAAAGCATACACAGAGACACACCAAAACAAAAAGCTATTTTTTGTTACCTTTTTCTTGGAACATACTTCTCAGTACTGTACACGGGATGTTGTTCCACCCATGTCAAAAGTTTGAAAACAACTCCCAGCCTCAGATGCGCACACACTTTGCATTCTTTGCTTGGGAGCTGAACATGCTCAAGCGGCTGCACAGGGTAGCAACTCTTGCACTCACTGTCAGAAATTCAAACCAAGAGCATTGAAATCACGACTTGCGCACTATCAGATGAGTCTGCCACACAGATCAATGATCATTCCAAACACTCCAGGTCTAATGACTGGTCTCCCTCCCCTAGTGATCCACCGCCTGATAAACGCCATCGCTCAGCCTCACCTGGGCACAAATCTCGACACACTGAGATGCGCAAGGAGATTAAGTCATTGGACATTTGAATGGCAACCATTGAGTCTGCCCTCGAACACATCCTGGCCAGGTTTCCCGCGCCGGTACCAAACCCAACCCCTACCTCTGAACAGAGTGTGGTTGTTGAATCGGATGACACTGACGTACAATCCACAAGAGCCTCCCACTCTTATGAAACCGACTATGAGCACTCTGATGATGATGATGCTATGTACCACAGCTCTAACATCGTCCAGTCCCAGCCTGCCGGCATGGCAGTGACGGTCGACCATAAAATATGCTTGTCTGAAATCTTTGAGAGGGCAAGCAGGAACCTTCATGTGGAACATGCACCTACTGCCATGGCATCCACATCCAAGTTTGATGAATTCAGTTCTTCAAAGACTGAGACATCCATCCCATTTTTCAAGGACTTTGTGCTTGAGCTCCAATGCACTTGGAGCACACCAAATGACAGAACCCCTGCCATGCCAAGCATATGCACTCGCTTAGCTACAGTTCGTGGTGCAGATTAGAATGGTTTGGCCATTTCCCCCGTATGGACAAATAATTTGCTTCGCTTGTTCTGCCTGCTTCTCTCCATCATAGTTCAGAGCAAGAGCTTCCTAAACAAACAATGCAGGACATCTGATTGCTTCCTATGCAGGACACATGACAGCACTGCTTCAGCCACTAGGCTTAGCAATTCAGCAGCAATACTGGCCTTCTATCAGAAGGAGCTGCAGGAATGCCTCTCCACAAACTATGATGTTGAGACCATGAATTAACTGTCTACAGTTACAGACCTGCTCATCCAATGCCTTCAGGGCAATGCTCAGATGATTGGGAAATCTTTGGCAAACACTATGTGTTGCACGGCGCCACCTATTGTTAGCGCAGTCCAAGCTCCCTGACAAAGAGAAGGTTCCACTCCTAGGTGTACCCATATCACCTGGCCAGACATTTGGCCCAGCAGTGGCCCACCTCCTCCGAGTGTCTAAGGAGGACAGAGAAGCACCAATGGAGCTTCAGCACTTCATCCAAAGCTTAGAATGCATCAGCCAGCAAACCATTACTCCCGTCCAAGGGCCCCAACTGGGATGCCAAGAAACCAGGCTCAGACTCATGCTGCACTTGCTCAGGAGTGGAGGAACAGACACTCTTAGCCCTACCAAAGAAGTGGAGCCAGGATCACCCAAGGGGCAGAGATGCACCATATACAGGCCGCGTCCCATCTGCACCACAGAACGCAGAGCCTCGGTCCTGACGACTCTCTAGAGCAACACCGTTTCCTTGAGCACCACCTTTCCAGCTGGAAAAGGTCAATGGCCAACAAATGGGTGTTACTCTAACACAAGGCTGCGCACTACAATTTTGTCAGCGACCACCACGCTTCAAGGGTGTTTTGAAAACAACACCTCGCAACCCTGCTCAAAAGCAAACACTCTGCTCAGAAATCTCCTTACTCCTGGAAAAGCATGCAATCTGTCAAGGGCGTCAGTGAATTGCGGTGGGCGAAATCAAACGCAGGACACAGAGCTTATCCGAAACGTACTTTACTAGAAAGTAAACTGAGCATATACAATCTACACACAGGGAGGAAATAACCTGCACACTAACGACAGCCGATCACGAATACAATCACACACAACACACAGTGTACAACAGAGGGTTAAATAGGGAAGACAATACAACATAATGGGAAACAGGTGTACATAATAAGACATAACAAGTCTAACACAGAAACATGGATCGGTAGCAGCTAGTACTCCGGTGACGACGAACGCCGAAGCCTGCCCGAGCAAGGAGGAGGAGCAGCCTCGGCTGAATCCATGACAGTACCCCCCCCTTGACGCGCGGCTCCAGCCGTGGACGGCCAGGAGGACGCGGAGCAGGGCGAGTCGGATGACTCTGGTGGAAATCTCTCAACATGGAGGGATCTAGGATGTCCCTCCTAGGGACCCAGCACCGTTCCTCCGGACCGTACCCCTCCCACTCCACGAGATACTGCAGGCCCCTCACCCGACGCCTCGAATCCAAGATGGAATGGACTGAGTACGCCGGAGCCCCCTCGATGTCCAGTGGGGGCGGAGGAACCTCTCGTACCTCAGACTCCTGGAGTGGACCAGCTACTACCGGCCTGAGGAGAGACACATGGAACGAGGGGTTAATACGGTAATTAATAGGAAGTTGTAACCTATAACAAACCTTGTTAAATCTCCTCAGGACTTTAAATGGCCCCACAAACCACCGACCCAGCTTCCGGCAGGGCAGACGAAGGGGCAGGTTTCGGGTCGAGAGCCAGACCCGATCTCCCGGTGCATACACCGGAGCCTCACTGCGGTGGCGATCAGCGCTCGCCTTTTGTCGCCTGATAGCCCGCTGCAGGTGTACATGCGCAGCGTTCCAGGTCTCTTCCGAGCACCGAAACCACTCGTCCACCGCAGAGGCTTCGATCTGGCTCTGATGCCAAGGTGCCAGGACCGGCTGATAACCTAACACACACTGAAAAGGCGTAAGGTTAGTTGAGGAGTGGCAAAGTGAGTTTTGGGCTATCTCTGCCCAGGGGATATATCCCGACCACTCCCCCTGCTGGTCCTGGCAATAGGACCTCAGAAACCTACCCACATCCTGGTTCACTCTCTCCACCTGCCCATTACTCTCAGGGTGAAAACCTGAGGTAAGGCTAATCGAGACCCCCAGACATTCCATGAACGCCCTCCAGACTCTAGAGGTGAACTGGGGACCTCGATCTGACACTATATCCTCAGGTACCCCGTAGTGCTGGAAGACGTGTGTAAACAGGGCGTAAGCAGTTTGTAGGGCTGTAGGGAGACCTGGCATAGGAATGAGACGGCAGGCCTTCGAAAACCGATCCACAACAACCAAGATCGTAGTGTTCCCCTGTAAGGGGGGGAAGGTCCGTGACAAAGTCCACCGATAGATGAGACCACGGCCGTTGTGGAACGGGTAGGGGTTGTAACTTCCCTCTGGGCAGGTGTCTAGGTGCCTTACACTGGGCGCACACCGAGCAGGAGGAAACATAAACCCTCACGTCCTTGGCTAAAGTGGGCCACCAGTACTTCCCACTAAGACAGTGCACTGTCCGACCGATACCAGGATGACCAGAGGAGGGTGACGTGTGAGCCCAATAAATCAATCGATCACGAACCTCGAGCGGCACGTACATCCGATCCTCCGGACACTGGGGGGGAGTAGGCTCGGTACGTAATGCCCGCTCGATGTCCGCATCAACCTCCCACACCACCGGTGCCACCAGACACGACGCCGGGAGTATGGGAGTGGGCTCAATGGACCTCTCCTCTGTGTCATATAGTCGGGACAGGGCGTCTGCCTTAGCGTTCTGGGAACCTGGTCTGTATGTGAGCGTAAACACAAATCGAGTGAAAAACATAGCCCACCTTGCCTGACGAGGGTTCAACCTCCTTGCCGCCCGGATGTACTCCAGGTTACGATGGTCAGTCAAAATGAGAAAAGGGTGTTTAGCCCCCTTAAGCCAATGCCTCCACACCTTCAGGGCTTGAACCACAGCTCCCTGTCCCCCACATCATAATTGCGCTCCGCCGGACTGAGCTTCTTAGAAAAGAAAGCACAGGGGCAGAGTTTTGATGGCGTCCCTGAACGCTGAGACAGTACAGCACCGATCCCAGCCTCGGACGCATCCACCTCAACTTGGAATGCCAAGGAGGGATCCAGATGAGCCAGCACCGGAGCCGAAGTAAACAGGTCCTTCAGATGCTTAAAAGCCCTGTCCGCCTCAGCCGACCACTGCAGACGCACCGGCCCTCCCTTTAGCAAGGAGGTAATGGGAGCCGCTACCTGCCCAAAGCCCCGGATAAACCTCCGGTAGTAATTGGCAAAAACCAAGAACCGCTGCACCTCCTTCACCGCGGTTGGAGTCTGCCAATTACGCACGGCCGAAACGCGGTCAATCTCCATCACCACACCTAACGCGGACAAGCGGTGTCCCAGGAAGGAGATGGATTCTTGGAAGGACAGACATTTCTCCGCCTTCACATACAGGTCATGCTCCAACAGTCTACCAAGCACCCGACGAACCAGGGACACATGCTCGGCTCGTGTAGCGGAGTATATTAGAATGTCATCGATATACACCACTACACCCTGTCCATGCAGGTCCCGGAAAATCTAATCCACAAACGATTGGAAGACTGAAGGAGCATTCATCAGACCGTATGGCATGACGAGGTACTCATAGTGCCCCGAGGTGGTACTAAATGCTGTCTTCCACTCATCTCCCTCCCGAATACGCACCAGGTTGTACGCGCTCCTGAGATCCAATTTTGTGAAGAAGCGCGCCCCGTGCAGTGACTCCGTCATACTAGCAATCAGTGGTAGTGGATAACTGTATTTTATTGTGATCTGATTTAGACCACGGTAGTCAATGCACGGGCGTAAACCACCATCGTTTTCTTCTTCACAAAAAAGAAACTTGATGAAGCAGGGGAAGTGGACGGCCGTATGTACAGTGGGGAGAACAAATATTTGATACACTGCCGATTTTGCAGGTTTTCCTACTTACAAAGCATGTAGAGATCTGTAATTTTTATCATAGGTACACTTCAACTGTGAGAGACGGAATCTAAAACAAAAATCCAGAAAATCACATTGTATGATTTTTAAATAATTCATTTGCATTTTATTGCATGACATAAGTATTTGATACATCAGAAAAGCAGAACTTAATATTTGGTACAGAAACCTTTGTTTGCAATTACAGAGATCATACGTTTCCTGTAGGTCTTGACCAGGTTTGCACACACTGCAGCAGGGATTTTGGTCCACTCCTCCATACAGACCTTCTCCAGATCCTTCAGGTTTCGGGGCTGTCGCTGGGCAATACGGACTTTTAGCTCCCTCCAAAGATTTTCTATTGGGTTCAGGTCTGGAGACTGGCTAGGCCACTCCAAGACCTTGAGATGCTTCTTACGGAGTCACTCCTTAGTTGCCCTGGCTGTGTGTTTCAGGTCATTGTCATGCTGGAAGACCCAGCCACGACCCATCTGCAATGCTCTTACTGAGGGAAGGAGGTTGTTGGCCACGATCTCGCGATACACGGCGTCTGTTTGATTGAGTGTGTGGACAGGTGTCTTTTATACAGGTAACGAGTTCAAACAGGTGCAATTAAAACAGGTAATGAGTGGAGAACTGGAGGGCTTCTTAAAGAAAAACTAACAGGTCTGTGAGAGCCGGAATTCTTACTGGTTGGTAGGTGATCAAATACTTATGTCATGCAATAAAATGCAAATTAATTACTTAAAAATCATACAATGGATCTACATGCTTTGTAAGTAGGATAACCTGCAAAATCGGCAGTGTATCAAATACTTGTTCTCCCCACTGTATCCCTGTCTCAGAGATTATGTGACAAATGTCTCCATAGCCGCCATCTCCTCCTGAGACAGAGGATACACGTGACTCCGGGGAAGCGCAGCGCCTACCTGGAGGTTTATCGCACAATCCCCCTGTCGATGGGGTGGTAATTGAGCCAAATCGGCATATTCAGGCGGAATGTGCATGGTGGGAACTTGGTTCGGACTTTCCACCATCGTTGCTCCTACGGAAACACCTACACACCTCCCCAAGCACTGATCAGACCATCCCTTGAGAGCCCTCTGTTGCCATGAAATAGTGGGGTCATGAGAAGCTAACCAGGGAAGCCCCAACACCACGGGAAACGCAGGAGAATCAATCAGATACAAACTAATTATCTCCTCATGCCCCTCCTGCGTTTTCATCCTGAGAGGCGCTGTGACTTCCCTAATCAACCCTGACCCTAAAGGGCGGCTATCTAGGGCATGGATAGGGAAGGGCACATCGACTGGCACAATATGAATCCCTAACTTATGGGTAAACTGACGATCGATAAAGTTCCCAGCTGCGCCTGAATCTACTAGCGCCTTATGCTGGGACTGAGGCGAAAACTCGGGAAACACAACATTCATACACATATGCGCAACAGGGAGCTCTGGGTGAGTTGGGTGCCTACTCACCTGGAATGGCTCATCAGTGCGCTGCCTACTGCCTCGACTCCTAGGAGGCCCTCCCCAGCACCGACCAGCAGTGTGTCCTCTGCGGCCACAGTTGGTGCAGGGGACGGCCCCTCTCCTGGTCTCCCTCATGGCAGCACCTCCGAGCTCCATAGGCCAAGGAGGGATCCAGATGAGCCAGCACCGGAGCCGAAGTAAACAGGTCCTTCAGATGCTTAAAAGCCCTGTCCGCCTCAGCCGACCACTGCAGACGCACCGGCCCTCCCTTTAGCAAGGAGGTAATGGGAGCCGCTACCTGCCCAAAGCCCCGGATAAACCTCCGGTAGTAATTGGCAAAAACCAAGAACCGCTGCACCTCCTTCACCGCGGTTGGAGTCTGCCAATTACGCACGGCCGAAACGCGGTCAATCTCCATCACCACACCTAACGCGGACAAGCGGTGTCCCAGGAAGGAGATGGATTCTTGGAAGGACAGACATTTCTCCGCCTTCACATACAGGTCATGCTCCAACAGTCTACCAAGCACCCGACGAACCAGGGACACATGCTCGGCTCGTGTAGCGGAGTATATTAGAATGTCATCGATATACACCACTACACCCTGTCCATGCAGGTCCCGGAAAATCTAATCCACAAACGATTGGAAGACTGAAGGAGCATTCATCAGACCGTATGGCATGACGAGGTACTCATAGTGCCCCGAGGTGGTACTAAATGCTGTCTTCCACTCATCTCCCTCCCGAATACGCACCAGGTTGTACGCGCTCCTGAGATCCAATTTTGTGAAGAAGCGCGCCCCGTGCAGTGACTCCGTCATACTAGCAATCAGTGGTAGTGGATAACTGTATTTTATTGTGATCTGATTTAGACCACGGTAGTCAATGCACGGGCGTAAACCACCATCGTTTTCTTCTTCACAAAAAAGAAACTTGATGAAGCAGGGGAAGTGGACGGCCGTATGTACAGTGGGGAGAACAAATATTTGATACACTGCCGATTTTGCAGGTTTTCCTACTTACAAAGCATGTAGAGATCTGTAATTTTTATCATAGGTACACTTCAACTGTGAGAGACGGAATCTAAAACAAAAATCCAGAAAATCACATTGTATGATTTTTAAATAATTCATTTGCATTTTATTGCATGACATAAGTATTTGATACATCAGAAAAGCAGAACTTAATATTTGGTACAGAAACCTTTGTTTGCAATTACAGAGATCATACGTTTCCTGTAGGTCTTGACCAGGTTTGCACACACTGCAGCAGGGATTTTGGTCCACTCCTCCATACAGACCTTCTCCAGATCCTTCAGGTTTCGGGGCTGTCGCTGGGCAATACGGACTTTTAGCTCCCTCCAAAGATTTTCTATTGGGTTCAGGTCTGGAGACTGGCTAGGCCACTCCAAGACCTTGAGATGCTTCTTACGGAGTCACTCCTTAGTTGCCCTGGCTGTGTGTTTCAGGTCATTGTCATGCTGGAAGACCCAGCCACGACCCATCTGCAATGCTCTTACTGAGGGAAGGAGGTTGTTGGCCACGATCTCGCGATACACGGCGTCTGTTTGATTGAGTGTGTGGACAGGTGTCTTTTATACAGGTAACGAGTTCAAACAGGTGCAATTAAAACAGGTAATGAGTGGAGAACTGGAGGGCTTCTTAAAGAAAAACTAACAGGTCTGTGAGAGCCGGAATTCTTACTGGTTGGTAGGTGATCAAATACTTATGTCATGCAATAAAATGCAAATTAATTACTTAAAAATCATACAATGGATCTACATGCTTTGTAAGTAGGATAACCTGCAAAATCGGCAGTGTATCAAATACTTGTTCTCCCCACTGTATCCCTGTCTCAGAGATTATGTGACAAATGTCTCCATAGCCGCCATCTCCTCCTGAGACAGAGGATACACGTGACTCCGGGGAAGCGCAGCGCCTACCTGGAGGTTTATCGCACAATCCCCCTGTCGATGGGGTGGTAATTGAGCCAAATCGGCATATTCAGGCGGAATGTGCATGGTGGGAACTTGGTTCGGACTTTCCACCATCGTTGCTCCTACGGAAACACCTACACACCTCCCCAAGCACTGATCAGACCATCCCTTGAGAGCCCTCTGTTGCCATGAAATAGTGGGGTCATGAGAAGCTAACCAGGGAAGCCCCAACACCACGGGAAACGCAGGAGAATCAATCAGATACAAACTAATTATCTCCTCATGCCCCTCCTGCGTTTTCATCCTGAGAGGCGCTGTGACTTCCCTAATCAACCCTGACCCTAAAGGGCGGCTATCTAGGGCATGGATAGGGAAGGGCACATCGACTGGCACAATATGAATCCCTAACTTATGGGTAAACTGACGATCGATAAAGTTCCCAGCTGCGCCTGAATCTACTAGCGCCTTATGCTGGGACTGAGGCGAAAACTCGGGAAACACAACATTCATACACATATGCGCAACAGGGAGCTCTGGGTGAGTTGGGTGCCTACTCACCTGGAATGGCTCATCAGTGCGCTGCCTACTGCCTCGACTCCTAGGAGGCCCTCCCCAGCACCGACCAGCAGTGTGTCCTCTGCGGCCACAGTTGGTGCAGGGGACGGCCCCTCTCCTGGTCTCCCTCATGGCAGCACCTCCGAGCTCCATAGGGGTAGGCTCAGAATTGCTGGGGGATGGAATGGACGGCCCCGGATCCGGACGTCCGCGGGTAGCCAACAGGGTATCCAGTCGAATCGACATGTCCACCAGTTGGTCCAGGCTTAGGTTGGTGTCCCTGCAGGCCAATTCCCGACGCATGTCCTCCCTCAAGCTACATCGGTAGTGGTCGATGAGGGCCCTCTCATTCCATCCCGCGTTGGCAGCCAGAGTCCGAAAGTCCAGTGCGAATTCTTGCGCGCTCCTCTTCCCTGTCTGAGGTGGAATAGACGTTCACCCGTCGCTTTTCCCTCTGGTGGATGATCGAATACCGCCCTAAAGCGGCGGGTGAACTCCGCATAGCTGACAGTAGCGGCGTCTATTCCCCCCCACTCGGCGTTGGCCCACTCCTGCTTTACCGGACAGACAGCAGATGAGGGCGGATACGCTCTCGTATCCCGAGGGGGCCGGGTGGATGGTTGCCAGGTAGAGTTCTACCTGGAGCAGAAAACCCTGACACACGGCAGCTGTGCCGTCATAAGCCCTCGGGAGCGAGAGCCGAATCCCACTGGACCCCGGAGGTGAAGCGATGGGTATCGATGATGGTGGTGGTGTAATCGGAGGAGGTGTAGGCAGACCTCCTCTCTCCCATCGCTCCATTGTGTTCACCACACGTTCCATGGCGGTGCCGAGAGCCTGGATCATGGCCACTTGTTGTTGTACGCGTTCTTCCATTGATCCGGCTGGCACCGCTGCTCCTGCTGACTCCATGTAGAGGTGTGTGATTCTGTCAAGAGCATCAGTGAATTGCGGTGGGCGAAGTCAAACGCAGGACACAGAGCTTATCCAAAACGTACTAGAAAGTAAACTGAGCATATACAATCTCCACACAGGGAGGAAATAACCCGCACACTAACGACAGCCGATCACGAATACAATCATACACAACACACAGTGTACGACAGAGGGTTAAATAGGGAAGACAATACAACATAATAGGAAACAGGTGTACATAATCAAGACATGGATCGAGTCTAACACAGAAACATGGATCGGTAGCAGCTAGTACTCCGGTGACGACGAACGCCGAAGCCTGCCCGAGCAAGGAGGAGGAGCAGCCTCGGCTGAATCCGTGACACAATCGAACAGGTAGAACCAGCACAACAAAACTGTCTAGAATAAAACTCTAGTTCTATTCTAGATTGGGTGCCAAAAAAGGGTGGAGGCCTCCGTCCGATCCTGGACCTAAGATGCCTGAATCTTAATCTTTCAGCACTTCCCTTCAAAATGCTGACAATCAAAACCATCCTTCAGTCAGTACAACCAGGTTATTGGTTCACCACAGTGGACCTGAAAGATGCATACTTTCCCAATTGTACCAGCACACAGAAAATACCTGAGATTTGCCTTCGAAAAACGTGTTTTTCAGTTTTGGTTTCTACTCTTCGGCCTTTCTCTCACTCCTCGCACTTTCACATCCTTGTCCTGCAAAAAAACATTGTTTTTTATAGTTGAAAAATAGATTTTGTAAGTAGTAGGCATTTAGAATTAAATGTGGGGTGGAGCTTTATAGATACATGACATCTCGTGCCCAGCGTAGGCCTACTTTCAAAATGATTCTGCAATCATCATTTAGTCGATAAACACTGTTTCCATCATTTGTTGCAGTAAAGAAAGTCAGACAAAAGAAAAATCCATCCCTGTCGAACGAATACCATTTTTGTCGATCTTAAGAAAATGTCTCCTGTATCTGCCGTTTCCATTACACATCGCAATTATTTTGCTTTTGTCTAATATACCTGGGTCAATGGATACCTGCCTACTGTCTGTGTGTTCTGCGGTAGGATCGGGTAAAGCGCAATCGCCGCAGCTGTGTATCCTGTTTTAGTGGGCAAGTGAGTATTGTTGAAATCAAAACCCAACTCTCAAGTCATGATGAACTCACTTACAAAACTCAGTTATCCTAAATTATCATATTTACACTTTGTTGTCAATTTTGACACTAGATACAGTGGGGAAAAAAAGTATTTAGTCAGCCACCAATTGTGCAAGTTCTCCCACTTAAAAAGATGAGAGAGACTGTAATTTTCATCATAGGTACACGTCAACTATGACAGACAAAATGAGAAAAAATTTTCCAGAAAATCACATTGTAGGATTTTTAATGAATTTATTTGCGAATTATGGTGGAAAATAAGTATTTGGTCACCTACAAACAAGCAAGATTTCTGGCTCTCACAGACCTGTAACTTCTTCTTTAAGAGGCTCCTCTGTCCTCCACTCGTTACCTGTATTAATGGCACCTGTTTGAACTTGTTATCAGTATAAAAGACACCTGTCCACAACCTCAAACAGTCACACTCCAAACTCCACTATGGCCAAGACCAAAGAGCTGTCAAAGGACACCAGAAACAAAATGGTAGACCTGCACCAGGCTGGGAAGACTGAATCTGCAATAGGTAAGCAGCTTGGTTTGAAGAAATCAACTGTGGGAGCAATTATTAGGAAATGGAAGACATACAAGACCACTGATAATCTCCCTCGATCTGGGGCTCCACGCAAGATCTCACCCCGTGGGGTCAAAATGATCACAAGAACGGTGAGCAAAAATCCCAGAACCACACGGGGGGACCTAATGAATGACCTGCAGAGAGCTGGGACCAAAGTAACAAAGCCTACCATCAGTAACACACTACGCCGCCAGGGACTCAAATCCTGCAGTGCCAGACGTGTCCCCCTGCTTAAGCCAGTACATGTCCAGGCCCGTCTGAAGTTTGCTAGAGTGCATTTGGATGATCCAGAAGAGGATTGGGAGAATGTCATATGGTCAGATGAAACCAAAATAGAACTTTTTGGTAAAAACTCAACTTGTCATGTTTGGAGGACAAAGAATGCTGAGTTGCATCCAAAGAACACCATACCTACTGTGAAGCATGGGGGTGGAAACATCAAGCTTTGGGGCTGTTTTTCTGCAAAGGGACCAGGACGACTGATCCGTGTAAAGGAAAGAATGAATGGGGCCATGTATCGTGAGATTTTGAGTGAAAACCTCCTTCCATCAGCAAGGGCATTGAAGATGAAACGTGGCTGGGTCTTTCAGCATGACAATGATCCCAAACACACCGCCTGGGCAACGAAGGAGTGGCTTCGTAAGAAGCATTTCAAGGTCCTGGAGTGGCCTAGCCAGTCTCCAGATCTCAACCCCATAGAAAATCTTTGGAGGGAGTTGAAAGTCTGTGTTGCCCAGCGACAGCCCCAAAACATCACTGCTCTAGAGGAGATCTGCATGGAGGAATGGGCCAAAATACCAGCAACAGTGTGTGAAAACCTTGTGAAGACTTACAGAAAACGTTTGACCTGTGTCATTGCCAACAAAGGGTATATAACAAAGTATTGAGAAACTTTTGTTATTGACCAAATACTTATTTTCCACCATAATTCGCAAATAAATTCATTAAAAATCCTACAATGTGATTTTCAGGATTTTCTTTTCTCATTTTGTCTGTCATAGTTGACGTGTACCTATGATGAAAATTACAGGCCTCTCTCATCTTTTTAGTGGGAGAACTTGCACAATTGGTGGCTGACTAAATACTTTTTTTCCCCACTGTAAATGTTTCTGACTAATATTGATGCCACACAGGCCATTTTCTATCAGAGAAATTATTTATTGCCTTCAGTTGTGGGTTTATTATTTTCTTGTAGTGCTCCAAGATGCAAAAGTCCAAAATCTTGCAGGAACTTTGTACAAAATACCTGTATATTTAAAAATGAATAAAGTATTGCAGTAACAAAAGCCAAGAAAGGTTACCTCACCAGAGAGTGAGCATAAACCTGGCCTGTGGGCTGGAAGCAGCCACACTTCCCTTAAAATCACTATTATTCTAGGACAGGGGTTCACAAACTTTTTTGTCCGACGACCAGATTCTGATATCTGAAAATTCTCATGATCCCAACCATGTGAAAAAAAAAATTGTAATTAACCACCAATGTTTCTTTATTAAATTGGGGCTATGGCAGTCAATTGCAAAACATTCTAACAGTATTTATAATATATATATAATATGCCATTTAGCAGACGCTTTTATCCAAAGCGACTTACAGTCATGCGTGCATACATTTTTTTGTGTATGGGTGGTCCCGGGGATCGAACCCACTACCTTGGCGTTACAAGCGCCGTGCTCTACCAGCTTCTGATTGTATTCTCAACTCACCATTATATACATTTAATGTGGGGCTATTACAGTCAATTGCAAATTAGTCTGACAATTTCTCTTCTCTCGTCATCACTAATGAGATGTGTGTATTTGATGCATGTCACATCGGAGCCTCTCAAAGTCAGGGGATGTGGTCGACAGTGCGCACCTCATCTCACCTGTCACATTCAACCTGGATTGATATTTGTTTTTAATGCAGGCAAGCGCACTGAATCAGTGCACTGAATTAATGCTCGGAGGGAGATGGCACAGTATTCCCTTTGAGTCAGGAACCAAAACTCCTCCGTAGTGACCCGTGAATGCGTTGTCTGCAGCATTCGGTCACATGACAGCTTGATCAGCTGTTCAATTTCATTTACCGCATGTCAACTGAGCCAGGATCAGTGTGGCAGATGTGTTGTTACCTACCCTTACCACCTGGGGGCGGCCCGTCAGGAAGTCCAGGATCCAGTTGCAGAGGGAGGTGTTTAGTCCCAGGATCCTTAGCTTAGTGATGAGCTTTGAGGGCACTATGGTGTTGAATGCTGAGCTGTAGTCAATGAATAGCATTCTCACGTAGGTGTTCCTCTTGTCCAGGTGGGAAAGGGCAGTGTGGAGTGCAATAGAGATTGCATTATCTGTGGATCTGTTGGGGCGGTATGCAAATTGGAGTGGGTCTAGGGTTTCTGGGATAATGGTGTTGATGTGAGCCATGACCAGCCTTTCAAAGCACTTCATGGCTACAGACGTCAGTGCTACAGGTCGGTAGTCATTTAGGCAGGTTATCTTAGAGTCCTTGGGCACGGGGACTATGGTGGTCTGCTTGAAACATGTTGGTATTACAGACTCAGTCAGGGACATGTTGAAAATGTCAGTGAAGACACTTGCCAGTTGGTCAGCACATGCTCAGAGTACACGTCCTGGTAATCCGTCTGGCCCTGCGGCCTTGTGAATGTTGACCTGCTTAAAAGTCTTACTCACATCGGCTACGGAGAGCGTGATCACATAATCATCCGGAACAGCTGGTGCTCTCATGCATGCTTCAGTGTTGCTTGCCTCGAAGCGAGCATAGAAGTGGTTTAGCTCATCTGGAAGTCTTGTGTCACTGGGCAGCTCGTGGCTGTGCTTCCCTTTGTAGTCTGTAATAGTTTTCAAGCCCTGCCACATCCGACGAGCATCAGAGCCGGTGTAGTACGATTCAATCTTAGTCCTGTATTGACTCTTTGCCTGTTTGTTGGTTCGTCGGAGGGCATAGCGGGATTTCTTATAAGCGTCTGGGTTAGAGTCCCGCTTCTTGAAAGCGGCAGCTCTACCCTTTAGCTCAGTACGGATGTTTCCTGTAATCCATGGCTTCTGGTTGGGGTATGTACGTACAGTCACTGTGGGGACGACATCATCGATACACTTATTGATGAAGCCAGTGACTGATGTGGTGTACTCCTCAATGCTGTCTGAAGAATCCCGGAACATGTTCCAGTCTGTGCTAGCAAAACAGTCCTGTAGCTTAGCATCTGCGTCATCTGACCACTTTTTTATTAACTCCGTGTTCTGCACTCAGCCCTTTTGCCGCTAGTTGCTCTCGGTGTATCCATTATAGCTCAGTGGGTGTATCATGAAATGTGTCCATATGGCAGAGGGAGACACATTCATAACTAGAGTGCAGAGGCCTGCCCGCCGTCCCGTGATAGATGGAGCCCCATCTGTGCAAAAGCCCACCATTCGATCCCATGGAATCTGTTTTTCATCAATATAGCCACGCAGCACACTGAACATCCCCTGTGCTGTTTCATGCTCGGGAATCGTGAGACAGAACATTATGTCGTTGTGAATAACATCCCCCGACATGTAGCGAACAAAAGTCAATGTATCTCGGCCCTCACAGCTAACGTCCATTTGGAGAGCATAAGGTGGGGAGTTTTGGAGTCGTTCAGTCAGTTTCCTCTTGATTGCTAGCTATAGCATCAATTCTTAGCAGTGGTGTAAAGTACTTAAGTAAAAATACTTTAAAGTACAACTTAAGTAGTTTTTTGGGGTATCTGTACTTTACTTTACTATTTATATTTTTGACTACTTTTACTTTTACCTCACTACATTCCTAAAGAAAATTATGTACTTTTTACTCCGTACATTTTCCCTGACACCCAAAAGTACTCTTTACATTTTGAATGCTTAGCAGTACAGGAAAATGGTCAAATTCACGCACTTATCAAGAGAACATCCCTGGTCATCCCTACTGCTTCTGATCTGGCGGACTCACTAAACACAAATGCTTTGTTTGTAAATGATGTTTGCATGTTGTAGTGTGCCCCTGGCTATCCTTAAATAAAATAAAATAGAAAATTGTGCCGTCTGGTTTGCTTAATATAAGCAATTTGAAATTGTTTATACTTTTACTTTTGATACTTAAGTATATTTTTGCATTTATATTTACTTGTAATACTTAAGTATA
Organism: Coregonus lavaretus; assembly: GCF_964263955.1. Lineage (NCBI taxonomy): Eukaryota > Metazoa > Chordata > Actinopteri > Salmoniformes > Salmonidae > Coregonus > Coregonus lavaretus. Next base: position 30,564,322 of record NC_140002.1, read on the forward strand.
TTTAAAACCAAATACTTTTAGACTTTTACTCAAGTAGTATTTTACTGGGTGTCTTTCACTCTTACTTGAGTCATTTTCTATTAAGGTATCTTTACTTTTACTCAAGTATGGCAATTGGGTACTTTTTCGACCACTGATTCTTATTTTCACAGTTTTATCTGACAAATGTATTGATGTGAGTTCCGGTGCCTCCCCACACATTGTTTTCACCATATCAATTGCGTCTGGTAATATCAAAGTCTCTGCAATAGAGTGTGGTTTCATAGCGTAGCGGGTTTAGCCATTCACCATGGGAATGATTCAAGTCCAACGGTCAAGTGCTGCCTTTTCCCACGATCTAAGGGTACTCTCTGGTTTAATTTTTACTTTTAGATTTGAATAATTTTAGATTTAGAATTTAGATTAAGGTTAGCCACATTACAATGATTTTGAGAGACAAAGACGATATTATATTATTAATATTATTATTATTATTATTATTATTATTATTATATATTTGTCTTACCAGGATTTTGACAATTCTCCTGCGACCCCATTTTCATATCACATGGGGTCGCGACCCCTACTTTGGGAACCTCATGAAAAGTTGTATTGCCGCCCACTTCTTCCTCTTGAAAATACAATATTCCATTGTGGGGGAGGGGGGTTAATAAATAAATAAAAAAAATATATAAATAATTCAAAACCCATCGCACTCCTTCAGTCACAAGCTAATCCAATCATTTCCCTACACAGGCTCAGGGGCCTGTGAGGGCGGAACGTTCGTCACCAGAATAGTGGACGCTAGATCTGCACTATCGTTTAGGGTTGATGTACCTAGCTGGTAATACACTAGTGTCCTCCGTGGACCGGCTCGTAAATAAAGCATCCTCCATTCAGGCTGCAAATGCATTATTTTCCTCTTTAACTAGCTTTAATGGCGGGCCGTCTGAAACAAAATGTGTGCTGTCTTAATAAAACAAAAATGTCCACCACCATTTTCTGATAGCTTAGGATGTTGCACACCACGTTCAGCCAAGGGTGTACAATATCTTAAAATTGTCTGAAATTCCGAAAATGGTGGTGGAAAATTGTGTTTTATTAAGACAGTACAATTTTTTCCCCCAACGACCCGCCATTAAAGCTAGTTAAAGAGGAAAATTATGCCTTTGAAGCCTGAATGGAGGATGCTTTATGTACAAGCTGGTCCACTGGGGACAGAAGAGTATTACCGGCTGGGCACATCAATCCTAGACAATAGTGCAGATCTAGCGCCCACTATCAGCTGCCTAGGCTAAATGCCTCTGCTGTAAACTCCGAAGCCAAAAAAACGGTAGGCTGCACTGCAGCTCGCTGTGCAGTTTATAATCACCCCCATAAACAATACAGAGTCCACCTTCTTAACATTCAACATGTCAGGATCCCTCTGTTGGCGTGGAACATTCACTAATGTCTCTAATCCAGGGATCTCCAACAGGTCAATCGCGAGCTACCAGTAGTTTAAATTAAATTGGAATTACACTAAAAAATCTATTTGTTCGTTTTCTTCCAGACCAAAAAAAACAATATTCTGCTGTGATTTAACCATTGACATGGACTCAGAACATCCAATTTCGTTGTTTATTTATGAACAATTATACTTATGAGAGTGAGAACAATAATAAGAAAAAAAACGGAAGAAAAAAAACAGAAAATATAATGCATTTTAAATTATCTTTCTATTTTTAATGTAGGCCTTCATTTTAAATTATTTATTCGTTAGGCCTATAAAAATACTGAGCATAATAGTTGTGTTACTGGCAAAACAAAACCAAAAAGATACAACCCTCTCCAAGGACAGAGTAGTGCCTTTGCAGTAAAAACACCCACAATCAGGCATGCGCACCACAGTAGGCCTACCTGCAGCTCGCTACTCCACCACTGTCCTGAGAGAGAATCTCAGACAAAGATGAGATACAAGATAATGTTAAACAATGTAAACACATGTTTGAGACAGTAATAAATAGAGGATTCAAATTTCTGTGTACTGTCAGGTCCATCATTATTGGCACCCTTGATAAATATGAGCAAAAAATACTGTATTAAATAAATAATACAAATACTGAGCTATATTACATGCTCTACATTTTTCTAAAATTATATTATTTTGTGTTTAACAAGTAATAAAATACATCTAAAAACGATAGGGGTCAAAATTATTTGCACCCCTGTTTTCAGTACTACAGCACCCTCCCTTTACGAGGATAATGATACTGATCCTTTTTGTGGGGAACACATTGGGAGGGATCTTAGACCATTGTGCCATACAGAATCTTTCCAGATATTTTTCTATCCTTCGTATGCGCTTATGGACTGCCCTCTTCGATTCAAACAACAGGTTTTCAATGGGGTTCAAGTCCGGAGACTGAGTTAGCCATTGCAAAATGTTGGTTTTGTGGTTTAAAAAAATGTTGGGATTGTTTTGTGTACTTGGGGTTATTGTCTTACTGAAAGATCCACTTGCGGCCAAGTGTCAGCCTCCTGGCAAAGGCAACCAGGTTTTGGGCTAAAATGTCCTGGTACTTGGTAAAGTTCATGATGCTGTTGACCTTAACAAGGGCCACAGGACCAGTGGAAGCAAAATAACCCCATAACATCAAAGATGCACCACCATATTTTACTGTAGGTACGAGGTACTTTTCTGCATATGCTTCCGTTTTTTGACGCCAAACCCACCAATGGTGTGCGTGGCCAAAGATCTCTATTTTCGGCATTGGCACTTGGATTGGAACCGGTGCTTTGGTCAGGTGACATGAAAATAGAGCTCTTTGGCCACGCACACCAGTGGTGGGTTTTTGCTCATCTTCATCAACGGTGCCAATGATTATGGACCTGACTGTATATGCTTTTCTCCACATAACCTTAGGCTTAGTTTTATCACATGCCTTATTATCAGTAAATGTGTATTATCACACAGCGAAGATACTTTTAAGGAGTCATAATGTGACTTCTGATTTAATACAAAATATGTGTATTTGTTTTGCTCTTCTTCTTCTTTTTAAAAACTCAGGATTCAAGGGGAAATCTGCAATTAAAACAATAACAAAGCCGCCACCCTGCCACTGATTTATTAAATAGCTGAGGGATGGGGCTGAGCTGGAGAAATGTAACCATTCTCGAATTCACAGATAGAGCTATGGATGCAAGGACTGACCTTCCATGATATAAAAATAATAGTTTTAACCATGTACAATTGCATTGTTTACAAACAATGGGGTAAAACAAGATATATTTTGGGTTCTGATGGGGTAAGACAGTTTAACTAAGCTCATGAGGCATCTAAAAGTTATACTCTTCAAGAGTCAATGGGTATAAACAATGTCTAGTGAAAGTCTACACAGCCCTTGCACAGTATTCACATTTTGCTGCCTTAAAATTATATCTAAAAAGGGATTAAATTAGATGTGTTTCCTACTTACAGTATCTACACAACCTGCTCAACATTTCCAAAGTGAAAGAAACATTATAGAAATGTTTCTTAATTAATAAAAACAAAGTTTGAATATGGCTGTCCATCAATGATTGCCAACCAAATGTACTGAGCTTGAGCATTTTCACAAAAACAATGGATATATGTTGCTCTAAGATTTGGTACAATCTTATTAAAGATTATTCACAGCTGTAATGGCTGCCAAAGGTGCTTCCACCAAGTATTAACTCTGGGGTGTGAAGACATACACAATCAAGACATCTTCGTTTTATATTTTTAATTACTTAAGAAATTATTTCAGGGAAAAAATCCAATGTAATCCCTTTTTTGATCTAAAGGAGATTTAAAGCAGCAAAATGTGAAAACTGTGCAATGGATGATGAATCATGAATTTAAAAGTCCAAAAACTGATGAAGCAATCAGATTGCCCTTTTATGCTTTATAAGTTCTTCCAAACAAGAGTGGTGAATACCATAATAGCACCATAATATAACAGAACAGTTTTTTTAACCATCCACTCCTCACAGGAGAATTGTATCACTAATACACATATTTATTACATTGTTTTCCCAGTGTATTTATCATCCCACCCCGCCACCCCCATCATCTAAGCTGCTTTTCTACAATGTGATTATTGCAATGAAATACTGTCAGATACAAAGTAGGATATGTTTTTTTTTGGTTTGGGGTGTTACAAACAGCAAACTGCAACAAATACATATACAGGTAGCTAGACACACAGTTAGGTCATGGAAGGTAGTCCACAGAATCCAAGGTCAGGTGGAGGAACATAAGAAGAAAGACCATAAACTGTGATGTCGATGTCTTCATTCACATATGCCCCATGTGTGATTGATCAAAAATGATCTAGTAATTTTTCAGTTGTCATAAGAAATGAGAAACACAGCACCTGAAAAGAAAATAATGGATTAGTAAATGCACATATTCAAAAGGAAAGTGTGTCCCACTATTTAATACATTTACTTAATGTGGAACTGTTGAAATATAAACTTACAAGAATCCCTTTCCACAGCCGAGTGGTCCAAAGAACATCTCTGTTGGCAGGCAAAGTTTTCGACAGACTCCACTCAGGGTTGGGCAAGAGAAGGGAAATGATGCAGCCTCATTCTCCACAACTTTAGTTAGAACCAAAAGGAGTACAACTTGGAATCAATAAAATAATAGAAATCTAAGAAAAACATATGGCATATACTGTATTACATGCAACTAAGATGTAACTATTGAATGCCAATACAGAGATATCACCATTTCAATCCAAACTTACTATTAAGCAATAGGAAAACCAGGAGCACCAAGGCGAGCATACGTTGACAAGACATTCTAGTTGCTGAAGAAGATGATGTTGCTGCTCCAATGACTTTGACACAGAACTAAACTTTTTAGTCATGGCCTGTTTTGTATGTTTGTCTTGAGGGAGGACTGGCTGTAATAGGGAACGCTATGGTCACTGTGAGAAAACCTCAGGATGGAATTATGTGGATGTCTGAATGGACATACTGTTCCTAATCACATTAGTAAAACTGCTTCACTGCAAAGGGTAGGCTACTCATGATGCAGTAGTGTCACGGGATAGGAGTCCGAGAGCAAAAACTGTTTTCACCTGATCTCAAACTCATGCTATAGTCCTTATGTTAACAATTTCCTGGGAATGTTTTTCTCTCTGTGAGAAGCAGCCATGTTACCCTGACTACTGTATAGGATGTGTTGTTTGTATAAAATATACTTTGCTCATTCTATATAGACAAGTGAATAGTTTGTGAGTTCTCCTCAGAAGAAAAGTTACAAGTTGCACCATGTTTTAGCTGTATTTGTGTGTGCATAATATGAAACCACACTATCTACAGTTATTACTGGGTTGAAATTTAGGACCAAGAGTGGTCAGTGTGTGTGTGGATCTTCAATAAACCCCCTTAATCTGGAAATACTGCCTCTTCATTGTTCTAACCGGACATTCTGTAGTGGTTACAACCGGCCTAATACCAGCACCTAAGTTTTCCCCTATTTTAATGGTCCCTCGAATCTACAACCTAGCCATATTTTGCATGGTCCTTTCGAGGCAGATTCAGTAACTGCTACAGCCCAAGGATGCCAGTACACAGAGAAGATCCTCCACAAGATGTGGTTTGTCCCCACCGTCAGACTCGCCACCCACATCATCTGAATTACTATGGGGTAAGGCACAGACCACCACACACAGCAGCACCCACCTTATCCCAGTCTTCTCTCCCTGAACAAAGACGAGCAGACAAGCCTCAAGACAAGGCATGCCACTTCCCCACCACTGGTCGGGGTGACCACTGGTAAGAAGATCGGTTGAATGCTATCAGGCAGAGGTCCGAGGTCCTCCGCCACAGCCCAGCTCATCTCTGACCTGATGCTACTTGAGGCCAAGAAGGAGCTAAAACGGATGGAGCATAAGATGGAGCAGCTCACTGGCTACACTGGCTACACTAGCCAAACCACGCCCACAGCCAGCTGAACCTCCTGTGCCAGAGGCTCGTACCAGCACACCACGGAGGGCCAGTGAGAAGACATAGGGAAGGGACGGCTCAGTACGATGAGGAGAAGATCACCACCATTGGTCACCAAAAGAGATGCCCATCCTGACCAAGTGTGGTCTGACCAGCCCTCACGTCTCCTTTCTCATGCACCTTCTTGATCACTGCCAGCTGCTGTGGCACAGCATCAAGATGATGCTGCAGATTTACAACCTTCAGCCCCACTCCACTCTCACTAGCCTAAAGCTGCTCATCATCGCCTCCATCAGCATGAGTCCTCACCATCAGCATCGGAGTCGCCATCAGCCCCGGTCTCGGATCCGACTCTAGCTGTGGGCGGCAGGTAGTCTAGTGGTTAAGAGCATTGGGCTGGTAACCGAAAGGTCACTGGTTTGAATCCCAGAGCTGACTAGGTGAAAAATCTGTCAATGTGCCCTTGAACAAGGCACTTAACCCCAGTTGCTCTGGATAAGAGCGTCTGCTAAGTGTCTCCGGTCTGGTGGGATCTGCCTAGTCCTGCCTGATGCTGTAAAAAATATGTCTCCCTTCTCCTACCTTTGATGTCCAGCCTGCTGCTGTCCAAAGACTTCTCGGTGGCAGTCCCCTCTCTGCTGCAGTGGCTCGGTCCATGTCTGCTGTCCAGTCCCTGTCTGGTGGAACCTGCCAGTCTGAGCCTTGGAGTTCTTGCTAACCCTCCGAACTGTGTCCTGCTAACTCCAACCTTGGGAGACCCTCCTGATGTCCCTGTGGCATCAGGAGGGTCTCCCAAGGCTGATGTCCCTTGGGAGACCCCCCTGTCCGAGGTGTTCAGTGTCCTGTCGTAGGAGACACCTCACCCTCTGCCCTACTAGGTCCTCAGTCTATAACCCTAGTAGGTCCAGAGCATCTTAGCCCTCAGTTCCCTGATCACCTAATGGCTTAACAGTCTCCTGCTAAACTAGGTCCCCAGTTTCCTATCCAAGTAGGTCGGGAGCTTTCTGTCCTGATATAACTAACACCCCCTAGCTCACAGTCTGTAGCCCAGTCAGGCCCCAAGTCACCAGCTCTGTCAGGCCCCAAGTCAACAGCTCTGGGCACTCAGTCAGTTTCTCCTGGACCAGGGGTCCAGCTCTCTCCCGCTTTTGGGTATTTTTCTCCCTCTCGCTCAGGTGTGCAGCTGTCTCCTGTCCTGAGATCTCTGCTTGTCGCTGCTGTGGGGATCCAGCTGAACTCAGCTCCTGACCCGCGGCCCTCTCCTGTCACTGACGTGGGGTTCCGGCCATCTGCAGTCCTGAGATCTCCGGCCAACGCTGCTATGGAGATCCAGCCAACCTCAACTCCTGTCCCGGGGGCCTCTAATGTCGCTGATGGGGCGGCCTCCCCATCTGCAGTCCGGAGGCCCTCGACGAGCTCTGCTGCTGCGGACCTGCAGTCTCTAGTCCTGAGACCTTCGTCAGGACCTGCGACATCGCAATCTGCCGTCTCGGGGCCTTCGTCTGGTCTTCCTGCTGCTGCCTGGCCTCCTGATCTTGGGCCCTCATCTGGTCCCTCTGTCAGGCCACCTAAGTATCCAGTCCCAGGGTCCTCGTTGAACTCTGCTGCTTCAGCACTGCATTCTCCATTCCTGAGACCATCGTCGAGCTCTGCCGCTGCGTACCTGATGTCTGCAGTCCTGGTGTCCTCAGCTGACAACATGCCAGGGGTCTAGATGACTCCTGTTCCTCCCCTGGAGGTCTTGCCAGACCTGACTGCTGTTGCCTGTTTCTTGGCAGAGAGGGCGGCAGAGACATTCTCTATTACTTGCTCGTTGTAAGTCTCTCCTCTAGCCAGTGAGTTGTGGTGAAGCCAAGTGGACAGTCCGTGAGTTCTCCTCAGAAGACAAGTTACACTATGTTTTAGCTGTATTTGTGCGTGCATAATATGAAACCACACTACTGTATCTACAGGTATTACTGGATTGGAACATAGAACCAAGAGTGGTCAGTGTGTGTGTGTGGGTGTGTGTGTGGGTCTGTCTTTGTCTATGTGTGTGTGTATCTTCAATAAACACCCTTAATCTGTAAATACTGCCTCTTCATTGTTCTAACCGGACATTCTGTAGTGGTTACAACCAACCTAAAACCAGCACCTAAGTTTTCCCCTATCTTAATGGTCCTTTAAATCTACAACCTAGCCATATTTTTCACAATTATTTGTAGACGCTCCTTTGGCGGTGATTACAGCTTTGAGTCATCTTGGGTATGTCTGTATCATCTTTGCACATCTGGATTTGGGGATTTTCTCCCATTCTTCCTTGCAGATTTTCTCAAGCTCTGTTAAATTAGATGGGGAGTGTCGGTGAACAGCAATCTTCAAATCTTTCCACAGATTTTTAATGGGACTCAAGTCTGGGCTGAAAAGCATCCACACATGCTTCATGGTAGGGATGGTGTTAGACGGGTGATGAGCTGTGCCTGGTTTTCTCCAGACATAGCGCTTTGCATTCAGGCCAAATGTATGTCTTATCAGACCACAGAATATTTTGCCTCATGATCTTAGAGTCCTTCACATGCCTTTTTGCAAACTCCAGGCATGCTGTCATGTGCCTTTTTCTCAGGAGTGGCTTCTGTCTGGCCACTCTCCCATAAAGCCCAGATTGGTGAAGTGCTGTAGAGACTTTTGTCCTTCTGGCAGGTTCTCCCATCTCAGCCAAGGAACTCTGTAGTTCTGTCAGAGTGGTTATTGGGTTCTTGGTCACCTCCCAGACCAAGTTCCTTCTTGGCCGGATGCTTAGTTTGATCAGAGTGCCAGCTCTAGGCAGAGTCTGGGTAGTTCCATATTTTTTTCAATTTCCCAATGATGGAGTCCACTGTGCTCTTGGAAACGTTCATCACTCTATCATTTTATAGCCTTCCCCAGATATATGCCTCATCATATATGCCTCCAATTCTATTTTGGAGCTCTACGGACAGATCCTTGGACTTCATGGTATAGTTTCTGCTCTGACATGCATTGTCAACTGTGGGACCTCATACAGACAGGTGTGTTTCTTTCTAAATCAAGTTGTAGCGACATCTCAAGGATTATCAACGGAAATTGGATGCACCTGAGCTCAATTTGGAGTGTCATAAAACAGTTTCAACAAAAGAGCCTGTCTATGTGTGAAATCATTCTAGGTATATCTTTCTGGTGTATACAGTGGGGAGAACAAGTATTTGATACACTGCCGATTTTGCAGGTTTTCCTACTTACAAAGCATGTAGAGGTCTGTCATTTTTATCATAGGTACACTTCAACTGTGAGAGACGGAATCTAAAACAAAAATCCAGAAAATCACATTGTATGATTTTTAAGTTATTAATTTGCATTTTATTGCATGGCATAAGTATTTGATACATCAGAAAAGCAGAACTTAATATTTGGTACAGAAACCTTGAGATGCTTCTTACGGAGCCACTCCTTAGTTGCCCTGGCTATGTGTTTCGGGTCGTTGTCATGCTGGATGACCCATCACGACCCATCTTCAATGCTCTTACTGAGGGAAGGAGGTTGTTGGCCAAGATCTCGCGATACATGGCCCCATCCATCCTCCCCTCAATACGGTGCAGTCGTCCTGTCCCCTTTGCAGAAAAGCATCCCCAAAGAATGATGTTTCCATCTCCATGCTTCACGGTTGGGATGGTGTACTTGGGGTTGTACTCATCCTTCTTCTTCCTCCAAACACGGCGAGTGGAGTTTATTTTTGTCTCATCAGACCACATGACCTTCTCCCATTCCTCCTCTGGATCATCTAGATGGTCATTGGCAAACTTCAGACGGGCCTGGACATGCGCTGGCATGAGCAGGGGGACCTTGCGTGCGCTGCAGGATTTTGATCCATGACGGCGTAGTGTGTTACAAATGGTTTTCTTTGAGACTGTGGTCCCAGCTCTCTTCAGGTCATTGACCAGGTCCTGCCGTGTAGTTCTGGGCTGATCCCTCACATTCCTCATGATCATTGATGCCCCACGAGGTGAGATCTTGCATGGAGCCCCAGACCGAAGGTGATTGACCGTCATCCCGAACTTCTTCCATTTTCTAATAATTGCGCCAACAGTTGTTGCCTTCTCACCAAGCTGCTTGCCTATTGTCCTGTAGCCCATCCAAACCTTGTGCAGGTCTACAATTTTATCCCTGATGTCCTTACACAGCTCTCTGGTCTTGGCCATTGTGGAGAGGTTGGAGTCTGATTGAGTATGTTACTTAAAAATCATACAATGTGATTTTCTGGATTTACCTCTACATGCTTTGTAAGTAGGAAAACCTGCAAAATCGGCAGTGTATCAAATACTTGTTCTCCCCACTGTATATGCATAGATTGCATTTGAATTACCGATACAGCTACATATTCGTCGCCAAACCCACTGGCTCCAGGACATCTATAAATCACTGCTAGGCAAATCTCCGCCTTATCTTAGCTCATTGGTCACCATAGCAACACCCACCTGTAGTATGCGCTCCAGCAGGTATAGTGGGGAAAAAAAGTATTTAGTCAGCCACCAATTGTGCAAGTTCTCCCACTTAAAAAGATGAGAGAGGCCTGTAATTTTCATCATAGGTACACGTCAACTATGACAGACAAAATGAGAAAAAAAAATCCAGAAAATCACATTGTAGGATTTTTAATGAATTTATTTGAATTATGGTGGAAAATAAGTATTTGGTCAATAACAAAAGTTTCTCAATACCCTTTGTTGGCAATGACACAGGTCAAACGTTTTCTGCAAGTCTTCACAAGGTTTTCACACACTGTTGCTGGTATTTTGGCCCATTCCTCCATGCAGATCTCCTCTAGAGCAGTGATGTTTTGGGGCTGTCGCTGGGCAACACAGACTTTCAACTCCCTTCAAAGATTTTCTATGGGGTTGAGATCTGGAGACTGGCTAGGCCACTCCAGGACCTTGAAATGCTTCTTACGAAGCCACTCCTTCGTTGCCCGGGCGGTGTGTTTGGGATCATTGTCATGCTGAAAGACCCAGCCACGTTTCATCTTCAATGCCCTTGCTGATGGAAGGAGGTTTTCACTCAAAATCTCACGATACATGGCCCCATTCATTCTTTCCTTTACACGGATCAGTCGTCCTGGTCCCTTTGCAGAAAAACAGCCCCAAAGCATGATGTTTCCACCCCCATGCTTCACAGTAGGTATGGTGTTCTTTGGATGCAACTCCGCATTCTTTGTCCTCCAAACACGACGAGTTGAGTTTTTACCAAAAAGTTATATTTTGGTTTCATCTGACCATATGACATTCTCCCAATCCTCTTCTGGATCATCCAAATGTACTCTAGCAAACTTCAGACGGGCCTGGACATGTACTGGCTTAAGCAGGGGGACACGTCTGGCACTGCAGGATTTGAGTCCCTGGCGGCGTAGTGTGTTACTGATGGTAGGCTTTGTTACTTTGGTCCCAGCTCTCTGCAGGTCATTCACTAGGTCCCCCCGTGTGGTTCTGGGATTTTTGCTCACCGTTCTTGTGATCATTTTATTTGTTGGACATGAAAGACTGTAAGAACACCAGGAAATCAGCTCCAAGTGATTTACATTTTGGAAATCTGTTCCCAAGTATTCCCAAGCATAATCGAGAGAGACTTGTGATTAGGGCTGTGGCGGTCACGAAATTTCATCAGTCAGTGATTGTCAAGCAAATAACTGTCGGTCTCACGGTGTCACGCCCTGGCTCTGGGGACACTGTTATGTTGAGCCAGGGTGTGTAATTCTATGTTTGTGTTTCTATGTTGGCCTGAGTGACTCCCAATCAGAGGCAACGAGTGTCAGCTGGTTGTCTCTGATTGGGAGCCATATTTAACTGTCTGTCTTTCACTTTGTGTTTGTGGTTTCTTGTTCGTATTTTGGTTAGTGTATGACCATTGACTATCACGTCGTCCTTTTGTTGTTTTGATCGTGTGATCATCAAATTAAATAAATATGTTCACATTCAACGCTGCGCCTTGGTCCTTTTCCTTAGACGATCGTGACAGAAGAAACCACCAACATGTGACCAAGCAGCGTGTCCAGGAGCCATCGCCAGGGAGATCCCTAACAGATCTCCTTCGCCTCCTCGACTGGGTCAAGCCGAGTGAGGAAGAGAAGGGCTTGACATTGTGGCAGAAGGGCGAAAGGCTGGCGAGGGACATGGAGACCTGGTCCACGGGTAGGGGAGACGCCCAGAAAATGTTTAGGGGGGGGCTAACGCCGTGGACGACGGGCCAGCAGGAGACCGCGGCAGCGCGGCCCAGCGGATTGGTAGAGGAGGCCGCCAGGTTACGGGGGCCACTGGTCGAAGAGGGGGTGGAAGATGTAGAGGCACGGCGAGAGGTACTGGCGTGTGTTGCCAGTCCGGTCCGGCCTGTTCCTGATCCCCACGTAGGGCCAGTGGTGTGTGTTCCCAGTACGGTCCGGCCTGTTCCTGCCACTCGCACCAAGTCTACGGTGCGCATCGCCAGCTCGGCCCGGCCCATTCCTGCTCCCCGCACCAAGTCTGTGGTGCGTTTCGTCAGCCCTGTCCGGCCCATTCCTGCTCCCCGCACCAAGTCTGTGGTGCATTTCGTCAGCCCTGTCCGGCCCGTTCCTGCTCTCCGCACCAAGTCTGTGGTGCGCGTCGCCAGCCCAGTCCGGCTCATTCCTGCTCCCCGCACCAAGTCTGTGGTGCGTTTCGTCAGCCCTGTCCGGCCCGTTCCTGCTCTCCGCACCAAGTCTGTGGTGCGCGTCGCCAGCCCAGTCCGGCCCATCCAAGCTCCCCGCACCAAGTCAGTGGTGCGCTTCTCCGCTCCTGCTCCCCACACCAAGCCAGTGGTGTGCGTCGTCAGTCCGGCACGGCCCGTGCCTGTTCCACCGGTGGCGGGTCCGGCACCGGTCAGGTGCTGCGTCACGCCGGAGCTAGAGCAATCCGCTCCACCAGTGTTCAGTTCAGCTCTGGTCAGCAGGGCCAGACCGGACCAGGGGTACTTTGGGGGGTTAGAGAAGGAGTGGGGGTCATGTCCGGAGCCGGATCCGCCGCCTAGGCGGAGTGCCCACCCGGTCCCTCCCCTGTTGTGTTTGGTTGGCGCGGTCGGAGTCCGCGCCTTTAGGGGGGGGGGTACTGTCACGCCCTGGCTCTGGGGACACTGTTATGTTGAGCCAGGGTGTGTAATTCTATGTTTGGGTTTCTATGTTGGCCTGAGTGACTCCCAATCAGAGGCAACGAGTGTCAGCTGGTTGTCTCTGATTGGGAGCCATATTTAACTGTCTGTCTTTCACTTTGTGTTTGTGGTTTCTTGTTCGTATTTTGGTTAGTGTATGACCATTGACTATCACGTCGTCCTTTTGTTGTTTTGATCGTGTGATCATCAAATTAAATAAATATGTTCACATTCAACGCTGCGCCTTGGTCCTTTTCCTTAGACGATCGTGACACACGGTAATTGACCGTTAATTAACATAAACACATTTAGCATCTCCTGGCTTCCACACATAGCCTACAAGCCACTGATGCAGACCTTTGGAACATTTAATAAAATTAATAAATCCATAATTTATTTCAGACAGGTCTAAAGAAGCATGATATGAAGAAAATGTAGTCTATTTCAGAAGAACAGAATAGCATACTCTGAGTTGTCCTTCTGTTAGGTCCTTAGAATTGCTTAGAATTCCGTGGCATTACTTTATAGTATTTTATAGTATGAAGAATCCAATTGAACAAAGCTGAATAAAATAGAAAGGATATTTTCTCCAAACGATTTGAGGGAGTGTGCACATGCAGCTATTCTGTGTTGAGCGGTTAACAAATAAATAGATACTCGTATATGCTTAATTTAGTGTTATTAATGTAACTTTAGTTGTTCTACAAACGTTGGGCTATATATTTTGATTTTTAATACATTGTAAGGCTGCATGATGCGACTCTAATGATGATTTGAAAAAAGTTGCTTGAAAAGGCATGAGCTCTGCTTTGTTTTTTGTGCAGGCTGTACACACTTCATCAGTCTCTCATTCACAATTTGTAGAAGGATTACTGTTAGACTATTCCAGGTATTCCTTAAAGAGGTTGGGTTTCAAGTGTCTCCGGAAGGTGGTCAGTGACTCCGCTGTCCTGGTGTCGTGGGGGAGCTTGTTCCACCATTGGGGTGCCAGAGCAGCGAATAGCTTTGACTGGGCTAAGCGGGAACTGTGCTTCCGTAGAGGTAGGGGGGCTAGCAGGCCAGAGGTGGATGAACGTAGTGCCCTCGTTTGGGTGTAGGGTCTGATCAGAGCCTGAAGGTAAGGAGGTGCCGTTCCCCTCACAGCTCCGTAGGCAAGCACCATGGTTTTGTAGTAGATGCGAGCTTCAACTGGAAGCCAGTGGAGTGTGCGGAAGAGCGGGGTGACATGAGAGAACTTGGGAACGTTGAACACCAGACGGGCTGCAGCGTTCTGGATAAGTTGTAGGGGTTTAATGGCACAGGCAGGGAGCCCAGCCAACAGCGAGTTGCAGTAATCCAGACGGGAGATGACAAGTGCCTGGATTAGGACCTGTGCCGCTTTCTGTGTAAGGTAGGGTCGTACTCTGCGAATGTTGTAGAGCATGAACCTGCAGGATCGGGTCACCGCTTTGATGTTAGCGGAGAACGACAGGGTGTTGTCCAGGGTCACGCCAAGGTACTTTGCACTCTGGGAGGAGGACACAATGGAGTTGTCAACCGTGATGGCGAGATCATGGAGCGGGCAGTCCTTCCCCAGGAGGAAGAGCAGCTCCGTCTTGCCGAGGGTCAGCTTGAGGTGGTGATCCGACATCCACACTGATATGTCTGCCAGACATGCAGAGATGCGATTCGCCACCTGGTTATCAGAAGGGGAAAAGGAGAAAATGTATTGTGTGTCGTCTGCGTAGCAATGATAGGAGAGACCATGTGAGGATATGACAGAGCCAAGTGACTTGGTGTATAGAGAGAATAGGAGAGGGCCTAGAACTGAGCCCTGGGGGACACCAGTGGTGAGAGCACGGGGGCCACGCCACGTGGTAGGAGCAACCTGTCAGGTAGGATGCAATCCAAGAGTGAGCAGCGCCGGAGATGCCCAACTCGGAGAGGGTGGAGAGGAGGATCTGATGGTTCACAGTATCATTAAGGTTTCGAGGCTGACGTTTGGCAACTCGAACCTTCAGCTCCCTCCACAGATTTTCTATGGGATTAAGGTCTGGAGACTGGCTAGGCCACTCCAGGACCTTAATGTGCTTCTTCTTGAGCCACTCCTTTGTTGCCTTGGCCGTGTGTTTTGGGTCATTGTCATGCTGGAATACCCATCCACGACCCATTTTCAATGCCCTGGCTGAGGGAAGGAGGTTCTCACCCAAGATTTGACGGTACATGGCCCCGTCCATCGTCCCTTTGATGCGGTGAAGTTGTCCTGTCCCCTTAGCAGAAAAACACCCCCAAAGCATAATGTTTCCACCTCCATGTTTGACGGTGGGGATGGTGTTCTTGGGGTCATAGGCATCATTCCTCCTCCTCCAAACACGGCGAGTTGAGTTGATGCCAAAGAGCTCGATTTTGGTCTCATCTGACCACAACACTTTCACCCAGTTCTCCTCTGAATCATTCAGATGTTCATTGGCAAACTTCAGACGGGCCTGTATATGTGCTTTCTTGAGCAGGGGGACCTTGCGTCGCTGCAGGATTTCAGTCTTTCACGGCGTAGTGTGTTACCAATTGTTTTCTTGGTGACTATGGTCCCAGCTGCCTTGAGATCATTGATAAGATCCTCCCGTATAGTTCTGGGCTGATTCCTCACCGTTCTCATGATCATTGCAACTCCACGAGGTGAGATCTTGCATGGAGCCCCAGGCCGAGGGTGATTGACAGGTCTTTTGTGTTTCTTCCATTTGCGAATAATCGCACCAACTGTTGTCACCTTCTCACCAAGCTCCTTGGCGATGGTCTTGTAGCCCATTCCAGCCTTGTGTAGGTCTACAATCTTGTCCCTGACATCCTTGGAGAGGTCTTTGGTCTTGGCCATGGTGGAGAGTTTGGAATCTGATTGATTGCTTCTGTGGACAGGTGTCTTTTATACAGGTAACAAGCTGAGATTAGGAGCACTCCCTTTAAGAGTGTGCTCCTAATCTCAGCTCGTTACCTGTATAAAATACACCTGGGTGCCAGAAATCTTTCTGATTGAGAGGGGGTCAAATACTTATTTCCCTCATTAAAATGCAAATCAATTTATAACATTTTTGACTTGCGTTTTTCTGTATTTTTTTGTTGTTATTCTATCTCTCACTGTTCAAATAAACCTACCATTAGACTGATCATGTCTTTGTCAGTGGGCAAACGTACAAAATCAGCAGGGGATCAAATACTTTTTTCCCTCACTGTAGATACCTCAATTACCTTATATCCCTGCACACTGACTCGGAACTGGTACTCCCTGTATATAGCCATGTTATTTTTACTCATTATTGTTTATCGTTATTCCCTGTGTATTTTTTTCTTTTCTTTTTTTTCCCAATCTTTATCTTTAACTCTGCATTGATGGAAAAGGACCTGTAAGTAAGCATTTCACTGTTAGTCTACACCTGCTGTTTACAAAGCATGTGACAAATAAAATTCGATTTTGATTAGATTTCTCTAATAATTGACAGATGACGTATAGACAGTGTCATTATGAAGAGTATATAACTTTAGAGTTACAGTATATTCACTTTAAAACTATAGATGTTAATATCCAGTTTTGGATAGTCTGACGTTGTGTACATTCTGGAGTGTTCTCAGTACCTTCTGGGATATATCTGACAAACTGCAAAGTGGATAAACATGTTTATCAGAGGTCATTATCCACTTGATACTTCATCCCCTGGAAAGCAATTAAAAACCACACACTGATGAGACCTAAAGGACACTCCGACCAAATGGAGCATTCTGTGGCCAGTGTCTGGAGGATAGGGTGAAGCAGATGAGGAAAGAGCTGTAATGACCTCCCGTCAGACAACACTGATGTAACTCTGATGTAACTGGAGGGAGGGAGAAGGGAGCCATGTGCCCTCTGTGCCCTATGTGGCCATGCAAACAATGGCAATCAACGTTTGAGGGGGTTACAATTACTGTAGGCCTGTATCTCTTTGTGACCTTTGCATATAGCATTACCTTCCTGGCTTGGGCCTTATTGTAGATCGGAGCTTAGGTCAACATTGTGCTTTCTAAATGGACAACATACAGTCTGTTGTACAAAGAGTGAGTGAGGATGAAATGTTTTTCAGAGGATTCATACTAAAACTGCAAAATAATGACAATGCCTGTTCCTGTCATAATGTATATCGTGACAGTTTCATGAACTCTTAAAACTGAAAAACACTTAAAGTAATGCATGCGTTTATGTAAAAATGTTTTATCATGCCATGAACATACATTGGTTATTATAACATTGAGTAGGCCTACGTCAGTGCTCGCTGGCATAGGTGAAAGTAAAGCTGGTGCAGTGCCAGCTCATAGCAGATGAGCTATCACTGCTTCAGCTAGACTAGATTCTATTTCTATGATTATGACCCCATACATTCAGTATGAAAATGTATGCACTCACTAACTGTAAGTCGCTCTGGATAAGAGCGTCTGCTAAAATGACAAAAAATAATAATAATACAAAAATCCTGCAAGCTCTCAGGAACACGTAGACGCCTTCTGTTTCCCTCTATGATGCTCACAAGCCGTGCAGGACTCATTAGAAGGGTGTGACAAAACAACGCACCCAATGACTGAGGAAAATATATTCAAAGCATACTTCATTCAGACTGAAATGTGGAATTACCTGATTGCCATATCTTTGTGTTATTTATAACTTTTATTGAGAAAATTGCAATAAGGCCAGATTCAAAAGTACAAAAAGAACAAATAAAGTAGCTTGCTGGTCTATGTTATGACTATCCATGTGTTAGGGCAGTAAATATCATAGCAAAAACGCTTCGTTTTCAGGGGATTTTTAAATGGCCTAATTACTTTTAGCAGCATTTAAAGTCCCACTCCAGCAATTTTTTTTACTTTCCAGTTGAAAAACGATATACCAAGTATAAATACAGTAAAGTACACACACTCAATGGTCAACATTTTTTTGAGCAAACTGTAGTTTTTGTAGACACAATTGCGAAATTCAAGTGTTTGGAATTCAAGGAGTTGGTCTGATCGTGCACTCTGATGTCATTGCTTGCGGGAACAATAGAGGAGCAATTGAGGACAAAAGAGGAAAGATCCACCCCCCACTTGTGCAATGTCAGAGGATACCTGGTTAAGTAAATCAGGTGATAAATTAGGTTCTACAGATGCTGGAGGGGGTCTATAAGTGTTTTATATGGTGTATGTGTGTTGTTTTTTATAGTTCTTCTGAAGAATAGTTGCATGTCGAAAATATCAGGCCCCCCTGCAATTATTGAATTTTTAAATATACAGTGCATTCAGAAAGAATTCAGACCCCTTGACTTTTTCCACATTTTGTTACGTTACAGCCTTATTCTAAAATTGATTTAATAGTTTTTTCCCCCTCATCAATCTACACACAATACCCCATAACGACAAGCAAAAACAAGGTCTTAGATGTTTTTGCAAATGTATAAAAAAAAAAAACAGAAATATCACATTTACAAAAGTATTCAGACCCTTTACTCAGAACTTTGTTGAAGCACCTTTGGCAGAGATTACAGCCTAGAGTCTTCTTGGGTATGTATTTGGGCTCTAGGAAGAGTTTTGGTGGTTCCAAACTTCTTCCATTTAAGAATGATAGAGGACACCGTGTTCTTTGGGACCTTCAATGCTGCAGCCATTTTTTGGTACCCTTCCACAGATCTGTGCCTCGACACAATCCTGTCTCGGAGCTCTACGGACAATTCCTTCGACCTCATGGCTTGGTTTTTGCTCTGACATGCACTGTCAACTATGGGAGCTTATATAGACAGGTGTGTTCCTTTCCAAATCATGTCCAATCAATTGAATGTACCACAGGTGGACTCCAATCAAGTTGTAGAAACATCTCAAGGATGATCAATGGAAACAGGATGCACCTGAGCCCAATTTCGAGTCTCATAGCAAAGGGTCTGAATACTAATGTAAATAAGGTATTTCTGTTTTTTCTTTTTTATAAATTTGCAAACATTTCTAAAAACCTGTTTTTGCTTTGTCATTATGGGGTATTGTGTGTAGATTGATGAGACATAAAAAAAATAAAAATAATTTAGAATAAGGCTGTGTCACGGTTTCGGCAGAGGCTGCCTCTCTCCCTTGTTCGGGCAGGCTTCGGCGTTCGTTGTCTCCGGAATACTAGCTGCCACCGTTGTATGTTTCATGTTCGTTTGCTTTTGTCTGTTTGTTGTCACACCTGTTCTCGTTTAGCGTAATTAGTGTCCTATAAGTTTCTCGTTGTGTTTGTCTAGTGTTGTGTGTTATTGATTTTGGTCTGTCGTGTGTTGGGCTTATTTTCGCCCTTTCGCTCGGTTGAGCTTTCCTCCACTGCGTTGGAGCGTTACGCACCTGTTAGTGCGCTTTTTGCTATTTCGCCTTTGTGCGTATTTTTGCCTTCGGGCAAGTGTTGTCATTTTTCCTGTTTGGAGATTTACTAAAGTTGTTTGGACTATCCTTCGGTGTTCTGCGTTTGATTCCACCACTACACCCACCTACAGCACGCGTGACAGAATAACACACCAATAATGGAATCAGCAGGAGCCGCAGCAGCCCAACACACGACGCTGGAGGACCAGGTCCGGGAACAACGGGACCAGATCCTGCAGATGGGGACCGCACTGCAGGAGGTGATCACCACCATCCGAGGCTGGGGAACGCCTCCACCGCCACCCTCCCTGCCAGCACCATCGGCCAGTCCGCCCATTCCCGCACCGGAACCCCGAGGAGTCCGACTCTCGCTCCCGAGGGCCTACGATGGAACCGCGGCCGGGTGTCAGGGATTCCTTCTCCAGGTGGAGCTGTACCTGGCCACCGTGCACCCGGCACCCTCGGGACATGAGAGCGTGTCCGCCCTGATCTCCTGCCTTTCCGGGAAGGCATTGGAATGGGCCAACGCGGAGTGGAGGAGGATCGACGCGGACACCATCACGTACGACGAGTTCTCCCGCCGCTTCAGGGCGGTGTTTGACCATTCCCCGGAGGGGAAAGCGGCGGGGGAGCGTCTGGTCTTCCTCCGGCAGGGGAGGAGGAGTGCCCAAGAGTTCGCCCTCGAATTCCGTACTCTAGCGGCAGATGCAGGGTGGAATGATCGGGCTCTCGTCGATCACTACAGATGTAGTCTACGAGAGGACGTCCGTCGGGAGCTGGCTTGTAGGGACACCAGCCTCTCGTTCGACCAGTTGGTCGACTTGTCCATCAGGCTGGATAACCTACTAGCTACCCGCGGACGTCCCGAGGGGGGTCCGTCCATTTCACCCTCCAGCGCCTCCGAGCCGTGTCCCATGGAGCTCGGGGGCGCTGGCGCTAGAGAGAGGAGGGGTCGGCTTACTAGGGGGTCCATCCCCTGCACCAACTGTGGTCGGGGAGGACACACCGCGGCTAGGTGCTGGGGATGGCCTCCTAGGGGAGAGGACGACAGGTCCCGCACTGGGGATTCCTTCCAGGTGAGTAGGCGCCCCACTCACCCAGAGCTCTCTGTTGCACATTTCTGTATGCCTGTGAGTTTTCCACAGGTAGCACCTCATTCCCAGCATAAGGCGCTGGTAGATTCAGGCGCGGCTGGGAATTTTATTGATAAGAAGTTTTGTTTAGCTTTAGGGATTCCCCTTCTTCCTGTTGATGTCCCTTTCCCCGTTCATGCCCTAGATAGCCGTCCGTTGGGTGCGGGCTTGATCAGGGAGGTCACTGCGCCACTTAGGATGTGTGCGCAGGGGGGTCATCAGGAGATGATTCAGCTATTTCTGATTGACTCTCCTGCGTATCCGGTGGTGCTGGGCATGCCCTGGTTGAGTACCCATAACCCATCTATTTCGTGGCAGGAGAGGGCTCTGATGGAGTGGTCTGCCCAGTGTGTGGGTAGATGTTTAGGCGTTTCCGTAGGGGCTACCTCAGTGGAGAGTCCAAACCAGGTGCCCGCATTGCACGTTCCCCCTGAGTATGGGGATTTGGCTATTGCGTTTAGTAAGTCGAGGGCGACGCAGTTGCCGCCCCATAGGCAGGGAGATTGTGCGATAGACCTCCAGGCAGGAGCTGCGCTCCCACGGAGCCATGTGTATCCTCTGTCTCAGGAGGAGAAGAAAGCTATGGAGACTTACATAGACGAATCTCTGAGACAAGGATACATACGGCCTTCCACTTCCCCTGCGTCCTCGAGTTTCTTTTTTGTGAAGAAGAAGGATGGTGGTTTACGCCCGTGCATCGATTACCGTGGTCTCAATCAGATCACGGTGAAGTACAGTTATCCACTCCCGCTGATTGCGACCATGAGTGAGTCCTTGCATGGGGCGCGTTTCTTCACTAAATTAGATCTCAGGAGCGCTTACAACTTGGTACGCATCAGGGAGGGCGATGAATGGAAGACAGCCTTTAGTACCACCTCGGGCCATTACGAGTATCTTGTCATGCCATACGGGTTGATGAACGCTCCGTCAGTTTTCCAATCATTTGTGGATGAGATCTTCAGGGACATGCAGGGGCAGGGGGTCGTGGTGTACATAGATGACATTCTCGTGTACTCGCCTACCCGTGTCGAGCATGTGGCCCTGGTGCGCAGAGTGTTGCGGAGGCTGGTGGAGCACGACCTGTATGTTAAGGCAGAGAAGTGTCTGTTTTTCCAGGAGTCGGTCTCCTTTTTGGGGTATCAGTTGTCTGCGTCAGGGGTGAAGATGGAGGTAGACCGGGTGTCAGCCGTGCGTAATTGGCAAACACCAACCACTGTGAAGGAGGTGCAGCAGTTTTTGGCGTTTGCGAATTACTACCGGAGGTTTATCCGGGGTTTTGGACAGGTGGCAGCTCCCATCACGTCTCTCTTGAAGGGGGGCCCGGTGCGTCTGCAGTGGTCTGCCGAGGCGGACAGGGCATTTGGGAGGCTGAAGGACCTGTTTACCTCGGCTCCAGTGCTGGCGCATCCAGATCCCTCTTTACCATTTCAGGTAGAGGTGGACGCGTCTGAGGCCGGTATTGGAGCCGTGCTTTCACAACGGTCAGGCGCGCCACCTAAACTCCGCCCCTGTGCCTTCTATTCCAAGAAGCTCAGTCCGGCGGAGCGAAACTATGACGTAGGGGACAGGGAGCTGTTAGCCGTGGTACAGGCCCTAAAGGTGTGGAGGCACTGGCTTGAGGGGGCTCAACACCCTTTCCTCATTTTGACGGACCACCGTAACCTGGAGTACATCCGGGCAGCGAGGAGGCTAAACCCTCGGCAGGCTAGATGGAATATGTTCTTGACCCGGTTTACATTTAAGATCACGTACATCCCTGGGTCACAGAACGGTAAGGCAGATGTGCTGTCTCGGCGGTATGACACGGAGGAGAGGTCCGTGGAGCCCACTCCCATACTGCCGGAGTCGTGTCTGGTGGCACCGGTAGTGTGGGAGGTCGATGCTGAGCTCGAGCGGGCGTTACGCACCGACCCTAGTCCACCACAATGCCCGGAGGGTCGGAAGTATGTTCCGCTCGAGGTTCGGGATCGATTGATCTATTGGGCTCACACGTCACCCTCCTCTGGACACCCGGGTATCGGCCGGACAGTGCACTGTCTTAGTGCCAAGTACTGGTGGCCCACGTTGGCAAGGGATGTGAGGGTTTATGTTTCCTCCTGCTCGGTGTGCGCCCAGTGTAAGGCGCCTAGACATCTGCCTAGGGGTAAGTTACTACCCCTGCCCGTTCCATAACGACCATGGTCCCACCTCTCGGTGGATTTCCTTACTGACCTTCCTCCTTCACAGGGGAATACCACTATACTGGTCGTTGTGGACCGGTTTTCTAAGGCCTGTCGTTTGCTCCCCATGCCAGGCCTTCCCACCGCCCTGCAAACTGCCGAAGCCCTATTCACCCATGTGTTCCGGCACTACGGGGTACCCGAGGATATTGTGTCTGATCGAGGTCCCCAATTTACCTCCAGAGTCTGGAGAGCTTTTATGGAGCGGTTGGGGGTCTCGGTGAGCCTCACCTCGGGTTACCACCCGGAGAGTAATGGGCAGGTGGAACGTGTGAACCAGGATGTGGGTAGGTTTCTTAGAACATACTGCCAGGACCGGCCGGAGGAGTGGGCAAGGTACGTTCCCTGGGCCGAAATGGCCCAGAATTCCCTACGCCATTCCTCCACTAACCTAACCCCTTTCCAATGTGTGTTAGGGTACCAGCCGGTTCTGGCACCTTGGCAGCAGAGCCAGATCGAGGCTCCTGCGGTGGATGAGTGGGCGCGGCGCTCGGAGGAGACATGGAACGCTGCACACGTCCACCTGCAGCGGGCCCTCCGACGTCATAAGGCGAGCGCCGATCTCCACCGCAGTGAGGGACCGGTGTACGCACCTGGTGATCGAGTCTGGCTCTCTACCAGAAACCTGCCCCTCCGCCTGCCTTGTCGGAAACTGGGTCGGCGGTTTGTAGGGCCATTTGAAGTCCTGGGAAGGTTGAACGAGGTGTGTTATAAATTACAACTACCTGTTGAATATAAAAGTATTAACCCCTCGTTCCATGTGTCCCTTCTCAGGCCGGTGGTAGCTGGCCCATTCCAAGAAAGTGAGATCAGGGAGACTCCTCCGCCCCCATTGGACATCGAGGGGGCACCGGCGTACTCCGTGAGGTCCATCTTGGATTCGAGACGTCGGATGGGGGGTCTCCAGTATCTAGTGGAGTGGGAGGGGTACGGTCCGGAGGAGCGGTGCTGGGTGCCGATGAGAGACATTTTGGACCCGTCTCTCCTGACGGAATTCCATCGTGGGCACCCGACGCACCCTGCTCCGCGTCCTCCGGGTCGTCCCCGAGGCCGGAGTCGGCGCACGTCTGGAGCCGCGCGTCAAGGGGGGGGTACTGTCACGGTTTCGGCCGAGGCTGCCTCTCTCCCTTGTTCGGGCAGGCTTCGGCGTTCGTTGTCTCCGGAATACTAGCTGCCACCGTTGTATGTTTCATGTTCGTTTGCTTTTGTCTGTTTGTTGTCACACCTGTTCTCGTTTAGCGTAATTAGTGTCCTATAAGTTTCTCGTTGTGTTTGTCTAGTGTTGTGTGTTATTGATTTTGGTCTGTCGTGTGTTGGGCTTATTTTCGCCCTTTCGCTCGGTTGAGCTTTCCTCCACTGCGTTGGAGCGTTACGCACCTGTTAGTGCGCTTTTTGCTATTTCGCCTTTGTGCGTATTTTTGCCTTCGGGCAAGTGTTGTCATTTTTCCTGTTTGGAGATTTACTAAAGTTGTTTGGACTATCCTTCGGTGTTCTGCGTTTGATTCCACCACTACACCCACCTACAGCACGCGTGACAGGCTGTAACATAACAAAATGTGGAAAAGGGGAAGGCGTCTGAATACTTTCCAAATGCACTGTATGGCTCCCATAAGAATATAGTTGAATTACCCTGACATAGGGTGTTGTTTCATCCAAACTGAATACACTTTCTCCCCCCAAAAATGGACCTGTTTAAGTTTGTTAGACAATTATTTAACACTTTGAGCTGCATTCTGTATATTAAATGTGCAATACAAATAAATGCATTATTATAATAATAATAATTATTATTATGAGATCCTGGACATTGCTAAATAACCAGCAACCAAATATATAAACAGTTTGGATCAAAACGACAGCACCCTAGGGAAGAAACATAAGATACAACTTTTAAAAAGCAAACTATCCCTTTAATGTCAGGGCCCTAACCAACAAAAGCATTGCTCACTGTGTGTGATCCTGTACCAATATATTTTTCTCATTAAATAAATAAATGGATCAATTCAAATGCAATTTTCTGATGTGTCACTCGTATATATTTCACATTGTTTCAGAAATTGCACCTGTTATTGACACGGTCTGTCTAGGAACACAGATTACAGCTAGTCCTGTGGGATTGGGATACTCAACAACAGTAAAATATGTTGCACAAATAACTGACGTCACTGTTTTTACGTCTTAATAAAAATACACTTAATGCAACATTTTCATTTCACTTCTGCCAACCTGGGCAGGTGTAACACTGGCAGTGTTGGATTGAGAGGTACTCTCAGAAACAGGTAAATCATCCACAGACTGCATTTCCGTTTTCTGAATAACTCTTAATTTATGGTTTCTCTTTGAATTATTTTCTTTAAAATGTCTTTATTGTATATATTTGTTTCCTTGTTTTTAATTATTCCCTATTGAGTTATTATTGTTTAATTCAACAACTAGGGATCACTGGAGCTAAGTTGTTTAACGGTACAATTATATTTTAGAAATAGTGTATTTATAAGGTTAGTTAAAGCCATTTTATTAGTTCATTATCAAATAATTTCTGGGTAACAATTAAGTACCTTACTGTGATTGTTTTCAATTAAAATTGTCTAAAAAAAAAAAATAGCTTCTTAGCAAAGAGCTTCTTTCTACGACTGTCTGGCAGTGGTCTGAGTTGAGAGGGGGAAACTGAAAACGAGCTGTTATTGGCAGAGAGGTTTGGAACTCTTTCTTATTGGCCAAAACTCCATCCCACCAAAACAGACTGGAGGGTTTTTCAGGATAAAAAAGAAAAGTAATGGAGCTAAGCACAGGCAAAATCCTAGAGGAAAACCTGGTTCAGTCTGCTTTCCACCAGACACTGTGAGATGAAATCACTTTTCAGCAGGACAATAACTTAAAACACAAGGCCAAATCTACACTGGATTTGCTTACCAAGAAGCCAGTGAATGTTCATGAGTGGCCGAGTTACAGTTTTGACTTAAATCTGCTAGTAATATTGGCCAAATATGTACAATCCAGTTGTGCAAAGCTCGTAGAGACTTACGCATAAAGACTCACAGCTGTAATCGCTGCCAAAGGTGATTCTAACATGTATTGACTCAGGCGTGTGAATACTTATGTAAATTAGATATTTCTGTATTTCATTTTTAATACATTTGCAAAGAATTTATAAAAACTTTTACATTTTGTCATTATAGGGTATTGTGTGTAGATGGGTGAGAAAAACATATATTTAATCCATTGAATTCAGGTTGTAACACAACAAAATGTGAAAAAAAGTCAAGGGGTATGAATACTTTCTGAAAGCACTGTAAACACACATTTTCTTTAAAGGCATTTCCTGTTGTCTTTTTTCTTTGAAAGTGGTTCCTAAAATGAGTCCCTTAAATTTGTGTTTTTATCAATCTTACAGGCATAATCTGTTGCTGTGTCTGTCTGTGCCTGTGTGTCTGTGTGCCTGTGTTTTGTCACAGCCTTGATTATGAATACAATTTGACCCACTATATTGGAGAAAGATAAATGATTGATTGAACCTTCATCATGCACATTGTAGCCAGTTCTGTAAGACAAATGTGAGGAAAAGATCTAGCTGTGACGAGGTGTGAATGACAGAGACAGGCGCAGGAGGTAAAACACCGAAATCCAGAGTTTATTCAGTGTACATGAATAAAGCGCAGCAAGCGCCATCGGCCTCGAGGACGGCCAGGAGGACGCGGAGCAGGGCGAGTTGGATGGCGACGATGGAAGTCCCTCAACAGAGAGGGATCGAGGATATCCCTCACCGGGACCCAGCACCATTCCTCCGGACCGTACCCTTCCATCCACGAGGTACTGAAGGCCCCCCACCCGGCGCCTCGAATCCAGTATGGAATGGACAGAGTACGCCGGCGCCCCCTCGATGTCCAAAGGAGGTGGAGGGACATCCCGCACCTCAGACTCCTGGAGCGGACCAGCCACCACCGGCCTGAGGAGAGACACATGAAACGAGGGGTTAACACGGTAATCAGAGGGGAGTAATAACCTATATGTGACCTCGTTGATTCTCCTCAGGACTTTGAACGGCCCTACAAACCGCGGGCTCAGCTTCCGGCAGGGCAGGCGAAGGGGCAGATTCCGGGTCGAGAGCCAGACCCGATCCCCCGGTACAAAGACGGGGGCCTCACTGCGGTGACGGTCAGCGTTGGCCTTCTGACGACGCACAGCACGTTGGGGGTGAACATGGGCAGCGTTCCACGTCTCCTCTGCGCGCCGAAACCAGTCATCCACCGCAGGAGCTTCGGTCTGGCTCTGGTGCCACGGTGCCAGAACCGGTTGATAACCTAAAACTCACTGAAATGGCGTTAGGTTCGTAGGGCCAGTGACGACGAACACCAAAACCTGCCCGAGCAAGGAGGAGGGGCAGCCTCTGCTGAATTTGTGACACTAGCTCTGTAAATATTTTTACTGAGTTGTATAAAGTCTTTGCAGTTTCCACAATCCATAAAGTCAATGCTTCTTGTCTTTTCAGAATTCAAGACAAACATGGACAACACATCTGTAAAAGTATTCACCATGACTGCGTATGCTGTAATGGAAAATAACAAGTCCCTGCAGTTTACTATAATGATGTTGTTGTACATTATGATCATCTCCTTCAATTTGATGCTGATTGCTGTAATATGCTGTCAGAAAGTTCTGCATCAACCAATGTATGTGTTCATATGTAACTTAGCTGCTAATGGACTTTATGGTAGCACTGGATTTTTGCCCTCTACTCTGATTCTACTTTTGTCTGAGAGATATGAGATAGCATTGCCATGGTGTCTAACACAAATCTATTGGCTACATACATATGTAGCGGTTGACTTTCATATTTTGGCTGTCATGGGATATGACCGGTATGTTGCCATCTGTTATCCACTACATTACCACAGCATCATGTCTAGTTCCAAGATTTGTAAACTTGTTGCATTGGCATGGCTATATCCTTTTTCTATCTTTCTGATGTACTTCTCATTGACTTTGAAATTGAAGTTTTGTGGGAGGTTCATACATTTTAAATTGTTTTGTGTAAATTTTGAATTGGTCAAAAATGCCTGTTCTACTACATCTTTCCATAGTACTGTAGGACTTGTGCTAATTGCTTTCTTGATGGTCCCTCAGCTCCTCATGATTATATTCTCATATGCACACATTTTCAGGGTCTGTCTGAAATCCAAAGAATCTCAGGTCAAAGCACTGAAAACGTGCATCCCACATTTACTTTCAGTAATAAACTACTCTATTGGAGCGTTTTTTGAAATTGCTCAAAGTAGATTTAACATGAGTGGGACACCTTTTATGTTTCGGATCACCATGTCAGTATACTATGCATTGCTTACACCATTGATAAACCCTGCAATTTACGGAATGGCCAGTCAAGCCATCAGAATTCATGTCTTCAAAATATGCTGCGTGTCTAACAGGTTGGCCCCATGTTAAAAATGGATTAAACACAGTTCTAGTCCTATAGACAAAGTTTTTATTATGAATAATGAATCAATTGGGAAATTAAAAAGCAATGTTACCATAAAACTGCAATTATGGCAAGATGTACATGAAACAGATACACTATATATACAAAAGTATGTAGACACCACTTCAAATTAGTGGATTCGGCTATTTCAGCCACACCCGTTGCTGATAGGTGTATAAAATCGAGCACACAGCCATGCAATCTCCATAGACAAACATCGGCAGTAGAATGGCCTTACTGAAGAGCTCATTGACTTTCAACATGGCACTGTCATAGGATGCCATCTTTCCAACAAGTCAGTTCGTAAAATTTCTGCCCTGCTAGAGCTGCCCTGGTCAACTGTAAGTGCTGTTATTGTGAAGTGGAAACGTCTAAGGCCACACAAGCTCACAGAACGGGACCGCCGAGTGCTGAAGCGCGTAAAAATCATCTATCCTTGGTTGCAACACTCACTACCGAGTTCCAAACTGCCTTTGGAAGCAACGTCAGCACAAGAACTGTTCGTCGGGAGCTTCATGAAATGGGTTTCCATGGCCGAGCAGCCGCACACAAGCCTAAGATCACCATGTGCAATGCCAAGCGTCAGCTTGAGTGGTGTAAAGCTTGCCGCCATTGGACTATGGAGCATTGGAAATGCGTTCTCTTGAGTGATGAATCACGCTTCACCATTTGGCAGTCCGACAGACTAATCTGGGTTTGGTGGATGCCAGGAGAACGCTACCTGCCCGAATGCATAGTGCCAACTGTAAAGTTGGTGGAGGAGAAATAATGGTCTGGGGCTGTTTTTCATGGTTCGGGCTAGGCCCCTTAGTTCCAGTGAAGGGAAATCTTAACGCTACAGCATACAATGACATTCTAGACGATTCTGTGCTTCCAACTTTGTTGTAACAGTATGGGGAAGGCCATTTCCTGTTTCAGCATGACAATTTTTTTACATTTACATTTTTAGTCATTTAGCAGACGCTCTTATCCAGATCGACTTACAGTTAGTGAGTGCATACATTATTTTTTAATTTTTTCATACTGGCCCCCCGTGGGAAACGAACCCACAACCCTGGCGTTGCAAACGCCATGCTCTACCAACTGAGCTACATCTCTGCCGGCCATTCCCTCCCCTACCCTGGACGACGCTGGGCCAATTGTGCGCCGCCCCATGGGTCTCCCGGTCGCAGCCGGCTACGACAGAGCCTGGATTTGAACCAGGATCTCTAGTGGCACAGCTAGCACTGCGATGCAGTGCCTTAGACCACTGCACCACTCGGGAGTACACCCCCGTGCACAAAGCGAGGTTCATACATAAATGGTTTGTTGAGATCGGTGTGGAAGAACTTGACCGGCCTGCACAGAGCCCTGACCTCAACCCCATCGAACACCTTTGGGATGAATTGGAACGGCGACTGCAAGCCAGGCCTAATCGCCCAACATCAGTGCCCGACCTCTTTAATGCTCTTGTGGCTGAATGGAAGCAAGTCCCCGCAGCAATGTTCCAACATCTAGAGGAAAGCCTTCCCAGAAGAGTGGAGGCTGTTATAGCAGCAAAGGGGGGGGGGGGGGGGGACCAGCTCCATATTAATGCCCATGATTTTGGAATGAGATGTTTGACGAGCAGGTGTCCACATACTTTTGGTCATGTAGTGTAGCATGGCATTGATTCCTACTGTCAACTGCCCAACTTGACGGACTGTTGGGTATAATGTGCATATTTAAGTTGTATATACAGGGCGCATTTGTAAAAGAGACCTAGGTCTCAATATGTCTTCCCTGTTAAAATAAAGTTTAAAATATATATATACTGTATGTATATTGGGCACAAAATAATCTGAAACACAACCAACAAACAGCAAATGCATCCAACACATTTGTAGAGTCACAAATTTGAAGTAGTCATTGCGTGCTATGAATGTGGGACAAAAAGTGCTATAATTTCTAAACGGTTCACCCGATATGGATGAAAATACCCTCAAATTAACCTCATAGTCATTGTATCACTTCAAATCCAAAATGCTGGGGTACAGAGCCAAAACAATACTTTTGGAGCTGACTGTACATAGGATGTGGTGTTGTGCTGTAACCAGTGTAACATGTGTCATGCTAATTTAACCATCCTATTACTTGATGGCCCACAGTCCAGCAAAATGTCATGCAGATAAGCCATTGTTTACTTTACTGACCACGCTGGATATTAATTCAGTCGTTCAGGTTGGTAGTTCACACTAAGGAGGAATCAATGCTGTATATATGTGCTTGAATCATTACCAGAGGTTGTAAGGCTCTGGTTTTAATCATCAATGATTCAAGGTCCACAACTCACAAGTCTTATCTGTATTTTTATTCATGGAGAGAGCTCTGACCAAAAACACAAACATACTGTTTTTATACCCCTTGACAAACAAAGGCATTATGCTCCTCCCACCTTTAGGTGGCTTTCTTAAAACAGTTCCCGCCTTCCCCCTTGAATGGTTAGTACCGCCCCCTCTGTTAGTGGGTTGACACTACATGATAATTCTAACATTTATACTGTGTTTGGGGTGAAATTCTTTAGTCATTATTCTTAAAATCCAAATTAATCTAACAATCCACCCCTTTGACTAAATATTCCCACATTCAGGATAAATGTATTTTACAAGCATGATTAATCTCAGAGATCACATCAGAACTAATAAACATTTCATCCAATTGCGGTCATTCAGGGTCCAAATCCTCGTCATCCACCAAGCCTGGAGGATCGTTTTTCACATTCCCCTGGTCAGAGTCCGGAGTCAGTCCATCTCTCATCATTGTTTAGATACTGCATTTCACCAACGCCTGACTCACCAATCCTCGGACACAGGGAACAAGACAACAACCACATAATACAAGAATACCCATACAAACACTGATCGCTCCTAAGATGGTGGCTGCTAGGGTTTTCCATTTACCAAATATTTCATCAAACCATCTATCCACAATGTACTAACTTCTGAGTTCAGTTCATCCTTCACTTAGTGCAGTTAATTCTGTAAGAGCTCTGGTGACTGTCCCATCCAGTGTGGTGTTGTTAGGGATAAATATGCAACAATGGCTTATCTTTCTATAGACACCGGCCCTTTCTGCCTGATCTAGAACCAACCTCTACTAAGTTATGAGCGGGATGGCGGATAATCGCTCAGAGATCCCGTTTACTGCATCTCTAGTCTGGTCAATAAATCGTTGTTGGTTGTAATAGATATAATTTATCCAATCCATATTTTTGTTTGTCACCCACCAGAAAAATGTTGTAGTAAAACTCTCCCATATTTGATTTATAGCTTTGTATTCGTCTGGAACACCCCTGGGGATGCCTATACCATCTATCAAAATTGGGCTATTTCCTTCCTGACTTATTTCTTTTTCTCCTAATTATTCTTCCTGTCACTGGTCTTTGATGACCAATTCTTACAGGTTGGACCAACAATACTGGTGCACAAGTACCCACCCATCCCTCTGGTAATGTCTGTCGAATGCTCCCTTTGTTAGTGCATGCCCACCACACATCAGTCAGAGGGATGGTTAGGCTCCTAATTATTATTTTTCCCTCCCTTCCTTATCTAAATCAGTCACATTAATTATCTCCTTACAGCCATCAAAATCACCCAAGTTACGGGTGCCATTTCTATGTCTGTAACACTGTTATTCGCCAGGAGTTAAAGTGAATCTAGGTGGGCTGGCCCAGTATGTCAATTTTGCCAGCCCAATCCCTGTGCAATTTGGCTCTTTTTGATTGGACCCCAGGTCTAATACACAGGGAAACATTGCCTTTGGCATTGGGGCGGTCAACATTGTTGGTCGCCCAATGGAGCATGCATAACAATTGGTCTCCCCCAAGGCCCTAGCGGTGTATTTCATCCACTTTAACCAGAGATTCTCATCAGGGACCCCCTCCACTTCCCCATTGTTCCATTCTTGGAGGAGAAAATCTTTCATAGTGGACGGGTTAGTTGAATTGACTCTGTCATCCCTTGACTGATTTACTCGGTCTATTGCTGTTAGTGGATTAATGACAGTACCTGCTCCCTCTATATCTTTTGACTCCATCAAATATAATCTTAGACAAGTATCCCGTCCGTATACGTCCGCGCAAACCCAGTAAGTTCTTTTCATGTCCTCTTTAGTGACCTTTACTATCGTTACTACCATCTCCGTGGGGATGTCGTTATACCTTCTTATCCTCCATCTGGACGTCCAGCCCCCCCCCGTCTCATATCTCCTTCCCCCAGTATGTCTAAATACCTGAGCCCAGGAACAATCCGCTGAGGGGGCTGAACATAAATACAACGGGATCTTATAATCCCATGTTGCTTGCTTATCCGCTCTGATAAGATCCCTAATCATAATTTTGAATCTTACTCCCCACCCTTCTCTGACTCCTATTTTGTAGATCACTCGCCCTTGATGGTCAGTATGTCGGGTCGCTTTCCCTTTATTTCTTAATAATGGTAAGGCCATAGCGTAATTGGTGCGAGGTGGTGGTGGATTTTGACCTACCACGACTATTGCCGAGACTATGATGCAGCTCAGGGTCACCCATATTCCCAAAAACCGCCAACCCTCTCCTGTCTTGAGTCCTTCTGCTCGGTACCACCCCATACTCACACCCTAGGAACACACTACAGTGATGATAGGTCTGGGTAGGAGATCTTCGTTGACAGAGGTGACCCCCGGACCCTGTGGCCCAGTTCCGCTCGTCAACTCTGCGTGTGCTAAGCGGTGCTTGTATGTGGTCTTACCTTCTTGCAGTGGGTAACATGGACCCAGGTTCCTCTCTCTGCTATTCTAATGGCCAAGGTGGTGACCAACATAACCTGGTAGGGCCCTTCCCAACAGGCCTGCTTCCAATTTTCCTTCTAGTGACTGGATGCTCACCAGTCACCTGGTTAGATAGTGGGTCACCTTCTCCTTTAGTTCACCTGTGGGGCACAAAACCTCTGACATACGGGTGTGGTTAATAAACTATCTTCACACATGTTCAGATTAATCTAACAATTTCTGACTGCATTCTCTTTTTAGACGGTATCTAAATTTTATTTTATTTTTTTAAGTATTTTGTCCTCTCCTTCGTATATTATTTAATACAATTAGCCTCTTCCCCCCTCTTGACACATAGTTCTGCTTATGTGTCAATTTTTTCCACCTTCCTAAACATTCCCTTAGGTTATTTATCAACCAATTGCCATGCCTTTCATTTTTGAGATTGTCTTTTGCTTCTTTATTGCTCCTCCCACTTCCTTTGTCTTTATGGCGGCTAAATTCGACTTTCATTCAGTTCAGAATCAATTAGTAATCCAATCAAACAATCTCTTATCTTGTAAAAACACCTATGTTTAGTTCAACCTCTGTTCTACCCCGGCTCTCCCGTGCTTGACCTGAAGACTGATTGTTGGACATGACAAGTCCATTTTTTAGGTCACCTAAGTATTCTGCCTAGCAACAAAGAATAAAAACCTCTATGTTCGTGATTAACCGTTATTTCTAATAGCCCACCAAAAAAAAAACATCATCTTTAAACCACGACCAATATCATCCCTCTTTACTCTCTACCATTTGGGTAACATCCCTGATATATTTATGAAAAGCTAAGACTGTTTGGGAAGAGAGCAACAACATAACCTGTTCTTCCTCCTCAGAGTTCCAAATGATTTTACCATGGGCTGCCATTGCCTTCCCATAGATAAGATCACTTAATTTACCCGTATGCAGTACATAATGAGTACCCAAGCTTTACAGCAGTCTATCCTTACCAAAAAGCTCATTATTCTTCATCAATTTTTTTTTTTTCTAGTCCTTATCTACCTGATCCTATTGCTAAATCAATGATCTAGGCAATAGTTGTCTCGCCTTAGATTGTACATTCCTCTGATTTCTGCAACTTATTCCATGAATTTAGTTTCAAATATCACCCAATAAACCGTTCCATCCCACAGCATAGTAAACACCACCTATGAACTGTTGAAAATTCCCTAAATTCAACATAACAACCCTTTATAAACATCATGCTGGGTGTGTTTTTATTTTATTTGAAAAACCCAATTGAAAAATAACAATCAAAGATAGTTAGGCTCAACTTAATTTGGTAGCTCCCTCTTATGACCTAAATACTGCCTAACTTCATAAAATCCCTCAAAATTCCTAGAGTATACAATGATTATTTAATTGATTACTCTAAATCTGCTACATGTGATCTCATTCAAATGATCCATTATCAATTATTTGATCCACCCCCTAGTAAAATCTCTCTCCCCTTCTATTCTGGAGTTCTACCTCTCCCAGCTATTTCCCCTAGTGGCCATTAAATACTCTGCTCTCGTCTGTTCCTTTTCTTACTCTGTTAGTCTCTGCTTTTCAAGCTCCAGAAACTGTTATCTCTGTCTCTCAGCCTGCTTGTTTTTCAAACCTAAACAGTTTCCTTCTCTCTTTTTCTTTTATTCTCTCTAACTTCCTCTGTCTCTCTAAGTCAGTCTCTGCCTCTCCTTTTTCCCGCCAACCAGAGCCACAAATCATTCTCCTTGTTCTCAACTCAACCCTCACAGCTATATCGCTACTTCCCTCCTATCATTACTGAATCAATGATAATACATTTACATTCTAGTCACCCAGCAGACGCTCCTATCCAGAGCGACCTACAGTTAGTGAATACATATTATTCTTTTTATTATAATTTTTTTTTTTTCCTACTGGCCTCCCCCCGTGGGAATCGAACCCACAACCCTGGCGTTGCAAACACCATGCTCTATCAACTGAGCTACATCCCTGCCGGCCATTTTCCCCCCTACCCTGGACGACGCTGGGCCAATTGTGCGTCGCCCATGAGTCTCCCGGTCGCTGCCGGCTGCGACAGAGCCTGGATCCGAAACAGGATCTCTAGTGGCACAGTTAGCCCTGCGATGCAGTGCCTTAGACCACTGCGCCACTCAGGATAATAATAACTGAAATAACCATCAATAATAATTATAATAACTATTACGAATTATATTGTCCTTATTCTGATGTTATAATTGTAGTCTATTCCATCACTTTAGTTTAAAATAAAGTTATTTATAACAAATCCAGAACCCACCACAGGCTGGCGCTATTCCCCCAGCACAACAGCCAATGCCACTTGCTTCCCTGTAACGAAAATAAATTATCGTTTTAAAATTTGTATTTTCCCGCTAACCCATTTCAGTTCCCTATTCAATATCTTTAACAGTTTTCTCTGATTCGGCCCCAATCAATAAAACAAATGCTTGATATTGTTCATCAGCATACACTTAATGACATTCCTACCATTTGAACTATGTCCTGTCTCTCACTCCCCCCCTCTCCTGCTCCTTCCTACATTATGTGGGAGGCGTGGGAAACTTCCCTACAATCTTCCTTCTTAGGAAATAATGTCATTCGTACTTATAACATATTTTCATAGACCTATCTAATGCAACTTTTAATACACGTAAAAAAACTCTCTCTCCACCCATTCCTTATTGAATAAGTGCGTCTTCCTAGTTACCCCATAACCACGCCTCAAATCTTTTATTTAGCATTTAACCAACCAAATACTAAGTAGTATCCGGTTATCATTTATACCCGCCGTTGAATTCCCTCATACATACATATTTCACCTTATGCCATTCAAATGCCCAACACAACAGAATAGTTCAATGCAACTCTCTATTGGTTTTTCAAGTCGCTCCGGACCAGAGCGTCTGCCAACTGACCAAAAATGCAAATATTCTCTACTTTCTCACTCACTACGTACGTCTACGTTTGAGTGCGAAAGTTCATACACCTGCATTTACATTTTTTTACATTTTAGTGATTCTGCAGACGCTCCTATCCAGAGCGACTTACATGAGCAATTAGGGTTAAGTGCCTTGCTTAAGGGCACATCGACAGATTTTTTCCCCTAGTCGGTTCGGGGATTAGAACCAGCGACCTTTCGGTTACTGGCACAACGCTCTTACCCACTAAGCTACCTGCCGCCCATCGTTGGACTTTATAGGTACCTCTCAAATAATCGCTTTGTGGTGTTTTTAGCCAATTCTTAATTGACACGAATCATTTTTTCAACCATTTTACCCGTTGAACCAAAAAATTGACTGTCCTATTCCTTTTCCCCTGCAGTCACGATGGTTAAATATTCCTTTGTCCCCGTTAAAGCATTTTCGCGCTTAAACAAACACACTCGCTGTCTTTTTAAAATTTGCTCCACAGTTGATATGCATTTGCGTAATCATATTTTGTAACTTTGCAACATCGAGATGCCCAATAAATCTATACCTCTTCTCCCAAATGGATCCATAAAACATATTTCTTCAGAAGATGTCTTTCCCATGGTGGAACAATAAGAAATTCCCCCCTTTCGTAATAATTCCCAGAATTATTGTTCTAGGAGCTATTATTTTAGTGCGTCTTTTGAGCCAACGTATGATTTGCTTTTGTAATTAACCATTTAAAATTATTTAACCCCTAACCCAGAGCTTTTATTTAAAACTCCGGTTTCATGAAAGGGGTCGATAACCATTTTTTCTCACGCGACCTAATTTTTTAGCTCCTTCCTATAAATAATTATCACGTATACTGATGGATTCTTAAGTCTCACACGTACACAACATTATACAATCATTTGCTAAACCTATTTGTAACCTAGAGGTCGTAACTGCTCTAGTTTCATGAAACACACAGAGTTCTAGCAAATCCCCAGCCGTATATGCGACTTTTGACCCGTCCATCCATAGCACACGACGAAAATCATCCCTTTCCCTGTTTATCGTAGTACTGTACCCAATACAGTCTCAATAAAAAACTAGTTTACATTGGTGATGGCCTTCACCCCTTGTCATTTCGGACTAGATTATTCTGGTAATAGCTATTTACCCAGGGTCAATTGCGGACCCTCCCTGTTTCGTAATAATTATTACTTCCTTTGAGACTTTGGTAACTAAGTTCAACTCATTTTACCAAAATCCATGAATAAAAATTACTGACCTTTTCCTCGCAGTCTGGATTAAAATGCTTTTTCAAACTTGTTAACGTCTTTATCGTTCATAAAGAGTAATCACCGGCCTGTTTATTAACCTTAACGTCGAAGGCCAGGACTATTCTTCACGGATGCAATCACCCGGCCGTGCACGGATTTCGGTGTCTCTAGAACGATAAAGATGTATTAAGCTCCGCTCAGAAGGACCAATCTGTCAAGTGAATTTCTATCTCTAATTCAACCTAAGCTTGAATCATTACCAGAGGTTGTAAGGCTCTGGTTTTAATCATCAATGATTCAAGGTCCACAACTCACAAGTCTTATCTGTATTTTTATTCATGGAGAGAGCTCTGACCAAAAACACAAACATACTGTTTTTATACCCCTTGACAAACAAAGGCATTATGCTCCTCCCACCTTTAGGTGGCTTTCTTAAAACAGTTCCCGCCTTCACCCTTGAATGGTTAGTACCACCCCCTCTGTTAGTGGGTTGACACTACATGATAATTCTAACATTTATACTGTGTTTGGGGTGAAATTCTTTAGTCATTATTCTTAAAATCCAAATTAATCTAACAATATAGGCAGGCAATGTGCTGAACAGGCAAACATAGCTAACTATTTTGATCGATTACCAACAAAATAATGATTGAATCACAAAGCATAACAAAACATGCATATAGTATTTCTTACCTCTCAGTGTTGGGGTTTCTACAGCATCATGTTCCACTAGAAATCAGACTGACTCTGCCAGTATCTCCCTGAGAAATACATGTACAGTATGTGTGATGTTACTGAACCAGATTCTATAGCTAGATGTATTTTTTGCGGTGGTCCAGGGCTGAACATTTTGTCGACCACCTAGCTAGCTAGCATTATCATCTACAAACCAAACACACTATTATGTGAAAAATCTGCATATCTAACTTTAGCTAGCTAACGTTAGCTAGTTTAAATAAATTGGGCATCTTGTGGGGTTTATGCAGTGTAGCTACATGATGCTACACAACCTGCAGATTCCTGCTTTAAGGGAAGGTGTGCTGCTCTGTTTTGAGCCAGCTGCAGATTTGGTAGGTCTTTCTTTGCTGCACTTGACCATATTACCGGACAGTAATCAAGATGGGACAAGACCAGAGCCTAAACAACTAGTATAGTTGGTTTTTGTGTCAAAAACACAGAACATCTTTTTATAACAGACATACCCCTCTCCATCTTCACAACAACTTTGTAAATATGACTTGACCATGATAATTGACCATCCAATGTTCTACCTAGGAGTTTAGCTTCCTCTACTTGCTCAATAGTCCTTTTGCACAACGTAGCAACGCCCACTTCTGCTCAACTTCCTACCCGATACATAGCTTCCTCTCCCGTACTAGCCACTCTAGCCTTGCAGTCGCTCATTTTATCATTACCTCAGTATATTAATATAATCATATTTCTATAGCGTTTTTTTATCGTTCTTGTTGAAAAGTGTTTAAGTTAATGATTTTTGTAATTCGATTATGGTGTTCTGTGTCTTTTTTTGTCTCTTTAGCTAGCAAACGTTAGCTACCAGTACCTAGCTAACGTTAGTGCTAACGTTAACGTTATTAGTTGGTGCGGAATCTTTATTGAAAGTTAGGAAATGAAGAAGAGCACCTTGAAAGGCCTGCTTGGGATGGCCCCACATGGAGCAGTTACTTTTGTGTCAGAATTGTATGCTGGACTGTTTGGCTTGCTCACTGAAGACATGGCAGTGATGGCAGTCAAGGGGTTCCTGATAGATGACTGTGTGCCAGGCAAGGTCTACAGTCCACCCTTTCTGTCTAAACAGAGCCAAATGCCAGCAGCACAGGTCCATCAAATGC
Source organism: Coregonus lavaretus (assembly GCF_964263955.1). Taxonomy (NCBI): domain Eukaryota; kingdom Metazoa; phylum Chordata; class Actinopteri; order Salmoniformes; family Salmonidae; genus Coregonus; species Coregonus lavaretus. The sequence goes on from NC_140002.1 coordinate 30,603,414, forward strand.
AAGAGATTGCCCATCTTAGAGTCCACATTGAGAGTTTAATTGGCAGAATTAAACTGAACAAGCTGTTTCAGTCAGAGATCCCCATGTCACTGATGGGAAGCATCAACTGCGTCTGGGCTGTGGCTTGCCTTCTCACAAACTACCAGTGTGGGCCTCTTGTGAAGGCATGGGCCAAGGAGCAATGACCTACTACTGCAATGCATCTTTCCTTTTTTTGCTGTGACCATCCACATTGTCTAACACCACAAAAAACACCACTGCTCATACTCCAAATACAAAATGTGGTAAAGAGTTTTTATTTGCAGTGACAAGAGAACTTAATTATTTTTAATTATTTATTTACAGATTTTTTTGTTTGTTTCTCTTACATTAATTGAAAGATAAAGGAGCCTGTCCGTAGTTATTTAGTCTTTCCTGCCTAAGAACGTTTGCATGTACACATATAAGTAGTACCAGTCACCCTTCTCTCTAATTAGTGAGAACACTACTGGGTCTCTATGTATTCTCTCGACCAGAATGTCCTCATGCGCATAGACAACAAAGTCACACCACTCCAACCCAGTGATGTAGAGCTGACCTTGAACTTGCCAGGAGTAGGCATGCTGCCTCTTCAGGGAAGTTTCACCGTTATGCATGTGAACGTACTTGCAATCCACAAAACCCTTTGCGTTCGGGTTCTTAATCTCAACTAGGCCAAAAGGTGGATGCTCGAGAGGGTCGTAGACCAGGCCATCAGGAGAAGATGCAAGCCAAGGGACGTCAGGACTTTTGTTATTGACCAAATACTTATTTTCCACCATAATTTGCAAATAAATTCATTAAAAATCCTACAATGTGATTTTCTGGAGAAAAAAATTCTCAATTTGTCTGTCATAGTTGATGAAAATTACAGGCCTCTCTCATCTTTTTAAGTGGGAGAACATGCACAATTGGTGGCTGACTAAATACTTTTTTTCCCCACTGTATGTGTTGCGTTGTGATTGGAGGCTGCTGGTAAGACAGGAGGCTACCTACCTGTACCTTTCCAAAGTGGGAGTCAACTAAAAGCTTTTCAGCAGACATCCCCATGCTGCAGATCAATGGCTTGGCCAGAGGGTCAAAGTTCTTGTATGCTTCTTCTATCTGGAGAACTGAGAGGTCAGGGAGCGGTCCAAGAAGGGTGCTGTAGAGTGTACTTCTGCAAAGCAAAGCAGCCGCTGTGGTTAGCCAATCTTAACAATGTACTTGAAACCACCTGACATTTTATATAGTCAAAGTGTAATAGGACATGACCAGCTACTACCTACTATACTGGCTATTAGGGAATACTCACCTAATCCCTCCTTCTGCCATGCGCTTTTTGGTGGGCTTGGTGATGGTCATTTTGCCTATGGGCCCAGCTTTCAGACCCTGTAAAAAGACAGTACAAGGGCACTATTCTAAATCTAATCATGAGACGATTTAAGTTTTCATTAAATAATTGATTAGCATTATGATGTGATTATAACCATATGATATTAATATGTGGTATAGCTATTAAAACATACCTGTAGCTCAATTGGTAGAGCATGGCGCTTGTAACGCCAGGGTAGTGGGTTCGATCCCCGGGACCACCCATACGTAAAAATGTATGCACACATGACTGTAAGTCGCTTTGGATAAAAGCGTCTGCTAAATGGCATATCATATTATGATATTATACCATAGTCCTTGGCTTATGCCACTGCTGCTCGGCCTCTGTGCAGTTGTGCACAGGTAGGAGGACTGGTGTTCCCATCTGGGAATAGTGTGCAGACTGGAATAGTAATGCAACTGTGTGGTTGCATAATACAGTGCCAGCAACACATGAACAGTGATGTTGTGTCATTGTTACTGGCTCAGAGGGCTTCAGTACAACCTACATTGGGATATTTAAAAAAATGATTAGACTTTAAAATCACTCAACATGTGTCACGACTAGCAAACAGAAGTGACTGGCGCAACATGCAACAGCCACTAAATTCATTACAGCAATACAGGTTCAAACTTTTCTATTAAGGGTATATGCCCTTGTTTAAATGTAATCTAATGTGTCCAACATAACAGAGCTTACAGAAACAGCAAGGAAGACGACTGAACAATTACTACACTAAGAACGGTTTCATAGACATGGGTTAAGCCTAGTCCTAGACTAAGCAGTGCCTCTTAATACAGATCTCCATTGACATGAACTTCTTAGTCTAAGACTAGTGTGGGGATCTATTTTCTTATAACTAGATGTGATGCCTAGCTTAGAAAGAATACATTAATGATTAAACATAATAGGTTTGTGCTGTACTGATATAGATTGTTTAACATAACAAGCTGTGATTAATGTGAGGAACCGTTAGGGGGTAGGCTGAGACAGACTTGTGACTCACACAAACACTGCCTCTTTGTTAAACTGCTCAAGGACATGTGTTCTGCTACAATGAAGAAGAACAAACTATGTCTGAGGTTGCTGACTCGAGACAAGTTGTAAAGATAACAACTAATGCCCGGCAACAGTGAAGCGCCAAGAGGCTGGGACCAGCCTGAGCGCCAACGATAGGTTGGGTAAGTTTAAACCACACCCAGCCTCTACTCTGACAGGCCCAGCAGGGAGCGGGAACTATCTCTGTCAGAGTATTTAAAGAAGAACTTATAACAATAGCTCAGTTCTCTGTCTGCCCTGTTTTTGTTCCTATACCAGATTCGAATTGACGCAACTTAACAATTGGTGACCAACGACGTGATCTGGTAGAGGGACTTCGCTGGGTATTGTCCGGCCAATTGGACATCGCTGTCGTTGGACGGTGTGTTTCACAAAGAGTCCGGACAACTAAAAACAGGTAAGCAGACACCTATTGTTATATAACTAAAGTTCAGCACATTGGCTTTATCCAAATTAATTTTGTGAAACACCTGTTTGATGTAAGTGAACTAAATTATGAATTATTATACGAATTATTATGAGTAGATAAGCACCATATTGTGACATGCAAACCTGTGGTGAATGTGATGTTAAACCATGGTACCATAGAGTATTGTTCTACCGGCAAGGTCCGTAACTACGGGGGTACGGCTAGGTTCGAGGATATAGGGAATAATTGAATTAGTAATTGGTATCGGCAAGGTTCGTAACTACGAGGGTACGGCTAGGTTCGAGGAATTACACCAGCAAGGTCCGTAACTACGAGGGTACGGCTAGGTTCGGGACATTTTTGATAAATACTGGCGACCGGCAAGGTCCGTAACTACGAGGGTACGGCTAGGTTCGGCGAAGTATTTTGTAGGAAAGAAGGGCGATAGGAGGCGAGGTTGGAAGGAGTAATAGTAAATTGGGAATATAAAGGTAAAAATAATGAATAACGAGTATGACTAAACTGAAACGTTTGAACTGATATAATTGAACTGTAACATTTGATGTTTGCCATAGCATAATATTGGTTTTAAATAATTATGTTGAAGCAATTTGGTTTATTATTTGATTTAACATTTGATGTTTGACATAGCATAATACTGGTTTTAAATAATTATGTTGAAGCAATTTGTTTTATTATTTGATTTAATGTTTGATGTTTGACATAGCATAATACTGGTTTTAAATAATTATGTTGAAGCAATTTGGTTTATTATTTAATTTAACGTTTGATGTTTGACATAGCATAATACTGGTTTTAAATAATTATGTTGAAGCAATTTGGTTTATTATTTAATTTAACGTTTGATGTTTGACCCTGCAAAATACTGTTTAAATAATTAAACTGAAATAATTTGGTTTATCGTTTAAATATAAATATGCACCGACTTTAACTAATTAGGTGGGAATAATTTGATTTAAATAAATAGATAGACGTACTTTAAATAATTAAATAACGGACGAATATTACAAATTAAAACAAAAAACATGACTACCAGTGGAGAAGCGGAAAGAATATTGAAAGTTCTAAAATCCACACTTGAAACTAATGGAGGAAAGGATGGGAAGGAATGGAGCAGGCGAGGAGAGAAACTCTATAAGGAATGGATAGAAGATGGTTGTATACTATCCCCCAATGGAGTGCCTGTAGGAGGCGAACCAGGGAGAATACTGGAAACGTTGAAGCGGAAAACCCAGAAAACAGAGGGGGAATGGAAGAAAGAGGGAGAATCCAGAAGGGGTAATATCAAGGAAGCAATGGAAAAAGCAAGGCTGAAGGAAAGAATAGGACTGGCAATGTTGGGAAAACTTAAGAAAATGTGTGAAGAACAACAGAACAATAAGGAGAAGCAGGACAAGAAGGAAGGATCCAGGTTTCCTACGGAACCGCCACCAAGATTATACCCAGAACTGCCTACATCTCCACCCCCATACGAGGCACCAAAGCTAATGGCTCCAACACTGGATATTGTGGGGCACTGCTAGAAGCAGCAAGAGCTATACGAGACGGGGTTGAGAACATGTCCAGATTACAGGAAGAAGAAAGTCGTATGAGCCTGATGGGTGACGGCGACAGGGGAAGCCTGATACTTGATGGGGGTTTGACCCAAACAGAACTGAAGAATCAGGAAAGGGAGGACAGAGAGAGAGAAGAAAGAAATAAGGAAGTGAAAATATTGGAAGAGGAAGTAAGAAGAGGCGCGGAACAGCTGCAGGAGATGGAGAGAACCATACAAGACTTGAGCGAGGAAAGGAAACAAGGAAGTAGAGCAAACTCCCTTCCTAGAGGGCACTATATAGATATGGGAGAAGAGCATGAAGAAGCAGTGAGAGAGAGAGAAATAGCTCAGCAGGAGAAGCTCTCCCTTGAGAAAGATACCCCTACCCCGAGCGGGTCAGACCAGACCTCTTCATTAAATAACCCCACAGAGCAACCCCAAGCAGAGAGTCAACTTCCCAGCACAGAGTACTACTCCCTCATCGAAATGAAGGATAAATTCACCCAGCTGGAGGTAAGGCAGGTGGAGCTGGAACAGCAGGTGTACACACTCCAGTCAGCACAGACCCAGACAACAGTCCAGCACAACAACACCCCCTTAACTAGACCTGGAGAGCTGCAGGTAGAGAGAGACATGTCTGCACTCTGGACTGTGGTGAGACAACATCAACAGGAGAAAGAGCAGGAGCAGGAGAAGAACAGAGCACTAGAGGAGAGGATCAGAGTGCTGGAGGAGAAGGTGAGAACGATGACGGGTGACATAGAACAACCCATTAGAGAGCTGGCCACCCCCGCAGAGAAGCCAGCAGAACAGCCCACCTCAGATCCTGGCCAAAGTCTCGACACCGCAGCAGAACAGTACACCCTAGACCCTGACCATAGCCTCGACATCACACCCAGACAAACAAATGAAGAACCCCAAGCCCTGGGGACCCTTGCCCCTCTGAGCAACCCCCCAGTCAGACACCCTGATAGCCCTCATGACGACCCCCCCACACCCACTGAGGACATACACAAGCCACAGATTGTACTCCTTATGGACTCAAACGGGAAATACATACAAGAAAATAAACTTTTTCCAAAACACACAGTGTCTAAACTCTGGTGTCCAAACACCCAGCGCGCCCTAGACCTTCTGTCTGAGGACCGACTAGGATCACCCAGCCACATAATAATACACACAGGCACAAACGACCTGAGAACACAGCAGGAAAGGGTGGCCACATCACTCAAGGGAGTGATAGAAAAAGCTTCTTCTACTTTCCCCAACGCACAAGTGGTTATCTCAACCCTGTTACCACGAAAAGACTTCCACCCTGCTACCATACAGCGGGTAAACGCAAGTATTTCCCGTGACTGTGCATCAAAACCAAATGTCTTCCTGACCCACCACTCCACCCTGGACGTGAACAGCCTTTATGACCAGGTCCACCTATACAAGGCAGCAGTGCCCACCTTCGCCCGGACCCTAAAGGATATCGCCCTCAACCGCAGACCCAACACCTCACACAGGAGCAACAGATCAACAGACACCCCGCCCAGACCAGCGAGACCCTCTCCCAGACCTGCGGGACCCCCCCCAGGACCTACACATAGAGGACCCCCGCAGAGAGGACCTACATCCAGACCACAGCACCATCAACCACATCTACACCCCCACCCCCACCAATTAACTCCCCCCCAAGTCAACCATGCCCACACCCCATTTAGGCCCCCTCAGATCAGACCTATGCCCCTCCTACCCACCCCAAGCCCCCCACTCCCACAAAGAGGGCCTCAACATGAAAGTCACACATACGCCCAGGCCGTGAGCAGGCAAACAGGCCCAACACCCACTCTTACACTAGCCCAAGCCAATGGCATGTACCAGATGCTCAGCAGGCTCTGCTCACAATTACTGGCCTGAGGCCAAACCACACAACCAACAACATTAGACACTTTATGGAACACAAAGCCTTCACTATTTCATCCTGGAATATCCAAGGCCTGAGGTCATCTGCCTTTGGCCTAAAGAGCAGGAATCTGGACTTCACCAAAGAAATCGGAAATACAGACATTGTCATCCTACAAGAAACATGGTATAGAGGAGACGGACCCACTGGTTGCCCTCTAGGTTACAGAGAGCTGGTAGTCCCATCCACCAAACTACCAGGTGTGAAACAGGGAAGGGACTCAGGGGGTATGCTAATTTGGTATAGAGCAGACCTAACTCACTCTATTAAATTAATCAAAACAGGAACATTTTACATTTGGTTAGAAATTCAAAAGGAAATTATCTCAACTGAGAAAAATTTCCTCCTGTGTGCTACCCATATCCCCCCATTAGAATCCCCATACTTTAATGAAGACAGCTTCTCCATCCTAGAGGGGGAGATCAATCACTTCCAGGCCCAGGGACATGTACTAGTCTGTGGTGACCTAAATGCCAGAACTGGACAAGAACCTGACACCCTCAGCACACAGGGGAACAAACACCTACCTGGAGGTGACAGCATTCCCTCCCCCATATGCCCCCCTAGGCACAACTACGACAACATAACCAACAAAAACGGGTCACGACTCCTGCAGCTCTGTCGCACACTGGGTATGTACATAGTCAATGGTAGACTTCGAGGGGACTCCTATGGTAGGTACACCTATAGCTCATCTCTTGGCAGTAGTACTGTAGACTACTTTATCACTGACCTCAACCCAGAGTCTCTCAGAGCGTTCACAGTCAGCCCACTGACACCCCTATCAGACCACAGCAAAATCACAGTCTACTTGAACAGAGCAATACTCAATCATGAGGCATCAAAGCCAAAGGAACTGAATAATATTAAGAAATGCTATAGATGGAAGGAAAGTAGTGTTGAAACCTACCAAAAAACAATTAGGAAACAACAAATTCAATCCATTCTAGACAACTTCCTGGACAAAACGTTCCACTGTAATAGTGAAGGTGTAAACTTGGCAGTAGAAAACCTAAACAGTATATTTGACCTCTCAGCTTCCCTATCAAATCTAAAAATCTCTAACAGAAAACCAAAGAAAAGTAATAACAGTGATAAATGGTTTGATGAAGAATGCAAAAACCTAAGAAAGAAATTGAGAAACCTATCCAACCAAAAACATAGAGACCCAGAAAACCTGAGCCTACGCCTTCACTATGGTGAATCACTAAAACAATACAGAAATACACTACGGAAAAAGAAGGAACAGCATGTCAGAAATCAGCTCAATGTAATTGAAGAATCCATAGACTCTAACCACTTCTGGGAAAATTGGAAAACACTAAACAAACATCAACATGAAGAGCTATCTATCCAAAATGGAGAGACCACTTCTCCAATCTTTTTGGCCCTATAACAGAGAACAAACAGCAAAAAAATATACATGATCAAATGCAAATCTTAGAATCAACTATTAAAGACTACCAGAACCCACTGGATTCTCCAATTACATTGAATGAACTACAGGACAAAATACAAACCCTCCAACCCAAAAAGTCCTGTGGTGTTGATGGTATCCTCAATGAAATGATAAAATATACAGACCACAAATTTCAATTAGCTATACTTAAACTCTTTAACATCATCCTTAGCTCTGGCATCTTCCCCAATATTTGGAACCAAGGACTGATCACCCCAATCCACAAAAGTGGAGACAAATTTGACCCCAATAACTACCGTGGGATATGCGTCAACAGCAACCTTGGGAAAATCCTCTGCATTATCATTAACAGCAGACTAGTTCATTTCCTCAGTGAAAACAATGTCCTGAGCAAATGTCAAATTGGCTTTTTACCAAATTACCGTACGACAGACCACGTATTCACCCTGCACACCCTAATTGACAAACAAACAAACCAAAACAAAGGCAAAGTCTTCTCATGCTTTGTAGATTTCAAAAAAGCTTTTGACTCAATTTGGCATGAGGGTCTGCTATACAAATTGATGGAAAGTGGGGTTGGGGGAAAAACATACGACATTATAAAATCCATGTACACAAACAACAAGTGTGCGGTTAAAATTGGCAAAAAACACACACATTTCTTTCCACAGGGCCGTGGGGTGAGACAGGGATGCAGTTTAAGCCCCACCCTCTTCAACATATATATCAACGAATTGGCGAGGGCACTAGAACAGTCTGCAGCACCCGGCCTCACCCTACTAGAATCTGAAGTCAAATGTCTTCTGTTTGCTGATGATCTGGTGCTTCTGTCACCAACCAAGGAGGGCCTACAGCAGCACCTAGATCTTCTGTACAGATTCTGTCAGACCTGGGCCCTGAAAGTAAATCTCAGTAAGACAAAAATAATGGTGTTCCAAAAAAGGTCCAGTTGCCAGGACCACAAATACAAATTCCATCTAGACACCGTTGCCCTAGAGCACACAAAAAACTATACATACCTCGGCCTAAACATCAGCGCCACAGGTAACTTCCACAAAGCTGTGAACGATCTGAGAGACAAGGCAAGAAGGGCCTTCTATGCCATCAAAAGGAACATAACATTTGACATACCAATTAGGATCTGGCTAAAAATACTTGAATCAGTTATAGAACCCATTGCCCTTTATGGTTCTGAGGTCTGGGGTCCGCTCACCAACCAAGAATTCACAAAATGGGACAAACACCAAATTGAGACTCTGCATGCAGAATTCTGCAAAAACATCCTCCGTGTACAACGTAAAACACCAAATAATGCATGCAGAGCAGAATTAGGCCAATACCCGCTAATTATCAAAATCCAGAAAAGAGCCGTTAAATTCTATAACCACTTAAAAGGAAGCGATTCCCAAACCTTCCATAACAAAGCCATCACCTACAGAGAGATGAACTTGGAGAAGAGTCCCCTAAGTAAGCTTGTCCTGGGGCTCTGTTCACAAACACAAACAGACCCCACACAGCCCCAGGACAACAACAACAACACAATTAGACCCAACCAAATCATGAGAAAACAAAAAGAGAATTACTTGACACATTGGAAAGAACAAACAAAAAAACAGCGCAAACTAGAATGCTATTTGGCCCTAAACAGAGAGTACACAGTGGCAGAATACCTGACCACTGTGACTGACCCAAACTTAAGGAAAGCTTTGACTATGTACAGACTCAGTGAGCATAGCCTTGCTATTGAGAAAGGCCGCCGTAGGCAGACCTGGCTCTCAAGAGAAGACAGGCTATGTGCACACTGCCCACAAAATGAGGTGGAAACTGAGCTGCACTTCCTAACCTCCTGCCAAATGTATGACCATATTAGAGACACATATTTCCCTCAGATTACAGCGATCCACAAAGAATTCGAAAACAAACCCAATTTTGATAAACTCCCTTATCTACTGGGTGAAAAACCACAGTGTGCCATCACAGCTGCAAGATTTGTGACCTGTTGCCACAAGAAAAGGGCAACCAGTGAAGAACAAACACCATTCTAAGTACAACCCATATTTATGTTTATTTATTTTCCCATTTGTACTTTAACTATTTGCACATTGTTACAACACTGTATATATACATAATATGACATTTGAAATGTCTTTATTCTTTTGAAACTTCTGAGTGTAATGTTTACTGTTAATATTTATTGTTTATTTCACTTTTGTTTACTATCTACTTCACTTGCTTTGGCAATGTTAACACACGTTTCCCATGCCAATAAAGCCCTTAAATTGAAATTGAATTGAGAGAGAGAGAGTAGGAGGGGGCCAGTACCCACTGATAGCCTTCCCTAATCTATTGGTGGGGAATGAAAGAGGCCCCGGCAACCTTAGATGTATGACGTATGAACTTGCACACCCGAACGTAGACGTACATCATGGGTGAGAAAGTAGAGAAAATGAGTTTAAGGTTGTGCCGTTGTTTGATTATGTGATAAGGTTTAATGGGTAATCGGACCATAACTAATGAGGTTATATAAGTAATGTATAATATAGGTGAGAGACAGTACATAGTTTAAATGATAGGAATATAATTAAATGTATGCTTATCAACGATAGCAAGTATTTGTTTTATTAATTAGGGCCTAATCAGAGAGAACAGTTAAAGAAATTGAATAGCGAACTGAAATGGCGATAGAGCTGTGAAAATTGAGTTGAGGACAAAGGAGAATAATTTATGGCTCTGGTTAGCAGGAGAAAAAAAAAACAGAGACAGTCCAGCGAGTTAGATTGAGCTGTAAGATTTCAAGTAGTCTAAATACTTGACTGGAAGGCAGTGCTTTGATAAATTCTAATTGTTATTACTTTATTCGATAGGTTGCTTAACACCAGTGGTGTATGCAAATAGTTGGTGAATTCTAGAACGATAATTTATTTTCGTTATGGGGACCAGGGGATGCAAGTAGCTTTAGCTATTATGCTGAGGGAATAGCACCAACCTATAGTGGGTTCTAGATTTGTTAAATAAACAAACTTATATTTTAAACTAAAGTAATGCAATAGGCTACAATTATAACATTATCAGAAAAAGGCACAATTTAATGTGAAATAGTTATTACAATTATTATGAATAGTTATTACAGTTATTATCATTGAGCCAGTAATGATAGAAGGATAGTAGAGGAAAGGCAAGGGATTAAATCTCATTTAGGGAAAGAAGAAGAGTATTAAGATATATTAGGGAGAAAATACCATTAACTGAGGGATATAAAACGTTTAGCTGAAAAAGACAACAGGAATAATTTACCTTACACCCTAATATAGACATTAGACCACACCAGAAGTAGAGATGGCAGGATCCCCAGTAGCAATCATGAAGAGAAGGTTCCCAGAAAATAGTGAAGATATTGGTAATATCTCTAACAAATGAGAAAAAGGACCAGAAAGATAGTAACTAAATGGAAATGAAATATGACATTTACAGGGGGGACAGGAACAATAGAAGGGGAGACAGATTTTCCTAGGGGGTTGATCAAATAATTGATAATGGATAATTTGAGATGAGATCACATCTAGCAGATTTAGGGTAATCAATTAAATAATAATTGTATACTCGAGGAATTTTGAGTGGTTTTATGGATTAGTTATGAGGAATTAGATAGATACAAACAATTATTGATGGGTTAGGACTGTGGATATCTGTATCATGTTTTGTGTGTACTACCATCTTTAGATTACTGATGGTAATTGAAGGTTAACAAAATGTATAACCAGGAGAAAGAGATTAGCTTATCTAATTGGAATGTTGCCCAGGGCTAGGGGGAGCAGTAGTGAAGTTAGGCAGTATTTAGGTCATAAAAGTGAGCTACCAAATTAAGTGGGGCCTGGCTATTTGTGGTTGTTGTTTTTCAAATTAGGTTTTTCAAATAAAAAACAACACACCTAGTATGATGGTTATAAAGGGTTCTTATGTTAAATTTAGGGGATTTGTGTTAGGTTTGAAAGATTTAAGTATGGACCTGTCATGTCCAACCATCAGTCTTCAGGTCAAGCCCGGGAGAGCCGGGGTAGAACAGAGTTTGAACTAAACATGAGTGTTTTTACAAGATAAGGGATTGATTGATTGGATTACTATTGATTCTGAACTGAATGGAAGTTGAATTTAGCCACCATAAAAGACAAAGGAAGTGGGAGGAGCCATAAAGAAAAAATAAGGGATGGCAATTGGATGATAAATTACCAATATTACCTAAGTGATTGTTTAGGTAGGTGGTAATATTGACACATGATGTCACGTTCGTTGATGAACGGGTCAGACCAAGGCCAACATGTTTATTAAACGAATAAACACAACGACAAAACAACAAACTAACAATGCGTGACGTCTTAAGGTACACACAACAAACCTCACACGGAACAAGATCCCACAACCCACTAGTGCCAATAGGCTGCCTAAGTATGGTCCCCAATCAGAGACAACGGGCTACAGCTGCCTCTGATTGGGAACCACACCGGCCAACATAGATCTACACATAATAGATCAACACATAGAAAATCCTACATAACAAAGAATATACACACCCTGATTCAACATATACGAGTCCCCTGAGTCAGGGCGTGACAGTACCCCCCCCCCAAAGGTGCGGACTCCGACCGCACAACATAACATTAACAGGGTAGGGGCCGGGTGGGCATTCCGCCTCGGAGGCGGATCCGGCTCGGGGCGTGACGACTTCTCACTCTCCGCCTCCCTGTTGCGCCCCTGGTCTTGTCTGGACCTCGGCGCGCTGCTTCCCCTCTCCTTCCTCCCACGATACGCCAGGCCCTGTCTGGACCCTGGTGTGGGAGACCCCGAACCTGGAGAGGGGCTGACGTCATGGTCTGGACTGGAGCCGCTGACCGGAGCTGGACTTGGCACCAGTGGAGCGGACTGCTCTGGCTCCGGAGTGGAGCCGCTGACCGGAGCTGGATCAGGCACCGGTGGAGCGGACTGCTCTGGCTCCGGAGTGGAGCCGCTGACCGGAGCTGGACTAGACCCCGGTGGAGCGGACTGCTCTGGCTCCGGAGTGGAGCAGCTGACCGGAGCTGGATCAGGCACCGGTGGAGCGGACTGCTCTGGCTCCGGAGTGGAGCAGCTGACCGGAACTGGATCAGGCACGGGTGGAGCGGACTGCTCTGGCTCCGGAGTGGAGCAGCTGACAGGCACCGGTGGAACGGGCACGGGCCGTGCCGGACTGGACAAACGCACCACTGGCTTGGTGCGGGGAGCAGGAACGGGCCGTACCGGACTGGCGACGCGCCCCACTGGCCTGGTGCGGGGAGCAGGGACAGGCCGGGCCGGGCTGGCGACGCGCACCACTGGCTTGGTGCGAGGGGCAGGAACAGGCCGGGCTGGGCTGGCGACGCGCACCACTGGCTTGGTGCGAGGGACAGGAACAGGCCGGACCGGGCTGGCGACGCGCACCACTGGCTTGGTGCGAGGGGGAGGAACAGGCCGGACCGGGCTGGCGACGCGCACCACTAGCTTGGTGCGAGGGACAGGAACAGGCCGGGCCAGGCTTGCGACGCGCACCACTGGCTTGGTGCGAGGGACAGGAACAGGCCGGGCCGGGCTGGCGACGCGCACCACTGGCTTGGTGCGAGGGGCAGGAACAGGCCGGGCCGGCAACGCGCACCACTGGCTTGGTGCGAGGGGCAGGAACAGGCCGGGCCGGGCTGGCGACGCGCACCACTGGCTTGGTGCGAGGGACAGGAACAGGCCGGGCCGGGCTGGCGACGCGCACCACTGGCTTGGTGCGAGGGACAGGAACAGGCCGGACCGGGCTGGCGACGCACACCACTGGCTTGGTGCGAGGGGCAGGAACAGGCCAGGCCGGGCTGGCGACGTGCACCACTGGCTTGGTGCGAGGGGCAGGAACAGGCCGGGCCGGGCAGGCGACGCGCACCACTAGCTTGGTGCGAGGGGCAGGAACAGGCCGGGCCGGGCTGGCGACGCGCACCACTAGCTTGGTGCGAGGGGCAGGAACAGGCCGGGCCGGCAACGCGCACCACTAGCTTGGTGCGAGGGGCAGGAACAGGCCGGCCGGGCTGGCGACGCGCACCACTGGCTTAGTGCGGGGAGCAGGAAAGGGGCGGACCGGACTGGCGACACGCACTTGCTTGGTGCGAGGAGCGGGACTGGGTTCCTTTATTAAAACCTGCTCCTTCTGCTGCCTAACCAGCTCCTCTCGCCGTGCCTCTACACTTTCCTTCTCCCTTTTAGCCTCCTGTAGCCTCGTCATCCACCCCGTGTGCCCCCCAAAAAAATTTATTGGGGTTGCCTCTTGGGTCTCCGTCGTCGGCACGGTTGGCGCCGTTTCTCCTCTCCTGCCTGGGCATCTACCTTCGCCTATGGCCCTTTCCCCGCAAATATCTCCTCCCATGACCACCATTTGCCCACCTGTGACATGGCTATTCGCTCTTCCTGGGCACGCTGCTTGGTCCTCGTTTGGTGGGATCTTCTGTCATGTTCGTTGATGAACGGGTCAGACCAAGGCGTAGCGTGATATGCCAACATGTTTATTAAACAAATAAACACAACGACAAAACAACAAACTAACGATACGTGACGTCCTAAGGTACACACAACAAACCTCACACGGAACAAGATCCCACAACCCACTAGTGCCAATAGGCTGCCTAAGTATGGTCCCCAATCAGAGACAACGGGCTACAGCTGCCTCTGATTGGGAACCACACCGGCCAACATAGATCTACACATAATAGATCAACACATAGAAAATCCTACATAACAAAGAATATACACACCCTGACTCAACATATACGAGTCCCCTGAGTCAGGGCGTGACACATGAGCAGAATCATGTGTCAAAAGGGGGATGATAGTAGATGGTAGGATTAAATAATGAATATACGAAGGAGAGGACAAAATACTTAAAAAAAAAAAAAAAGGAAAGCAGTCAGAAATAGAAATTGAGAGCTGAACACGTGTGAAGATAGTTTATTAACCACACCCGTATGTCAGAGGTTTTGTGCCCCACAGGTGAACTAAAGGAGAAGGTGACCCACTCTATCTAACCAGGTGACTGGTGAGCATCCAGTCCCTAAAGAAGAAAAACTGGAAGCAGGCCTGTTGGGAAGGGCCCTATCAGGTTATATTGGTCACTGCCTTTGCCATTAGAATAACAGAAAGAGCAACCTGGGTCCACGTTACCCACTGCAAAAAGGTAAGAACACATGCAAGCACCACTGAACACATGCAGAGTTAGAGAGAAGAACTGGACCAATAGGATCTGGGGATCACCTCTGTTAACGAAGATCTCCTACCCCGACCTATCATCACTGTAGTGTGTTCTCAGGGTGTGAGTATGGGGTAGTACCAAGCAGAAAGACTGAGGACAGGAGAGGGTTGGCGGTTTTTGGGAATATGGATAACTTGAGTTGCATCCTAGTCTCTGCAATGGTCTTGATGTGTCAAGATCCACCACCAATTATGCTATGCCCTTACCATTGTTAAGAAGTAAAAGAGAAGAGAAGCGACCCGACATACTGACCGTCAAGGACGAGTGGCCTACAAAATGGGAGTCAGAGAAGGACATACTGTCAGATTCAAAATAAGGGTTAGGGACGTAGCCAACGGGTGGGGTACATGTCAATAAGCAAATTGGGATTATAAAATCCTATTATATTCGTGTTCGGACCCCACGGCGGATTGTTCCTAGACTCAAGTGTTTAAACACACTTGGGGATGGGGATATGAGACCGAGGGGGACTGAACATCCAGATGGGGGGTAAAGAGAAACAAAGACATCACCAATTGGAGATAGTAGTAATGTGACGGACTTAAGTTCGGAAGCACAGGAGAGAATTTTGAACCTTACAGCCCCTGTAACCGATGTGTGGTGGGCGTGTGCCAGTAAAGGCAGTATAAGGCAGATAATTCCAAAAGGGTGGCTAGATACGTGCGCCCTGGTTCTACTGGTTCAGCTAGTTAGAATTAGTCACCAGGAACCAAGGATTAAACAGATGTGGGAGGAGTTTTAACAAGAAGGAGAATAGCCCTATTTAGATGGATGCGATTGGGATACCAAGGGGGGGTATCGGATGGATACCGAGCTATGAAACAATTAGGGGAAGGGTTTACTACCACGTTCTTTTGATGGGTGACAAACAAAATTGTGGATTGGATTAATTATATCTGTTACGACCAACAATGATTTATTGGCTAGACTAGGGATGCAACAAAAGGGATCTTTGAACAATTATCCGCCATCTCACTCTTATGACTTAGTAAAAAGAGGTTGGCTCTAGATCAGGCAGAAAGGGGTGGTGTCTATAGAATGGTAAGCCATTGTTGTACGTTTATCCCTAACAATACCAGTCCTGACGGGAGTATCTCTAAAGCCCTAGTTGGTTTAGATAAACTATCAGCTGAAATGAAGAGCATGGCTGGAATGGAGGGAAACGGACTGTTCTCCTGGTTGGGGAAGTGGTTTGGTAAGTTCGCATCATTGGTGGTTACTGGATTTCTGACCCTAGTAGTTGTGTTTCTAATATGAATGTGCTGTGCTGCCTGTGTAATTCCTTGTTTGAGAAAGTCTGTTACAGATGTCGTGCATACGGCTGGTATGATGCCCCTCCCAGGGGCTCAAGAAGGAGATGCAGACACTGAGATGAAGCTGACTGAGGATGACCCTTGGTTTGCTATTGGTGAGGTGGTGGAGTGACACCCTAGTGGGTGTCTAAAGGGGGAATCAAAATTCCCTGTTTGTGTTTTTATGTTTTATAAATCCATTTTAACTATTGTGAATGTTTGTCTTTCCTTATGTGAAGGTTTGAAGTTCCTGGGTGGCTGGTAGCCAACCTAGTACAAGTTAGGTGTAGATGGAAGGACTGAAGGCCTTTTTATTATCATTATTGCCTATTAATAAAAGTGTGATTCTTTTTGTTTGTATTGTATTTTAATGAGTGAGACCCTAGTGGGTGTCAAAAGGGGGAATCCTACATTTCCCAGAAATTTCTTATTTTGGGTTCACACCCAGCTGGTGTGAAAAGGGGGATTGTGGGGATCTATTTTCTTATAACTAGATGTGATGCCTAGCTTAGAAAGAATACATTAATGATTAAACATAATATGTTTGTGTTGTACTGATATAGATTGTTTAACATAACAAGCTGTGATTAATGTGAGGAACCGTTAGGGGGTAGGCTGAGACAGACTTGTGACTCACACAAACACTGCCTCTTTGTTAAACTGCTCAAGGACATGTGTTCTGCTACAATGAAGAACAAACTATGTCTGAGGTTGCTGACTCGAGACAAGTTGTAAAGATAACAACTAATGCCCGGCAACAGTGAAGCGCCAAGAGGCTGGGACCAGCCTGAGCGCCAACGATAGGTTGGGTAAGTTTAAACCACACCCAGCCTCTACTCTGACAGGCCCAGCAGGGAGCGGGAACTATCTCTGTCAGAGTATTTAAAGAAGAACTTATAACAATAGCTCAGTTCTCTGTCTGCCCTGCGTGGTGTTTCAGTGGGCCCGTATATATGAACATCATATTTACCATTCAAGTGTTTGCATTAATTAAAATACTAGTCTATCTTAGAAGACGTGTATTGACCTCTTTTTGTTCCTATACCAGATTCGAATTGACGCAACTTAACACTAGGCTTCATCTCTGACCGTGTAAATGGCATGTACTGTGTCACAAACAGCTAACTTTTCACCCTACACTCAAACTGTGTGGTTTCTAATTTTTCCTCATGGACCTGTAGCAGCAAGCCCTTATGCCGACCTCTCCTGTCACTTTGTCCCTGTTCGAAACTGTTTTGAATAAAAATAATGAGCAATCATAATGTTAGCTAGCTACTGTAAAAGGCATGTTTTAAACTACGTTACAGCTTTCAGTAAGCATCCTTGTCTGGTCTGATAGGCAACTTGGCTACATTTACCTTCATAGTTGAAAAGGTAACTGGAGACTTCAATCCTTTTTCCAACTTGGAGGTCGGTGCTTTGCTATTTGTCTTGACGATGTACATCCGTCACTGTTATCTTTGGCATCTCTTGCAAGCACCTTGTGTAAAACAGTGTCATGGTTGGTAAGGGAGGGGGGCGTTGGCTAATTTCTAGCCACCTAACTAGTTAGCGCGTTAATAGCTAGCTAGCTAAGAGACAAAAAAAGACACAGAACAAAATAAATAGAAATATGATAGAAATGTGATTATATTAATATACTGATTACCTCAGTATATTAATGATAAAACGAGCGACTTCAAGGCTAGTATGGCTACAATCAGGCTGACAGGACGCTATCGGGAGAGGAAGCTATGTATCGGGTAGGAAGTTGAGCGGAAGTGGGCGTTGCTACGTTGTGCATAAGGTGTATAGTCACACCCTTTATGCACAACTCCAGGTTTAGGTCTTAGAGAATGTTTTGAACCAAATACAATGCTTTTAGTTTTACATTTATTTAAGACCAGTTTATTATGAATTACCCATTCTGATACTGACTAACTCCTTATTTAGAATTGCAGTGAGCTCACTGGCTTAGATAGTCACTATAGCTTTGTGTAAGACCAGTGGCAAATCATTTGTAAAAATAGAGACGAGTAA
Source organism: Coregonus lavaretus (assembly GCF_964263955.1). Classification (NCBI taxonomy): domain Eukaryota; kingdom Metazoa; phylum Chordata; class Actinopteri; order Salmoniformes; family Salmonidae; genus Coregonus; species Coregonus lavaretus. Next base: position 30,621,782 of record NC_140002.1, read on the forward strand.
CAGCCCAAGGCTACTGCCCTGAGGGACAACGCACTGTATATATCTGAAGTTAGAGAATCCTCCATTGAAGAACACTCTCTGGGGTCTATTGGATAAATAACTCTCCAACCATGTGATGGCAGGTGATGTTAAGCCATAGCAAGTAAGTTTTTTTCTTAATAACAATTTATGATCAATAACATCTAAGGCTGCACTGAAATTTAACAATACAGCTCAAACCAAATGTTATAGCTAGATGTATTTTTTGCGGTGGTCCAGGGCTGAACATTTTGTCGACCACCTAGCTAGCTAGCATTATCATCTACAAACCAAACACACTATCATGTGAAAAATCTGCATATCTAGCTTTAGCTAGCTAACGTTAGCTAGTTTAAATAAATTGGGCATCACTGGCCAAAGTGATCACACCAACGCACTCTCTCTCCTCAACATTCGCTGACAGTTAATTTGGCCTAGGCCTATTTTACATTCAGCAATTAGCAAGAGCAAGCCTGCTTCTCTCCACTAAAAGGCTATTAGGCCTAGTATAAACATTTCTAAAAATAAATGTCCCATAGGCTACAAAAGCTATAGCTTTTCCTGGGATTTCACCAGATTAATAGGTAAGAGGCTTGCGTCCGTATAGCCTGCCTATTTATTGTGAATGGGAACAGCTGGAAGAGAGAGGCTAGAGTTGTGTAGCCGAAATAAGAAGCTAATATTAACTAGTTATTAGGCCATTCATTAGCTAAATAGTAGGGCTATAAATATTTACCTGTCGAAGTTCAAGAAAAAAATTGTTTACAGATTATGAAATGGCAGATCTGTGCATTCCTCCAGGCTGCGATCTGCAGTCCCAGGACACGCAAAACTCCACAATTGTTTAGGCCTAAGTTTTTAGACAAGAACATTATTCTACCTAGGCTACAACACAGTACAATGAGAAATGTCTTATTGTTATCAAGTGAGTACACAATTATTGTCTAGGGCTGTAAACTGCAGTGATGTAGGCTAATTTGAATAACCACTCAAATGTCCTGTTTTGAATGCTTCATGCCGAATAACTTCACAGCCTATCCTGATTGTGCAACCATTTGGATCAGTTATGGGTCTATTCTCGACAGTTTACAAGTTCCAGAAAGGTACATTAGCAGGCTACTCATATGGTGTATTTTGATCACACCATCGTGCTCTCTCTCTCTCCTTTCAAACTGCCTGCCAATTCTTTTGGCTTCTGTATTTTACATTCAAAATATTAGAGCAAGCTGGAATATCTCGTAGATAAGCTATATGTAGTAGTAGTAAATAAAATGTTGAAATACACTACCGTTCAAAAGTTTGGGGTCACTTAGAATTTCCTTGTTTTCGGTTAGAGACAGTTTGCGCTGTTCTGTGAAGGGAGTAGTACACAGCGTTGTACGAGATCTTCAGTTTCTTGGCAATTTCTCGCATGGAATAGCCTTCATTTCTCAGAACAAGAATAGACTGATGAGTTTCAGAAGAAAGTTATTTGTTTCTGGCCATTTTGAGCCTGTAATCGAACCCACAATTGCTGATGCTCCAGATACTCAACTAGTCTCAAGAAGGCCAGTTTTATTGCTTCTTTAATCAGCACAACAGTTTTCAGCTGTGCTAACATAATTGCAAAAGGGTTTTCTAATGATCAATTAGCCTTTTAAAATGATAAAATTGGATTAGCAAACACAACGTGCCATTGGAACACAGGACTGATGGTTGCTGATAATGGGCCTCTGTACGCCTACAGTGAGGGAAAAAAGTATTTGATCCCCTGCTGATTTTGTACGTTTGCCCACTGACAAAGAAATGATCAGTCTATAATTTTAATGGTAGGTTTATTTGAACAGTGAGAGACAGAATAACAACAACAAAATCCAGAAAAACGCATGTAAAAATGTTATAAATTGATTTGCATTTTAATGAGGGAAATAAGTATTTGACCCCCTCTCAATCAGAAAGATTTCTGCCTCCCAGGTCTTTTATGCAGGTAACGAGCTGAGATTAGGAGCACACTCTTAAAGGGAGTGCTCCTAATCTCAGCTTGTTACCTGTATAAAAGACACCTGTCCACAGAAGCAATCAATCAATCAGATTCCAAACTTTCCACCATGGCCAAGACCAAAGAGCTCTCCAGGGATGTCAAGGACAAGATTGTAGACCTACACAAGGCTGGAATGGGCTACAAGACCATCGCCAAGCAGCTTGGTGAGAAGGTGACAATAGTTGGTGCGATTATTCGCAAATGGAAGAAACACAAAAGAACTGTCAATCTTCCTCGGCCTGGGGCTCCATGCAAGATCTCACCTCGTGGAATTGCAATGATCATGAGAATGGTGAGGAATCAGCCCAGAACTACACAGGAGGATCTTGTCAATGATCTCAAGGCAGCTGGGACCATAGTCACCAAGAAAACAATTGGTAACACACTACGCCGTGAAGGACTGAAATCCTGCAGCGCACGCAAGGTCCCCCTGCTCAAGAAAGCACATATACATGCCCGTCTGAAGTTTGCCAATGAACATCTGAATGATTCAGAGGAGAACTGGGTGAAAGGGTTGTGGTCAGATGAGACCAAAATGGAGCTCTTTGGCATCAACTCAACTCGCCGTGTTTGGAGGAGGAGGAATGCTGGCTATGACTCCAAGAACACCATCCCCACCGTCAAACATGGAGGTGGAAACATTATGCTTTGGGGGTGTTTTTCTGCGAAGGGGACAGGTCAAATTCACCGCATCAAAGGGACGATGGACGGCGCCATGTACCAACAAATCTTGGGTGAGAACCTCCTTCCCTCAGCCAGGGCATTGAAAATGGGTGGTGGATGGGTATTCCAGCATGACAATGACCCAAAACACACGGCCAAGGCAACAAAGGAGTTGGTTAAGAAGAAGCACATTAAGGTCCTGGAGTGGCCTTGCCAGTCTCCAGACCTTAATCCCATAGAAAATCTGTGGAGGGAGCTGAAGGTTTAAATTGCCAAACGTCAGCCTCGAAACCTTAATGACTTGGAGAAGATCTGCAAAGAGGAGTGGGACAGAATCGCTCCTGAGATGTGTGCAAACCTGGTGGCCAACTACAAGAAACGTCTGACCTCTGTGATTGCCAACAAGGGTTTTGCCACCAAGTACTAAGTAATGTTTTGCAGAGGGGTCAACTACTTATTTCCCTCATAAAAAATCAATTTATAACATTTTTGACATGCATTTTTCAGGATTTTGTTGTTGTTATTCTGTCTCTCACTGTTCAAATAAACCTACAATTAAAATTATAGACTGATCATGTCTTTGTCAGTGGGCAAACATACAAAATCAGCAGGGGATCAAATACTTTTTTTCCCTCACTGTATGTAGATATTCCATTACAAATCAGCCGTTTCCAGCTAAAATAGCCATTTACAACATTAACAATGTCTACACTTTATTTCTGATCAATTTTATGTTATTTTAATGGACAAAAAAATTGCTTTTCTTTCGAAAACAAGGACAAGCTATTGTAAGAGAAGGTGAGGAGGAGGTGAGGAGGAGGTCGTCGGGTAAGCTTGGCGTCGGGTAAGTTTGGCTTTATACATAGCTTGGGCTTTGTCGAGTAAGGCTTAAACTATGTATTTAGATTGTAGTTAGGTATTGTAGGAAGGTATCGTGGGTTGTTGTATGTAATTATTGTAGGTTAGTACTGTATTCGGCGGTGCCGGGTGTAGCACGAAGCTAGCTAGCTAGCTAACTCACCACCTGGACTAGCTGGCGAGTAGCTATTAGCAACGGTATAGTTGTCTCACGCCTGAGAGTGCTTGTAATTACGCCAGCTGGCTGCCTACAATAATTACATACAAGAACTGCCTACCAGTCAGCTGTTTTCTAACCTCATTGTCTGAACCGTTAACGTTAGGTAGCAAGTGGCTACTGTGCTTGAAATGTAGCTAGCTTGTTGCTACCTAGATAGCGACTAGTAAACAATAGCTGGAACGACCGAGCGAACAGACGCGAACTGGCTGAGTCAATTCAGTGGCTAGCTTTGCACTTGGCTAGCTAACAGTAGCTGCTAGGGGTAAGTCATAACCTACACTTGTGTTTTGTTCTTTACATATTGATAGCCCGAGTCGTTCAAGGAATTCGGGACATGGGTGACTAGTTAACGTTAGTTTGGCTCTCTTTGTGTTCGTGCCGTGAAAGGAGGGGTTCTTCTTTGTCTGAAAGCAATGGCTAGCTAGTTTGCTAACTATCCTAGCTAACTAACTGGCTGAATAAGTTGACGACGGACTCGCTCAAGCTGTCGGGACTAACCCACAACGTTAGACACGGACACGAACGATCTGCTTGCGTGTTGATACACTGGTGGTTTGTTGTGGCTGAGTATTGGCGCTAAACCGTGTTGTTGGAGACCGGCATGCTAGCTGGCTGTGGCGTCTTATGACGAGGTGCCCGGACGTTTTTCACGGAATAATACTGCACCTAGTTAGCTAGCTGAATAAACTAAGTTAGTCTATTCCTAGAAAACATTGAACCGCTGTAGTTTACAACAATTATAGTTTCTGAGGTGGAAGTTGGGAGAGTTATATTTGGGAGTTGTGGTGAGGGAGGCCCCGCTCTCTCCTTTCCCAGATGTTTAGTTCATTTCATTCCGATCTCCTCTGCATTATTGTAGCCATCTGCTGCAGCCTGTCAACTATGCCTCTGCCTATCCCTGTTCTCTCCTCTCCGCACAGGCTACACAAACGCCTCACACCGCGTGGCTGCTGCCTCTCTAACCTGGTGGTCCCTGCACGCACGACCCACGTGGAGTTCCAGGTCTCAGGCAGCCTCTGGAACTGCCGTTCTGCTGCCAACAAGGCAGAGTTCATCTCAGCCTATGCTACCCTCCAGTCCCTCGACTTCTTGGCGCTGACGGAAACATGGATTACCACTGAAAACACTGCTACTCCTGCTGCTCTCTCCTCGTCTGACCATGTGTTCTCGCATACCCCGAGAGCATCTGGTCAGCGGGGTGGTGGCACAGGAATCCTCATCTCTCCCAAATGGACATTCTCAATTTTTCCCCTGACCCATCTGTCTATCTCCTCATTTGAATTCCATGCTGTCACAGTCACTAGCCCATTTAAGCTTAATATCCTTGTCATCTATCGCCCTCCAGGTTCCCTTGGAGAGTTCATCAATGAGCTTGACGCCTTGATAAGTTCCTTTCCTGAGGATGGCTCACCCCTCACAGTTCTGGGGGATTTCAACCTCCCTACATCTACATTTGACTCATTTCTCTCTGCCTCCTTCTTTCCACTCCTCTCCTCTTTTGACCTCACCCTCTCACCGTCCCCCCCTACTCACAAGGCAGGCAATACGCTTGACCTCATCTTCACTAGATGCTGTTCTTCTACTAATCTCACTGCAACTCCCCTCCAAGTCTCCGACCACTACTTTGTATCCTTTTCTCTCTCCCTCTCCTCCAACACTACTCACTCTGCCCCTACACAGATGGTAATGCGCCGTCGCAACCTTCGCTCTCTCTCTCCCGCTACTCTCTCCTCTTCCATCCTATCATCTCTTCCCTCTGCTCAAGCCTTCTCCCTCCAATCTCCTGATTCTGCCTCCTCAACCCTCCTCTCCTCCCTTTCTGCATCCTTTGACTCTCTATGTCCCCTATCCTCCCGGCCGGCTCGGTCCTCCCCTCCAGCTCCGTGGCTTGATGACTCATTGCGAGCTCACAGAACAGGGCTCCGGAAATGGAAGAAAACTAGACTCCCTGCGGACCTGGCATTTTTTCACTCCCTCCTCTCTACATTCTCTTCATCTGTTTCTGCTGCTAAGGCCACTTTCTACCGCTCTAAATTCCAAGCATCCGCCTCTAACCCTAGGAAGCTCTTTGCCACATTCTCCTCCCTGATAAATCCCCCCCCCCCCCCCCCTCCCTCTCTGTGGATGACTTCGTCAACCATTTTGAAAAGAAGGTTGACGACATCCGATCCTCGTTTGTTAAGTCAAATGACACTGCTGGCCCTGCTCACACTGCCCTACCATATGCTTTGACTTCTTTCTCCCCTCTCTCTCCAGATAAAATCTTGCGACTTGTGACGGCAGGCCGCCGAACAACCTGCCCGCTTGACCCTATCCCCTCCTCTCTTCTCCAGACCATCTCCGGTGACCTTCTCCCTTACCTCACCTCGCTGATCAACTCATCCTTGACCGCTGGCTATGTCCCTTCCGTCTTCAAGAGAGCGAGAGTTGCAACCCTTCTCAAAAAACCAACACTCGATCCCTCTGATGTCAACAACTACAGACCAGTATCCCTTCTTTCTTTTCTCTCCAAAACTATTGAGCGTGCCGTCTTTAGCCAACTCTCTTGCTATCTCTCTCAGAATGACCTTCTTGATCCAAACCAGTCAGGTTTCAAGACTCGTCATTCAACTCAGACTGCTCTTCTCTGTGTCACGGAGGCTCTCCGCACTGCTAAAGCTAACTCTCTCTCCTCTGCTCTTGTCCTTCTAGACCTGTCTGCTGCCTTTGATACTGTGAACCATCAGATCCTCCTCTCCACCCTCTCCGAGCTGGGCATCTCCGGTGCGGCTCACTCTTGGATTGCGTCCTACCTGACCGGTCGCTCCTACCAAGTGGCGTGGCGAGAAGCTGTCTCCGCACCACGTGCTCTCACCACTGGTGTCCCCCAGGGCTCAGTTCTAGGCCCTCTCCTATTCTCGCTATACACCAAGTCACTTGGCACTGTCATATCCTCACATGGCCTCTCCTATCATTGCTACGCTGACGACACACAACTAATCTTCTCCTTTCCCCCTAATGATAACCAGGTGGCGAATCGCATCTCTGCATGTCTGGCAGACATATCAGTATGGATGATGGATCACCACCTCAAGCTGAACCTCGGCAAGACGGAGCTGCTCTTCCTCCCGAGGAAGGACTGCCCGTTCCATGATCTCGCCATCACGGTTGACAACTCCGTTGTGTCCTCCTCCCAGAGTGCGAAGAGCCTTGGCGTGACCCTGGACAACACCCTGTCGTTCTCCGCTAACATCAAGGCGGTGACCCGATCCTGTAGGTTCATGCTCTACAACATTCGGAGAGTACGACCCTGCCTTACACAGGAAGCGGCACAGGTCCTAATCCAGGCACTTGTCATCTCCCGTCTGGATTACTGCAACTCGCTGTTGGCTGGGCTCCCTGCCTGTGCCATTAAACCCCTACAACTCATCCAGAATGCCGCAGCCCGTCTGGTGTTCAACCTTCCCAAGTTCTCTCACGTCACCCCGCTCCTCCGCACACTCCACTGGCTTCCAGTTGAAGCTCGCATCTGCTACAAGACCATGGTGCTTGCCTACGGAGCTGTGAGGGGAATGGCACCTCCGTACCTTCAGGCTCTGATCAGTCCCTACACCCAAACGAGGGCACTGCGTTCATCCACCTCTGGCCTGCTGGCTCCCCTACCTCTGCGGAAGCATAATTCCCGCTCAGCCCAGTCAAAACTGTTCGCTGCTCTGGCACCCCAATGGTGGAACAAGCTCCCTCGCGACGCCAGGACAGCGGAGTCACTCACCACCTTCCGGAGACATTTGAAACCCCACCTCTTTAAGGAATACCTGGGATAGGATAAAGTAATCATTCTACCCCCACCCCCCCCTTTACTCCAACCCCCCCCCCCCAAATTTTTTAAAAATAATAAAAATAATCAAAGAATAATAATTTTAAATAAAAAATTTACACAAAAGAAAAATAACACTAAAAAAACATGCTAAACTGGTTATCCACTGGCTATAAGGTGAATGCACCTATTTGTAAGTCGCTCTGGATAAGAGCGTCTGCTAAATGACGTAAATGTAAATGTAAATGTAAGTGAACAAGCTATTGTAGTCTAGTTTTTCCCTGTTCGGCGTCGAAACCAACCGACCAAGGCGCAGCGTGATAGGCGTACATCTTTTAATGAGTACTTGATACATGAACAACAAAACAACAAAACGATACGTGAAGTCTACAGGTTCACCAACACAAACCTATACAGAACAAGATCCCACATAACAAAAGTGCCAAAAGGCTGCCTAAGTATGGTCCCCAATCAGAGACAACGAGCCACAGCTGTCTCTGATTGGGAACCACCCTGGCCAACATAGATATACACAATCTACAACACCCATAGACAACTAAACATAACAAGTCCACACCCTGGCTCAACATTTAAGAGTCCCCAGAGCCAGGGCGTGACAGTACCCCCCCCAAAGGCGCGGACTGCGACCGCGCCAACCAATCCCAACAGGGGAGGGGCCAGGTGGGCATTCTGCCTCGGAGGCGGATCCGGCTCCGGGCGTGACCACCACTCTCTCGTTACCCCCCCGTAGCGCCCCTGGTCTGGTCCCGCTGGCCGGAGCTGGACTGGACACCGGTGGAGCGGATTGCTCAGGCTCCGGTGTGGACGGGCTGTGCCGGACTGACGACGCGCACCACTGGCTTGGTGCGGGGAGCAGGAACGGGCCGGACCGGGCTGACGACACGCACCACTGGCTTGGTGCGGAGAGCAGGAACGGGCCGGACCGGGCTGGCGACGCGCACCACTGGCTTGGTGCGGGGAGCAGGAACGGGCCGGACCGGGCTGGCGACGCGCACCACAGGCTTGGTGCGGGGAGCAGGAACAGGCTGGACCGGGCTGGCGACGCGCACCACTGGCTTGGTGCGGGGAGCAGGAACGGCCGGACCGGGCTGGCGACGCGCACCACTGGCTTGGTGCGGGGAGCAGGAACGGCCGGACCGGGCTGGCGACGCGCACCACTGGCTTGGTGCGGGGAGCAGGAACGGGCCAGACCGGGCTGACGACGCGCACCACTGGCTTGGTGCGGGGAGCAGGAACAGGCCGGACTGGACTGTGGAGACGGACTGGAGGTCTGGAGCGAAGAGCTGACACAACCCGCCCTGGCTGAATGCCTATTTCTACACACTCTGTGTGAGGCATCAGCACAGGACGTACAGGGCTGTGCACTCGTACTGGCACTACAGCACGTGGCACTGGCGCAAGATATCCGGGACCGAGGAGGGGTACTGGAGGCCACGAGCGTTGAGCTGGCACACTCCGTCCTGGCTGCATGCCCACCTTCGCACGACACGTGCGTGGTGCTAGCACAGGACGTACAGGACTGTGCCGGACCGCTCGCGGCACAGTACGCAGCTCCGCATAACTCGGAACCTGCCCAGTCTCACGCTGCCTAGCCTGAGTACGGGGAGTTGGCTCTGCTCTACCTCTAGGCTCCGCCAACCTCCCTTCCAGCCCCCCAAACCTGGTGGCCTCCTCTCCTAATCCGCCGATACGTCCTGTAGCTGCCTCCAGCATCCCCGTCGTCCATGCCGTGTGCCCCCCCCAAAAAAATTATTGGGGTTGCCTCTCGCCTGTCCGACGACGACCCGGTTGGCGCCGCTTCTCCTCTCCTGCCTGGGCCTCCTCCCTCATCGCCCTCCGGTAGCGGACGGCCTCCTCCTCCGTGATCTTCCCCCAACCGAGGAGGACATCCACTAGAGTAACCCCCTGTTCCTTACCCGGCATTTGTTCCTGAACACGCTGCTTGGTCCTGTTTTGGTGGGATCTTCTGTCACGATCGTCGTAAGAACCGGACCAAGGCGCAGCGTGATAGGCGTACATCTTTTAATGAGTACTTAATACATGAACAACAAAACAACAAAACGATACGTGAAGTCTACAGGTTCACCAACACAAACCTATACAGAACAAGATCCCACATAACAAAAGTGCCAAAAGGCTGCCTAAGTATGGTCCCCAATCAGAGATCACGAGCCACAGCTGTCTCTGATTGGGAACCACACTGGCCAACATAGATATACACAATCTAGAACACCCATAGACAACTAAACATAACAAGTCCACACCCTGGCTCAACATTTAAGAGTCCCCAGAGCCAGGGCGTGACACAACTTCAGTGGGCAAATGCTCAACTTCGATGGCCACTGGCATACTGGAGAAGTGTGCACTTCATGGATGAATCCCAGTTTCAACTATAATGAGCAGATTGCAGACAGTGTGTATGGCGTTGTGTGGGCGAGTGATTTGCTGATGTCAACTGTCACGTTGTATAATGGTAGAAGACAGGCACAGGAAAACGTAATAGGGTTTTTTATTTCTCTACCGAACATAAGGTACGTCATGAAAAATGACGGAGACGAAGCCCAAAACAAACACGTATATACATAAAACAGGGATGTAACCCAAACAAAAGAGCAAGGTGTAAACCTCTAAATAATACACAGGACAAGACAAGTAATAACAAGTGCACAATTACACGGTATGTAAACCGTAATACAACGTACAGTAACATGTAGCATGAAAGCCAATACAACAGAGCACAGGTACTCACGAGACCAACGGGCATGGGACAATGGGGGACAGAGTGCACATATATCCACATACTAATCAGGGGGAATGGGAACCAGATGTGCGTAATGAGACAAGACAGTCCGGGGTTGGTGGTAATGATCCAGGTCAGTGACGCCTAGAAGGCCGGTGACGTAGACCTACGGAGCTGGTGAACGGAATGAGCAGCAGTACTGGGGGGATCCGTGACAGTGCCCCCCCAGACGCACTGCACCAGCAGCGGCACGACACCGGCCTCGGGGACAACCACAGGAACGCGGTGCGGGTCGATCAGGGCGCCGACGGTGAAAATCCCTGGTCAGCGAAGCGTCTGGAGACGCCCCGTCCAACGCCTTGAATCGAGGACTTCACGGACCGAGTACGCCGGACCTCCCTCGATGTCCAGAGGAGGAGGCGGGGAATCACTGGGTCCAGCCTCAGCGAGGGGACCAGGCACCACTGGCCTGAGGAGAGACACATGAAAACTCTGGTTAATGCGGTAATCAGCAGGGAGTTGCAAACGGTACGTTACATCATTAACCCTCCTCAGGACTTTAAACGGCCCCACAAACCGCAGGCTCAGCTTCCGGCAGGGCAAGCGGAGGGGCAGGTTCCAGGTGGAGAGCCAGACCCGGTTGCCTGGAGAGAAAACAGACGCCTCACTGCGGTGGAGGTCGGCCTGTTCCTTGTGCTGACGCACGGCTTGCTGGAGACGAGTGTGCGCAGCGTTCCAGATCTCCACAGCGCTCCGAAACCACTCATCCACCACAGGGGCCTCGGTCTGGCTCGGATGCCAAGGTGCCAGGGCCGACTGATACCCCAACACGCACTGGAAAGGAGTGAGGTTAGTGGATGAGTGGCGGAGGGAATTCTGCGTGTACTCAGCCCAAGGTAGAAAATCTGCACACTTCCCCGGCCAGTCCTGACAGTAACACCTCAGGAACCTTCCCACTTCCTGATTGACCCTCTCCACCTGCCCATTAGCTTGAGGACGGTACCCGAGGTGAGACTTGCCGTGACCCCCAGGCGTTCCATGAACGCTTTCCATACACGTGAGGTGAACTGAGGATGATCAAACACCGAGCGGAAGAGGAGGGTGAACCGCTCGTAGAACTCGACCTCGGGTCCACCCGTTTCCCAGACCGCGGCACCCCAGTCCAGGGCCCGTCCGGTCAGTGCCGAAATGACTGTGACAACCCTGTCACACCCGAAGACAGCCTCGGCGTAGCGAGCGAGGTACAGGTCGCATTGCAGAAGGTATCCCTTGCATCTCGCTGGCGCGCCGTCAAAGCTCTCCGGGAGGGACAGGGGTTTCCACGGACCGCCTCAGATGGGACGGAGGCCGGTAGTGGTGGTGTGGGGTCTGGTGCCGGAACTGGTGCTGGAGACTGGAGGGATTGCACATTCCCCTCCAAACGCAGGATGGTTAACAGCACGCTGTCCATGGCACTGCCGAGTCTGGAGAGACAGTCCTCGTGATGCTGGACTGTCTCTACGATGGTCGCCAGCTCGGCCTTTCCTGCTGTCTCCAGTTTGGAGGTTGATTATTCTGTCACGTTGTATAATGGTAGAAGACAGGCGCAGGAATACGTAATAGTTTTTTTTATTTCTCTACACAACATAAGGTACAGTTGAAGTTGGAAGTTTACATACACTTAGGTTGGAGTCATTAAAACTCGTTTTTCAACCACTCCACAAATCTCTTGTTAACAAACTATAGTTTTGGCAAGTCGGTTAAGACATCTACTTTGTGCATGACACAAATAATTTTTCCAACAATTGTTTACAGACAGATTATTTCACTTATAATTCACTGTATCACAATTCCAGTGGGTCAGGAGTTTACATACACTAAGGTGACTGTGCCTTTAAACAGCTTGGAAAATTCCAGAAAATGATGTCATGGCTTTAGAAGCTTCTGATAGGCTAATTGACATCATTTGAGTCAATTGGAGGTGTACCTGTGGATGTATTTCAAGGCCTACCTTCAAACTCAGTGCCTCTTTGCTTGACATCATGGGAAAATTAAAAGAAATCAGCCAAGACCTCCACAAGTCTGGTTCATCCTTGGGAGCAATTTCCAAACGCCTGAAGGTACCACGTTCATCTGTACAAACAATAGTACGCAAGTATAAACACCATGGGACCACGCAGCCGTCAGACCGCTCAGGAAGGAGACGCGTTCTGTCTCCTAGGGATGAACGTACTTTGGTGCGAAAAGTGCAAATCAATCCCAGAAGAACAGCAAAGAACCTTGTGAAGATGCTGGAGGAAACAGGTACAAAAGTATCTATATCCAAAGTAAGAAGAGTCCTATATTAACATAACCTGAAAGGCCGCTCAGCAAGGAAGAAGCCACTGCTCCAAAACCGCCATAAAAAAGCCAGACTACGGTTTGCAACTGCACATGGGGACAAAGATCGTACTTTTTGGAGAAATGTCCTCTGGTCTGATGAAACAAAAATAGAACTGTTTGGCCATAATGACCATCGTTATGTTTGGAGGAAAAAAGGGGTTACTTGCAAGCCGAAGAACACCATCCCAACCGTGAAGCACGGGGGTGGCAGCATCATGCTGTGGGGGTGCTTTGCTGCAGGAGGGACTGGTGCACTTCACAAAATAGATGGCATCATGAGGAAGGAAAATTATGTGGATATATTGAAGCAACATCTCAAGACATCAGTCAGGAAGTTAAAGCTTGGTCGCAAATGGGTCTTCCAAATGGACAATGACCCCAAGCATACTTCCAAAGTTGTGGCAAAATGGCTTAAGGACAACAAAGTCAAGGTATTGGAGTGGCCATCACAAAGCCCTGACCTCAATCCTATAGAAAATGTGTGGGCAGAACTGAAAAAGCGTATGCGAGCAAGGAGGCCTACTAACCTGACTCAGTTACACCAACTCTGTTAGGAGGAATGGGCCAAAATTCATTCAGCTTATTGTGGGAAGCTTGTGGAAGGCTACCCGGAACGTTTGACCCAAGTTAAACAATTTAAAGGCAATGCTAACAGAGTGCACGTATATCCACATAATAATCAGGGGGAATGGGAACCAGGTGTGCATAATGAGACAAGACAGTCCGGGGTTGGTGATAATGATCCAGGTCAGTGACGCCTAGAAGGCCGGTGAAGTAGACCTCTGGAGCTGGTGAACGGAATGAGCAGCAGTACCGGGGGGAGCCGTGACATCAACGTTGTGAACAGAGTGCCCCATGGTGACGCTGGGGTTATGGTATGTGCAGGCATAAGCTACGGACAACGAACACAATTGCATTTTATCGTTGGCAATTTGAATTAGATATCGTGATGTGATCCTGTGGCCCATTGTTGTGCCATTCATCCGCTGCCATCACGTTTCAGCATAATAATGCACGGCTCCATGTCGCAAAGATCTGTACACAATTCCTGTAAGCTGAAAATGTCCCAGTTCTTCCATGGCCTGAATACTCAGACATGTCACCCATTGAGCATGTTTGGGATGCTCTGAATCAACGTGTACGACAGCGTGTTCCAGTTCCTCCCAATATCCAGCAACTTCGCACAGGAGTGGTACAATATTCCACAGGCCACAATCAACAGCCTGATCAACTCTATGCGAAGGAGATGTGTCGCACTGCATGAGGCAAATAGTGGTCACACCAGATACTAACTGGTTTTCTGATCCACGCCCCCACCTTTTTTTTAAGGTATCTGTGAACAATCCAAAATCCATAAATTAGGGCCTAATTTATTTATTTAAATTGACTGATTACCTTTAATGAACTGTAACTCAGTCAAATCTTTTAAATTGTTGCGTGTTACGTTTAAGTTTTTGTTTAGTATAAATGACCCATCAACTTCATGCTCGGTACTGACAAATTACTGATGATTGGCTGAAAGAAATTGATAGTAAGAAGATTGTGGGAGCTGTTTTGCTAGACTTCAGTGCTGCTTTTGATATCATTGATCATAACCTATTGCTGAAAAAACGTAGGTGTTATGGATTTGCATCCTCTGCCTTATCATGGATTGAGATGACCTAATAGAACACAGAGTGTGGTGTACCGCAGGGCAGCCGGCTTGGGACATTATTGTTTTCTGTTTTTACTAATGACCTTCCACTGACCTTGAATAAAGCTTGTGTGTCTATGTACGCTGACAACTCTGGTGCTATCTAAAAAACTCAAAAACTAAAAGCATCGTTTTTTAGATAAATCACTTGCTCAACCCTATACCTCATCTAGATCTATTATTGAATAATGTGGCGATTGAGCAAGTTGAGGAGACTAAACTGCTGGGTGTAACCCTAGATAGCAAGCTGTCATGGTCAAAACATATAGACTCAATGGTTGCTAAAATGGGAAGAGGTCTGTCCATGATAAGGCGTTGCTGTGCTTTTTTGACATCTCAGTCAACCAGACAGGCCCTAGTTTTGTCGCACCTGAACTACTGCCCAATTGTGTGGTCATGTGCGGCAAAGAGGTACATAGGTAAATTGCAGTTGGTCCAGAACAGAGCCACACGTATTGCATGTACACAGAGGGCGAATGTCAGTAATATGCATGTCAATCTCTCCTGGCTCAAAGTTGAGGAGAGATTGACTGCATCACTATTGGTCTTTGTGCGAGGTGTTGAAGGTACCGAACTGTCTGTTCAAGCAGTTAGCACACAGTTCGGACTCATCGGTACAACACAAGACATGCAATCAGAGGTATCTTCACAGTCCTCAGGTCCAGAACAGAGGCCGGAAAAAGCACAGTATTAAATTGAGCCATGACTACATGGAACTCTCTGCCACCCCAGGTAACTCAAGCTAGCAATAAAAACAGATCAAAGAACACCTTACGGCACAACGGGGACTGTGAAGAGAGAGACATTTTTACATATTTTGGTTGTCATTTGCACTGTATTATTTATTGTATTATGTAGGTGGGGGGCCTTGCACGAATCCTTGGCTTGTGTGAGCCGGAACAGCTCATAGGGCAGTAGGCATCTCCTGTTTCTGAAGCGTGAGGCAGAGGCTGGAGTTAATGTAGTGTTATGTATATTATATACAGTGGGGGAAAAAAGTATTTAGTCAGCCACCAATTGTGCAAGTTCTCCCACTTAAAAAGATGAGAGAGGCCTGTAATTTTCATCATAGGTACACGTCAACTATGACAGACAAATTGAGAAAAAAAATCCAGAAAATCACATTGTAGGATTTTTTATGAATTTATTTGCAAATTATGGTGGAAAATAAGTATTTGGTCACCTACAAACAAGCAAGATTTCTGGCTCTCACAGACCTGTAACTTCTTCTTTAAGAGGCTCCTCTGTCCTCCACTCGTTACCTGTATTAATGGCACCTGTTTGAACTTGTTATCAGTATAAAAGACACCTGTCCACAACCTCAAACAGTCACACTCCAAACTCCACTATGGCCAAGACCAAAGAGCTGTCAAAGGACACCAGAAACAAAATTGTAGACCTGCACCAGGCTGGGAAGACTGAATCTGCAATAGGTAAGCAGCTTGGTTTGAAGAAATCAACTGTGGGAGCAATTATTAGGAAATGGAAGACATACAAGACCACTGATAATCTCCCTCGATCTGGGGCTCCACGCAAGATCTCACCCCGTGGGGTCAAAATGATCACAAGAACGGTGAGCAAAAATCCCAGAACCACACGGGGGGACCTAGTGAATGACCTGCAGAGAGCTGGGATCAAAGTAACAAAGCCTACCATCAGTAACACACTACGCCGCCAGGGACTCAAATCCTGCAGTGCCAGACGTGTCCCCCTGCTTAAGCCAGTACATGTCCAGGCCCGTCTGAAATTTGCTAGAGTGCATTTGGATGATCCAGAAGAGGATTGGGAGAATGTCATATGGTCAGATGAAACCAAAATATAACTTTTTGGTAAAAACTCAACTCGTCGTGTTTGGAGGACAAAGAATGCTGAGTTGCATCCAAAGAACACCATACCTACTGTGAAGCATGGGGGTGGAAACATCATGCTTTGGGGCTGTTTTTCTGCAAAGGGACCAGGACGACTGATCCGTGTAAAGGAAAGAATGAATGGGGCCATGTATCGTGAGATTTTGAGTGAAAACCTCCTTCCATCAGCAAGGGCATTGAAGATGAAACGTGGCTGGGTCTTTCAGCATGACAATGATCCCAAACACACCGCCCGGGCAACGAAGGAGTGGCTTCGTAAGAAGCATTTCAAGGTCCTGGAGTGGCCTAGCCAGTCTCCAGATCTCAACCCTATAGAAAATCTTTGGAGGGAGTTGAAAGTCCGTGTTGCCCAGCGACAGACCCAAAACATCACTGCTCTAGAGGAGATCTGCATGGAGGAATGGGCCAAAATACCAGCAACAGTGTGTGAAAACCTTGTGAAGACTTACAGAAAACGTTTGACCTGTGTCATTGCCAACAAAGGGTATATAACAAAGTATTGAGAAACTTTTGTTATTGACCAAATACTTATTTTCCACCATAATTTGCAAATAAATTCATTAAAAATCCTACAACGTGATTTTCTGGATTTTTTTTCCTCAATTTTCTGTCATAGTTGACGTGTACCTATGATGAAAATTACATGCCTCTCTCATCTTTTTAAGTGGGAGAATTTGCACAATTGGTGGCTGACTAAATACTTTTTTTCCCCACTGTATATTATGTATTTTATTTGTTGTATTTTGTTTCCTGTTTGGACCCCAGGAAGAGTAGTCGCTGCCTTGGTAGTGGCTAATTGGGGATCCCCAAAAAATTATACTAATGAATGATGGAGATCAATTGGTTTTTCTGTCGATTTAAGGTACTTCAAAATCTTTTTCCATTGTGTTTTATGTTTGTTTGGTAATATAACTTATTTTTGTTAAGTTTGGTCACAACATTTCTCAATATAGTGTCAACCAATCAGCTGAGCAGCCTGAATTGTTTGCCACCTCTTTTGCATCATTTCTTTGAACCATACAATTTTTCAATTCATCATCAATCCAGGGGGCTCTAACAGTTCACAGTTAGTTTCTTAACAGGTTCATGCTTGTCAACAATTTGCATGAATAATTGTACAAATACTTCCAGTGCTGCATCTGGATTCACTTCCTCATACACAGACCAACATAAATGTTTTACATCTTCAACAAAAGAGTCCAGAGAAAACATTTTGTATAATCACTTAAATTATTTTAGGCCCAACCTTTGGCTTTCCTTGTTATCGGCACAATATTATGGTCACTACAGCCAATGGGAACTGATATTGCTTTGGAGCAAGGTTCTGCAGCATTAGTGAAGATATGATCAATACAAGTGGATGTCACAGATCCAACACTATTGGTATGCAGTCTAGTTGGTTGAGTGATAACCTGGGTCATATTACAGGCATTAGTCACAGTTAGAAGCTTCCAGTTGAGAGGACAGCTAGTTGCTAACCAGTCAATGTTCAGGTCACCCAGAAAATAGACCTCTGTTAACATCACACACATTATCAAGCACACAAATAATGCATATAATGACTGTTAGCACTTGGTGGATAGCACCACAAAAGAAGAGGCTTAAGGTGAGGGAGGTTAAATTGCAACCACAACACTTCAACAACATTTGACATGAGATCCTCTCCAAGCTTTACAGGAATATGGCTCGGCACATACTGTATACAGCAACACCTCCCCCATAGGCATTATTGTATTTTCTGTAGTTGTTATATCCTTGTATTGCTATTTCTGTATCATGAAAGGAATTATCTAAGTGAGTTTCATAAATGGTCAGTATATTAATGTTATCCGATGTTTCCTGGGTATTGTAGTGTATTAAGATTATGACTTTGATAAGGTTTCAAGTGGAACCTGAGAGGATGTTTATTTAGTTTCAAAGAGAGCCGTTTTTAGGGTGACGCCCCATAGAAGACAGGGGATTGGACAGTAGAGGGAGCAACCCATATTTTGGGGAATATTATAAATACTGGATGGAGACAAAGAAGACCAGAGCAGACATTGTAATTTGGAGGACACTGCTCTCCGGGTGATCATGACATCCGTAAACTTATGCTGAAATCTTGTGATATGAATAAAACGTATGATCAAAGTTCAGTATGGGCGGACTCCTTTGTTTAACAGCAATAATTAGCAACATTGACTCGACACTACAGTATCTTATTGGAGATATACACTACCAGTCAAAAGTTTGGACACACCTACTTATTCAAGGGTTTTTCTTTATTTTTACTATTTCTTACATTGTAGAATAATAGTGAAGACATCATGTAGTAACCACAAAAGTGTTAAACCAATCAAAATATATTTTAGATTTGTCACGACTCCCTCTGAAGCTGACTCCTTCTACTCACCCATCACAGAATCACACACCCGCAATGGAGTCAGCAGGAGAGGAACACATGCCTGGGGTCGTAGCACGGGTCCGGGAGCATTTGACGATGCTAGCCAGCTTGGGAGAAGCGATGGATCGGGTTCTCCAGGTCGTCCAACGCCTGAAGGGGAGAGGACCCGATCTGTCGGGACCAGCTGACCGACCGGATCCACCCACACCCCAGCACCCAGAGGGATCCATATATCCCGACCATGGGATTTCGACGGGACAACTGCTCTCTGCCAGGGATTCCTCCTACAACTGGAGTTGTATTATTCAAACATCAGCCCGGCTCCATCGGAGCGGGATAAGGTGTCCGCCCTCGTCTCCTGCCTCTCGGGGAAAGCCCTGGAGTGGGCCAACGCGGTCTGGAGTGAAGGAGGAGCCGTGTTGGACAACTACGGGGAGTTCGCTCGCCTCTTTCGGGCAGTCTTCGATCACCAGCCCGAAGGTAGAGAGGCGGGAGAGCGGCTCGTCCACCTGAGGCAGGGGACGAGGACCACGCAGGACTTCGCCCTGGAGTTTTGGATTCTAGCGGCTGGGTCCGGGTGGAACGAACGGGCCCTCATCGACTACTTCCGGTGCCATCTACGAGAGGACGTCCGAAGGGAGCTAGCCTGCCAGGACACCATGTTCATGTTGTCATTTAATCAACTGGTGGACATGGCCATCCGGTTGGACAACCTGCTGGCTGCTCGAGGACATCCTGGAAGGGGCCTGCCTGTTCCACACCCCACCAACCCGGATCAGGAGCTGATGGAGCTGGGTGGAGCGGCGATCCGGGAGAGTGAAGGAAGATGTACTGTCACGGCTGTACGACCCAGAGGAGAGGCCTATAGACAACACCGCCATACTCCCGGCCTCCTGCATTGTGGCGCCGGTAGTATGGGCGATGGACGCGGACATAGAGCGGGCGTTACGCACAGAGCCATCTCCACATCAGTGTCCAGCTGGGCTGCAGTATGTGCCTTCTCCTGTCCGCGACCGTCTGATCTAATGGGCACACACGTCCCCCTCCTCTAGTCACCCAGGTATCGGTCGTACAGTGCGCTGCCTGACCGGAAAGTACTGGTGGCCTACCTTGGCTAAGGACGTGAGGGTGTATGTCTCCTCCTGCATGGTGCGCCCAGAGTAAGGCACCTAGGTACCTCCCAGGGGGTAAGTTACAACCCTTACCAGTTCCACAACGGCCATGGTCCCACTTGAGTATTGACTTTGTTACTGATCTTCCCCTCTCTCAAGGTAACACCACCATCCTGGTCGTTGTGGACCGCTTTTCCAAAGCCTGTTCATGGAACTTCTGGGGGTCTCGGTCAGCCTGACCTCTGGTTTTCACCCCAAGTGTAATGGCAGGTCGAATGGGTGAATCAGGATGTGTGTAGGTTCCTGCGGTTCTACTGCCAGGACTGGCCGGGGGAGTGGTCGGTGTTTTTGCCATGGGCCGAATATGCCCAGAACTCTCTCCGCCACTCCTCCACTAACCTAACGCCATTTCAATGTGTTTTAGGTTATCAGCCGGTTCTGGCACTGTGGCATCCGAGCCAGAACGAGGCTCCTGCGGTGGACAACTGGGTTCGGCACACGGAGGAGACGTGGAACGCTGCTCACGTCCATGATGTTCTTACTGTGGAATGCAGAGTTTGATTTTTGCCAGGCATAATGGGACCCATCTCGTCCAAAAAGTTGACTCAAGTTTGCCAAAAAGCACCTGGATGATCATCAAGACTCTTGGAAGAACGTTCTATGGACAGATGATTCAAAAGTATAACTTTTTGGATGACATGGTTCCAGTAATGCCTGGCGAAAACCAAACTCTGCATTCAACAGTAAGAACATCATACCAAAGGTCAAGCATGGTGGTGGTGGTGTGATGGTTTGGGGATGCTTTGCTGCCTCAGGACCTGGACGACTTGCCTTAATAGAAGGAACCATGAATTCTGCTCTGTATCAGAGAATTCTACAGGAGAATGTCAGACCATCCGTCTGTGAGCTGAAGCTGTCACGGATTCTGCCGAGGCTGCTCCTCCTCCTTGCTCGGGCAGGCTTCGGCGTTCGTCGTCCCCGGAGTACTAGCTGCTGCCGATCGATGTTTCTGTGTTTGTCTAGGTTAGTCTGTATTGTTTACACCTGTTCCCCATTATGTTTGATTGTATGCCATATATTTACCCCTGTCTCTCATTTGGATTTTGTGTGTGATTGTTTCTTTGTGACGTGTGTCGTTGGTGAGCAGGTTAGTTCCTCCCTGTGTGGAGGTATTCTGTTTCGTGTTCTTTGCATTCTGAGTAAAGTACGTTTCCGAGAGTTCTGTGTCCTGCGCCTGACTTCTTCCACCGCATTTCACTGACATTCGTGACAGAAGCTGAAGCGCAGCTGGGTCATGCAGCAAGACAATGATCCAAAACACACAATCAAGTCTACATGAAAATTGCTAAAAAGCAACAAATTGGAAGTTTTGTAATGGCCTAGTCAAAGTCCAGACCTAATCCCAATTGAGATGTTGTGGCAGGACTTGAAACGAGCAGTTCATACTTGAAAACCCACACGTCACTGAGTTAAAGCAGTTCTGCATGGAAGAGTGGGCCAAAATTCCTCCACAGCGACGTGAGAGACTGATCAACAACTACAGGAAGCATTTGGTTGGAGTCATTGCAGCTAAAGGTGGCACAACCAGTTATTGAGTGTAAGGGGGCAATTACTTTTTCACACAGGGGAATTGGGTGTTGCATAACTTTGTTTATGAAATAAATATGTAATTGTTGTGTTATTTGTTCACTTATGTTCCCTTTATCTAATATTAGGTTTTGGTTGAAGATCTGATAACATTCAGTATCACAAATATGCAAAAGTAGAGAAAATTAGAAAGGGGGCAAATACTTTTTCATAGCACTGTACATAAAAATAAATGCTTAACATCATGACATCATCCAAGAAAATACACTGATTCATGAATTTCTAAGTTACATGTAAACTACAATATAGGTATATGAATATATCCCAATAAAAACGTAATTCTTCACTTTCTTGATTCAGAGGAACCCCAAGCTTTTCTCTGGTCACTTGGGGCGCTATCTGACCGACTGAAGTTCCCGTTTCCACATTTTCAATCCTGTAAACCTTATATTCAACGTTATACAATTCCCACATCACATTCCCAAATCCTCAATCAACATTATCAATGGACTCTACATTTGAATAAGATGATATAGATGAAGAATTTGTACTTGCATGAATATTGATACATCTCTAGCTGTAATCACTGGCATGTTAGTAATCGTTTGTACAGATCTCAAAATCAATCCCCGAAATATGGGAAAACAACACCCCATAACTATGGCTACAATAATTACTATGGCCACTAAGGGACCTACAATGCTTGCCATCCATGTTCCTATTGAATTACCACTACAAAACCTTGAAAAGACTTCAACAGCGTTCAAATTGCTATATCCCCCCAATATTTTTGCATCCCTATTCGTATTCCTTATTCCATCCTGTATTTCTCTTAATATTTCCCATAGCCTTAGTTAAATTCCCAAGACCTTCCTGATTCTGATGGCAAGTATGCCCAACATGTATCTCCTCCTACAATCACACACACACACCCTTGAGCTGCTGTATTAGCATCCAATGCTATGCGAGTATCAATTGCATATTGTCTAATGAGTGCCATTTCAGATCAACACCTCCAAATACTTCAAATGTATATAGTGACTAATACAGTGGGGGGGAAAAGTATTTAGTCAGCCACCAATTGTGCAAGTTCTCCCACTTAAAAAGATGAGAGAGGCCTGTTTTTCATCATAGGTACACGTCAACTATGACAGACAAAATGAGAATTTTTTTTCCAGAAAATCATATTGTAGGATTTTTAATGAATTTATTTGCAAATTATAGTGGAAAATAAGTATTTGGTCAATAACAAAAGTTTCTCAATACTTTGTTATATACCCTTTGTTGGCAATGACACAGGTCAAACGTTTTCTGTAAGTCTTCACAAGGTTTTCACACACTGTTGCTGGTATTTTGGCCCATTCCTCCATGCAGATCTCCTCTAGAGCAGTGATGTTTTGGGGCTGTCGCTGGGCAACACGGACTTTCAACTCCCTCCAAAGATTTTCTTTGGGGTTGAGATCTGGAGACTGGCTAGGCCACTCCAGGACCTTGAAATGCTTCTTACGAAGCCACTCCTTCGTTGCCCGGGCGGTGTGTTTGGGATCATTGTCATGCTGAAAGACCCAGCCACGTTTCATCTTCAATATCCTTGCTGATGGAAGGAGGTTTTCACTCAAAATCTCACGATACATGGCCCCATTCATTCTTTCCTTTACACGAATCAGTTGTCCTGGTCCCTTTGCAGAAAAACAGCCCCAAAGCATGATGTTTCCACCCCCATGCTTCACAGTAGGTATGGTGTTCTTTGGATGCAACTCAGCATTCTTTGTCCTCCAAACACGACGAGTTGAGTTTTTACCAAAATGTTCTATTTTGGTTTCATCTGTCCATATGACATTCTCCCAATCCTCTTCTGGATCATCCAAATGCACTCTAGCAAACTTCAGACGGGCCTGGACATGTACTGGCTTAAGCAGGGGGACACGTCTGGCACTACAGGATTTAAGTCCCTGGCGGCGTAGTGTGTTACTGATGGTAGGCTTTGTTACTTTGGTCCCAGCTCTCTGCAGGTCATTCACTAGGTCCCCCCGTGTGGTTCTGGGATTTTTGCTCACCGTTCTTGTGTTCATTTTGACCCCACGGGGTGAGATCTTGCGTGGAGCCCCAGATCGAGGGAGATTATCAGTGGTCTTGTATGTCTTCCATTTCCTAATAATTGCTCCCACTGTTGATTTCTTCAAACCAAGCTGCTTACCTATTGCAGATTCAGTCTTCCCAGCCTGGTGCAGGTCTACAATTTTGTTTCTGGTGTCCTTTGACAGCTCTTTGGTCTTGGCCATAGTGGAGTTTGGAGTGTGACTGTTTGAGGTTGTGGACAGGTGTCTTTTATACTGATAACAAGTTCAAACAGGTGCCATTAATACAGGTAACGAGTGGAGGACAGAGGAGCCTCTTAAAGAAGAAGTTACAGGTCTGTGAGAGCCAGAAATCTTGCTTGTTTGTAGGTGACCAAATACTTATTATCCACCATAATTTGCAAATAAATTCATAAAAAATCCTACAATGTGATTTTCTGGAATTTCTTTTCTCAATTTGTCTGTCATAGTTGACGTGTACCTATGATGAAAATTACAGGCCTCTCTCATCTTTTTAAGTGGGAGAACTTGCACAATTGGTGGCTGACTAAATACTTTTTTTCCCCACTGTATGTGAATACGGTAACCTGAAAATCAACATGTTCCTGATATCAGGCACAATCCTTGCATCAACCTTACATGTTTCAAACAGCAATATTCCAAAATGTATACTTGTGATAAATCATATAAGTGTATCCTAACACATTATAATTCATGTAGCATTGTTTTAACCATAATATCTATTTAAGACATTTATCTTATGATTGTATACACAATACCATGGCATGTTGAGAATAGTGTCAACATCTTTAGTTCACATAACGTATTTACCCATATCACCATTAGTATAACAATCAAAATAATCAATATGAATATCTAATACATTAATTGCAGTGTCAACTTACTGAAATCACTCAGTCATCTTATAAATCATAACCAAAATTAAATTAATTATCCAACACAAATTTAGATTGACAATTCTTAGTGGTCCTATCACTCAAAGTTAAAACCCTCAACTTAGCACCCATTGACACTGTCAGAATGTATACTCATATTAACATACAGTATAACTATCCATAATTCTAGTATTACCTTCCTCATCATGAAAATAACTACAGATCATTATCACAATGCATTCTTAGTCCAAATTACTATACATTTAGCAGTGTATATACCTCCTACATCAACTTCATACCCAAATTCTCAAATTTAGAGAAGTCCAAATCAATTATGGACCCTGCTGACCAACCCAGTCCTCCCCCAGCACTCAATCTTCTGGCGTTTCTTCATTATGTTCTTCAGACAGCTTCATAGTTCAACTTGAATTGCCCATAACAATGTCCCAATTTCAACGTCTCATCCATTTTCCAACCAGTATACCAACAACATGAGAAATGTTGTATTTTAACATATCTCTCTACATGCCCCCTCCACGTGGACTCCTTTCCCACAGCCGAGAGACAAGCATGAGATAAAAGACAGTTGATATCTTCGATTGGATGCTGTACACCTGTTGCAGGTAGAAGTGGTGCTGTACAGGACCGTCTTCAACGCCTTTGTTGCTCATCTTCAGCCGGTTTCGAAGTTTTTTTTTAGGTTCACACCGTTCTTGACCGAATTATCCCTGCTATGCATTCCAGACACCATCTGCAGTTACCAGAGGACAGATCATAACAGTTTAGCTGAGTTCATTTCTAATCCAAGAAATCCATATAAGCATTGACTATATGACAAATGATTATGTTTTACCAATTATCCTTAATACCAATTTCTAATATACTCTCCTTATCACCCTGTCGAATCAGCCAGAGCACGTAGCTCATCAGTAGCATTCCCATTGCCATTGTCTCCCATCTCCCGATTCTGATCATCCCCAGCATTCTCATCTCCCTCATCTCTAGGTTGTCGGTTTCCTCATGGGACTTTGGTACGGTGGTTTAGATGATATCAGGTCGATCTCCCCTCTATCCGTACAGCCGTTGGTGTAGTCTGGATGACGATGTATGGTCCCTTTAGCTCTGAACCTTCTTCCTTCACTAGGGTCTTGGATCAGGCAGAGTCCCTCTCAATTCACCAACATCGATCTGCGGAGAGTGTCCTTCTGGCAGCATACCAATAGGGAAGCTGAGAGTCACTACTGCAAAGACACACAGACACATACAGACACAAAATAAAATAACGCTACCCAATGGCGAGGCCATCTTCCTCTTCTGGGGTTGGAACTCTCCTACAGTGAGACACATGGATCTAGGTATCTGTCTCTGCTTTCCCCATCATTGAGGTAGTCAGCAACGCCTGGTCCGCAACTCTCCACCTAGAGTCTGTCCAGCTCTTACTTCTGTAATCTTTTACCGCCACAAAGCCTCAAGGGTGCAGAAAATGCCCATATTTGCCTTCACCCGTGGGAAGAAAGTCTTAAGAACATTGTAAGGTGAGACACAGTATGCTACTGTACCATGTCTTCTCCTCAGTCAGGAGAAGCCTTGAGATTAGGAAGTGCACATCCTTAAAGCCCGTTGTAGTCCACTAGTTTCAGACACAGGCCTTCCCCCCTTTGGACACATGACTCACATCGTGATTCATGTGTTCAAAAAACAAAACAACAACATTGCGTGTTAAACCAAAATAATAAATGAAATTAAAATGACAACCTTTGATAATACCTTAACTTAATTGTATCCCATAAGGTAATTCAAGGAATATTAAAATTGACTAGCGACAGGTTTCCCTCATTCAGGACTAGCTCTCTCACTCTGTCCATGTCATTGTCCGAATCATATATATAGGACTATTGCTAAATTATAAACTTCTTCCTAATTATCACTATTACAAATAACCCTCAACTCTGTATAATAAATTACCTTAAATTCATCATCGTATCTCTCTCGGCTTTTCAGTGTGGGTGATCAAATCATACTAGAAAGTCAGGACAGAGGTCAGAGGTCAATCAAACCCTTAAAATAAGTGTTTCATTCTATAGTAGACTAATCATTAACAACAGTCAAAAAATTTCATACATTTTGTATCCCAAGTGTACAGTAAGTCCTCATTACATTTCTTCTCAAAAGAAATCATGTGTTTACCCAAAACTCAATCAGAAAACAAAAACTTCAGAAAATTCAGTGTGTGCCCCTTTAAGACTTATCATCTCTAACCCCTGAAAACCCCCTAAAATCAAAATCAAAACCCTATATAAACATCATACTAGGTGGGTTGTGTGTGGTTATTTGAAAAAATCATATAGTCAAACAAAAATGGCCAGGCCTTATTTAATTTGGTAGCTCCCTCTTATGACCTAATTACATTTTACATTTTAGTCATTTAGCAGACGCTCTTATCCAGAGCGACTTACAGTTAGTGAGTGCATACATAAAAACAATTTAAAAAATAAAATAAAATCTTCATACTAATCCGTATATCTTCATACTTAGCAAACTGACGAATGTAACTAACATCTCTTCCCAAGACCACATACACAGGAACATCTGTAAAAGATAATGAAAGGCCTTTTCTCCTGTTAAAGAAAGTTTACAAATTGTTAACATTTACTCGTAATCATCAACAAGCATGGCAACGATAATTCCACTGTCTTCCCTTAACTCATTAATCGTTTGTTTCAATTTAATTCCTCGTGACTACTCCAGAAGAAGATGACATACAATCTCTCAAAAGATGAAAACCACTCAAGGTTCTCTGAGTTTACAATGAATACTTTTAATTGATTACCCTTTAGACTTCATTCTCTGTAATTCTCACAATGATTATTCAATCCCAAAATCGGCTCCATTTGATCCCATATCAAATTATCCTAGTATCGTTACTTGATCAACAACTTAGGAAATATCTGTTTCCACTTATATTGTTCCTGTCACCCCTCTAAATGTCATATTTTATTCATTCACCAATATAATCAATTACTCCGCATAAGGAATAATTTATATTTAATCCCAGGCATCTATTAAAAAAGTTGTTTCAGACGTTGTCTCCTACGTCTTCCTTACCACACATACTGTAGGGGACTTCCACCAATCCTGCAAAATAATCCTACTCAAGACACATCAGATAATACCACGTTTCATTAAGTGGAATATACACCTATAAAATAACAAACCCATAACCCCTTTCCGGTAATGTAATCATCGCAACCTGTGCATTGATGTATTAAAATAGAAACCTATTGTTTAATAAATCCAGAACCTACAAAAATGTGTACTTCCCCATCAGCGTAATAGTCAAAACTACCTCCCATTGTTCAACGAACCAGAAACAGATTATCGTTTTTAGAATTCATGAACTGTCTACATTACTCACTGGTGTTACGCAAACTATATAATTGAATAATAATAATTAAAAATTGTCAAAGAACATTTCCTAATCAACTATTCAGATCTCTGCTTCACATTACCCCCTGCGTCCTTTACATCCCAATATAGCCCAGCGAGCACGACTCTCTTTCACCCGCGGACTAAATCATGGCATTAGTAAATTATATCCACAAACCACTACTACCTAATAACATAGTTACATTCACATTACTAGAAGGCATTATTTTAATACCAGTCTACTCAAACGATCCAATTCGACATGTCTCATTTCCCAATTAACCTACTTTCCTTTCAACCCAGAAAAGCTGTTACAATCTATATTATTCTCTACCTCTCTGTCTTTCCATCCAATGCTACTTTAGCAGGTGACATATTATTGTTAAATTATAGTCAAAACATCTATTCACAGGGAGGGCACTTTAATTACTATGTTATCCTAGGCCGTCATGGGTTGGTAGGACAATCCCTTTCGTATAATCTAATCAATGCATCCAGTGATCCGGGTCAACAGCATCAATGTAACAGTTTTGCTTCTGTCTCTCTCCTCGCCCCTACCTGGGCTTGAACCAGGGACCCTCTGCACACATCGACAACAGTCACCCTCGAAGCACCGTTACCCATCGGTACACAAAAGCCGCGGCCCTTGCAAGGGAAACAACTACTTCAAGGTCTCGGAGCGAGTGACGTCACCAATTGATATGCTACTAGTTTGCACCGCTAAGTAGCTAGCCATTTCACACCGGTTACACTCACCCCCCTTTGAGCTTGTCCTTTTCCGCAGCAACCAGTGATCCCACTACACCAAACTTAACCCATTATGTCCCTTACAGCTCGCACGAGTTCAGCGAGCACCACTCGCTAACACCCGCAGACAAAAAAAAATGGAAACTCTTCCATTCTTCCTAGTAGACAAAAATAAAACCAATTCTCAAACAGCATTCTGCGTTTACCTCTATCGTAGGGTTAAAAATTAACTTGACAACTTTCACAATCCTAGATTGCTGTTGTAGCTTCATGTTTTGGTTCCGTGTCTCTGTTACGATATTGGGTCAGTCATATTTCTGTATATCAGCTAAATGTTTCTGTATTCCTCAGTTAATGGTATATTTCATACTCTGCTTCTTTCCAACACTGCTTTTTTTTATCCCTGGTGTTTTTAATACCATTTTTATTATCTTTGTCCCCTTGCTTCACTTCCCATTAAGATAACACACTCGCTTCCCTGTGCTTCGGCACTATCCTATTATTTTCCCCTGTTATCAACTAAGATCATAGCCACAGCTCTTATGGAACCACCAATCCGCCATTATTAGAAGTCAGCAGGTCTAGGTAACTGTCCTTTATGATTAGGCTACAGGAAACAAACCAAACACTTGCTGTAGTTGACAAGCATATATGCAATTTGTATCGATAGTATTAATATTAAATTTAGTTATTTAAATTCCGACTCCATTCACAGTAGTTTAAGCTAGCAAACCATTTAGGCAACTCAAAAAATGACTACCTCGAAATCATCTTGCTATTCCGATGGCATAAGTGAGTCTTTCAATTTGAACCAAGCACGCTGCTAAATCGTCCATTCTACATCACCAAACCAAACACTTGCTGCAGTATCTGTCTCAGCATACCAACAGTTGAATTACACTCAGAAACCCAGATTTTCCTATGCCATTGCCCCAATGCTATTAAAATGACAAAGAAATCCCACAAATAGCCCAATTACATTGGTTGGTCATCTTAACATCTGGCACATAATGAAATTCCTTCACTTCCTCACTATAGCTCCTCAATAATAATTAGTTTAATGGAAACCCTAAATTGGCTTTGTACTATGTTATAAGTTATGTCTATAAATGGGCAGTTTATTTCTTAAACCTTATCTCTATCACATGATCCATAAACTCCGAAAACGTTTATTTACTGTTTCTCACACCCAACGTATGTCTATGTTTTGGTGATGAAGTTAATATATAAATATTATTCCAATTATTACTTTATGAAATTTCTAGTAATTGCCTACACACACATACAATGAATCATATTTTCATATATTCACATAATCCATATAGAACGTTAGAACTCCTAGGTACTCACATCAAACAATCCCTTCTTTTTTTTTTACGATTCTCAATCGACACAAATCAACTTCTACAAACATACTCCCAGCGGAACCCAAAAAACTGACTGTAGTTTCCAGGACACTGCCCTGCCTGTCATGGGATCCACCCAGAAAATATAGACTTTTCCACTACTCTCTAAAATAACCTCACGGTCTCCATACCACTCCTTGATATTCTATGACCTAATTATGTTATATATAGAAACTTCTTATCCAAACATATATCAAATTATCATATCCATTTCCATAATTTATTATGCACCCTTCATATTAAAATTACTTTCTGCTCTTTGTTCACAAGATGTTGTTCCATTCAATTACTTAACTACGTTAGCTGACTTTTTATCCTTATTAATTATATTTCCAGGCCATCGTGCGCTCATCAAATCGCTTGCTTTATACGCCTCTTTCATATAATCTAAATCCCATTTCGTGATGCTTACGGCGATATTGTCAATGATATATTTTCACGCTATCTGTAATTTATCCCTTTTAAAAATACATTCTTGAAGATACTCATTATCTGTCCATGCTGATACATCACTGAGATGTGGTTCCACATTGTTTTGTATTATTAGTTCATGCAATGTTAGTAAATAAATACTTGAATCAACTCCCCACCTTGATCTTCTTTAAAATGATGTTTTTCTATTTAGTCATGGTGCCATGTTTCAATATGTTACATTGCATCTGCTCATCTCTCTCTCCTGACCATTTTGAGTAATTCACAAAGGACTAATTCTGTACTTCTTTCTATGATGATTTACACATCAAAGGCCTGTGACCTATTCCTTTTATAATGCCTTACACACTAAGGGAATAAAACCCAATCTCTTTATAATGTACTTTAAACATTAAGGGAATTCCTGCGCCCATTCTCTTTTATAATGTACTTCAAACATTAAGGGACTAACACCCACTCTCTTTATAATGCCATTACACATTAAGGGAAGTCCTGCGCCCACTCGTTTGTCCTCTGTTGCTTTTACTCATTACTTCAAACACACCCTATTTTGAATCATAGCACCATGTCATTGTCTAATTTGATATTTCTCCTTACATCTCATTAAATAACTCAATACAACTCATCTATCCCCTTTTAAAATATAGAATTTTAAACGTTCTTTACAGCTCAGCCTTACCACAGATAAGCAGAGTTTAACACAATCTGAATATTGAAACAATGTTGCAAATGTCGGAGAGACAGACAGCAAGGTTTATACAACTCTCCGCTGTTGAAAACTAAACGTTAATCTAAAAGAAATGTGAGATAATGTCTAGATGCTTTTTATAGTGGAGATCAAGTTGATAAATTGCCTGGCAGGGCTGATGAGACAGTGGATTGCACTGTCAGATGGAACAGAGTAAATAGGCATTTTAACATCATAGATTTAGCCAGTGTTAACTTGTGGAACAGACACTGGCTGGTATGCGGTTTTAACCAATCAGCATTCAGGATTAGACCCACCTGTTGTATAATGATAAGTAATGCACAAAAACTCCACTCATTATAAAATCTTCTGTTTCACAATAAAATAAATTATCCTGGAATTCCATTTTACAATTGAAAGAGACTGTTCAAGTGTTTTAGGTTCTGCAATAAATCTTGATTGGACAAACTTTTAGGCATGTTTTAGTTCCCGTAGCCCTTTCCTGCAGTCAAATTACCAAGTGGCCTCATAGTGGAATGTTATTCATGTTTTTAATAATTTCATAATGAATAAACATATATATTTTTTAAGCGCAATAAATCAGGTGTTTCTATGTCAAACAGTTTTGTTATATTTCAGCCTTCTGTGATGTATATAAAGTGTAATATTGGGATATAAACCCCCCCAAAAAATTCAGCTAACTTTAGCCACCGCTAGCTTAAATCAATGGACGTGATGGGGGCATGTTGCATTTACAGTGGGGAAAAAAGTATTTAGTCAGCCACCAATTGTGCAAGTTCTCCCACTTAAAAAGATGAGAGAGGCATGTAATTTCCATCATAGGTACACGTCAACTATGACAGACAAATTGAGAATTTTTTTTCCAGAAAATCACATTGTAGGATTTTTAATGAATTTATTTGCAAATTATGGTGGAAAATAAGTATTTGGTCACCTACAAACAAGCAAGATTTCTGGCTCTCACAGACCTGTAACTTCTTCTTTAAGAGGCTCCTCTGTCCTCCACTCGTTACCTGTATTAATGGCACCTGTTTGAACTTGTTATCAGTATAAAAGACACCTGTCCACAACCTCAAACAGTCACACTCCAAACTCCACTATGGCCAAGACCAAAGAGCTGTCAAAGGACACCAGAAACAAAATTGTAGACCTGCACCAGGCTGGGAAGACTGAATCTGCAATAGGTAAGCAGCTTGGTTTGAAGAAATCAACTGTGGAAGCAATTATTAGGAAATGGAAGACATACAAGACCACTGATAATCTCCCTCGATCTGGGGCTCCACGCAAGATCTCACCCCGTGGGGTCGAAATGATCACAAGAACGGTGAGCAAAAATCCCAGAACCACACGGGGGGACCTAGTGAATGACCTGCAGAGAGCTGGGACCAAAGTAACAAAGCCTACCATCAGTAACACACTACACCGCCAGGGACTCAAATCCTGCAGTGCCAGACGTGTCCCCCTGCTTAAGCCAGTACATGTCCAGGCCCGTCTGAAGTTTGCTAGAGTGCATTTGGATGATCCAGAAGAGGACTGGGAGAATGTCATATGGTCAGATGAAACCAAAATAGAACCTTTTGGTAAAAACTCAACTCGTCGTGTTTGGAGGACAAAGAATGCTCACCATACCTACTGTGAAGCATGGGGGTGGAAACATCATGCTTTGGGGCTGTTTTTCTGCAAAGGGACCAGGACGACTGATCCGTGTAAAGGAAAGAATGAATGGGGCCATGTATCGTGAGATTTTGAGTGAAAACCTCCTTCCATCAGCAAGGGCATTGAAGATGAAACGTGGCTGGGTCTTTCAGCATGACAATGATCCCAAACACACCGCCCGGGCAACGAAGGAGTGGCTTCGGAAGAAGCATTTCAAGGTCCTGGAGTGGCCTAGCCAGTCTCCAGATCTCAACCCCATAGACAATCTTTGGAGGGAGTTGAAAGTCCGTGTTGCCCAGCGACAGCCCCAAAACATCACTGCTCTGGAGGAGATCTGCAAGGAGGAATGGGCCAAAATACCAGCAACAGTGTGTGAAAACCTTGTGAAGACTTACAGAAAACGTTTGACCTGTGTCATTGCCAACAAAGGGTATATAACAAAGTATTGAGAAACTTTTGTTATTGACCAAAATAAATTCATTAAAAATCCTACAATGTGATTTTCTGGATTTTTTTTTCTCAATTTGTCTGTCATAGTTGACGTGTACCTATGATGAAAATTACAGGCCTTTCTCATCTTTTTAAGTGGGAGAACTTGCACAATTGGTGGCTGACTAAATTCTTTTTTCCCCACTGTATATTTTTGTTCAGTGTACATCTCTGCATTTAGCAAAAGAGTGCCATCTGCGCTGCTATTTTAGTTATCAGTTAATTTGACTATTCTCTCATTGATTTCAATTACTTATTTCATCAATTTGAGTTTGGGTTTTCAATATAGTTGTCTAATGTTGGTGGGGCATATTATTCTGTTTTAATGTTACTCCTGAATCACTATGATAAATATAATAGTTTTTCTTGAGTGTATTTTTAACAGAGCTCAGATTTACTTTAAAGTGTAAAGTGTAGGAATAGGCCTACAGGTGAAATCAGTTATTGATACAGCCATGGATACAGACATGGTGGTGTAGCAGGAAGATCAGAATGCCATAACTTTAGGCGACCATTCTGCGACGTCCCAGGGACGTCCTAACGACTCATTATTGTTTGTAGGGTCTAGCCTACTGTCAAAAGCAGATCTATTGGTTACATACTTATGCTATTGTTGAATTTACAATTTTAGGAGTGATGTCTTATGATAGGTATGTTGCTATATGCCATCCACTGCGGTATCACACGATCATGTCCCTGACAAAAGTAATTTACCTTACAGAACTCAGTGTTTATGTCACTTTACTTTTTGATATTCCCTCCCATTCTTAATCCAGCAATATATGGGTTAAGTATTCAAGCCATAAGAGTGAAGCTGTTTAAACTTTGTGATGGTAAGAATAGGATACTGTCAATACAGTAGACAAGGCTGTTGATATGATTTCCAATGTACATGAATCTCAAGTTCATGTATCTCATGTATCTGCAATGTTTGTATTGTGCTGAAGTTATAGTATAGATTACACTGGTTGCACATATAATATATACTGAACAAAAATACAAATGCAACATGCAACAATTTCAATGATTTTACTGCGTTACAGTTTATATAAGGAAATCAGTTAATTGAAATTAATTAATTAGGCCCTAATCTGTGGATTTCACATGACTGGGCAGGGGCGCAGCCATGGGTTGGCCTGGGAGGGCATAGGCCCACCCACTTGGGAGCCAGGCCCACCCACTTTGTGATGGTTAGAATAGGATATTGTCAATACAGTAGACAAAGAAATGTGTGCCTAATGACATTCGGCGATTGCCATTGATTAGGCCTACATTAATTGATGCGTCTTGCTGACAAATTGACCTTTTTTGTAGCCACTCTGGTAGCCTACTCTTTCAGCCGAGGCAATTTTACACACATGAACACACACAGAACAGGTAGCTTACGTTCGATAAAATACACGAGTTGAATCAAAATATGTTTACACCCTAGTTAATGAGTTGTCCATAATTCATAAGTTGAATCCTTGGAGTTTTCACAGATCGTGTGACATAAAACACTACCTTTCTTTCCTTACATTAATTACATTTATAACAGTGTTATTTGTAATTATTAAGCATTTAACAATTTAATTAGAACATTGAACTTAATTACTGCAGTGGGC
Source organism: Coregonus lavaretus (assembly GCF_964263955.1). Classification (NCBI taxonomy): domain Eukaryota; kingdom Metazoa; phylum Chordata; class Actinopteri; order Salmoniformes; family Salmonidae; genus Coregonus; species Coregonus lavaretus. The sequence continues at coordinate 30,656,565 of NC_140002.1, forward strand.
TAAATCAGGGTCACACAGAGTGTTTCATGGTAGTCTTAAACAAATCTACTTTGAAAAAAAAGTATACACCTCACACACATAGTTATGGGCTTGAAATAAAGAAGACACCTGTACCATGTCAGATATATTGTTGAAATGTATTCAAGTTTGAGTTTGCATCCCAATATTACACTTTATATACTGTACATCACAGAAGACTGAAATATATAAAAACCATTTGGCATAGAAATACCAGATTTTTGTTGTTTGAAAAGAAATTATGTTGATTAATTATGAAATTATGAAAAATATGAATAATATTCCACCCATGAGGCCACTAGAGGGCGATTTGGTCATTTGACTGCAGGAAAGGGCTAGACCCTGTACGATTACTTGATCTTGGAGATCTGGGAAAATGCACTGTAAGTGTGTGTAACTATGTAACATTTCATTATGTTTCGCCATGAAAATAGTTCTCATTGGCACACAAATCCAAAATAATGTAGGACTATGCCATTGCAAAATCGAATGCTTCTAAACGAAAGAGTTACATTTACTCTCATTAATGTTGGATGGATTGGATGCGCATTGGTGTCTAGCTGTAGGCTAGTTGTTTATGTCTAGTGATATTGGTGACCATCATCAGCTGATCCAGGAAAGAAAACAAATACTTATAGACAATAATAAAGCTAAATAAATGGTCTACTTTTTCTGGCCACAGATGGCACAGAGAACAACAATACCCGCGCGCACCTGTAAAACAAAGCAATGAGCGCTCTAAACAGATGACTGACAAAAGCATTTGCTGGTAGGGAAGAGTGGGGGAAATTATTTGAATTTGGGCGCTCACTATTAGTAAGGGGACACCGGGGAAAGTAGTTTTCTTTGTCATATTTTGTCTTTTTATCTATTATAGACCCATTCGGGTTAGTGCTAATTTGTAGAGAGGCTCTCTATTTGCCCTCAGAATGCATTTTATCACCATTCTGAATGTCTAAAGCAGCCTTTAGACATTCAGACTGGGGGGTTCTACTAAGCTATATGGAATTGTTTTAAGAAGGTCATACCAAGGATGATTTTGCTATTTGATTTGGAATTTTAAGACCCCTTGAAGTATAAAAAAATATATATAAAAAAAAGGATTTACTGAAAAATGTGTTTTGGCCTTACTGCTATTAGCCCATACAAACGCATTGTATAACATATTCACTACATGGAACAACAGATAGTCCCCCCCCAAATAAAATTGTGTGTAGACCAAACTGTTCGGACGCTACAGACTGAAGTTGGCAGATCGGCTGTATTGACTTCAGACGAGTCCCAAGATGCTTGTGGGGGTCGTAGAGCAAAACCATCGTGTTCGTGAGAGTCTCATCTTTCCATAGAGGGGTCAATAGTTTGAAGTCGAAACCGTTCAGACGCTACAGATGATTTTGTGAGAAGACCGATTTTCGGGATGTCTCATGGTCTGACAAACACAGCTCTAGCTTTGTCTCCTTTAAAAGCGGATGCGGAAGTGCGACATAGGCAGATGCGGTGGATTGACACTCATGCAATGCAAAAGAACAGATATCTGTCACGGATTCAGCCGAGGCTGCCCCTCCTCCTTGCTCGGGCAGGCTTCGGCGTTCGTCGTCACCTAGCTACTACCGATCCATGTATCTATGTTCGACTTGTTTTGTCTTAATTGGTCACACCTGTTTTCCATCATGTAGTTATGTCTTCCCTATTTAACCCTCTGTCTCACACTGTGTGTTGTGCGTGTTTGTTCATGTTTTGGTTGTCGTTAGTGTGCGGGTTTGTTCCCTCCCTGCGTGGAGGTTGTTGTTCATTATTTTACCAACGAGTAAAGTACGCCTTTTGATTAGCTCTGTGTCCTGCGCCTGACTTCGCCTACCGCATTACACTGACGCCTTGACAATATCTCTAGCTTAAACTGACAGATTTATGTGGAGGCGCGGACATCGACCTTAGGTTAAAGTATGGGTTGAAGACATGTACAAATACAATTTGGAACTCAGTCGGGGTCTCAAATTACTGTTGAGAGTTAGAATTAAGCAATAAGGCACGAGGGGGTGTGGTATATGGCAAATATACCACGGCTAAGGGCTGTTCTTATGCCTGGATACAGCCCTTAGCCATTGTATATTGGCCGTATACCACAAACCCCAGAGGTGCTTTATTGCTATTATAAACTGGTTACCAACGTAATTAGAGCAATACAAATAAATGTTTTGTCATACCCATGGTATACCGTCTGATATACCACGGCTGTCAGCCAGTCAGCATTCAGGTCTCAAACCACCCAGTTTATAATATATAATTTATGCCATTTATCCAAAGCAACTTACAGTCATGCGTGCATACATTTTACATATGGGTGGTCCTGGGAATCAAACCGATTACCCTGGCGTTACAAGCACCATGCTCTACCAACTAATCTACAAAGGACCACACAGTTCATGTAGAATAGTAGAATACAATACAAGGTGCAATTACGAAATTGGGTTGTGCATCATCAGTTTTTCTCTTATGTCAGTCACTGAGTCACTCAATTAGCCATGTCAGCTAACAATTTTTAGATTGGTAAGTTATTTTAGCCAGCAATCTAAACTTATAGTTATCATGGACGAATACTGACTGGGAAAGCAGGACATGTGCCCAAGGGCCCTGACTTCCAGGGGGCCCACATTGATTTTGTTAGTCACTCTCACTCAGATATCATAATAACATAGCAGTCATGGCAAAATATGTAGAATTGCAGGAAATTAGCTATAAAACTGCAAATTTTTATCTCCACCCCATAGCAAAATGTGTAGAATTGCAGGAAATGTACTTTAAAACTTAAATGTTTCTATCCGCTGTCAATAAAGGTGGGGGGGACCCCCAACCAAATCTCACTTAGGACCCCGAAAAGGTGGCATGTTTTCATGAGCTTGGGTCCCAGGAAAACACTGAATTTCTCATCTGGGTCCCAGGCTGAAAATATTTATGAACCCCTGGTCTAAAGAATACATATGTTCTTCTGAAATATGAACACAGAAGTACTCAACATTTTGAAACCTTATTATGGTGGCGATTTGACACAATTACAATCATGGTCTTGAATTGGACTCGCATTTTTCAGGTGTCGGTCTTGACTTGGTCTCGGACCCTTCGCATTTTGAAAATGCATCGCTGTTTATGGCTGTATTGACAGGCTACATTTGCGCAGCAATTGTGCATGCGTCCATGCATGTGCGTGCGTGAGGGGTCACGAGCTTTGAACCACTGCTTTTTGGGGTCGAGGGTCAAAAAGTTTTGGAACCACTGAGCTAGAGAACAGATTGCTGATTTGCTGTACAGCTAAAGGATCGGGTGCAGTGCAAAATGTCAAATTGTAGGGAGAGCGGATTGCCATAAATAAATATCCAGCTCCAAAAATGGTTTGGTGATCAAGAATATTAACTGTTTACTTTGCATGCTCACCAGCAATGGGGCATCAAGCAACAATTCCTAGCATAGGCCTAGCTACTGGTCTTTTGGTATGTCAAAATTGCTTGAAATTGATAATTTACTTATGAGCTTGCATTTGGAATTTGTTGTTAAAATTAATTAATACAATCAAAATGTGTTACTGTCAAAATAATGAAAAGGGATGTCAGTAGTTGAACAAGTCATTGCATGTAGATTTATTTTTGACTTGACTTGAGACTTGACTTGAAAAAACTTGGGACTCGACTTTGATTCTTAGACTTGACTTGCTCTTAGAATGTACAACTTGGACTTGACTCGAGACTCGACCCGTTCTACTTGGGACTCAACTTGAGACTCAGACCTTAATTGTGACTTAAGACTTGCTTGTGACTCGAATAATAGTGACTGGGTCAACATACTGTTGTACATTGCTAGCTCCAGGCAGCATCTGGTTATTTAAAGTAGTTAAACTTACTTGCCGGTTTGCCATTCATCAATGAACAAACATAAAACACAAAGCATGCTCAAACATTGAACAGTTTTTTACATACAGGTTTTTACCTTTTTGCAGAGAACACTTCAAAACGTAACACTTTCTTATGTTGCTTTTACTTAAAATGTAAAATATTTATTAGAAACACAATGTGGATGATGGGTTCACTGTTCTTCAGATCACACACACACCTAGGAATCAGGGCCGGATTAAGACGTCACAGGCCCTGGGGCTTAGTTTTTTTATAGGCTCCCTTCCCCCACACCCCGCCCCTACAAATTGGGAGTTATTGAGAAATGTTTATTTACATTTACATTTACATCATTTAGCAGACGCTCTTATCCAGAGCGACTTACACATTTCTATTGGTTCTAAAGATAGATTAGTCTTCTCTTTTCAGCAGTAGGCATTTGCTTTCCAAACTTTACATTTTTCTCGGGATTGTATTCTGAAATCTGCAAAAGGCAAACTGACAGCTGCCATCAACCATAGAAATATAATCCATAGATGGCAGTTCCCATTCTAGTCAGGACTGGCATCCATTGCTATTGTACCCATGAATTTCACAGTCAAATTGCCAGGGTAAGAGGTTACAAAACCCTTCTATGGATTATATGTCTATGGCCACAACCACAACAAACTGTAGCCTATATCTGGCGTGCAAGCTGCCTAAACTGTGGCCTTCCCAACTGTAGGCATACCGGTAACTGCCAAAATAAAGGAAACATTTGAGTAAACGAGGGATACAAAGAATATGTTATGGTGTGGGGTACATTTTCCCGGCATGGTTTAGGTCTATGCCAAGGTGCATTGAAGCTGTTCTGGCAGCTCATGGTGGCGCAACACCCTTTTAAGACACATTATGTTGGTGTTTCCTTAATTTTGGAAGATTATTTTAAAAAAATTTATAAACTACTGATCATCTGTGCCTAAATAATGCTCTCTGGTGTATTTTGAAAATTGAGAGCAGGCTCTTGTGGTTGGATAAAACATTATTATTATAATTTAAAAAAAGTTATTCTTATTTTTTGGGCCTCTTGGGCCCCCCACGGGTCTGGGCCCAGGGGCTTCAGCCCCGGTAAGCTCCTGCTTTAATCGGGCCCTGCTCGGAATACAAAACCATTTGCAAACATTTGGATAGATAGCATGCATACAAAAATAGCCATGTGTTTCTGATCAATGATTCGCAATTTACAGTACTGGTTTATTATTGCCAGTTCTCATATGTCTGTCTGTCTGTCTCTGTGCACCAGTTTCTGTTTATTATAAGAGAGAGATTCCGCCCTGCAGCCCTTAACTACCTACACTACATTACCAAATGTATGCGGACACCTGCTCGTCAAACATCTCATTCCAAAATCATGGCCATTAATATGGAGTTGGTCCCCCTATAACAGCCTCCACTCTTCTGAGAAGGCCTCTATGGACCTCACTTTGTGCACGGGGGCATTGTCATGCTGAAACAGGAAAGGGCCTTCTCGAAACTGTTGCCACAAAGTTGGAAGCACAGAATCATCTAGAATGTCATTGTATGCTGTAGCGTTAAGATTTCCCTTCACTGGAACTAAGGGGCCTAGCCTGAACAATGAAAAACAGCCCCAGACTATTATTCCTCATCCACCAAACTTTACAGTTGGAACTATGCATTGGGGGCGGTAGCGTTCTCCTGGCATCCGCCAAACCCAGATTCGTCCGTCGGACTGCCAGATGGTGAAGCGTGATTCATCACTCCAGAGAACACATTTCCACTGCTCCAGAGTCCAGTGGCGGCAAGCTTTACACCACTCCAGCCGATACTTGGCATTGCGCATGGTGATCTTAGGCTTGTGTGCGGCTGCTCGGCCATGGAAACCCATTTCATGAAGCTCCCAACAAACAGTTATTGTGCTGACGTTGCATCCAGAGGCAGTTTGGAACTCGGTAGTGAGTGTTGCAACCGAGGACAGTGAGCTTGTTGGCCTACCACTTCGCGGCTGAGCCGTTGTTGCTCCTAGACATTTCAACTTCACAATAACAGCACTTACAGTTGACAGAGGCAGCTCTAGCAGGGCAGAAATTTCACGAATGAACTTGTTGGAAAGGTGGTATCCCATGTGAGAGAGAAAAATTACGTATTTAACTGATTTGTTTAATATTAGTAGTTAACAATTAATTTGCTTAAAGACATTTCTTTAGTGCCAATGCTGTGCTTCTGAGAAAGGATGGTTCATCTCTTCCACATTCACTCCCCGCAGCTGGTCTAGGCGTGTAGTCAAGGACATGGGATAGAGATAAACTTGAGGAACAGATAGACCTGTATTGTTTTAATTTCTCTTTGCTTCTCAGTAACCTGGTAATACGGCATAAGACAAAGAGCCTCTGAGAGTTACCACAGTTCTTCAGTCTATCCAGTTTTTTTACTATCTTCCAAGGGCACAGCTGTGGGGAGATAGAAGAGAATGGAGGCTAGCTTGGTAGAGAAAGGAGTAACAGAACTGCCGTTATCACTTGTTTGTGCCTATAACCTTATACACCCAATACACCTGGCCACACCCTGTCTTGAAGTGTTAATACCTTCAGAATCTCTGAGGCACAACACTGAAGTTGAAATGTAATCTCCTTCCAGTTTGTGCTGACATCCCAGCTAACAACAAATGTTCCCACAACTTTAGAGAACGTTCCCTTAAGAGTCTCATTACGCCATTATCTAACGTTTTCATGTGAATGTTCCAGTGATGTGCAAGGACTGTTTCCAAGAGACCATTAAACACAACTTACCCAGAACGTGGTTACCATGTTCTCAGAATATTCAATATTAATGTTCTAGACACGTTTCATTGGAATGTTGCAAGAATATTCAAGTGTCCATTTTTCTGAGGGTTAGGAGAATATTCCTCAATGTCACACCAAACATACACAGAACATGGTTGCCATGTTCTCAGAATATAAGAATGATCTAGACACGTCCCACAGCCCGGAGCAGGTTAGTTTTGAAGGATTCTTTGCCATAGAAATGTACCTGGCTAAAAGGTGAGCCACTTTTGCGGTACCGGTTATCCCAAGTTAAACTCAGAATTGACCAAAGTAACCTCACTAACTCCTCAAACTAGATTCGTAGTATAGGGCTCTGCTCATGTAAGTTAGCAAACACGTAATGAGATGGTTATCGGCTACATTAACATTGCAGTAGTCATTGGCGGGTTGATTACCTAGAAAGCCATCGAGGCACGGTAAAATAATCACAAACAGAGCTAGATAAAGCCAGAAGAATAATATACTTGTTGAGCATAGCTATAGCCATCAGTCTTGTGTGTTTTCATGGTCATCAGTCACCCACTTCTAAGTTTGTCATGTTACAGTGCTTTTTGTTGCAAGCATGCGCGCGCATCACTCAAACATGACGTTTGCTAGTAAACAAAAAATGGCTCTCTGAACTTAGCTAAGCTGTGGGGGTCACTGGAGAATGTTTGCTCTGCTGATGCTTGTGCAGATTTTTATTCTTTTGGAAATACAGTACATTGGGTTAGCGCCAGCCTAGTGCATCAACTCCCATCAAAACAAAACAAACAGACTGAAAGTAGAGTAGTGAGAATTTTCACATTACAGCGTTCTTCAGTTAAATATGTTTATATGGTCATGTTAATATGACAGTTTTGGTTGCACAAAACAAAAAGTATTGAGACAAGAAAAAGTGGCAAGTGATCCAATACACAGTGCTGCTCGACATAATTAATCTTGGCTCAACAAACATAAGGTCGAATTGGACACATGCATGGTAACATGAGTGGGGAAAGTATTGTGTTCATGTATGTATGATTCAGTAGCTGCAGCTCCAGTAGGCCTAGCTAGGGAAGGGCTGCCTACGGGATATTCATATCATAGGGGTAGCTTTCTAAACCTTTAATGAACAGAAAAAACTTTAGCATAGTTTGGTAACAATAATAAGCTCATTAAACTGTGTTGGCCGTCTCCAACGGGACTGTCTGTGTGATCTCTGAACTGTTTGTAAGTTCACCATGATCAGACATCGCTCTCCCCATTGATCTAAATAGGGAACACAAGCTACTTGTTCTGTCCGAAGCTGATTAGAATGTTACACTCAAACCAAGTGCGGCTAAAATAAATTGACCAACAAAGGTACAAATATCCAATGCATTTTTTTAAGAACTTGAACTTGACCGGCTAACTTCAAAACAAGACATCTTAGATATTAACGGAATAACTTATATGCCCTAACCCTCATGAAAACCTTAGATTTTTACAATGAGATGCAACTTCTGCCTGCTTGCTGACGTCAGCCACTAGCTTCTTCCTTGCCACTCCTTCAATGCTGAGCAGCCCCAGGGTTCTCCAGAGTGATTGGCCTGCGAAGCCCCTGCAACCGACCTCAACTGGGGGCGTATTCATTACGCCAATTCTGTTGCAAAACGTTTCTAAAACGGAAACAAACGGAACGAAGCATCAGGGACCTAAATGAATTTGTCCAATATAAACTTTCGTGTTCGTTGCAAAATGCAACTGTTTGCAACTGTTAGGACAAATTATTTCACCCCTGGTAGATTCCAGGCTCTCCATCCATTCTGCTGACTCTCAAGGATGAGGGACTGGTATTTCTTGAGCTTCCGCTCATGTGTCTCCTCTATCCTCCTCCCAGGGCACTGTAAGCTCGATGACGACCTGCACCTGCTTGGTGCTTCTAGACCAGAGAACGATATCTGGTTTGAGGCTTGTGCTGCCTATCTCCTCTGGGAATCTGAGCTGCTTCTTCATCAACCTCCTGATAGGCTGACCGCCATGTTCAAAGATGGATTTATAGAGAATGTTCTGTGCTTTTCAATAGTGTATCAACATAGGGGTTTACCAGTAAGAATAACGTATTAATGCTTACTGCTGATACAGTATAAAGAAACATCCAACATCGAGGGAGAAACTTTTAGAGGAAAATAGTTGTATCTACAATCTGTGTTCCACTCATCAGGAATAGAGCACCAAAGAAAATACTTGAAATGGGGGAATCATCATTCAGGGAGAGTTCATGGGATGGACAAGCCATCGTTTATTATTGAATAAAAAAGTAAATTAGCCACGATACGCCAAACATGTGCGACTTTCATAGATTTCAAATGGCATGATATTCTGTTTAAGTTATACAAAGCATGCTCAAACATTGAACAGTTTATAAATACAGTTATTTACCTTTTTGCAGAGAACACTTCAAAAACTAACACTTTCTTCTGTTGCTTTTACTTAAAATGTTAAATATTTCTTAGAAACACAATGTGGATGATGGGTTCACACCAGCAGTCTCCAGATCTCACACACACATCGGAATACAAAACCATTTACAAACATTTGGATAGATAGCATGCATACAAAAATAGACACGTGTTTCTGATCAATGCTTCACAATTTACAGTACTGGTTTATTATTGCCAGTCCTTGTCTGTCTGTCTGTCTCTGTGCACCAGTTTCTGTTTATTATAAGAGAGAGATTCTGCCCTGCAGCCATTAACTATCTATGTTCACCCAGTTTTGGAGTGTTAATACCTTCAGAAATCTCTGAGGCACAACACTGAAGTTGAAATGGTATCTCCTTACATTTTGTTCTGACATACCAGTTTTACGATATCCAGTTTATGAAATAAATATATATGCTTAACATACTGTACACTCTCCTAACACACATACATACATACAGTGGGGGAAAAAAGTATTTAGTCAGCTACCAATTGTGCAAGTTCTCCCACTTAAAAAGATGAGAGAGGCCTGTCATTTTCATCATAGGTACACGTCAACTATGACAGACAAAATGAGAATTTTTTTCTCCAGAAAATCACATTGTAGGTTTCTTTAGGAATTTATTTGCAAATTATGGTGGAAAATAAGTATTTGGTCAATAACAAAAGTTTCTCAATACTTTGTTATATACCCTTTGTTGGCAATGACACAGGTCAAACGTTTTCTGTAAGTCTTCACAAGGTTTTCACACACTGTTGCTGGTATTTTGGCCCATTCCTCCATGCAGATCTCCTCTAGAGCAGTGATGTTTTGGGGCTGTCGCTGGGCAACACAGACTTTCAACTCCCTCCAAAGATTTTCTATGGGGTTGAGATCTGGAGACTGGCTAGGCCACTCCAGGACCTTGAAATGCTTCTTACGAAGCCACTCCTTCGTTACCCGGGCGGTGTGTTTGGGATCATTGTCAAGCTGAAAGACCCAGCCACGTTTCATCTTCAATGCCCTTGCTGATGGAAGGAGGTTTTCACTCAAAATCTCACGATACATGGCCCCATTCATTCTTTCCTTTACACGGATCAGTCGTCCTGGTCCCTTTGCAGAAAAACAGCCCCAAAGCATGATGTTTCCACCCCCATGCTTCACAGTAGGTATGGTGTTCTTTGGATGCAACTCAGCATTCTTTGTCCTCCAAACACGACGAGTTGAGTTTTTACCAAAAAGTTCTATTTTGGTTTCATCTGACCATATGACATTCTCCCAATCCTCTTCTGGATCATCCAAATGCACTCTAGCAAACTTCAGACGGGCCTGGACATGTACTGGCTTAAGCAGGGGGACACGTCTGGCACTGCAGGATTTGAGTCCCTGGCGGTGTAGTGTGTTACTGATGGTAGGCTTTGTTACTTTGGTCCCAGCTCTCTGCAGGTCATTCACTAGGTCCCCCCGTGTGGTTCTGGGATTTTTGCTCACCGTTCTTGTGATCATTTTGACCCCACAGGGTGAGATCTTGCGTGGAGCCCCAGATCGAGGGAGATTATCAGTGGTCTTGTATGTCTTCCATTTCCTAATAATTGCTCCCACAGTTGATTTCTTCAAACCAAGCTGCTTACCTATTGCAGATTCAGTCTTCCCAGCCTGGTGCAGGTCTACAATTTTGTTTCTGGTGTCCTTTGACAGCTCTTTGGTCTTGGCCATAGTGGAGTTTGGAGTGTGACTGTTTGAGGTTGTGGACAGGTGTCTTTTATACTGATAACAAGTTCAAACAGGTGCCATTAATACAGGTAACGAGTGGAGGACAGAGGAGCCTCTTAAAGAAGAAGTTACAGGTCTGTGAGAGCCAGAAATCTTGCTTGTTTGTAGGTGACCAAATACTTATTTTCCACCATAATTTGCAAATAAATTCATTAAAAATCCTACAATGTGATTTTCTGGATTTTTATGATGAAAATTACAGGCCTCTCTCATCTTTGTAAGTGGGAGAACTTGCACAATTGGTGGCTGACTAAATACTTTTTTTCCCCACTGTACTCATTTACCATTCACACATGCATAACATAAACATTGTAGACATCAAAAATACAATTGCTTATTATAGTTCATTTAAGATCAAGACTCATTGTAGTGTTACTGTATACAACCCTGGCATAGTCTTCAGAAAAGACAGTCCTGTAGAGAAGCAGAGGGTTCTAACATGGCCATGCAGGTGAGCAGTGAGTTAAAGGGCGCCCCACTAATTCAGTCTTTCAGATGGGTGGAAATATCCAATATCATCAAACCAGAAATGGCTGTGGATGTCATATGTGCCTTCTAGAAGATTACTCTTAATAAGTCAAACAATACTGTCCTTCACAGACAATGTTCTGAAAAAGAGAGAGATGGAGTGGACAGAAACCCAGAATGAGATGAATGTGCATCCAAGAGCTGCTAAAATAGGTGGAGGGAGATGGGTATAAAGACACATAGTGCAACATTTTCCTCACGCAAAACAGCAATGAACTGTGCAAAAAATACCATAAAACTCAGGCCAGGGTTCAATCAGATCAGCACTAACCGACAAACGCATAGCTTAATATTGCTTTTGTTTAGGCGTGTCGGAGGTGTAACTGCGTTAGACGAAATCCCATGCAGCCGTGTTACAAGTTCGAACACTGGAATGTGTGATATAATCTACACCTCGATTAGGCTGATAGAAATCCTTATTATTTAGTTAAATGATTTTCAATTTGAGTGTCATTATTTCTGTATAGCCTACACTTTCTCCTTCTGAACTTCTAATGCAGGTGGGACATAAGGACGGGTGTGGTTTTCGTGACAATTACCATAAGAGCAGTAATGATTGATGCCAGGTGCGTGTAATAATGGTTGCCAGGACCGGTGGTTAGTAAACCGGCGACATCGAATGCCGGAGAGGGGGACCAGGAGTAGACGTGACACACCGCCTAAACAAAGGCAATATTAAGCTATGCTTTTGTCGGTTAACGCGGGTTAATGCTGATCTGATTGAATCCTGGCCTCACTATATTCTCCAGTGCAATTTATGTTGTAACTTTCCTTTAAAAATGTAATTGAGAAAAACACTATTATTGAACCAGAGTTTAAGTACTGTAATTACACGATGTAACTTGGATAATGTGTCATCCCATCTATTTAATATTTTATGGTTATTTTGCTCATTGAACAAACTATTTTGCATGAGGAAAGGTCCTTAGAGGTAGATGTGGGTGTGCAGAGAGAGAGAGTGAGATTGAGTGAAAGAGAGAGAGGGGGGGGGGGTAACCCTGGTTGTTGTGGCTGTCTTCCAGGGATGACGGAATGGCTGGGGTAGGGCAGTAAGGGCACGTCCCTTGGCAGGATGAATGGGGTGACTATGATGTCCATGGTCTGTTCCACACAGGCTATCCTAAAAAACCCAACGACGGGTCAGAGTCCTGAAGAGGGACATTCTGTCAGGGGGAAAGAAGAGTATGATTTAAGATGTGATACACTGTATACACTACATAAACAGTTCACACACTGTACACACACTATATTCTATAGTCCCTGTAATCTATCAATCAAATGTATTTTATAAACAGGGGTGCACATAACTGGTACGCAGGTACGCAAGCGCGACAAAAATCAGGAATGCGTAATGCCACTTGTGTTACTACGCGCCTTTGCGTACTTGACCGATCTTCTCATCTAACCTTACACATGACATGTTGCTTGTCAACTACTGTCAGGGATGTCCAAAAAGCAACAGACATTAAGCAGCTTCTTTTCGCCACCTACAAAGAAACGCCAACTGGAGCCAGAGCCGAAGAAAATACTTTTTTCGGAAAAGTGGCTCCAAGATTTGCAGTGGCTTGAAGCTAACGATGAGCGCACTGAAATGTGGTGCAAGATTTTCCTCTCAAATCCACATCTAGCAGACAAAACAGGTGCATTTTATAAAGGCTCAAAGAATTTCAACCATCCTTTATTTGACAAACATGAAAAGAGCAAGGAGCACACGAATGTGGCGCAAGCCATTGCTAAACAAGCTAGCCGAGAAGAAATGTCCAGTCGCCCACTTGCCAGATGGCGAGACAAGCTAAATGAAGAACAGCGGCAAGCTCTGTTTAATATTTTTCTCCTCGCCTTCCATAAAGCTAAACACGCACGTCCCATGTCTTCCTATTCTGAGGATGTTCCTTTACTGAAGCGGTTAGGAGTAAATGTCGGAGGTGCATATCATTCACGTGAAGGGGGCACACGGATCATGCAGAGCATCGCTCACACCATCAGCGGGGAGTTACGAGCCCCGTTGCAGTCTGCTGAATTTTGGGGGCTGCTTTTTGATGGATCTGAGGACATCACAAAAACTGAGCAGGAAATCGTTTACATTGTGTCTGTGTCCAGCAACGGAGAATTTACTTCAGACTTTATTGGACTGATTGAATTGGGTGCTGACCGAACCGCGCAGGCCATAACAGACGGACTTGTGAGACTTTCCCAGGACACAGGCTTGGATGACTGGACAACAAAGTTGGTCGCTGTGTGCACAGACGGGGCTGCTGTCAACGTAGGTATCTACAACGGCGTTGTGCCAAAACTCCGGCAACTTGCTGCGGTTGGAGACTCCCTTGTGCACATTCTGTGCACCTCACACACACTGGAGAATTGCGCGAAATCAGCTGATCGCAACGTTCCTTACTGTGAGACATTTAATCGCTCTGTGGTCAAGCTGCTGCAGTTTTATTTACAAAAAGGTGGAGCAAAAAACTGCTGCACTGAATAAGCTATGTGAAGAAAATGGGATCTCCTTTGTGAAACTGGGTAAGTTTCATAATATCAGATGGTCTGCATGGAGGCATGAAACACTGTTAAAAATATCAAGACTATTGCCAGCCATTAAAATGCAACTGGTTACAAGTGATAACAATGACTTGCAGCATATCTGCACAGAGCGTTTTCAGTGCTTTCTGTCAAACATGCTTGACATTTGCAACATTTTGAAGACCACATCCATTAAGTTTCAGAAGGAAAAGCTGACCATTGGAGAATGTAAGGATGAACTCATGGTGGCCATTGGACAGTTCACACTTCTGCTTGATGGTGAAAGCCACAGGGCACACACTGTTTCCAATGCTGATGCTGACAGAGACAAGACACACTTACTCAGGGGGTTAATTGAAGAGTTTGAAATCAGATATGACTCCCTCAAGTCATGTGATCATTTCTTAGTATTTGATCCTTCAACATGGCCTCAGGAAATGCAAGACCTCCACAGATTTGGAAACACAACAGTTTGCAACATTCTCAAGAAATATGAGGCCACCTTGCAACTTGACAAAGATACCACTGTGACAGAATGGATGCGCTTAAAGCAGGCAGGAAAACGCCTGGGAGCCTCTTCTGTGTATGACTTGGTCCAAATAGTAAATACAAGTAACCCAGATGCTTACTCCAACATCAACAAGGTGGTTAAGCTGTCTCTTACACTGCCTTTAAGCAGTGCAGCTTGTGAGAGGGGATTCTCACATCTCAACATTATAAAAACCAAGTACAGATCTTGTCTGTCACATGCTCGTCTCTCAGCCCTGATGCACATTCACCTGTCAAAGCAGACCACAGAGACATTTGACCCAAAGCCTGCTGTTGACCTGTGGATGGAGACAGCTAATCGGAGGCTCAACCAAGGACAGGGAGGTGCATCTGCAGCATCTTCATCATCTACCATGCAGGAAGCTGAAGCAGAGGACAGTGGGGGCGACACTGAAGAGGACAGTGAGGAAGACTGCACTTATTAAGACCACGCTACATATGGGGTGAGTACCAGACACCATCTGCTGGTACTCACCTGAGTAACTCACTGAAAAAGTTATGTGCACCCCTGTTTATAAAGACCTTTTTACACCAGCAGATGTCACAAAGTGCTTTAACAGTAACCCAGCCTAAAACCCCCAAACAGCAAGCAATGCAGATTTAGAAGAATGGTGGCTAGGAAAAACTCCCTAGAAAGGCAGGAATCTAGGAAGAAACATAGAGAGGAACCAGGCTCTAAGGGGTGGCCAGTCCTCTTCTGGCTGTGCAGGATGGAGATTATAAGAGTACATGGCAAATAAGGCCAGCTCGGTCTTCAAGATTTTCAAATGTTTATAGATGACCAGCACGGTCAAATAATAATCACAGGGGCTATAGAGGGTGTAATGTGTCAGCACCACAGGAGTAAATGTCAGTTGGCTTTTCATAGCCAAGCATTCCAGACAGCAGGTGCAGTAGAGAGAGAGAGAGATAGAGAGAGGGAGATGGGGAGCGAGAAAGAGAGAGAGAGGGTCATACCTTGAGCGCACTCTGTATGATGTGGAGACGGTGCAGCTTTTCGCTGAGCAGTGGGTCATTGACGCGGCGGACGAAGGAGCGTTTGTACTCCAGGCGGGCGGAGGGCTGGTGGTCTCCCATTGAGGACAGGTTGGCCCTCTCCAGGGCCCGGTACAGGTCCCCCAGAGAGTCAGCCTGGGGACGGCCCTCCCTCTCACAGCCTGAGGACAAGCAGAGTCACAATACGTGGCATTCACCGGCTGGCACCACATACAACAACAACAGCAATATGCATGTGCATAAAGATCTCTCACTCCTGGAAGTTCAGCACAGTACTGCATTTCCTCATAGGCAGGCAGAGCACACACAGTAAGCTGCTACTGTGGAATGTTCCATGCTATCCTTTACATATACTGCCCTCTTATGGTGCTATTGTCACATAGCTCTTTGTATGAAAAATGTATGCACTCACTAACTGTAAGTCGCTCTGGATAAGAGCGTCTGCTAAATGACTAAAATGTAAAAAGAAAATTTTATCTGGCAAGCTACACTACAAGGCCAAAAGTATGTGGACACCCCTTTCAAATGAGTGGATTTGGCTATTTTAGCCACACCCGTTGCTGACAGTTGTATAACATCGAGCACACCGCCATGCAATCTCCATAGACAAACATTGGTAGTAGAATGGCCCGTACTGAAGAGCTCAGTGACTTTCGACGTGGCACCGTCCCAACAAGTCAGTTCATCAAATTTTCTAGAGCTGCCCCTGTCAACTGTAAGTGCTGTTATTGTGAAGTGGAAACGTCTAGGAGCAACAACGGCTCAGCCTCAAATTGGTAGGCCACATAAGCTCACAGAACAGGACTGCCGAGTGCTGAAGTGCGTAGCACGTAAAAATCGTCTGTCGTCGGTTGCAACACTCACTACCGAGTTCCAAACTGCCTCTGGAAGCAACGTCAGCACAAGAACTGTTCGTTGGGAGCTTCATGAAATGGGTTTCCATGGCCAAGCAGCTGCACACAAGCCTAAGATCATCATGCGCAATGCCAAGCGTCGGCTGGTGTGGTGTAAAGCTCACCGCCATTGGACTCTAGAGCAGTGGAAACGCGTTCTTTGGAGTGATGAATCACGCTTCACCATTTGGCAGTCCGACGGGCAAATCTGGGTTTGGCGGATGCCATGAGAACGCTACCTGCCCCAATGCAGTGCCAACTGTAAAGATTGGTGGAGGAGGAATTATGGTCTGGGGCTGTTTCTCATGGTTCGGGCTAGGCCCCTTAGTTCCAGTGAAGGGAAATCTTAACGCTACAGCATACAATGACATTCTAGACTATTCTGTGCTTCCAACTTTGTGGCAACAGTTTGGGGAAGGCCCTTTTCTGTTTCAGCATGACAATGCCCCCGTGCACAAAGCGAGGTCCATACAGAAATAGTTTGTCGAGATCGATGTGGAAGAACTTGACTGGCCTGCACAGCCCCCTGATCTCAACCCCATCGAACACCTTTGGGATGAACTGGAACGCTGACTGCGAGCCAGGCCTAATCACCCAACATCAGTGCCTGACCTCATTGTTGTGGCTGAATGGAAGCAAGTCCCCGCAGCAATGTTCCAACATCTAGTGGAAAGCCTTCCCAGAAGAGTGGGGGCTGTTATAGCAGCAAAGGGGGGACCAACTCCATATTAATGCCCATGATTCTGGAATGAGTTGTTCGACGAGCAGACTTTTGGCCATGTAGTGTATGTTGACTCAAACAGTCCCAGAGGTTTTGTGTCTGCTGGTTGTCATACTATGTTGTGCATTTGCAATACTTGTTGTGTGTTTCAGGGGTCAGTTGTGAAGCTGTGGGGCTTGTGCCTCTTGAAGTGTATCATGCAGTGTTTGCTGTGTGTTTTTGTGTTAGAGTCTATAGAGGGAGCAGTAGAGACAGTGAGTAATAGAGCGGCAGAGAAATTAGGACAGGAAAAAAGGCCCCTTGGGCATGTTTCTTTGTCCTCTTCAAAATTCAACGTTAACATGGGCTGAAAGGATTCTTCCTCGCCCCACCGCCCCAAACACTGCGGTGGGGCACAGTGACATCTCTATCATGGCCGTGTGTGTGTGTGTGTGTGTGTGTGTGTGTGTGTGTGTGTGTGTGTGTGTGGGTGTCTGCGTGTGTGTGTCTGCGTGTGTGTGTCTGCGTGTGTGTGTGTGTATGGGTGTCTGCGTGTGCGTAAGACATCGAGGAGGGAGTCGGGCTGCCAGGATGAATTAGTGTCAATTAGGACACTAAGATTTCACCTCACTTTAGAATAGTGTCCTGGAGATCTGTAGGGATGGGGGATGGGTCTAAATCTCAGACAATCAGCGTCCGTGACACAGACTGCGTCTGAACAATGCCTATAATTAGCAACATTACTCACCACTGGTTACCAGGTTATAACCCTATAAGTACTAATTTCCCTTTAAGTATATAAAACTATTTTTACCCATCAAGTTATCCTAGAATGTAACAGGGAGAGTAGGGTTAAGATTGTTGTCACAACTCTTTCTTCTCTGTCTCATGGTGTCATGTCTCTCCATCTCATGGTGTCATGGCTGTCATGACTTTGTCCGGTGTCTCAGTCATGTCTCACTAATGTCTCACCTGTGTCTCTGGCCAGCTGGTAGTGGTGGTGGTCTCTGTGGTCAGAGGTGCTGGCCGAGGCTGAGAGGATGGCATGGAGCCCACTGTCTCGGGGCAGGGTGAAGCTACGGGGTTTCCCCCCAGCCTCTACTGGGACACTGGGGCTGAGTTGCAAGGGCAGTGGGCCATAGTGTTCCTGCAGCAGGCTGCGCTGGGCAGGGAGGGTTGACTGGCGGCGGTACTCCACAGACAGACCTCCTCCTCCAGGGGAGCGCAGCAGGGCCTCCTCCAGGGGCAGGGGCAGTGTCTGCAGGTAGTGGAGCCCCGTGCTGCCCAGGGGCGTCTCAATCAGGTCCTGCCACGAACGCCGTTGGCTGGAGGACTTCTGGCCAGGCGAGACGCCGCCTCCGCTGCTGCTGCCCTCCTGTGGCTCGGGGTGGAACTCCTCATGAGATGAGCGTGACTGGAAGGTCTCAGAGGAGGAAAGGCGGCCATGTTTGGGCTCCTGGTACGGACTCATTTGGGACACCTACAGAGAGCCAGACAGAGAGGTGTCATGGCATTGTAACGGTAATTAATGTAAATACCAGAATTATAAATTTTAAAAAGGGAAGAGACTCAGCTAGAGAGGTATATAATGGCATTGTAACAATAATGTAAATAACAGGAGGCTTAGAAAAGAGGGAAGAGTCCATATTAAAACTATGCAAATAGTTGTTGTCTAGCTTTTCACAGAAAGAGTGACTTACTGAGGGGGGCCTGGGGTAGGTGTCATAGGGGGGAGGAGGGCTGTCCTGTTTGGGCACGGTGGAAGGCATCTCCATGTCCTCATGGTCACTTTCACTCCAGTAGTCTGGTCGTGATGATAAGGATGAAGCAGAAAAGAGGACACGTCACCATCAGAAAGAGACAATGTGTTATTTTTTTCTAAAGTAGACCTAGGGCAAACGAAGCAGCTCTTGTCCTCTATTACTGTCAACTATATTAATGTGTATTAATGTATTCTCACCCTGGTCCTGTCGGATCCTCTCCTGCTCCGAGTAACCTGCCACTGCCATGGTCAGACGACTCAGCCACCTGTGTGGGAACAACACTAATGAAACGTGGCAGCCACACCCCATTCCAGATCTCACACACCACACACCATTCTGTTATCCCCTGCTGTTTTTGCATCTCACATCAGCTCACCTGGTCATCTGCCTAGCACAATTTGTCAAAACTTTTCAGGTTTCTGTCAGTCTGTCTCACCTCCTTGTCTTTGCCTGTCTCCCCCTCTGTGTCAGCTACAGTAATCATGTCTGACAGTGACTCTCACCTGTTCATGTCATCCGCATTGTCCGCTGCAAAGTAGAAACTTTTGATCTTTGGATGGCAGGCCTTGAAAGCACTGGAACACAGAAACATGCGGTCAAGGACAGATTATACCATACAGTAAGTAGTGCTGAGCGGTTAGTGCTTTTTGAGGTCGGTTAGGTTCGGTTTCGATTATGAAAAAATAATTACGGTTTTCGGTTTCGATCTTTAAAAAAACATTAAATACATTATGAAATAAAGCTTTTTAATGGGAATTCCAAAGCCAAAAATAGTGAGCATTCAATTGCCAAAACATTCAAAATATTCCATTGTCTCTGCCAGGTCCACATTGGGTAGACATCAATAGAAAAACAGGAAATTACTATGAAATAATAAAATATTTCAGTTATATGTATTACATCTCTGCTCAGGCACTAGCCGCCAAACCTAACGTTATCTACAGTTGAAGTCGGAAGTTTACATACACTTAGGTTGGAGTCATTAAACTATTTTTTCAACCACTCCACTGTCACGCCCTGGCTCTGGGGACGCTTGTATGTTGAGCCAGGGTGTGAGTTTTCTTTGTTTGTTCTAGTTTTGTATTTCTATGTTGGCCAGGGTGGCTCCCAATCGGAGACGGCTGTAGCTCGTTGTCTCTGATTGGGAGCCATACTTAGGTAGCCGTTGGCATTGTTTTATGTGGGATCTTGTTCCAGTGTAGGTTTGTGTTTGAACCGAGGACGTCACGTATCGATTTGTTCGGGTGATTATTCTAATAAATAAAAGTATGTTCGCCTTCCACGCTGCGCCTTGGTCCTCTGTATCCGACGATCGTGACATCCACACCTTTCTTGTTAACAAACTATGGTTTTGACAAGTCGGTTAGGACATCTACTTTGTGCATGACACAAGTAATTTTTCCAACAATTGTTTACATACAGATTATTTCACTTATAATTCTCTGTATCACAATTCCAGTGGGTCAGAAGTTTACATACACTAAGTTGACTATGCCTTTAAACAGCTTGGAAAATTCCAGAAAATGATGTCATAGCTTTAGAAGCTTCTGATAGGCTAATTGACATAATTTGAGTCAATTGGAAGTGTACCTGTGGATGTATTTCAGTGCCTCTTTGCTTGACATCATGGGAAAATCAAAAGAAATCAGCCAAGACCTCCACAAGTCTGGTTCATCCTTGGGAGCAATTTCCAAACACCTGAATGTACCACGTTCATCTGTACAAACAATAGTACGCAAGTATAAACACCATGGGATCACGCAGCTGTCATACCGCTCAGGAAGGAGACGCGTTCTGTCTCCTAGGGATGAACGTACTTTGGTGCGAAAAGTGCAAATCAATCCCAGAACAACAGCAAAGGACCTTGTGAAGATGCTGGAGGAAACAGGTACACAAGTATCTATATCCACAGTAAAACAAGTCCTATATCGACATAACCTGAAAGGCCGCTCAGCAAGGAAGAAGCCACTGCTCCAAAACCGCCATAAAAAAGCCAGACTACGGTTTGCAACTGCACATGGGGACAAAGATCGTACTTTTTGGAGAAATGTCCTCTGGTCTGATGAAACAAAAATAGAACTGTTTGGCCATAATGACTTATGTTTGGAGGAAAAAGAGGGCTGCTTGCAAGCTGAAGAACACCATCCCAACCGTGAAGCACGGGAGTGGCAGCATCATGCTGTGGGGGTGCTTTGCTGCAGGAAGGACTGGTGCACTTCACCAAATACATGGCATCATGAGGAAGGAAAATTATGTGGATATATTGAAGTAACATCTCAAGACATCAGTCAGGAAGTTAAAGCTTGGTCGCAAATGGGTCTTCCAAATGGACAATGACCCCAAGCACACTTCCAAAGTTGTGGCAAAATGGCTTAAGGACAACAAAGTCAAGGTATTGGAGTGGCCATCACAAAGCCCTGACCTCAATCCTATAGAACATTTATGGGCAGAACTGAAAAAGTGTGTGCTAGCAAGGAGGCCTACAAACCTGACTCAGTTACACCAGCTCTGTCAGGAGCAATGGGCCAAAATTCACCCAACTTATTGTGGGAAGCTTGTGGACGGCTACCCGAAACATTTGACCCAAGTTAAACAATTTAAAGGCAATGCTACCAAATACTAATTGAGTGTATGTAAACTTCTGACCCACTGGGAATATGATGAAAGAAATAAAAGCTGAAAGAAATCATTCTCTCTACTATTATTCTGACATTTCACATTCTTAAAATAAAGTGGTGATCCTAACTGACCTAAGACAGGACATTTTTACTAGGATTAAATGTCAGGAATTGTGAAAAACTGAGTTTAAATGTATTTGGCTAAGGTGTATGTAAACTTCCGACTTCAACTGTATGTGCTCCCCATACCGTACTGTCTTTAGTCATCCTATTTAGCTAGCCTGCCTAAGTAGCCTATGCTGCAGAGCTGTCTGACGAAATAATTGTACTTGTTCTTCATTGTGTTGTGTACATTCCTCTCTCATGTGGTCTGTGTGTATCTAACCCAGGGTTACCAGGTCAAGCTAAAATGTCAAGCCCAATGACCACTCAAAACATCTATACAATAAACCCTTTTTTCATAACGTTATCGAGCCAGTTAAGAAGGAATTTCATAGTAACTTGTAATGACGTTAGAAGCTAAATTCAGGTTTCCTCAAAATAATAGCTATTGCAAGCTATGACATGACGTAATAAAGGAGTTTGAATATGTGCTATTATAAACTGGTTACCAAGGTAATTAGAACAGTAAAAAGTCATGTTTTGTCATATCCGTGGTATACACTACCGGTCAAAAGTTTTAGAACACCTACTCATCACAGAGTTCAAGTAACAGACACATCTCAACATCAGCTGTTCAGAGGAGACTGCATGAATCAGGCCTTCATGGTCGAATTGCTGCAAAGAAACCACTACTAAAGGACACCAATAAGAAGAAGAGACTTGCTTGGACCAAGAAACACAAGCAATGGACATTAGACCGGTGGAAATCTGTCCTTTGGTCTGATGAGTCCAAATTTGAGATTTTTGGTTCCAACCGCTGTGTCTTTGTGAGACGCAGAGTAGGTGAACGGATGATCTCTGCATGTGTGGTTCCCACCGTGAAGCATGGAAGAGGAGGTGTGATGGTGTGGGGGTGCTTTGCTGGTGACACTGTCTGCGATTTATTTAGAATTCAAGGCACACTTAACCAGCATGACTACCACAGCATTCTGCAGCGATATGCCATCCCATCTGGTTTGCACTTAGTGGGACTATCATTTGTTTTTCAACAGGACAATGACCCAACACACCTCCAGGCTGTGTAAGGGCTATTTGACCAAGAAGGAGAGTGATGGAGTGCTGCATCAGATGACCTGGCCTCCACAATCATCCAACCTCAACCCAATTGAGATGGTTTGGGATGAGTTGAACTGCAGAGTGAAGGAAAAGCAGCCAACAGTGCTCAGCATATGTAGGAACTCCTTCAAGACTGTTGGAAAAGCATTCCAGGTGAAGCTGGTTGAGAGAATGCCAAGAGTGTGCAAAGCTGTCATCAAAGCTATGGGTGGCTATTTGAAGAATCTCAAATATAAAATATATTTTGATTTGTTTAACACTTTTTTGGTTACTACATGTTTCCATATGTGTTATTTCATAGTTTTGATGTCTTCACTATTACTCTACAATGTAGAAAATAGTAAAAATAAAGAAAACCCTTGAATGAGTAGGTGTGTCCAAACTATTGACTGGTACTGTATATTTTTAAAGAGAAATAGCCCAAAAACCCGCAACCCGCGGCCAATACATTTTCATCCATGACATTGTTATCAAAGTAGCCCAATTTTACTGGAAACCCGCGAACATGGCAACACTGATCTAACCTAACGTAGCAGGCGTAAAAGAGTATCCGTCCAGAGATCTGTATATAATGGTGAGATGCTCTTGTCTCCGTCCTAACCATGGGAGTCGTTGTCCCAAAGGCAGGAAGGCAGGCGACACATTTAAATCCAAAATAAGCCCATAGAAACGCATTGGGCTTATTTTGGACAGATTTTGATCCATCTCCGTCCGAAATGGAAAAAACAGGCGCAATGGATTATAGTTAATTACAAAGTTTCTGGGCTGAACTAGGTTGAATATTTGCTTAATGAAAACTACAACTCCCTTTAGCCCAGCGTCCCACATAGATCTTTACTTGATTTTTGTCGTGAATGATTTCTCTCTAGAGAAAGTGCGTTGAAAAAAACAAAACAAAATGGAATTCAAGTAATTGAACCGACGTCGGTGAATTAGCTGTTTAATAACCACACAAAAAAACGAAATGTCGATTAATCGCTCAGCACTAACTGTAAGTATTCTGGGGCACAAACACAGGTTGCATATACTGTACATATTTTGTATTTAAAGACAGACACTCACACTCCATTCTCAATAGATTCAAACAAACACATGCCAAGGTTCACACAGACAAACAGACCACAAGACTCACACATTCATGTATTGTATACAAACACAAATACATGTACTCACTACTTCCTACGGCACTCAGATGCACGATCAATCTTGAATTCTGGGAGACTAACAAAGCCCTCTGCCTTTTCATCCTGAGGGAGTAAAAAACATAATATCATATATTGTTCTGACACATACTTTTCTGAGTTCCAAAAAATATAGCGGGATGGTTCACATTTTCACAAGATAATCAAGAGAGGATGCAGAGAGGAACTCATGGTACAACAAATCAGCAAGTCTGTCAATGTCACTCACACACTCACCTCCTCATTCATGTACCAGTATAGGCAGATATCTTTCAGGATGAACCAGTATTTCTTCCACTTCTGGGAGAAGTAGCTTTTAGCATCCTTCTTTTTCCACAGCCAGCCCTCACAGTCCCCCCGCCCCAGGTCCTTACATGAGATACGCCTCTTACTGATGGAGGACAAAGAGTCACCTACTGCAGGGAGGAGAGGGGTATCAATGAAACGACTGTATTGGGTGGTTTGCATCAGCATACATTTATGTATGTAGTGTATATTTGAAACTGTACATGGGTTGTGGACTGTAGGTTTTTAATAACTCACCTTTACTCTTCTTCCTAGACCTTGAGCGCAGTGAGGATCGTTCAAACATCTACAAAATAACACACAGGAAAATGAGAGATCAATCCACATTGATCTGTCTCCACTGTGCTCAGTCCTCTAAATATCTGATCATAATCACAACAAAAAACACGTCAGTGTTGTCTCAGGGGCCTGGGAACAATGGGACATACATGGTAGAGGGAGGCGGAGTCGGAGCCGGACGTGGAGACTTCCATCTGGAGGGCTGGGAGGAGGGCGTAGTGGGCGGGGCTGCCTTTGTCACTCTTCTTCCTGCTGCGTCCTGTCAGGTACTCCTCTGGCATGGCCTTGTCCTCACTCTGACTCACATAACGCAGCAGGGAGTTCTCTACGGGAGCAGGGGAGGCCAGCAGTTAGATCACTTTGTCTAACGCCATTTGATTATATAGGCCTACTATGTGTACATAATTTGTATCTACTGAATACTCATTGTGCTGTCACTTTGTTACAACAAATTTTAAACAACAGCGAAAAACAAGCCAAAGGCCAATTCTAGAGATTGTGTAATGATTGCTTGGATGGAAATACACAGTTGTGTGACTTGTGGGCTTTGTCATGTCATTAGGGCCTTGAGGCTAGAGCAAGGCCCATTGATGAACGTCCTCCATCTGACTCTTATAGGCTAGTTTTGTGAGTCATGTCATTGGGCAGTGTAATTTATGTTTTGTGTAATCCTGTGGTGTGTCCAGGCATTCGGCTTTAGGGCTCTGAGGTTTTACTCTGTCTTGTCATTCAGACAAATAACGAGGCTTCACTCAAACCCCATTATTGTACTGAACCAACAGAGACTGTCATTATTCTGATATTTGCATGGTATTTTCCTAGAAAATATAAAAAAATGTTGCCTTCAGGCAATATGTATTGATACTGCCTCTTGCCAAATATGCAGATAAATATAGCACCCTCACTGATGCTGAAAAGCCCACAGGAACAATAGACTGACTGCCACCACCCCCTTGGGAATAAAAAACACAACATCACAGTGGCTGCCTCTCAGACTGAACCAAGGCCATTCGCTCTCTTCCTACTCTGTTTGCCACTAGGCCTGGCAGCAACCAATCAAACCAAGCAAATCTTGGGAAGATCCTGGTTACAGTTGCCAAGGCAACGACATACCTTCAAGACCCAAAAGCAAAGAGAGAGAGGCAGAGAGAGGCAGAGAGAGGCAGAGAGAGAAAGGGGTGAGATTGAAAGAGAGAGAGAGAGCAGGAGGGACTAACAAAGATACACAGAAAGAAGGGTCAGATAAAGAGGGACAGATAAAGAGGAGGATAGCTAATTCAGCATCATATCTATCATGCACTGAGCCCTGCCTGGCATGGCTGCTCAGCTTCCCAGTCCCTTGGCTAAGACATCTGAGATGGGGAGGCAGAAAACCCAATTATGAGAGATATCCACCCACTCATCTCTGCTGCTATATCTCTCTCTTTCTGTCTCCCCTCTCTTTTTATCTCACCCTTTCTCTCCATCCCGGCCTCCCACTCACCTCTCCTGCTCTCTCTCTTCAGCTTGGCCGGGTCTTCATAGTCTTCCACCCAGTTATATTCCACTGGCATGGAGATGGGCCTAAGCCTGCCTGGAGCACACAGCACAGATAACACACAACATTACAGACCTATCCAGAAAAATCTAAGAGCTACAAACAGCCTATATTAACACCACAGTGACACAAACACTAACATCACAAACACAGCAGGCATTGCATACAGATGTAGGATCTTAATTTGAGCCAGTTTGCTACAGCAGAAAAATAATCCTGTAGCAACAGGAAATGTGAATTATTATGTCTATTATAATTTATGGACATTTTTGTAGGGGTTGATGCATTTTTTGTTAGGGCAAATCAACTCTGAAATTTCAAACTTTTGAAGCATTTTTTAAACCGAAATACACTACAAGTTTGCATTTCCTGCTTTGCAGGAACATTCTCAGTAACAAAAGAGTGATCAAATCTGTAGGAAGTGCACCACAGGCATCCCTCATACAAACCAGCCTTGGACTGGGTCATAACATTTGTGGGGGATAGACATCCCACATACAAACAGGCTTGGACTGGGTCGGACCATACAGTATATGGGGGACTGACATCCCTCATACAAATATGCAGGCTTGGACTGGGTCATACCATAAGTGGGGGTGCTGTCCCTGCGGACAGGTGGAAGTCCGTGGTTCTGGTCATACTCGTAGCAGTACAGAACGGCATCCTCCTCCACCAGAGGGAAACGTCGGCGACACTCCTGGTCCAGGAAGGAGTTGGGGGACTCAGAGCCCTTGGCCACCGGGATGTCAGCTTGGAAGTCGTCGTCACCTGATAGATTTCCCTTGTCGTCTCTGCAGCACAGATCAGGGAGAGAGTCTGTTCGCCTATGGAGCATCGACTGCATGGGTAAACTTCAACAAAGTCACATACTACAAGGCACATAAATCACCCCGCAAAAGGGAACAAACTGATTAAATTCACACAGTGAAGTAATTACACAGGTAAACCACTATAATATTTCACTGCAGATAATAACATAAAACTTACTCAAAGTACAACATACAGTATGACTACACTGTGTAATCCCTAAGGAAAGGCATACAGATGTCACAGTGAGGCAGCTTGTGTGTGTACCTGGGGGTGTATGGTTCCTCAGGGGGCGGGGGGATGAAGAGGTCCTGCAGGGCACAGCTGTCCCTCCTGGACGGGGTGCTCAGGGTACTGGTGGGTGTGGCCACACTGCTGCTGGGGCTCTGAGGGATGATGGGCTGTGAGGAGAGAGAGAGAAAGAGGGGGGAGAGAGATGTGTAGTTTCATAATAGACGATGATCAATCAAACCATTAAAGCTTCAATATGTGGGAAATGCTAGTCTTGTTTCTCGATTGGAGAATGGCTAGAGGCAGGTTTAGGGAATGGAAAATTGATTTGAACCTTTGCATTTGATGAATTATAAATTCAAAGCATAAGTCAATAACTGAATCTGGATATATGATGAAACGAGGAGGAGGATGGTAGGGAGAGGAGAAGAGAGATTGCAGAATAGAGGTAAAGGAGAAGAGGGAGGAGAGGAGCGGGGGGATCAGGAGGCGGCAGAGCTCTGATGCACTCCAGTTGGTCAAGGCCCCAGGGGGAGGGAGGGAAACAGCACTTAGACCAGTGTGGGACTCAGAGGGGGGCAGGGATATAGTCACATACAACACCCATATTAAATAATTGTTTGGGGCAAAATATGACAGACAGACACACACAGACAGACACATTCACAAAAAGTCCCTGCTTTAACAAAACCCACAAACATTTAATGCACTCTCCTGCTTGCATACTCACCATGCACAATCAGTCACATACTGTGCACATACAAAAGTTCACATACCCTCTCAGTCATTAACCCACTGATAAGATAGCGGTATACAGTACATAAATCACATCTCACTAACACACATGGCTCTATTTTAAAAAACCTAACGTAATTGTAAATCTTATCGCTGGTGGTAGCGCTATAGGTCCTGGGTGTGTCAGAAATATTTTTGCTATTTTCACGGCGGGAATTATGAACTCAATAGCTGGCGGTGGCTTGAAAGGGCTGGGTTTTGATGAATAAACAAGTTGTAGGTGTGACGAGGGCTTGGCCACTCACTGGTCAATCAATGTGTTCCATGGCTTAATAATACTGCATGAGGTTGTCTCAAGTTGTGTAGGTTATTGACAGTCTTTGAGTTGCTTGGGGCATGGAATATTCTCATCCCAGTCCATTGTCGAATGATACCAACTACGGTTTATTAAATAGCATAAGCTAAAGTATTGAGTACAGTGCCTTGCAAAAGTATTCATCCCCCTTGCCGTTTTTCCTATTTTGTTGCATTACAACCTGTAATTTAAATGGTTTTTATTTGGATTTCATGTAATGGACATACACAAAATAGTCCAAATTGGTGAAGTGAAATGAAAAAAATAACTTATTTCAAAAAATTCTAAAAAATAAATAACGGCAAAGTGGTGCGTGCATATGTATTCACCCCCTTTGCTATGAAGCCCCTAAATAAGATCTGGTGCAACCAATTACCTTCAGAAGTCACATAATTAGTTAAATAAAGTTAACCTGTGTGCAATCTAAGTGTCACATTATCTGTCACATGATCTCAGTATATATACACCTGTTCTGAAAGGCCCCAGAGTCTGCAACACCACTAAACAAGGGGCACCACCAAGCAAGCGGCACCATGAAGACCAAGGAGCTCTCCAAACAGGTCAGGGACAAAGTTGTGGAGAAGTACAGATGAGGGTTGGGTTATAAAAAAATATCTGAAACTTTGAACATCCCACGGAGCACCATTAAATCCATTATTAAAAAATGGAAAGAGGGGGCGGCAGGTAGCTTAGTGGGTAAGAGCGTTGTGCCAGTAACCGAAAGGTCGCTGGTTCTAATCCCCGAGCCGACTAGGTGAAAAATCTGTCGATGTGCCCTTAAGCAAGGCACTTAACCCTAATTGCTCCTGTAAGTCGCTCTGGATAAGAGCGTCTGCTAAATGACTAAAATGTAAATGTAATATGGCACCACAACAAACCTGCCAACAGAGGGCCGCCCACCAAAACACACGGACCAGGCAAGGAGGGCATTAATCAGAGAGGCAACAAAGAGACCAAAGATAACCCTGAAGGAGCTGCAAAGCTCCACAGTGGAGATTGGAGTATCTCTCCATAGGACCACTTTAAGCCGTACACTCCACAGAGCTGGGCGTTACGGAAGAGTGGCCAGAAAAAAGCCATTGCTTAAAGAAAAAAATAAGCAAACACCTTTGGTGTTCGCCAAAAGGCATGTGGGAGACTCCCCAAACATATGGAAGAAGGTACTCTGGTCAGATGAGACTAAAATTGAGCTTTTTGGCCATCAAGGAAAACGCTATGTCTGACACAAACCCAACACCTCTCATCACCCCAAGAACACCATCCCCACAGTGAAGCATGGTGGTGGCAGCATCATGCTGTGGGGATGTTTTTTATAGGCAGAGACTGGGAAACTGGTCAGAATTGAAGGAATGATGGATGGCGCTAAATACAGGGAAATTCTTGAGGGAAACCTGTTTCAGTCTTCCAGAGATTTGAGACTGGGACAGAGGTTCACCTTCCAGCAGGACAATGACCCTAAGCATACTGCTATAGCAACACTTGAGTGGTTTAAGGGGAAACATTTAAATGTCTTGGAATGGCCTAATCAAAGCCCAGACCTCAATCCAATTGAGAATCTGTGGTATGACTTAAAGATTGCTGTACACCAGCGGAACCCATCCAACTTGAAGGAGCTGGAGCAGTTTTGTTTTGAAGAATGGGCAAAAATCCCAGTGGCTAGATGTGCCAAGCTTATAGAGACATACCCCAAGAGACTTGCAGCTGTAGTTGCTGCAAAAGGTGGCTCTACAAAGTATTGACTTTGGGGGGGTGAATAGTTATGCCCACTCAAGTTCTGTTTTTTTGTCTTATTTCTTGTTTGTTTCATAATAACAAAATATTTTGCATCTTCAAAGTGGTAGGCATGTTGTGTAAATCAAATGATACAAATCCCCCCAAAATTAATTTTAATTCCAGGTTGTAAGGCAACAAAATAGGAAAAATGCCAATGGGGGTGAATACTTTCGCAAGCCACTGTAATAGCAAGAGTAAAAAAAACATCCAGTGTTCCAGTGCTCAATATGTTTGGAGTGTTGGCAGTCAACATTGTTGTAATTGCCTCAAATATTTACACGCCTCAAATATTGTCACCCCTCCCAGCTCAGCGCAAGTGAGCTGATGTTAGACAGGTAAATTGACGAACCTGGCACAAGGGTTTAAAATACCAAAGCGCCAGTTTTTACATACCGAAATTCTCAACTAACATGTGTTTGACACTTGAACCGCATTAGTGCCAGCTGAAAATAGAGTCCTCAGGCTGTGTCTGAAATGCCACCCTATTCCATATACAGTGGGGAAAAAAAGTATTAAGTCAGCCACCAATTGTGCACTTTCTTCTGTTGCTTTTACTTAAAATGTTAAATATTTCTTAGAAACACAATGTGGATGATGGGTTCACACCAGCAGTCTCCAGATCTCACACACACATCGGAATACAAAACCATTTACAAACATTTGGATAGATAGCATGCATACAAAAATAGACACGTGTTTCTGATCAATGCTTCACAATTTACAGTACTGGTTTATTATTGCCAGTCCTTGCCTGTCTGTCTGTCTCTGTGCACCAGTTTCTTTTTATTATAAGAGAGAGATTCTGCCCTGCAGCCATTAACTATCTATGTTCACCCAGTTTTGGAGTGTTTATACGTTCAGAAATCTCTGAGGCACAACACTGAAGTTGAAATGGTATCTCCTTACATTTTGTTCTGACATACCAGTTTTACGATATCCAGTTTATGAAATAAATATATATGCTTAACATACTGTACACTCTCCTAACACACATACATACATACAGTGGGGGAAAATAGTATTTAGTCAGCTACCAATTGTGCAAGTTCTCCCACTTAAAAAGATGAGATTGGCCTGTAATTTTCATCATAGGTACACGTCAACTATGACAGACAAATTGAGAAGAAAAGAATCCAGAAAATCACATTGTAGGATTTTTTATGAATTTATTTGCAAATTATGGTGGAAAATAAGTATTTGGTCACCTACAAACAAGCAAGATTTCTGGCTCTCACAGACCTGTAACTTCTTCTTTAAGAGGCTCCTCTGTCCTCCACTCGTTACCTGTATTAATGGCACCTGTTTGAACTTGTTATCAGTATAAAAGACACCTGTCCACAACCTCAAACAGTCACACTCCAAACTCCACTATGGCCAAGACCAAAGAGCTGTCAAAGGACACCAGAAACAAAATTGTAGACCTGCACCAGGCTGGGAAGACTGAATCTGCAATAGGTAAGCAGCTTGGTTTGAAGAAATCAACTGTGGGAGCAATTATTAGGAAATGGAAGACATACAAGACCACTGATAATCTCCCTCGATCTGGGGCTCCACGCAAGATCTCACCCCGTGGGGTCAAAATGATCACAAGAACGGTGAGCAAAAATCCCAGAAACACACGGGGGGACCTAGTGAATGACCTGCAGAGAGCTGGGACCAAAGTAACAAAGCCTACCATCAGTAACACACTACGCCGCCAGGGACTCAAATCCTGCAGTGCCAGACGTGTCCCCCTGCTTAAGCCAGTACATGTCCAGGCTCGTCTGAAGTTTGCTAGAGTGCATTTGGATGATCCAGAAGAGGATTGGGAGAATGTCATATGGTCAGATGAAACCAAAATATAACTTTTTGGTAAAAACTCAACTCGTTGTGTTTGGAGGACAAAGAATGCTGAGTTGCATCCAAAGAACACCATACCTACTGTGAAGCATGGGGGTGGAAACATCATGCTTTGGGGCTGTTTTTCTGCAAAGGGACCAGGACGACTGATCCGTGTAAAGGAAAGAATGAATGGGGCCATGTATCGTGAGATTTTGAGTGAAAACCTCCTTCCATCAGCAAGGGCATTGAAAGATGAAACGTGGCTGGGTCTTCAGCATGACAATGATCCCAAACACACCACCCAGGCAACGAAGGAGTGGTTCGTAAGAAGCATTTCAAAGTCCTGGAGTGGCCTAGCCAGTCTCCAGATCTCAACCCCATAGAAAATCTTTGGAGGGAGTTGAAAGTCTGTGTTGCCCAGCGACAACCCCAAAACATCACTGCTCTAGAGGAGATCTGCATGGAGGAATGGGCCAAAATACCAGCAACAGTGTGTGAAAACCTTGTGAAGACTTACAGAAAACGTTTGACCTGTGTCATTGCCAACAAAGGGTATATAACAAAGTATTGAGAAACTTTTGTTATTGACCAAATACTTATTTTCCACCATAATTTGCAAATACATTTATTAAAAATCCTACAATGTGATTTTCTGGAGAAAAAAAATCTCATTTTGTCTGTCATAGTTGACGTGTACCTATGATGAAAGTTACAGGCCTCTCTCATCTTTTTAAGTGGGAGAACTTGCACAATTGGTGGCTGACTAAATACTTTTTTCCCCCACTGTATACTATAAAGGAACCACTACAAAGGAGGAACTTCTTGATGCAATTAAAGCCTTTAAATCCGGGAAAACTCCAGGGCTGGATGGCATATCAGTTAAGGTATATCAAACCTTTTTTGATGTACTCAGAGGACCGTTATTAGCAGGTTTTAACCACTCCTATAAAAATGGTAGATTATCAGATACTCAACAAGAAGGTCTGATTTCACTATTACTGAAACAGGACCCAGGTGGTAAATATAAATCTCCAGTCCATAAGAAAAATTGGAGGCCCCTTACACTTCAGTGTTGTGATTCAAAAAAATTCTAGCAAAATGCATAGCGCATAGAATTAAAAAGGCACTGTCGGATATTATTCATCCTAATCAGACAGGTTTTTTACATGGACGATACATCGGAGATAATATACAGTGCTTCTTCCATTTAAGAATGATGGAGGCCACTGTGTTCTTGGGGACTTTCAATGCTGCAGAAATGTTTTGGTACCCTTCCCCAGATCTGTGCTTCGACACAATCCTGTGGCTTGGTTTTTGCTCTGACATACACTGGTATCTGTTGGACCTTATATAGACAGGTGTGAGTCTAATAGCAAAGGGTCTGACTACTTATGTAAATAAGGTATTTCTGTATTACATTTTTTATAAATTTGCAAAAAAATCTATAAACCTGTTTTCGCATTGTCATTATGGGGTATTGTGTGTAGATTGATGAGGAAAAACAATTTAATACATTTTAGAATGAGGCTGTAATGTAACAGAATGTGGAAAAAGGGAAGGGGTCTGAATACTTTCCGAATGCACTGTAAGACAAGTACTGGAAACAATAGAACACAATGAAAAATCTGAGAAACCAGGCCTGGTATTCATAGTTGACTTTGAAAAAGCTTTTCATAAAGTACGACTGGAATTTATATATAAATGCCTGGAATATTTCAATTTTGGAGAATCTCTTATACAATGGGTTAAAGTTATGTATAGTAACCCTAGATATAAAATAGTAAATATTGGCTTGTTCTCAGAAAGTATTAAACTGTCAAGAGGGGTAAAACAAGGTTGTCCACTATCGGCATATCGATTTATTATGGCCATCAAAATGTTAGCTATTAAAATCAGATCCAACAATAATATCAAGGGGCTAGAAATCCAGGGCTTAAAAACAAAGGTGTCGTTGTACGCTGATGATTCATGTTTTCTTTTAAATCCACAATTTGGGTCCCTCCACAGCCTCATATAGGATCTAGATAATTTTTCTAACCTCTCTGGATTACAACAAAATTATGATACATATTGGATCACAATTGTTTTTAACTTTAATGCCAATAAAATGGTCTGACGGGGATGTGTACATACTCGGTATACATATCCCGAAAGAAAGAAATGATCTCACTACAATACATTTTAATAGAAAGTTAGCAAAAATAGATAAGATATTGCTACCATGGAAAGGAAAATACCTGTCTATTTGTAGAAAAATCACCCTGAGTTATATCCCAGTTTACCTATTTGCTTATGGCCCTGCCTACACCTAACGACTCGTTTTTTAAATGATATGAGCAAAAAATATTCAATTTTATTTTGAACGGCAAGCCAGACAAAATTAAATGGGCCTATTTACAGCGCCTTCGGAAAGTATTCAGACCCCCTGACTTTTTCCACATTTTGTTACGTTTTAGCCTTAATCTAAAATTGATTAAATAAATACAAAATCCTTAGAAATCTACACACAATATCCTATAATGACAAAGTGAAAATAGGTTTTTAGAAATGTTTGCAAATGTATACATTTTTTAAAGCAGAAATACCTTATTTACATACACTACCAGTCAAAAGTTTTAGAACACCTACTCATTCAAGGGTTTTTCTTTATTTTCTACATTGTAGAATAATAGTGAAGACATCACAACTATGATATAACACATATGGAATCATGTAGTAACCAAAAAAGTGTTAAAAAAATCAAAATATATTTTATATTTGAGATTCTTCAAATAGACACTCTTTGCTTGATGACAGCTTTGCACACTCATGGCATTCTCTCAACCAGCTTCCCCTGGAATGCTTTTCCAACAGTCTTGAAGTCTTGATTTGTTTAACACTTTTTTGGTTACTACATGATTCCATATGTGTTATTTCACAGTTTTGATGTGTTCACTATTATTCTACAATGTAGAAAATAGGAAAAATAAAGAAAAACCCTTGAATGAGTAGGTGTTCTAAAACTTTTGACTGGTAGGGTAAGTATTCAGACCCTTTGCTATGACACTCGAAATTGAGCTCAGGTGCATCTTGGTTTCCATTGATCATCCTTGAGATGTTTCTAAAACTTGATTGGAGTCCACCTGTGGTAAATTCAATTGATTGGACATGATTTGGAAAGGCACACACCTGTCTATATAAGGTCCCACAGTTGACAGTGCATGCCAAAGCAAAAACCAAGCCATAAGGTCGAAGGAATTGTCCTTAGAGCTCAGAGACAGGTTTGTGTCGAGGCACAGATCTGGAGAAGGGTACCAAAAAATGTCTGCAGCATTGAAGGTTCACAAAAACACAGTCGCCTATATCATTCTTAAATAGAAGAAGTTTAAACCACCAAAACTCTTCCTAGAGCAGGCAGCCCGGCCAAACTGAGCAATCGGGGGAGAAAAGTATTGGTCATGGAGGTGACCAAGAACCCAATGGTCACTCTGACAAAGCTCCAGAGTTCCTCTGTGGAGATGGGAGCACCTTCCAAAAGGACAACCATCTCTGCAGCACTCCACCAATCAGGCCTGTAATGGTAGAGTGGCCAGACGGAAGCCAATCCTCAGTAAAAGGCACATGACAGCCCACTTGGAGTTTGCCAAAAGGCACCTAAACGACTCAGACCATGAGAAACAAGATTCTCTGGTCTGATGAAACCAAGATTGAACTCTTTTGCCTAAATGCCAAGCGTCACGTCTGGAGGAAACCTGGCACCATCCCTACGGTGAAGCATGGTGGGGGCAGCATCATGCTGTTGGGATGTTTTTCAGCGGCAGGGACTGGGAGACTAGTCAGGATCGAGGGAAAGATGAACGGAGCAAAGTACAGAGAGATCTTTGATGAAAACCTGCTCCCGAGTGCTCAGGACCTCAGACTGGGACGAAGGTTCACCTTCCAACAGGACAACAACCCTAAGCACACAGCCAAGACAACGCAGGAGTGGCTTCGGGACAAGTCTCTGAATGTTCTTGAGTGGACCAGCCAGAGCCCGGACAAAGGTGTTTCAACAAAGTACTGAGTAAAGGGTCTGAATACTTATGTAAATATGAGTAAAGGGGTCTGAATACTTTCCGAATGCACTGTACAAATATTTATTTAATATTTTACCCAAAAATATATGGGGGATTGGAAATTATGCAGACAATTACATTGATAGAAGCCACAATCTATCTGCAATATTAAAGCTGATCTACCCCCTAAAAAAGAAATACATAAATAAAGGAACCACTATAAAGGGAATCGTGTGTGATTTCACATTCAGCCAAACGTACACCCGTTCATCAGTTGTGTGGAGGTTGAAAGTGAAAGTGTTGTCATACTTGCAGGGCTAAGGGTTTCCATCTCATGTTCTTCAGTAGTGCTGGGGTGGATGTGAGTGTGCTCTGTGGGCGCTTCTTCAGAGTCAGTGTAACACCCCCGGGGTCCCCACGCAAAGAATTCACCAGGTTCTTCAACTGCCAGCCCACCTAGCGCCAAAAGCCAACAAACACACACACACATACAATGAAAAACACATAGGGCAAAATTTCGCACAAGCATAGTAGTAGTCATAGGGTAGTCCTATACCAGTATGTAAACGTAAGATAAAGGGGATGGACAGGGAGATATATATATTTTTTTAACAAAATTCATTACCTTCACCAGAGCTCGCTCTCAGCCAGAGAAGGTTAGCATTTTAAAAATGTTTTCTGTAGGCTGGATGAGCTCTTAATGACGTGTTGTTGTGCTGTTTGTATTGTAAATTGTGTAATGGTGTAGGGCGTTCACTCACTACTGTACAATGTAGAGAAAAACGTAGCAATTCAAGAGGGTGCTACAAAATTCATGTCAAAATGTAGTTTTCTTTACCCTATGTCACTATAAATTACATAGAATGAACCATTAGATTGTTCTCTACAATATTATAACCTTTATATACTTGTACTTGACAGTGTTGATGAAATAAGAATGTTAATTTGCTGTGACCGTTGCTAGTTTAGACTGCGACGCTCTTGGTTATATCTCTTCCATATTTGGCGTTGTGAGGTGGTACCATTTGGAGGTGTTTCCGCTGGTTGGATCAATCAAAATCAACTTGATAACTTCGTCATTTTCACCTCCAGATCCTTGGCTTTCAATGCCTATAATGGCAATCAATCTACGTTGAGAGGGGGCGTTTCTATGGAGATTTAAAGGGAAAGACTCAGAAATACACAATGAAAACAGGAACGCGGAGTGTGGATATTGAAATTCAATCTCTTTGCTTTGTAAAT
This sequence comes from Coregonus lavaretus, assembly GCF_964263955.1. Taxonomy (NCBI): domain Eukaryota; kingdom Metazoa; phylum Chordata; class Actinopteri; order Salmoniformes; family Salmonidae; genus Coregonus; species Coregonus lavaretus. Next base: position 30,693,545 of record NC_140002.1, read on the forward strand.
AAATATATATTTAGTCCCTATTTAGTTTTGTAGTCAGCAGATTTCATTTAGAAAAAGCCCATGTTTTCACTCACTAACCTGCAGACACTAGTTAGCTTGTCAGTTGACATTCGAAGTTAGCGCCGTTCTGCCGCGGAGAAGCGCCACAGACTTCTATTGAGCAGTGACCACTTTTTTATCATACCTGTGATGACATTCCATTCACTCTAAACATGCTAAATTCTCAGAGTAAATCGTCTGTAACGTTTGAACCATATATGGTAAATACATGGGGTTTGGACTATTGTTTTTCTGACGGAATTCTCTATTGAATGGACATATTTGTATAAACCTTGAATGAATGAATCCTTTCATGGGTGAACACCCTAAATGTTGTATTGATCACTACTGCTTTCTTGGCCAGGTCGCCCTTGCAAAAAAATACCCTGTGACTCAATGGGTTTCTTCCCGGTTAAATAAAGGTTAAAAAAAGGTATGAAAAGAGAGAGAGACGCACCACTGTCTGATGATTGACCTGGATGACTTCATCGCCTGCATGAATTTTCTTACAGCGGTCAGCCAGAGACTGATGGAGAGGAAGAGACACATAACACAGCTATAAAAACACTGATGGGCCTGATGCTGTTCACTGTCATTAAGGAGATTCACTGTGACACAGCCTTGAGTGACACTTCTCCCTCTCTATCATAGGAGAGTGATCTACGTGCCAAAGTCCTTCATAGCTCTGACTGAGCATGTTAAAGATCAATACTCACTCCCTCTGTAGTTCCAGTGATGACATGCAAGCCATCATATGTCGATTTGATATACATGCCCTATAGAGAGACAGAGAGAGGTAGCTTAGAGCCATAGCCTGAGAATAGTTTGCACATCCATATACAGTACATTACAACAACAAACACATAAATGCATACAGTACAAAGTGACATAAAACACATCCATATTGTACATATTCAATCGGACACTGTCACTCGTAGAGAGGCAAACAGACAAACATACTTAAATGTTCAAGCCTTCCCTCAGAGGGGCTGTAAGTGCATAACAAATGGACACACAGAAACGCATGCGTGTGCACACACACACACACACATTCAGTGCATCTCAGAGTGAGAAGAGAGTAAGAGGTTTATTTTTGTCCCACTCTGCCCACTCCTCTGTTCAGGTTCTATTGACCGTTCTGTATGTGAAAAGCTCTGTTGCCCTCTGTGTGCTCTGTGACCCTCTGTGTGCTCTGTGCATTTGTGTATGTGTGGGGGTGGAAGTTTACAGCCCCAAGTAGGACAGTCATATCTAAGTGCAAGTTAGAGCAAACATGCAGGTTTTAGATAACGGCTTATGTCCACATACTGTACAGGAGAAAGCTACTAAGTAAACACATAGTAGTTACTTTCTGAAATCTATCACCCAGAAGAGTGATCTATTACCCAGAAGGAGTGCATGTTTTGTTGTTGTTGTTGTTGTGTTAGAGAGAGAAAGAGCGAAGGTAAGTAAAAGGCACAAGACCTTCTAGTCTGTACATCTGAGTATCTGGGGAGTCTTACCAGTCCCTCAGTGGACTTGATATTGGCCAGCTGAACCACCTCCAAATGGGCTGACTGGGACACCATCGGGTCAGAGGACAGAGAGATGATGTGATCACACACTCCAGATAGAGTCTTGCACTGTAGAAGGGAAGGATGGAGAGTAGGGAGAGAGCGAAAACAGTGATTTTAGGGATGAGTCGCCAGACTGAGTTATGGGGACTCTAATTCTGTTTGGATGCATTGAAGGGAATGGAAATAAGTGGGCCCACTCACCACATGCAGAATCTTATTTTCTGTCTCATACACAGAACAGTCCTGCCAAACAGAGGGAGATGGAGAGGCAGAGGTTACCACAGGACAATGTGTCAGAGAAGTGATCATTATTCCAGTTATAACAAGGTGGCTATATGTAAAGAACAGAGAGGTTCAGCACTGATGCCCCCCCTCCCACACAGACACACACACAAACACACACAAACAGTCCGCCATGCGTCACTCTGCCTTGTCGGGGGCATGCGTCCCTCTCTCCGCTCCTTCTCTCTCTCTACAGACGATATCTCCTTGCCATCAGATAGACTCTACAGACAGCCACACACGGATGAAACCTCTGCTGCGCTACCTGCTGCTCTTTTGGAACACCTCTGCAGCCTTGGACCAGGCCCTCTCGTATGTGCCTGGCTGTCTGAACACGCAATCGTGGCGGTAGAGCCTGTCCCCGTGCCAATCCCTCCAGGACCAGGGCTGAACTAACCCTCCCTCCCTGCAGCCCTCCCCCTACAGTACGTTGTCCTGCTCTAGTGAAGACGGATGCCTCTACACAGTCACAGCCTTCCCCTATTTATATCTATTGGAACAGTTCAGTTCTGCTCCCGCAGTAGGAATTAGAGCAACACAGAGAAACACATCCACATCCTCCCAGCGTGCACACATACTGTATGGTAGGCAGGCAGGCTGTCATGCTCTTTACAAAGGGAAAGGCTACATTTGAGTAGCCTGAGGCTGTCTTTGCTCAGTGAGCATGATGACACATACAGTTATTTCCAATACCAGAGCAGAGAACACAGGTCCTGTGTAAACTAACTAAATTTAAAAAGGCCTTTGAGACATTTTCGTTAATAATCCAGTTTTGGGAAAAACAAACAGTGGTTAACGCTAGCTAGTGGTACAGCTGTATATGTGACTGTGTTTGATGGCTTGCTTACCTGCTGTACAATCGTGGTGAGCTCTAGACACAACTGAATCACATTGTTTCTTGTAATGGAGTAGTCTGCCACTGCTGCGAACGGAGACCTGAAAAAGAAGTAGCACCTGGAATTAACCATTAGATCATTCTTCATTCTAATCCCTTTGACTGGACAATACATGTGGGTGAGTATGATGTTTGTATCTGGTGTCATATTATATACAGTGGGGGAAAAAAGTATTTAGTCAGCCACCAATTGTGCAAGTTCTCCCACTTAAAAAGATGAGAGAGGCCTGTAATTTTCATCATAGGTACACGTCAACTATGACAGACAAAATGAGATTGAAATGAAAAAAAATCCAGAAAATCACATTGTAGGATTTTTTATGAATTTATTTGCAAATTATGGTGGAAAATAAGTATTTGGTCAATAACAAAAGTTTCTCAATACTTTGTTATATACCCTTTGTTGGCAATGACACAGGTCAAACGTTTTCTGTAAGTCTTCACAAGGTTTTCACACACTGTTGCTGGTATTTTGGCCCATTCCTCCATGCAGATCTCCTCTAGAGCAGTGATGTTTTGGGGCTGTCGCTGGGCAACACAGACTTTCAACTCCCTCCAAAGATTTTCTATGGGGTTGAGATCTGGAGACTGGCTAGGCCACTCCAGGACCTTGAAATGCTTCTTATGAAGCCACTCCTTCGTTGCCCGGGCGGTGTGTTTGGGATCATTGTCATGCTGAAAGACCCAGCCACGTTTCATCTTCAATGCCCTTGCTGATGGAAGGAGGTTTTCACTCAAAATCTCACGATACATGGCCCCATTCATTCTTTCCTTTACACGGATCAGTCGTCCTGGTCCCTTTGCAGAAAAACAGCCCCAAAGCATGATGTTTCCACCCCCATGCTTCACAGTAGGTATGGTGTTCTTTGGATGCAACTCAGCATTCTTTGTCCTCCAAACACGACGAGTTGAGTTTTTACCAAAAAGTTATATTTAGGTTTAATCTGACCATATGACATTCTCCCAATCCTCTTCTGGATCATCCAAATGCACTCTAGCAAACTTCAGACGGGCCTGGACATGTACTGGCTTAAGCAGGGGGACACGTCTGGCACTGCAGGATTTGAGTCCCTGGCGGCGTAGTGTGTTACTGATGGTAGGCTTTGTTACTTTGGTCCCAGCTCTCTGCAGGTCATTCACTAGGTCCCCCCGTGTGGTTCTGGGATTTTTGCTCACCGTTCTTGTGATCATTTTGACCCCACGGGGTGAGATCTTGCGTGGAGCCCCAGATCGAGGGAGATTATCAGTGGTCTTGTATGTCTTCCATTTCCTAATAATTGCTCCCACAGTTGATTTCTTCAAACCAAGCTGCTTACCTGTTGCAGATTCAGTCTTCCCAGCCTGGTGCAGGTCTACAATTTTGTTTCTGGTGTCCTTTGACAGCTCTTTGGTCTTGGCCATAGTGGAGTTTGGAGTGTGACTGTTTGAGGCTGTGGACAGGTATATTTTATACTGATAACAAGTTCAAACAGGTGCCATTAATACAGGTAACGAGTGGAGGACAGAGGAGCCTCTTAAAGAAGAAGTTACAGGTGACCAAATACTTATTTTCCACCATAATTTGCAAATAAATTCATTAAAAATCCTACAATGTGATTTTCTGGATTTTTTTCTTCTCAATTTGTCTGTCATAGTTGACGTGTACCTATGATGAAAATTACAGGCCTCTCTCATCTTTTTAAGTGGGAGAACTTGCACAATTGGTGGCTGACTAAATACTTTTTTTCCCCACTGTATGACAATGACAGTTATCTATGAAGCTGGTATTGTTCAGTTCTTAAATTAGAGTGCAAGTCTAGGGAATCAAACTAATAATTCAGCCTTTATTCAGGTTTGTTTACTGCATATGGTACTCTTAATACATCCACCCACACGCCGGTCCACACACACACACAAACACGAACACACACACACAGACACACAGACACACACTGTCTGGCAGCAACTCACAGAGGACCTGAGGAGGATTAACAGCAGCTCTTAACAGTGCTCTCATGGCCAACCTCTCAAAAACAACCCTTACATAAAGGCTTTACTCATCATTTGTTTGTCAGCTGATTGCTCATGGAGATTATGTAAGGACATCAACTTTTGAGTGGTCGAAAACAGACCCTGTCTGTCTGCTACCCAGTGAACCATCTCTGACCCTTGACCTCTGAATTAATTATGGGTAAATGTTTATATGACACCCTATAGGCCTGGACAAAAGTAGTGCATTACATTGGGAACTGTGTGATTGAAAAACAACCTATGAGAGTAGTCTGTGTATGATAGTGTGTCTCTGAGTATGTACAGTGTGTACAGATGCGGTCAAATATATTATTGCACTTTACGGTGAAGTGCAATGGAGCAGAATGTTCTGTTTTCTCTTTTCAAAACTGGTTGAATGGCTATTTTACTCTGTAGGCACCTGAAACTTACCACAGGTGAGATAAATTACACAGTAAAGAGAATCACTTGCCTCCAACCACATTCATTAGAATAATTTACTTGTTTTACTTTGAAGTGAAAAGTTCTGTATGTGATTACGTGTGTGTGTGTATGTGTACTGTAGCTCTTTGCAAATCTCACCTATCCAGCCAGGCCAGCAGGCTCTTGGCTGCAGCGATGAGGTCCACCACAGAGGTGAGGAAGTCATTGGGCAGCTTGTGGGTGGCGCGGCCATCATAGTGAACACTGCGACGCCTCCCTGTGATGAAGTTCTGCAGGTTCTTTGCTGAGGCATTCAGCTTGTGGGATAGAGTCTTCAGATTCTCTGTCTCCAGACCGTAGTTCTGAGAGAGAGAGAGAGAGAGAGAGAGAGAGAGAGAGAGAGAGAGAGAGAGAGAGAGAGAGAGAGAGAGAGAGAGAGAGAGAGAGAGAGAGAGAGAGAGAGAGAGAGAGAGAGGATTTGGTTTGGTTTTGGTCGACTCTTGTTGTCATTATAATTTATTACCGGAATGTTATTGCTGTTGTACAGTATTTGTGATTTTGGATGATTTCTGTTGTTTTATGTTTCTACAGAACCCTCCTGAAGAGGAGATGATGCGTCTCAAGGGGTTTTAACCTGTCGATATCAATTCAAAACAAAATACAGAAACTTCAGAGCCAATATTATACACAATCACAGGACTATAGTGTGTGAAGATCAAAGTGCACACTAACCAGTAAGTCACATCCTGTACATGTGAAGGCAACTAAAGGAGAAAATTCAAGGTTACTAACTTTCCCAAAAGCTGTAAATATACTGTAAGATAATGTAGTTTAGATAATCAAGTCAACAGTAATAATAAAAACGCTCCCTATACTCCCTTTCACGTAAACACTCTTCACCCTCGTTCAAAGGAAGGGAATGTGGCATGAACACACAATTCACTGTAACATGTTTCTTTCCATACAGGCAGAGAAAGTACAGGGATTAAAAGTGTGGTAAATAGAAAGCCAGTCATACTAACGGGCTCACAGGGAGTCCAGCCCGCCTGCTTATGCCTGTCTCACTGTGTGACAAACGTGAGGATCGAACAGAACCAGTGACCCATCAGACCCGCCCCCCACTCCACCTCCAGCTGTCACCTCGCATGTGTGGGGAAACCAGAACACTCATTACCCGCTACCCACAATTCCCCACTGCACGTGGGGGCCTGTGGACGTCTGTCATGAGAGGGTTTCTTGGAGGGGGGCTTTCCGATGAGTAATCGTATTTAATACAGCAGTGCCTGACTGACTGACTTAACCAAATCCCAGTTACATAAGGGGCTTTGGGAGTGAAGGCGAGCTTACCCGTACAGCTAGGGAGGATGAGTGGGCTTCAGATAACATTTGTGACCTCTGTCTGCTGACTCTCTATCCCCTCCTCTCTCTCTCTCTCCCCTCCTCTCTCTCTCTCTCCCTCCTCTCTCTATCTATTCTCTCCTCTCTCTCTCTCTCTCTCTCTCTCCCCTCCTCTCTATCTATTCCCTCCTCTCTCTCTCTCTCTCCCCTCCTCTCTCTATCTATTCCCTCCTCTCTCTCTCTCTCTCTATCTATCTCTCTCCCCTCCTCTCTCTCTCCCCTCCTCTCTCTCGCTATCCCCTCATCTCTCTCTCTCTATCCCCTCCTCTCTCTCTCCCCTCCTCTCTCTCTATCACCTCCTCTCTCTATTCCCTCCTCTCGCTCTCTATCCCCTCCTCTCTATATCTATTCCCTCCTCTCTCTCTCTCTATCACTTCCTCTTTCTCTTTATCCCCTCCTCTCTCTCTCTCTCTCTCTCTCTCTCTCTCTCTCTCTCTCTCTCTCTCTCTCTCTCTCTCTCTCTCTCTCTCTCTCTCTCTCTCTCTCTCTCTCTCTCTATCCCTTCCTCTTTCTCTTTATCCCCTCCTCTCTCTCTCTCTCTCTCTCTCTCTCTCTCTCTATCAAATAAACAGTTTTATTTGTCACATGCTTCGTAAACAACAGGTGTAGACTTGCAGAGAAATAATAAAAAATAGAAAAAGTATAACACAAGGAATAAATACACAATGAGTAACGATAACTTGGCTATATACACAGGGTACCAGTACCGAGTCGATGTGCAGGGGTAGGAGGTTATTGAGGTAGATACAGTTGAAGTCGGAAGTTTACATACACCTTAGCCAAATACATTTAAACTCAGTTTTTCACAATTCCTGACATTTAATCCTAGTAATAATTCCCTGTCTTAGGTCAGTTAGGATCACCACTTCATTTTAAGAATGTGAAATGTCAGAATCATAGTAGAGAATTATTTCTTTCAGCTTGTATTTCTTTCATCACATTCCCAGTGGGTCAGAAGTCTACATACACTCAATTAGTATTTGGTAGCATTGCCTTTAAACGGTTTATCTTGGGTCAAATGTTTCGGGTAGCCGTCCACAAGCTTCCCACAATAAGTTGGGTGAATTTTGGCCCATTCCTCCTGACAGAGCTGGTGAAAGTAAGTTTTGTAGGTCTCTTTGCTCGCACACGCTTTTTCAGTTCTGCCCACAAATTTTCTATAGGATTGAGGTCAGGGCTTTGTGATGGCCACTCCAATACCTTGACTTTGTTGTCCTTAAGCCATTTTGCCACCACTTTGGAAGTATGCTTGGGGTCATTGTCCATTTGGAAGACCAATTTGCGACCAAGCTTTAACTTCCTGACTGATGTCTTGAGATGTTTGCTCAATGTATCCACATAATTTTCCTTCCTCATGATGCCATCTATTTTGTGAAGTGCACCAGTCGCTCATGCAGCAAAGCACCCCCACAGCATGATGCTGCCACCACCGTGCTTCACGGTTGGGATGGTGTTCTTCGGCTTGCAAGCTACCCCCTTTTTCCTCCAAAAAGTACGATCTTTGTCCCCATGTGCAATTGCAAACCGTAGTCTCGCTTTTTTATGGCGGTTTTGGAGCAGTGGCTTCTTCCTTGCTGAGCGTCCTTTCATGTTATGTCGATATAGGACTCGTTTTACTGTGGATATAGATACTTTTGTACCTGTTTCCTCCAGCATCTTCACAAGGTCCTTTGCTGTTGTTCTGGGATTGATTTGCACCTTTCGCACTAAAGTACGTTCATCTCCATGGTACCATGGTGTTTATACTTGCATAATATTGTTTGTATAGATGAACGTGATACCTTCAGGCATTTGGAAATTGCTCCCAAGGATGAACCAGACTTGTGGAGGTCTACAAATTTTTTTCTGAGGTCTTAGCTGATTTCTTTTGATTTTCCCATGATGTCAAGCAAAGAGGCACTGAGTTTGAAGGTAGGCCTTGAAATACATCCACAGGTACACCTCCAATTGACTGAAATTATGTAAATTAGCCTATCAGAAGCTTCTAAAGCCATGATATCATTTTCTGGAATTTTCCAAGCTGTTTAATGGCACAGTCAACTTAGTGTATGTAAACTTCTGTCCCACTGGAATTGTGATACAGTGAAATAATCTGTCTGTAAACAATTGTTGGAAATATTACTTGTGTCATGCACAAAGTAGATGTCCTAACCGACTTGCCAAAGCTATAGTTTGTTAACAGGAAATTTGTGGAGTGGTTGAAAAATGAGTTTTAATGACTCCAACCTAAGTGTATGTAAACTTCCAACTTCAACTGTAGGTAGAGATAAAGTGGCTAAGCAACAATATATACACTGAGTATCCCAAACATTAGGAACACCTTCCTAATATTGAATTAAACCCCTCTCTTTTGCCCTCAGAAAAGCCTCAATTTGTCGGGGCATGGACTCTACAAGGTGTCGAAAGTGTTCCACAGGGATGCTGGCCCATGTTGACTCCAATGCTTCCCACAGATGTGTCCAGTTGGCTGGATGTCCTTTGGGTGGTGGACCATTCTTGATACACACAGGAAATTGTTGAGTGTGAAAAACCCAGCAGCGTTGCAATTCTTGACACAAACCGGTTCGCCTGGCACCTATTACCATACCCCGTTCAAAGGCACTTAAATGTTTTGTCTTGCCCATTCTCCCTCTGAATGGCACACATACACAATCCATGTCTCTAGGCTTAAAAATCCTTCTTTAACCTGTCTCCTCCCCTTCATCTACACTGATTGAAGTGTATTTAACAAGTGACATCAGTATGGGATCATAGCTTTCACCTGGATTCACCTGGTCAGTCTATGTCATGGAAAGAGCAGTCTATGTCATGTTCTTAAAGTTTTGTACACTCAGTGTATAATAAACAGTAGCAGCAGCGTATGTGATGAGTCAGAAGAGTTTGTGCAAAAAGGGTCAATGCAGATAGCCTGGGTAACTATTTGTTAACTATTTAACTAACTATTTAGCAGTCTTATGGCTTGGGGGTAGAAGCTGTTCAGGGTCCTGTTGGTTCCAGACTTGGTGCATCGGTACCGCTTGCCATGCGGTAGCAGAGAGAACAGTCTATGAGACAGCCTACAGGGAGGTCAGACACCTGGCAGTGTGGTGCCAGGACAACAACCTCTCCCTCAATGTCAGCAAGAAAAAGGAGCTGATAGTGGACTACAGGAAACGGAGGGCCGAACATGCCCCCATCCACATTGACGGGGCTGTAGTGGAGCAGGTCGGGAGCTTCAAGTTCCTCAGTGTCCACATCACTAAGGAACTATCATTGTCCACATTTACCAACACAGTCGTGAAGAGGGCATGACAATGCCTCTTCCCCTCAGGAGGCTGAAAAGATTCAGCATGGGCCCTCAGATCCTCAAAAACGTATACAGCTGCACCATTGAGAGCATCTTGACTGGCTGCATCACCGCTTGGTATGGCAACTGCTTGGCATCCGACCGCAAGGCGCTACAGAGGGTAGTGCGTACGGCTCAGTACATCACTAGGGCCGAGCTCCCTGTCATCCAGGACCTCTGTACCAGGCGGTGTCAGAGGAAGGCCCTAAAAATTGTCAAAGACTTCAGCCACCCAAGTCATAGACTGTTCTCTCTGCTACCGCTCAGCAAGCGGTACCAATGCACCAAGTCTGGAACCAACTTGACCCTGAACAGCTTCTACCCCCAAGCCATTAGACTGCTAAACAGTGAGTTAAATAGTTATCCCACCTCACTCGTTTCCCTTTATTCCCATCAATCTCACCCACTCAATCTCTACTCGCATCCTCTCTCTTCTCTCTCATCCTCCATCTCCCCCTCTTTCTCTCCATCTATTATTTTCTGTTGGTCATCGTTCTTTATCATCCATGTGTCACACCCACCCAGACCACCCTAGAAACTGGTGTGATTGTGTTGTGTGTGTGTGGGGTGGTGTGATTGTGTCTGTACAGTATGTGTGGGGTGGCAGAGAGAATGGGAAATTAGTCCAGGGGATTATCAGAGATGATTAATGTTTCTTTTCAGTGAGTGACTATCCCTCCAGCACACAGATGGAACAAGGGAAATTAACTGACAAACAGGGCAATTACCTGATCTATCACAACACTGACAGCCTAAAACAGATGTTGGCCAACCGTGAGTATGTCATCAACTAATTATCAATAATCATAAAGAAAATGCAACCTAAAGGGAATATAGAATGATAGAATGTCCTAAAATGGACACAGACGTCAGACAAACAAAACATACAAGATAGAACAAGAGTCTGAAATGCTGTCAGTGCAGAAATGCTTTAACATATCCCAGCACTTCACTCCTAAACTGTAAAGACTCTTACAGTTAAGCACTACCCCCGCCAGCTGCCTGTCTGACCTCTAAAAAGGGGTCTTCACTATGGCCAAAAAAGAAGGGGTTTGTTTCCCGGACACAGATTAAGCCTAGACCTAGACTATTTGAGTTAGTCTCTGGATGGTTCTCTGACTTCCTGACTTGATTCACACTCTTTGGTGGGTTCATCGATCCTCAATGATTCTCAACTCCTAATCTTGAGCAAATTACACTCATTAGAGCCAATTACACTCACTGGAGTATTTTTTTATTTTTTACGTTTTCAGTCATTTAGCAGACGCTCTTATCCAGAGCGACTTACAGTTAGTGAGTGCATACATTTTCATACTGTATCTGTATCTGACATAGACTTTGAAAAAGCACCTGCGAATAGGCTACCAGTGTGGCAAGTGCCACTGGTTGGTGGTAAGCTTTCTTGACTTGGTAATTCATTTTTGCAAAAACATGGCTAACCTTTGTTTAACCAGTTAAACAGCTGTTCTTTTAGTGCAAATGTGTTTGGAGTTAACTTTCTTGCTAATAGGCAGTTAAGAGTTTACACTTCATCCTCCAATTATTTACATTTACATTTTAGTCATTTAGCAGACGCTCTTATCCAGAGCGACTTACAGGAGCAATTAGGGTTAAGTGCCTTGCTTAAGGGCACATTGACAGATTTTTCACCTAGTCGGCTCGGGGATTAGAACCAGCGACCTTTCGGTTACTGGCACAACGCTCTTACCCACTAAGCTACCTGCCGCAAATTATAATGTGGGGAGGTCAAAATAGTGAAAAACGATCTACCATATCTATTCATTTAAAAATATATGTTGATTATTTCGCCTTGCCACTTTCATTCACCTGATGATAAGACAAGACGTGAAAGAAAAGGTTTGGTAACATATGATGGGGTCCCTGGGTTGCCGGTTTGCCTGGGAGGGGGTCCCTGGGCAAGAAAAGATTGAAGACCCCTGCTCTAGAGGGGAATGAAATGGCTGAGTGAAAGGGATGGAGGACTCACCAGGGCACAGAGTAGGTCCACAGCCTCCAGGATGAGCTCCTGGTGTCCGATGCGGGACACTCCCAGGTCCTCCAGCTCCTGGTGGGTGATACGAAGCAGCTGGTCTCCCCCCACCTTCTCCCTCTCAAACGTCTTAATGTACTGCAGCAGACAGTCATCCAGCCCTGGAGGGAGTGGAGGAGATGACGCGGTGAAAACTCTCATTACAAAGGGATATATTCAGGTAAACAGATTTGTATTGGCTTACTCCTCTCTGCTGCTGTCTGCTACTACTTTATACACATGTATTGATTTATGTTTCATTGAGAAATAGCATATACAGCATATTATTTTGAGAGACAACATAATTTCATTTAAGTAACAATAATCTTTGTATCAACTCCATCCATCCAGATTATTACGAAGGCCGATGCAGGCAGTGTGTTTCAGATGTAAGCTCCAACAACCTCAGTCCCTCACAGGCATCAGTATAAATATTGTGTGTGAAGATGTTATGTTATCTAGGCAGGGCTGTGTGAAGAAACTCCCTCTTATCAGTTCAGCTCTGCTGTCCTGAGGGATCTACAGTGACTCTATCACTCCATCTTGTCTCTCTCCCCCCCCCACCCCTCTCTACCCCCCCCCCCCCCCCCCCTCTCTCTATCTCTGACTGTGTGTGTGTGTTAGCATGTGTGTGTCTGTGTGTGAGTATGAGTGTGTTTGTGTCTGCGTCACTCATTTCTGGGCTTTGAAACTGCAGCCTGTGAGTGTGTGCCAGTGCTTGGTTTAATGAAAATGGACAAACAGAGATCTCAGAGATGAACACATGTGGCACAGAGCTGAACATAGTGCCATTCTGGGCACCGCTGAACAGACATAAACACACAGCCTCACCAAGCTTTAATCACCCACGTCATGCAGACCTCCACACATGTCCAACAAATTACAGTGGTACGTACAACCTACAAACAACCAACATATGCATAACCCCTACGCATACCATTCCTCCTATTATTAACAGAACCCACACACAGAACTACACAAAAAGTATCATATCTTTATAAAGACCATGACACATTCAAACACTCTCACATTTACTGCACACTTACAGCCCACTCATAACCAACAGTTGACACAGGTCTTTCATGAGTAAACATTTAGCTCCACACTAAACCCACTTGACACACAGTATCATCCTTCCATCCTTCCCTCCCTCCCTGGTGGAGGAACAGAGGAGCTGTTCAAACTGATCCTCCTATCCCACTGGCATACAAACACAGAGATAGCACCATCTCTGTCATTATCTCTGAAAGCTTTCATTCACAGCTGTACAAACGCCTGTCTAAATGTGGACTAAACACTCACACAGAATCACACAATCTCTCCACCACTGACACACACTGCTGTCTCACACACACACACACACAATACAAACACACACATCATGGATCTCATCTCAAGGACCGTTGTCTCAAATAGGGGCAGACCTACTTGGCAGAGCCTGATGTTGTCACGGAAACGCCCCCCCTACCCCCCCCCCCCCCGCTCTTCATGGATGGTGACATTATCCTCACATTGGCTAAGATACTGATACACATATGAACACACACACATGTAAACACACATATACATCTTGACATACAACACACACTCAGAGAGGGCGGTGGAGAGAAAGCAGAACCAGTCAGGTTGTCTGTGTTTTGGTCCAGAGCACAACAGCTCAATTTTCCTCATCTCTCTCATTCTCAGTGTTTCTCAATCTCTCCCTCATCCACTCTCCCACACTCTTTCTCTCCTTTCTCCTCCCACGGTCAGCCTCCCACAAAGAAGGCTGTGGAGTCCTCATCTCCTCCTTTTGATTCAGTCTCAGTATGTTCTCGGGCCTGGACCTAATGAAGCATTCGGCTCAAGATCAGCTGGCAGAAAAATTATGGAGAAGCAACAAGAGGAGAGTTCTATGGCTTTGCATACAATTTAAGGGCTTAACAAATCAGCCTCTTTACCCAGTTAATCAAGACCCATTTGTCAATGAAGAAATCCCCATGTTGCTATAGAAACCATGCAGTGGGGTTTGGAGTAGAGTGGCTCCTGCAAGACAACAAGACAACAATACTGTAACTAAACATGTAAGTGAAAAGGTAGAGAGAAAGAAAAGACCCCTCTAATGTCTTCCCACCAAAACAAGCAGGGACATTGTCTAAAGTATGAATGCTCTGCCTCTCCAGATAACAGAGCTATCTCCCTACATACATTGGTATTTGTCCTTTAAAACAGCTATATTACACCTCAATTCAGAGATGGGCTTTGTCATTCTAAATTGGCAGAGCAACCCTTCTATAACAAACTAGCCTAGCTTTACCCCACTTTGCATAGAGCCTTCCCCCCACTTTGCAGAGAAATCCCCCCTTAATCAACTGGCCTGGCCTCCCTAAACAAACAGAGCTATTCTTTGTGATGAGACCAATGGATGAGACAGACAGTCACCCTGACTGGGAAGAGCACACAGAGAGACACAGAAAGAGATGAGATGAGAGATCTGATTAAGAGACTATTAATCTGCTAGTAATTGAGGCTGCGGTGAGTAAGTTGTGTTTAGTGCTGTGATACATGATTGTGTTGGCTTTGTAGGGGAGGGTGCACTATGCTAATCTACATCATTTATCATTGTCAAGAGACATGGGCAGGGTGCCAGCCAGTCAGATCAAAACACACGCACACACACAGTTTAAGACGATAAACACACTTTAACCAGAGAATCATGCTGTAAATTTGCACACACATTTACTATAGTCTATACATACACTCACATACCCAACATATGGCACATAATAATATTCAAACATCAAATGCATGCAATGCTATGCAACACAAGTGAGGAAATTGGTCTAATTTTCGACATGATTTTGCTAGGGCAGTGCATTACAGCTTAGCTAGCTTGACAATCATCTCAGTAATTGCCTTTAGCACAAATGTATGGCAGGTGTTTTGTTTGAAATTAACAAATGTAAGATTAAAAATATATATTTTCATAAAACCCTTAGCTTGAACATTAACCAAGTATTTGCAGCTGTTTAAACCAGGGGGGTTGGAACCGGTTCAGGGAACAGAAGCCAAAACTGGAAAATAACAAACATTTTCAAGGAACAGAAACGGAATCTGGAACAAAAGTTATCCATACTGTTCCAGAACAGAACCGTTATTTTAAAAGCATAGGAACCGGTTAATAACATTATTTTACATTCCAGGCATTTTTCAGTCGCATCTTGTGCCATAGGCTACACTTGTCTGTCCATCACGCATGTAAACAACTAGCTTGCCTGTTCTATCCGCACTGGTTGGTGAAGTAATTTAATGAGCTAAATGTAAAATATATATATATTTCACAGGTTAAAAAAGGAACAGAAAATTATGATATAAACTGTCACTTTTTGGGGGGTTAGAACCGGATCAGAACTTTATTTTGCTGTTCGGAACAGTGGAACGAAATAAAAACAATAGTGGTTCTGTTCAGAACGTTCCAACCCCTGGTTTAAACTGCAATATATGTGTAAATAAATTATATTGTCATAATGCACAGTTCACCCTTCATTTAAAAGACCATCTATCGTAAGTGGAGGGGTTTCTCTGTGGAGAGGTCTTTGTCGGCGCTGAGAGAGTAGAGCTTGGACACAGGAAGCGCCAGGAGTATGCAGAGAGTGCCATTATGGGAAGTTCACTGGGTGCTCCTATTTGGCCTCAGGTGACATCACTGAGCCCTATGCTAATGATGGAACCTCTGAATAGTAATGATGAGGTGGAGATGCTGTGGGCACTTGCGACGGGGAGTTTAAGAATGGATCCGAGACAAGATCACACAAACTCCATTTCCTTTCCTTTGTGACTGTGGCATCTTCCTCCATCCCTCACTTTACATCACCATTACTAGGCTCTGGGCCTAGAACTTGTCTCAGCTCCACTCATCCGATGTTTCTTCCAGTCCTTATCTCCTCTCCATCTCTTCCAATATACAATCTCTTTCTCTTCTCTTCATCAGCTCCGAATCTCATCATCATTATCTTCTGCCATTCCCTCTTACTCTTCCATTACATCCCTCTAATCCTACTATTCCACTTGTCTTTCCAAGCAAAAGCACACACACCTATCCACACACACACACACACACACACACTGACGCCTTGACTACTACAGTGCCTTGCAAAGCCAGCTGAGCTGCTGTGTATGTTTGGAGCATGTCTGAATCTTTGAGTTTTGAGTCAGTGGAGGCGTGAATAAGTAAATGAACACATTGGTTGGATCATCACTGTGAGGTTATAATCCTCCACATTTGTACTCTGCTCAGCAGAGACAAACAACACATTACACAGTAATAACGACATATATGAACACAGACGTACACAGGCATGTGATACACACAAAACACATGACAGTAACACACAATTCATGTAAACAATAAACATAGAATGAACAGAAAACATATCCTCTCTCAAATTAATATGCATGCCTCCCCCCACCCCCATGAATATGCATGCCATTTGGCCTACATTATCTAAACAAGTCTGAGAAGTGTATCAACTGTTACCGCTCCACTTCATTCTAAACTGGAGTCAGTAGTTCATACAATTCATAATGGAAGAAGAACAACGTCTATTTGAGGTGGTGTATGTGTGTGTGTCAGGAAGCCTAGTGTGTGTGTTAAAGACAGTCTTATCAACTGCAGTTACAGCAAGCCACAGTGGCTCAACAGCACATAGGGCACTACCACCATCTGGTTAAGCATCTCTCCAAAGTAACATGGGCCTACCGCCAGCCTTGATCCATGGCCTCACACACACTACATCTCTCATATGAATCACCCGAAGTAGCTTATCTTCTTCATCCAAGATATAGCTATTACTGCATTATTACCACCACCTGTGTTGCAGATCTGAAATAGTATTTTTGGATGTAGTTAATAAATAATTGATATATTTAGTATTTGCACTAGATCCACTCCAGAGTGATGATGTAATAGCTATTAGTAATATATTCTCTAGAGTCCATCTTTGACTTTCCCTTAGATGGGTGGGACTCAGAGAATCAACAACTATCTCAGCTCCACATCCATGGAAATTAAATAAGCTATTTTAGATATATTAGTGTCTCTCTTATAGACATTTGAGTTTGTTCCATTAATTATATTCTGCATAATCGGAAACATCAAATGCTTCATTTCAAATAGCTACAGTTTTTACTATAACTACTTTTTTCATTTCAGTGTCATTTATCCCAATGCCTTCATTTCAGTAGATAATTTATCCTATAATGGCAATATTCAGACCGATCTGAAATGCCACTTCAAAGGCAAATACTGCCTCCATACAGAACTCTTTCAAATACCACTAAACCAACTCATCCACCAGTGCTTTGAGATTTTCTCAGGTCCAAGTCTATATCACTGCCAATTCCACAGCCCACATTTCTATTTAAATTTGAATTACATTAGTGGTATTGAGAGCCCACATAGTAAAGAATAGAATAGAATATAAATCTGTTGCCATAATAATTGAATACATTATACTGAGGTCCAGCAGGTGTTTTTGTTTCACCCAATCGCCAGTGATGGCTCTAGTCTCGCACTGTTCATTGATCGGAGTTGGGCGCATTTGGTGCCGTTATACTTGAGTCCAGAGAATATATATTTCCCAGCATTTTGTGTGCAGGTTGATAGGCAACACCTAATGCACATCTTGAAACCGTGGCGTACCTTTCATCCAGTCCACCACTTGACTCGAACTCCACTTGCTCACAGGCTCCATGACCAGAGCCATTGTAGAAGTTTTTCAGGTCTCGCCTGACAAAAGAAACGCTCCAACAAGCCCAAAATTCACAAATGTTTGGTTCTGTAATCCGTTTTCCTGTTTTATAACAACGACGAGGGAGGTCCAACGGATCCGAGACTACGTTATTTTCTGAGTGGCTTGATTCGAGTCCGATAGATTTCTACACATTCCTCTGCGGTTGGTGCTTGTTCTATTGTGCGTTCGAATATCTCCCTTGTTTGTCATTAATGCCAGGCTGCTGCACGATTCTGGTCGCACCGTCCGCGACCCTCTCACCAATTCATCTCATACTATCCTAAAGAGAAGGCATTTACTGGCGTCTGTGGGTTTATTTCCCAGTCGCAAAGTGCCGTCCACGCATTCTCCTTCTAGACTGCTACCACCCCATCTGTGAGTCACACTCGCCGCTTGCAGGCGTCCCCCCCCTCATCAGACGCACGTTCCCTGTATCTCCCTCCTCTTTCTCTCCCTCTCGCCCATGTTTCCCTCGCGTCTTTGTCGTTGCTCACGCCTACATCATACAAGCAAGCTCAGCCTAGTGGAAACGACGGTCGTAACTGAGGCGAGGATACTGAAATATCTCATTCTCTTATTCTAATCCTCTGGAAAGCAACATTATGAAAGGGAAGAACGAGACTATTGCAAAATATATATATATATATATATATTTGAAATAACAGATAATCCATTTAATAGCTCAATATTTATAATACTTTGGAATACTTGCACCTCTATACATTATGAGTTTTTATTGAAGGGTTCTGATAAAGGCCTATTCATTATTAAAGGGGCAATCTGCAGTTGCTGCTACATTCATTTTTGGATTTGTGTAGGGTATGGGTTACCCTATTATAAGATCATTATGAAAGTATGGGCGTTTATTTTAATTGATTATTAAAATAAACTAATTGTCCTTGCTTAAAGGGATAATCTGTAATTGATACATTCATTTTTAGACTTTAAATGAATTAGATGTTGGAACATTGCTGCGGGGACTTGCTTCCATTCAACCACAAGAGCATGAGAGAGGTTGGGCACTGATTACATTTACATTTACGTCATTTAGCAGACGCTCTTGGTGCATTCACCTTATAGCCAGTGGGATAACCACTTTACAAAGTTTATTTTTTTTTTGGGGGGGGGGGGGGTTGGGGTAAGGGAGGGGTAGAAGGATTACTTTATCCTATCCCAGGTATTCCTTAAAGAGGTGGGGTTTCAAATGTCTCCGGAAGGTGGTGAGTGACTCCGCTGTCCTGGCGTCGTGAGGGAGCTTGTTCCACCATTGGGGTGCCAGAGCAGCGAACAGTTTTGACTGGGCTGAGCGGGAACTATGCTTCCGCAGAGGAAGGGGAGCCAGCAGGCCAGAGGTGGATGAACGCAAAGCCCTCGTTTGGGTGTAGGGACTGATCAGAGCCTGAAGGTACGGAGGTGCCGTTCCCCTCACAGCTCCATAGGCAAGCACCATGGTCTTGTAACAGATGCGAGCTTCAACTGGAAGCCAGTGGAGTGTGCGGAGGAGGGGGGTGACGTGAGAGAACTTGGGAAGGTTGAACACCAGACGGGCTGCAGCATTCTGGATGAGTTGTAGGGGTTTAATGGCACAGGCAGGGAGCCCAGCCAACAGCGAGTTGCAGTAATCCAGACGGGAGATGACAAGTGCCTGGATTAGGACCTGTGCCGCTTCTTGTGTAAGGCAGGGTCGTACTCTCCGAATGTTGTAGAGCATGAACCTACAGGATCGGGTCACCGCCTTGATGTTAGCAGAGAACGACAGGGTGTTGTCCAGGGTCACGCCAAGGCTCTTCGCACTCTGGGAGGAGGACACAACGGAGTTGTCAACCGTGATGGCGAGATCATGGAACAGGCAGTCCTTCCCCGGGAGGGAGCAGAATGTGGCAAAGAGCTTCCTAGGGTTAGAGGCAGATGCTTGGAATTTAGCGTGGTAGAAAGTGGCCTTAGCAGTAGAAACAGATGAAGAAAATGTAGAGAGGAGGGAGTGAAAAGATGCCAGGTCCGCAGGGAGTCTAGTTTTCTTCCATTTCCGCTCAGCTGCCCGGAGCTCTGTTCTGTGAGCTCGCAATGAGTCATCAAGCCACGGAGCTGGAGGGGAGGACCGAGCCGACCGGGAGGATAGGGGACATAGAGAGTCAAAGGATGCAGAAAGGGAGGAGAGGAGGGTTGAGGAGGCAGAATCAGGAGATTAGAGGGAGAAGGATTGAGCAGAGGGAAGAGATGATAGGATGGAAGAGGAGAGAGTAGCGGGAGAGAGAGAGCGAAGGTTGCGACGGCGCATTACCATCTGTGTAGGGGCAGAGTGAGTAGTGTTGGAGGAGAGCGAGAGAGAAAAGGATACAAAGTAGTGGTCGGAGACATGGAGGGGAGTTGCAGTGAGATTAGTAGAAGAACAGCATCTAGTAAAGATGAGGTCAAGCGTATTGCCTGCCTTGTGAGTAGGGGGGGACGGTGAGAGGGTGAGGTCAAAAGAGGAGAGGAGTGGAAAGAAGGAGGCAGAGAGAAATGAGTCAAATGTAGACATAGGGAGGTTGAAATCCCCCAGAACTGTGAGGGGTGAGCCATCCTCAGGAAAGGAACTTATCAAGGCGTCAAGCTCATTGATGAACTCTCCAAGGGAACCTGGAGGGCGATAGATGACAAGGATATTAAGCTTAAATGGGCTAGTGACTGTGACAGCATGGAATTCAAATGAGGAGATAGACAGATGGGTTAGGGGAAAAATTGAGAATGTCCACTTGGGAGAGATGAGGATTCCTGTGCCACCACCCCGCTGACCAGATGCTCTCGGGGTATGCGAGAACACATGGTCAGACGAGGAGAGAGCAGTAGGAGTAGCAGTGTTTTCAGTGGTAATCCATGTTTCCGTCAGTGCCAAGAAGTCGAGGGACTGGAGGGTAGCATAGGCTGGGATGAAGTCTGCCTTGTTGGCAGCAGAACGGCAGTTCCAGAGGCTGCCTGAGACCTGGAACTCCAGGTGGGTGGTGCGTGCAGGGACCACCAGGTTAGAGAGGCAGCAGCCACGCGGTGTGAGGCGTTTGTGTAGCCTGTGCGGAGAGGAGAGAACAGGGATAGGCAGAGGCATAGTTGACAGGCTGCAGCAAATGGCTACAATAATGCAGAGGAGATCGGAATGAAATGAACTAAACATCTGGGAAAGGAGAGAGCGGGGCCTCCCTCAGCACAACTCCCAAATATAACTCTCCCAACTTCCACCTCAGAAACTATAATTGTTGTAAACTACAGCGGTTCAATGTTTCTAGGAATAGACTAACTCAGTTTATTCAGCTAGCTAACTAGGTGCAGTATTATTCCGTGAAAATCGTCCGGGCATCAAGTCATATGACGCCACAGCCAGCTAGCATGCCGGACTCCAGCAACGCGGTTTAGCGCCAATACTCTGCCACAACAAACCACCAGTGTATCAACACGCAAGCAGATCGTTCGTGTCCGTGTCTAACGTTGTGGGTTAGTCCTGACAGCTTGAGCGAGTCCGTCGTCAACTTATTCAGCCAGTTAGTTAGCTAGAATAGTTAGTAAACTAGCTAGCCATTGCTTTCAGACAAAGAAGAACCCCTCTTTTCACGGCACGAACACACAGAGAGAGCCAAACTAATGTTAACTAGTCACCCATGTCCCAAATTCCTTGAACGACTCGGGCTATCAATATGTAAAAAACAAAACACAAATGTAGGTTATGACTTACCCCTAGCAGCTACTGTTAGCTAGCCAAGTGCAAAGCTAGCCACTGAATTGACTCAGCCAGTTCGCGTCTGTTCGCACGGTCGTTCCAGCTATTGTTTACTAGTAGCTATCCAGGTAGCAACAAGCTAGCTAATATTTCAAGCACAATAGCCACTTGCTACCTAACGTTAACGGTTCAGACAATGAGGTTAGGAAACAGCTGAATGGTAGGCAATTATTGTATGTAATTATTGTAGGCAGCCAGCTGGCGTAATTACAGGCACTCTCAGGCGTGAAATAACTATACCGTTGCTAATAGCTACTCGCCAGCTAGTCCCGGTGGTGGGTTAGCTAGCTAGCTTCGTGCTACGCTGGGCTACGCTGGGCACAGCCGAATACAATACTAACCTACAATAATTACATACAACAACCCACAATAACTACCTACAATACCTAACTACACTGATGTTGGGCGATTAGGCCCGGCTCGCAGTCGATGTTCCAATTCATCCCAAAGGTGTTCAATGGGGTTGAGGACAGGGGTCTGTGCAGGCCAGTCAAGTTCTTCCACACCGATCTTGACAAACCATTTCTGTATGGACCTCGCTTTGTGCATGTGGGCATTGTCATGCTGAAACAGGAAAGGGCCTTTCCCAAACTGTTGCCACAAAGTTGGAAACAAAGAATCATCTAGAATGTCATTGTGTGCTGTAGCGTTAAGATTTCCCTTCACTGGAACTAAGGGGCCGAGCCCGAACCATGAAAAACAGCCCCAGACCATTATTTGACCTCCACCAAACTTTACAGTTGGCACTATGCATTCGGGCAGGTAGCATTCTCCTGGCATCCGCCAAACCCAGATTTGTCATTTGGACTGCCAGATGGTGAAGCGTGATTCATCACTCCAGAGAATGCATTTCCACTGCTCCAGAGTCCAATGGCAGTGAGCTTTACACCACTCCAGCCGACGCTTGACATTGCGCATGGTGATTTTAGGCTTGTGTGAGGCTGCTCGGCCATGGAAACCTATTTCATTAAGCTCCCGACAAACAGTTCTTGTGCTGACGTTGCTTCCGGAGGCAGTTTGGAACTCGGCGGTGAGTGTTGCAACCGAGGACAGATTAGTTTTACGTGTTACGCGCTTCAGCACTCGCTGGTCCCATTCTGTGAGCTTGTGTGGCCAACCACTTCGTGGCTGAGCCATTGTTGCTCCTAGACGTTTCAACTTCACAATAACAGCACTTACAGTTGACTGGGGCAGCTCTAGCAGGGCAGATATTTGACGAACTGACTTGTTGGAAAGGTGGCATCCTATGACGATGCTACGTTGAAAGTCACTGAGCTCTTCAGTAAGACCATTCTACTGCCAATTTTTGTCTATGGAGATTGCATGGCTGTGTGCTCGATTTTATACACCTGTCAGCAACGGGTGTGGCTGAAATAGCCAAATCCACTAATTTAATGGGGTGTCCACATACTTGTGTATATATAGTGTATATAGTACACCCATTAATTATTGAACAATATAACTTGTAGATGCTCATGAGCTAAGATCATCTGTTGTACCCCATCAGAGCCTGGGTCTTGCAAGGCATACCCAGTTCGCTGAGAATTGAGAGCGCTGGGGGCTGACACATCACATAGATTACACTCCCTATTTAACATATTCACCAACAGACTCAAGACTCAGTCGAGACTACAATGAATCTCTTTGACATAACAAAGACATCCCACTCACTCAGGTGGAAGCTATAGAAGACTGCCATGAATGCATCCCACTACCACAATATGAATAGGCATAGCTTAGTGGGCTGTAGGTAGTTTAGTGGTTAAGAGCGTAGTGCCAATAACCGAAAGGTCGCTGGTTCTAATCCCCGAGCCGACTAGGTGAAAAATCTGTCGATGTGCCCTTGAGCAAGGCACTTAACCCTAATTGCTCCTGTAAGTCGCTCTGGATAAGAGTGTCTGCTAAATGACTAAGAATTGTACAATAGGTTGATATGCTACCTCATGAAGGAGGCCTATTGAAACAACAAACTCAGATTACTTTGAAGTGGTTTTGCTTTACTGGTCGTTTTGGCATCATGTGCATACTGTATGTGGCTTTCATGGCCTTGACAAGATGTGATGTAAAACACCTCTGCACTGAACAATTCTAAATCATATAAATTCCTTAATTAATAATCTAGTCTAAAGCAGGGACATAGCCACTTCAGAATCCTCAGTATTGGTAGTTAGGATGTTGTGAGGAAGTTTCTACTCAGAGAGCTGAGCCTCACTTACAGCCTTGGCCTGCACACTAGCCCCGAATGCACAATACCTCTGTCAGAGAACCTATAGAGCATAGAGAGAGAGACTATGGAGCGTAGAGAGAGACGTGTTATCAGAACAAAGAGCAACTATTTTCCCATGACCCCTGACCTGGGCACTTTATCACAGGCTGTTCATGCTTTGCTCAGTCTGTTTTTCAGTCTATGCTCTGGTCTGGTTAAATTTGAGGGAAAATTATACACTATCATGTTATTCATGTAACGTCCAGAATCATGGCACAACAAAGAGTCAGCCGCTAGGTTTCTAAAATGCCTAGAAGTCTAATTCTCAGTGATATCAATCAAGATGTATATAAATTAAAGTTGTGTTTGAAGTCTGAGGATATACAGCAAGCAAGAGACAAGATAAGACATAATATATTAAATAGGCCTTTCTCAGAACGAGCTGTTAACCAAGTCTTGCTATATTAAATCAAAGCATCTTGGCTTGTTCTTTGTTTGATTTATGTAGGTTTAGCGATGGTTCCTGTTCCTCTGCCCCACCCCTATGGGTATGTGAACACATTTGCTCTGTGTGGGGGTATCGTTGTCAGCATCTCTGACAAATTTAAACCAAAGAATGTAATCTGCATTGCAATGCGGGCATGTGAAATACCATAGCCTTACAGCTGTTCAGTCCATTTTCTCCTTGCAAGTTATGAATGGATAGGCTTTTATGTCGCTATGATTTTCCCCATTATCTGTGAATAATGTATATCCTTGGGGAAGGAAGCTCTCTCCTGCTATTATTACTCTGCCCTCGTAGACTCATACCTGTCCCTGTGCTCTGAGTGTGTGTGAGCAGAAATGGGTCGGAGTCTACATCCAAAGGTCTGTTAGGTTTCTTTGAATGATTTGTGAACTAAGTTGTAATTCATAATTTTACTGGTATTTTGGGAAATACTGTATGTCCAAAAATAGTTGTATACAATATTATACGGCAGATGAAGAGCCACTTTCAAAACACATTAGGCTAATTGACCATCAATTGACTTTGGCTGCATTTAGACAGGCAGCCCAATTCTGATATTTTTTCCACTAAATATTATTTTGACCAACATCAGATCTTTTCACATCAGATCTTTTTCAGATCTGATTGGTCAAAAGAGCAGAATTGGGATGCCTGTCTAAACGCAGCCTTTGAGTCATAGAGAAATTAGTGAGCACATTTTTCACAGTAGGTTAAATCTTTGTTTCAGTTAATCAAGCACAACAGTTAATTTTCAGCTGAGAGATGTGTAGTCCTCATATAGTCCTCATAATGAAAACAGTTATTAGGTTAGCATTGTATATCATTTTAATCAGCCCACATCCATGACTACTTACATGTATGAATCCATTTTAAATGTTTGAAGATTAAATATTGCAATTAAGGATCAAAACATCAGAAATCAGTGATTCAGACAGCTTTTTGGGCACATTTTTGTAAATATTTTAACATATTTATATATCTGGCACACCTGGCTCATTTGGTTGTGTATTCTACATCACTACGAACATTTCAATATATTATTGGGCATACTACAATTATATTTCATACAGGTATGGTCATGCGGAATTGATCCAATAAGACCCCATTGAGTTGTTTGGAGGCCATATGGGAAAAAGACTTCTGTGGGGTTAATAGGTGAATGCTGTGATGGCCCTGTGTCTACAAATCCACGTTCTAGCTGAGTGTGTGCAATTTGGTGCCTCTATCACCAAAGTTACAATCCAAAAACATAGTTGCCCCACTACATGGAATTCTATGGCTAAGGTTCCAACATTCTAATGTCAATGATACAATATGGGCGATTTTGTAACAATAGTTAGTGCTTTTAAAGTTGGTTATATTATATATAATTTGAAAGGTAATTTCATGTTGTCAAACAAAGTTTAAAATGTATTAGGGTTCCCTTTTTAAAAGCAATTTATAAAGGTAATTCTCATACCCTAGAGGTCAAAGGTCATACAGTGCCTTTGGAAAGTATTCAGACCCATTACTTTTTCCACATTTTGTTAGGTTACAGCCTTATTCTAAAATTGATTC
Source organism: Coregonus lavaretus (assembly GCF_964263955.1). Taxonomy (NCBI): domain Eukaryota; kingdom Metazoa; phylum Chordata; class Actinopteri; order Salmoniformes; family Salmonidae; genus Coregonus; species Coregonus lavaretus. The sequence continues at coordinate 30,719,271 of NC_140002.1, forward strand.
AATTAATTTTTCCCCTCATCAATCTACACACAATACCGCATAATGACACAATACCGCATGATGGCAAAACAAAAAAAGGTTTTTAGAAATGTTTGCTCATTTATAAAATAAAATAAATTGAAATCTGACATTTACATAATTATTCAGACCCTTTACTAAGTACTTTGTTGAAGCACCTTTGACAGCGATTACAGCCTTGAGTCTTCTAGGGTATGACGCTTCAAGCTTGGCACACCTGTATTTGGGGAGTTTCTCCCATTCTTCTCTACAGATCCTCTCAAGCTCTGTCAGGTTGGATGGGGAGCGTTGCTGCACAGCTAATTTCAGGTCTCTTCAGAGATGTTTGATCGGGTTCAAGTCCGGGCTCTGATTAGGGTCGTTGTCCTGTTGGAAGGTGAACCGTCACCCCAGTCTGAGGTCCTGAGTGCTCTGGAGCAGGTTTTCATCAAGGATCTCTCTGTACTTTTCTCCGTTCATCTTTCCCTCGATCCTGACTAGTCTCCCAGTCCCTGCCGCTGAACAACATCCTCACAGCATGATGCTGCCACCACCATGCTTCACCGTAGGGATGGTGCCAGGTTTCCTCCAGATCTGACGCTTGGCATTCAGGCCAAAGAGTTCAATCTTGGTTTCATCAGACCAGAGAATCTTGTTTCTCATGGTCAGACAGTCTTTAGGTGTCTTTTGGCAAACTCCAAGCGGGCTGTCATGTGCCTTTTACTGAGGAGTTGCTTACGTCTGGCCACTCTACCATAAAGGCCTGATTGGTGGAGTGCTGCAGAGATGGTTGTCCTTCTGGAAGGTTCTCCCATTTTCACAGAGGAACTCGAGCTCTGTCAGAGTGACCATCAGGTTCTTGGTCACCTCCTTGACCAAGGCCCTTCTCCCCTGACTGCTCAGTTTGGCCAAGCGGCCAGCTCTAGGAAGAGTCTTGGTGGTTCCAAACTTCTTCCATTTAAGAATGATGGAGGCCACTGTGCTATTGGGGACCTTCAATGCTGCAGAAATGTTTTGGTACCCTTCCCCAGATCTGTGCCTCGACACAATCCTGTCTCAGAGCTCTACGGACAATTCCTTCAACCTCATGGCTTGGTTTTTGCTCTGACATGCACTGTCAACTGTGGGGCCTTATATAGACAGGTGTGTGCCTTTCCAAATCATGTCCAATCAATTGAATTTACCACAGGTGGACTCCAATCAAGTATAAACATCTCTAGGATGATCAATGGAAACAGGATGCACCTGAGCTCAATTTCAAGTCTCATAACAAAGGGTCTGAATGCTTATGTAAATAAGGTATTTCTGTTTTTTCTTTTTAATAAATTTGCAAACATTTCTAAAAACCTCTTTTCACTTTGTCATTATGGGGTATTGTGTGTAGATTGCTGAGGATTTTAAAAAATGTAATCCATTTTAGAATAAGGCTGTAATGTAACAAAATGTGGAAAAAGTCAATGGGTCTGAATACTTTCTATAATAATAATAATATGCCATTTCTGAAGGCACTGTAGTTCTGTTGACGTGAACATTCCGAAAATGTGTCTGTTGGATAGCTATGAATCTAAGCTTTCCAATGATACAGTATATGATTAAAGGTTATATGTGAGCAATAACCTGTTGTATACTGACATTGTTTGTCATAGGGTAAAATCCCTATGGGAAAAATGAATGGAATGGAGGAATGAAAGAAAGAGTGATCACAGAGAAAGCTCCAATTGCCGCACTGCTATCACACATTTTACAACTCTAGGGACATAGACCTTTAAACAAATCACTGAGACATCATCACCCCAAGTGAGCCTGACGGCCCAAACTATGTGGAGAAGTCTTTGCCATTCTTTTGATCTGTCTGGTCTTTGCTGGTAAACCAGTTTAGAAACTCTGTGGTTAAACTATACTGAACAAACATATAAAGCAAAATGCAACAATTTAAAAGATTTTACTGAGTTACAGTTCATATAAGGAAATCAGTCAATTGAAAGAAATTCATTAGGCCCAAATCTATGGATTTCACATGAATGGGAATACCGATATACATCTGTTGGTCACAGATACCTTTAATAAAATGTAGGGGCATGGATCGGAAAACCATTCAGTATCTGGTGTGACCACCATTTGCATAGAGTTGATCAGGCTGTTGCGAAGTTGCTGGATATTGTCGGGAACTGGAACACACTGTAGTACACGTCGATCCAGAGCATCCCAAACATGCTCAATGGGTGACATGTCTGGTGAGTATGCAGGCCATGGAAGAACTGGGGCATTTTCACAATTCCAGGAATTGTGCACAGATCCTTGTGACATGGGGCCGTGCATTATCATGCTGAAACATGAGGTGATGGCAGCAGATGAATGGCATGACAATGGGCCTCAGGATCTCGTCACGGTATCTCTTGTGCATTCAAATTGCCATCGATAAAATGCAATTGTTTTCATTGTCCATAGCTTATGCCTGCCCACACCATAACCCCACCGCCACCATGGGGCACTCTGTTCACAACGTTGACATCAGCAAACCACTGGCCCTACACACAACGCCATACACGTGGTCTCCGGTTGGACGTACTGCCAAATTCTCTAAGACATCATTGTTTGCACAGAATTTTTGCACAGAATTTGAGGGAAATAAGCTTTTTTTGCATTTCTTGGATATTTTATTTCAGCTCATGAAATGTGGGACCAACACTTTACATTGGGTTCATATTTTTGTTCAGTGGTATGAATTAGAGATTTGGTATATCGACAGTCTAAAACATTCGCGGTCTCTTTAACTACGTGCATGTGAGACCATGGAAGGAGGTACCTACGAAATTAAAATCAGCCTACAGTTTATTACCGTTTCCTGGCAGCAGGATCGTGCTAAACCTTGGGAATATCTATTTTTTTAACACTCTAGTAGAGTACAACTGTTTTTCACAGCACTGCAATCGCCTTCGAAAAAATGTATGGATAATTTGACGTATTTTAATATTATTATTATTACTATTATTATTATTATTATTATTATTATTATTATTATTATTATTATTATTATTTATACCAGCATTTCTTTTGAAAGTTTACACACATACTCCTATGCTGAAAGCTATTGTGTACGTTATATTTAAAGAAATACACTTTTAATAAAATACAAATATATGTTATTGGAATTACTCAATAGAGTCTGCAAAAACTTAAATTGGTCTCTTGTGCTGGGCGATGGGTTTAATACAGAGTACTGGTGACTCCTTGCTCAACCTACTCCATTCACTGCAATGCAATATGCTGTACATGGGATACACATTGGGTTGTAGAGAGAAAAATACAACTGTCTCAGCTAAAGTGGGGTGGAAAATATCCAGTAGGGTCTCTACTATCCAAATATGGCTTTTTACTCCACCCCTTCCATAGCACCCAATGCAAGACACTAAATTGCATTAAATACATATTGGGTTGTAGAGACCCTACTGTCTCAGCTAAAGGGAGGGGGTGGAGAACGAAGTGCTGCTGGATATGTATGACACAGTCCCCCTCAAAAACGAATCATACTGAGTATTTCCCACCCCACTTTAGCTGAGACAGGTAGAAAGTTCTCTCTACAATCCAATTTGTATTGGCCTCCCGAGTGGCGCAGTGGTCACTATTTTATTTATTTTATTTTATAAATTACTTATCGCCTTTTCTTGTTGGCACAATAAAAGTGGCCATTGATTAAAATTCAATATCTTTTTAATCATCTAACGATATTACAATGTGGGCTTTTCTTTTGAAGTTTTTTTATTTATTACCATACAAAGTGACGTCATCGTTCTGCTGGCAGAATAGTACCAAAGATTTTTATAACTAAACCAAGATAGACCACAGCCTGTCGTTTCAAATGGGAATAAATTAGGCTTAGTGGGCAGAACAAGTTAGAGGTGACAGAGCCAAGCATGAACTAGCGAGATCCTATTGGCCCGTTCCAACCACTGATATTTGCATTTTTCCGTTGGGGAACGCCTACTCTGTGAAGTGCGCGTGTGCAATAACTCATTCGCCTTTGCACTCTTTATAAACAACGCCAATTTTTGACACTTTGGCGAAGGGTAAAGTCTACAGAACTTAGTCCACACTGTTCATAACATATTGTAGTTTTGGGAACATAAATCTGTATTGAGATCAAATCTTTCATCGATGAGCAAATTATCAGAATGTCGGCCAAATTCATCTCTTTCCATCTTCTCCCACTGCTGGCCATTGGGCTTCCTCTCTACCATATTTGGTAGTGAGTGGAAACGCCAACCGGATGCTTCACATGGATACATCTGGTGAATTATCTTGCTCATTGTTCTACCTTTGATAGCTGTCGGAGGCAAAAGTTAGTGCGGCCCTGTCTATGGTCTATATTTAGCATTTTAACCGGGAACTTTTGGCCGTTTATTAGGTCTAGGGTTGTGTTAAGTGTATTTTGAATGCGTACACATTATGTTTTAGTACACTGAATCGCCATAAAGGAGGCAGGAAGTGAATTTGGTAGCCCAGAGGTTTCAAAACAAGCTCGACTCGAACAGAAAGGTTCGGTATTTCCGCTTTTTTTCATGGTAAGAGAGACCTACACGCAAGTCGCAACAAGTCTGTAATGGTTATAGAATTACTTATGATAATGGTAAAAAATGATGTATGCTTAAGTTACATGCATTTGATCGACTGCCAATATTTTACATTATCCACAGGTGTGCGTGTTTTTTCTTCTTACAAACACAGGTGTACTGTCTGGCACCATTCAAGTAGCGATTGACGTCAGACTTTGAACTGTGACCCTGAACCTGTACACCTGAGGTTCTCCAGGATGGCTGGGCGAGGCTCTGACACGATGGAGCATGATGGAGGGGAAACTATATCAGATGTCAGTTTTCCGTTGGGAGAGGGTGTGTCTGGCAGAGGAAGAAGTAGTATCTCTATGTCTGATGAGGGAGAGGAGGCTTTCTATGTGCCTGAGAGTAGACCGACCCTGGACCTGGGAGATGGCCCAAGACCCATGGACACTACTTACTGGTGAGACACTGACCATACCACAGCACATGTCACGTGCCCAGAATTAAGCTTGATCCTTTCCCCATCCTCAATCATTCATAGTTGGTGTGTGTGGGGGGGGGGTATTCGGTTTGTTTGGCAGGCATGATGTGGAAAGGGCTCGATCCCCAGTCCACAGCTACAATTCCGTATACAGTGATACCCAATTCTGTCAATCTGATGAACTGGATGAAGAAACTGAGCTGTCTGCTACTAGGTACACAAAAACATGTTGATTTATAGACACCCATACACTTACATTAACATACAGTACAATGAAAGCATGTGCAAAAGCATTCGGCCACACAAAAAATACATGCACTTGCATTACACGTGTATATACAGTGAGGGAAAAAAGTATTTGATCCCCTGCTGATTTTGTACGTTTGCCCACTGACAAAGAAATGATCAGTCTATAATTTTAATGGTAGGTTTATTTGAACAGTGAGAGACAGAATAGTAACAATAAAATCCAGAAAAACACATTGTTATAAATTGATTTGCATTTTAATGAGGGAAATAAGTATTTGACCCCCTCTCAATCAGAAAGATTTCTGTCTCCCAGGTGTCTTTTATACAGGTATCGAGCTGAGATTAGGAGCACACTCTTAAAGGGAGTGCTCCTAATCTCAGCTTGTTACCTGTATAAAAGACACCTGTCCACAGAAGCAATCAAACAATCAGATTCCAAACTCTCCACCATGGCCAAGACCAAAGAACTCTCCAAGGATGTCAGTGACAAGATTGTAGACCTACACAAGGCTGGAATGGGCTACAAGACCATTGCCAAGCAGCTTGGTGAGAAGGTGACAACAGTTGGTGCGATTATTCACAAATGGAAGAAACACAAAAGACCTGTCAATCTCCCTTGGCCTGGGGCTCCATGCAAGATCTCACCTCGTGGAGTTGCAATGATCATGAGAACAGTGAGGAATCATCCCAGAACTACACGGGAGGATCTTGTCAATGATCTCAAGGCAGCTGGGACCATAGTCACCAAGAAAACAATTGGTAACACACTACGCCGTGAAGGACTGAAATCCTGCAGCGCCCGCAAGGTCCCCCTGCTCAAGAAAGCACATATACAGGGCCGTCTGAAGTTTGCCAATGAACATCTGAATGATTCAGAGGAGAACTGGGTGAAAGTGTTGTGGTCAGATGAGACCAAAATCGAGCTCTTTGGCATCAACTCAACTCGCCGTGTTTAAAGGAGGAGGAATGCTGCCTATGACCCCAAGAACACCATCCCACCGTCAAATATGGAGGTGGAAACATTATGCTTTGGGGGTGTTTTTCTGCTAAGGGGACAGGACAACTTCACCGCATCAAAGGGACAATGGACGGGGCCATGTACCGTCAAATCTTGGGTGAGAACCTCCTTCCCTCAGCCAGGGCATTGAAAATGGGTTGTGGATGGGTATTCCAGCATGACAATGACCCAAAACACACGGCCAAGGCAACAAAGGAGTGGCTCAAGAAGAAGCACATTAAGGTCCTGGAGTGGCCTAGCCAGTCTCCAGACCATAATCCCATAGAAAATCTGTGGAGGGAGCTGAAGGTTCGAGTTGCCAAACGTCAGCCTCGAAACCTTAATGACTTGGAGAAGATCTGCAAAGAGGAGTGGAACAAAATCCCTCCTGAGATGTGTGCAAACCTGGTGGCCAACTACAAGAAACGTCTGACCTCTGTGATTGCCAACAAGGGTTTTGCCACCAACTACTAAGTCATGTTTTGCAGAGGGGTCAAATACTTATTTCCCTCATTAAAATGCAAATCAATTCATAACATTTTTGACATGCGTTTTTCTGGATTTTGTTGTTGTTATTCGGTCTCTCGCTGTTCAAATAAACCTACCATTAAAATTATAGACTGATCATGTCTTTGTCAGTGGGCAAACGTACAAAATCAGCAGGGGATCAAATACTTTTTTCCCTCACTGTATATATATTTTTTACAAAGTATAAACACAAAACAGGAACACAAACCGTTGTAAAGGATTACAGTACGTCAACATATTTGTTATATTATGTTCACAACGGCTCCTTGAAGCAGCACTATTTCACTACTGCTGATTATTTATTTATTTTCTATGTGATGTTCTATTTACAGAGTCCAGCTGGAAAGAACAGAGTCTTACTCCAGCTGCTACTCCGTTGACAGTGATGACTGTGAGAACAGAACCAGGAAGTAAGAAAAGTCCTCCATGTTTGATCAGGCACAGACAGGATGCAATCTATGTTAAAGTGTGTTATTATGGTATAATTATGCATATGTTTATGTGAGTATTTGTTCCTGGGTTCAGTGGGAGTATAATGTTGGTGTTTGTGCATGTATGTCCATTTGTTTACAAAATGGTAATATCTGTGGATAGGCTCATGCACCAGTATGTGTAGCAATATTTAATCTTCCACCACCTCTCCAGGTCTCAAAGCGCTGCACCTAAAGCAGAGAGTCCTGAAGTGGAACTTCCTCTAAGACCAGAGCTGATCAAAAACCCAGGCGAGAAGAGGCACCCTGCCATGACTGTAGACTTCACCTTCAAGGTGGGCTCACACTTCACTCTTGTCTAGGTGATGTACTGTATGTTCAGCAACAAATGTCAACATGTCCCCAAAGTTAAGTGTAGTGGATGAGAATTGCTTTTCTCTTATTTTAATTTTTTCTGTGGACACCAGGCCATCAGGAAGACACTGGAGAGGCTGGGGCAGGATGATCTGAGGAAATTTAAGATCACGCTGTGGAAGCGTTACCCAGAGTCATTCAGCGCTCCTCCCCAGGGCATGGACATGGTGGACCTGGTGGACAGACTGCTGGAGTGTTATGACCTAGAGGTGGCCCTGCAGCTCACCAAGGCCCTGCTGAAGGACATGGACCTCAAGCGCCTGGCTGACTACCTCACGGACCTCTGCAAGAAAAGTATGCACGTTGTCTTTATTTCATTCGATTCATGTAATATAATGATAAAATAACAAAAAAAGTATACTTTGAGTTATGATAGGGTAACAGTTGAGCTATGCTCATGAGGCATTTATACGTTATACAGTACTTCAAGAACCAATGGGCTATACACTAAAATTGTTAATTTAAATGGCCATTGAACAGGAAATACAGTGCATTCAGAAAGTATTCAGACCCCTTGACTTTTTCCACATTTTGTTACATTACAGACTTATTCTAAAATGGATTAAATAAATACAAATCCTCATCAATCTACACACAATAACCCATAATGACAAAGCAAAAACAGGTTTAGACATTTTTGCAAAGGTATAAAAAAAAAAAACTGAAATACCTTATTTACATAAGTATTCAGACCCTTTGCTGTGAGACTCGAAATTGAGCTCAGGTTCATCCTGTTTCCATTGATCATCCTTGAGATGTTTCTACAACTTGATTGGAGTCCACCTGTGGTAAATTCAATTGATTGGACATGATTTGGAAAGGTACACACGTCTATATAAGCTCCCACAGTTGCCAGTGCATGTCAGAGCAAAAACCAAGCCAAGAGGTTGAAGGAATTGACCGTAGAGATCCGAGACAGGATTGTGTCGAGGCAAAGATCTGGGAAAGGGTACCAAAACATTTCTGCAGCATTGAAGGTCCCCAAGAACACAGTGGCCTCCATCATTCTTAAATGGAAGAAGTTTGGAACCACCAAACTTTCTAGAGCTGGCCGCCCGGCCAAACTGAGCAATCGGGGGAGAAGGGCCTTGGTCAGGGAGGTGACCAAGAACCCGATGGTCACTCTGACAGAGCTCCTCTGTGGAGATGGGAGAACCTTCCAGAAGGACAACCATCTCTGCAGCACTCCACCAATCAGGCCTTTATGGTAGAGTGACCAGACGGAAGCCACTCCTTGGTAAAAGGCACATGACAGCAAAAATGTATAACCTATTTTTGCCTTGGTATTGTGTGTAGATTGAGAGGGAAAACGATTTTATCAATTTCAGAAGGCTGTAATGTAACAAAATGTGGAAAAAGTCAAGGGGCCTGAATACTTTCCAAATGCATTGTATACTAGACTGTACCTTTTTAATGTCTGTGTTTTCTCTGTGCAGATGAGGTGCGTTATGAGCTGAGACACACTCTGCTGAGGAAGTATAGCAGTATGTATGAGGGCTTTGCCCAGCAGGGAGAGCATAAGGCCTTTGACAGTGTCTTTAATGAGCTCTATATAACAGACAGAGGCAACGCTGGGCCCAATATCCAGCACGAGGTCAGAAAGATCGACAAGCTGTCCACCAATCGCAAGAAAGAGGAGCTGATCACCTGCAGGCAGATCTTTGACCCCAATGTGATCTATGAGAAGCATGTGAGCCATATAGTGACCAACGGCATCGCCGGGGTAGGGAAGTCTGTAGCCGTGCAGAAGTTCATCATGGACTGGGCCGAGGAGCGCGAGCACAGTCATGTCTACTTCCTGTTCCCACTGCCCTTCAAAGAGCTCAACCTCATGCTGGGCCAAAAGACCAGCCTCCTGGAGATCGTCCACACCCTCTACCCCGAGACCAAGGTGCTGCCCACCTTTGAGTGCGACGAAGGCAAGGTCATGTTCATCTGTGACGGGCTGGATGAGTATGCGCGTCGCCTGGACTTCCACCGCACCGAGACTTTGTGTGACAGCACTGAGCCAGCCACCATGCACGTGGTGGTGACCAACCTGATTAGGGGCAACCTGCTCCCCTCGTCTCTCCTCTGGATCATCTCTCGCCCCCTCACCTCCAGTCGGCTGCCCCCAGAAGCTGTGCACCAGGTGTTGGAGGTGCGTGGCTTCACCGACGAACAGAAGGAGGAGTACTTCAGGAGGAGATTTCAGGACCCGGCGCAGGCCAATAAGGTGATTGCCCACCTGACCTCCTGCAAGACCCTCCACATCATGTGCCATCTGCCCATGTTCTGCTGGGTGGTGTGCGGGGTTTTCCAGCGCACGTTTAGTGAGAAAGGGCCGGATGCAGAGCTGCCCAAGGGGCTGACCCTGATGTACACCCACCTGTTGCTGGTGCACCTGCATGTGCGTGGCTCCAGGGGCTCTGCCTCCCGCACCCCGGAAGAGGAGAGGGACTTCCTGATGAAGCTGGGCAAGCTGGCCTTCACGATGCTGGAGAAAAACCAGATGGTCATTGGCAAGGACACCTTGAAGGACTGCGGGGTGGACGTCGCTGAGGCAGTCACCAAGAGCGGTCTGTGCATTGAGTTCCTGATCGAGCAGTTTGTCATGTACCAGGAGAGGATCCAGACCTTCATCCACCCCACCATCCAAGAATACCTGGCTGCCCTCTACGTGTTCCTCACCTGGAGGTGCACAGGGCAGAACGTCCTGCAGCAGCCGCTGAAGAGCAAGTTCTCACGCATGTTCAAGGACCCTGGGCTGCTGGACATGCACCGCAGCGCTATAGAGAGGAGCTTGCAGAGCCCCGATGGAAACCTGGATGTTTTCCTGCGCTTCCTGTTGGGCATGGCCCAGATAGCCAATCAGGAGCTGCTGCAACGCTTCCTACCCAATATGAACAAATGCGCGTCTGTCTCTGAGGAGACAGCCGCCATCATCAGGAAGAAGATCAAAGAGAACCACCACCCTGACAGGAACGCCAACCTGCAGTGCTGCCTGGACGAGCTGGGTGTTGGTGCTGAAACTCCCAGCCGCAGCCGCTCGAACTCTGTGAAGAACCACTGACTGACAATACTCTGACTACAGTATTTATAAAGACAAAGAGTGTCATTAGGTTTGAAATATGTGTTGTATTCTTTACAGTATAGTTTGACAAACTTTCATAAGGGAATTGGGGAAGAAAGATATGGATACTTCAGGGTTGCTTTGTAACAAAATACTCATAACTGTGGTAAGTATGAGTAAATATGTAATGAGAAAAGTAGCCACAAGGTGGCAGTAGCATTCAACTACTATACTACTGAGACATGGGCAGTAAAGTCACTCAGCTACTGTGAGGGGTTATAAAAAGAGTGAAAATAGATTTATAGGCAGTCACACATGTATTGACTGTATATTAATATAACATTGTCATTATGATGCTTATTATTACACCAGAGATGGGCAACTTTGGTGGGGGTGACAAAAATCGGAGCTCATGACGGGCCGCAGTAGCTCACAGCCATACCCACACATGCAGTCAGAGCCAACCCCTAGCCTTTTGCAGGCAAAACATTTTAGTGGCCCCCCTCTTGACAGTGGAGAGAAACAATTTAATTTCCTGGACTTAGAGCAAATGTTGCAGTTTTAAAGCAAGTTTGCTGCAATTCTACTCATTTTGCCATGGGGCAGAGAAAAAATAGCATTTTTACAGCTAATTTTCTGCAATTCTACACATTTTGCCATAGGGTGAAGAGAAATATTAGCTGTTTTTTATACACTTAAACAACACAATGTAACTCCAAGTCAATCACACTTCTGTGAAATCAAACTGTCCACTTAGGAAGCAACACTGCTTGACAATACATTTCACATGCTGTTGTGCAAATGGAATAGACAACAGGTGAAAATTATAGGCAATTAGCAAGACACCCCCAATAAAGGACTGGTTTTGCAGGTGGTGACCACAGACCACTTCTCAGTTCCTATGCTTCCTGGCTGATGTTTTGGTCACTTTTGAATGCTGGCGGTGCTTTCACTCTAGTGGTAGCATGAGACGGAGTCTACAACCCACACAAGTGGCTCAGGTAGTGCAGCTCATCCAGGATGGCACATCAATGCGAGCTGTGGCAAGAAGGTTTGCTGTGTCTGTCAGCGTAGTGTCCAGAGCATGGAGGCGCTACCAGGAGACAGGCCAGTACATCAGGAGACGTGTAGGAGGCTGTAGGAGGGCAACAACCCAGCAGCAGGACTGCTACCTCCGCCTTTGTGCAAGGAGGAGCAGGCGGAGCACTGCCAGAGCCCTGCAAAATGACCTCCAGCAGGCCACAAATGTGCATGTGTCTGCTCAAACGGTCAGAAACATACTCCATGAGGGTGGTATGAGGGCCTGACGTCCACAGGTGGGGGTTGTGCTTACAGCCCAACACCGTGCAGGACGTTTGGCATTTGCCAGAGAACACCAAGATTGGCAAATTCGCAACTGGCGCCCTGTGCTCTTCACAGATGAAAGCAGGTTCACACTGAGCACGTGACAGAGTCTGGAGACGCCGTGGAGAACGTTCTGCTGCCTGCAACATCCTCCAGCATGACCGGTTTGGCGGTGGGTCAGTCATGGTGTGGGGTGGCATTTCTTTGGGGGGCCGCACAGCCCTCCATGTGCTCGCCAGAGGTAGCCTGACTGCCATTAGGTACCGAGATGAGATCCTCAGACCCCTTGTGAGACCATATGCTGGTGCGGTTGGCCCTGGGTTCCTCCTAATGCAAGACAATGCTAGACTGTGGCTGGAGTGTGTCAGCAGTTCCTGCAAGAGGAAGGCATTGATGCTATGGACTGGCCCGCCCGTTCCCCAGACCTGAATCCAATTGAGCACATCTGGGACATCATGTCTCGCTCCATCCACCAACGCCACGTTGCACCACAGACTGTCCAGGAGTTGGCGGATGCTTTAGTCCAGGTCTGGGAGGAGATCCCTCAGGAGACCATCCGCCACCTCATCAGGAGCATGCCCAGGCGTTGTAGGGAGGTCATACAGGCACGTGGAGGCCACACACACTACTGAGCCTCATTTTGACTTGTTTTAAGGACATTACATCAAAGTTGGATCAGCCTGTAGTGTGGTTTTCCAGTTTCATTTTGAGGGTGACTCCAAATCCAGACCTCCATGGGTTGATACATTTTATTTCCATTGATCATTTGTGTGATTTTGTTGTCAGCACATTCAACTATGTAAATAAAAAAGTATTTAATAAGATTATTTCATTCATTCAGATCTAGGATGTGTTATTTTAGTGTTCCCTTTATTTTTTTGAGCAGTGTATACCTGAGTTACTAACAAAATCAATGGGGGCCCCTGGTCGATAATTCGACCATGATTACTACAACTTTAGATAGCTGGCTCAACTAACTTACCAATCTAAAAAATGTTAGCGGACATGGGCTAATTGAGTGACTATCAATGACTGACATAAGAGAGAAATTGCTGATTCAACCACATTTCTAAATTGCACATTGCAGGGTTGAGTCAATTCCATTTAAATTCCAGTAAATTCTAAGAAAACCCAATTCCACATTTCTCATTGAAAAGCAATGGAGTTGAAATTTCATTGTACTTCGTGAATTGAAATGGAATTGACCCTGGCATGTTGTGTATTCTACTATTCTAACTCTCAACAGTAAATTGAGACCCTGACTGAGTTCCTAAAAAAAAATACAAAAACATTTGGAAATTGATCCGCAGGCCTTCAGAAGGGGTCCTCCCTGCTTTACACAATAGTGAGCTGATGCACTGTTATCAGTGTTATATATGAGCTTACAAGGTGCACACAAATGACATGATGCAACCTTATTTGCAATGGCTGCCTACTACCAGAACAGTTATGGTCTCACTGTAATATGATAAAACACAATTGAATCAATTTCTAACAAATGTGAAAAAAATAAGGACATATGAAGAGAAGTTCCCTCTAAACTAAACTGTCTTTAATCTAGGCTACAGAGTCTGTGCAACAACAAAAACAACTTGTCAACAATTTAATGTATTTTCTTATCCATCCCTATTATTTGAGTCCTCAACATTGCATTAGAATCCATATTTGACTTATCACTAGATGGAGCAATAGTTGTTGTTGACCGAGGTATGGATGATACACAAGTGGACTAAGACTCATTTCTTGCAAGCGTGGTTTCGTTTTTTTCTCTGATCCTTTTTCCTATGTTTCTTCTTGAGTTCCTTTCTCGGTTTCCCCAGGTGTTTTGAGTTGGGAGTGAGTGAAGGACGAGGGGAGAGGACTTGAGGTAATGAGGGAAAACTAGCCTTGTGATTGGGCATCAGTGTGACAGTCCTTTGGTCAAGCCCAGCCAGGCTTCTTATCACACAGGTAAAAGTGGACCTGAAATCTTCTGCAGTCACGTTCTTTAACACCAGACTCCTCTGGATCACCCTGCCGTCCTCTGAGGCTGATCTGAAACCACATTTACAACACTTAGCCAACACTCCCTCCACGTATTATATCGTACAACAGCTGAACAGAACACATACTGTAGACTTTGCGTACTCTACATGTGTGGTCCAAATATGGAAAGAGTAGTATAGTATTAACAGCATTGTTAAAGGGTAGAAAGTAAAATAAATAAAAGGGACATGGTTTTGTGTGAAGACAAACCCCAGTACTTACTCCTCTGTTTCTGATACTCTGCCATCAGTGTAGGCTACCTCTGGGAAGATTCTGTTGACCAGCCAGTAGACAAGGGTAAAGTCATCAGGAAGGCCTGGGTCTGCCTTACATTCAATAACCAACTGCTCCCCTGTATATGACAAACACATCCTGTTTGTTAAAAACGGTGGTTCTTAACCAACACCAGAATAGAATTCTCAGACTGCACACCCAGATTCTAAAACACTGAGGCGAAGACCAGGTTGTCTGCGAGTTTAAACACTCGAGAATATCCACAATTGATATAAGCCACTTTCATGAAAACGTAAAAAATAACAGATGGCATAATTCTTTACCTAGACCAGCTCTTATTTTGGACCTATGGGGCTGGAGGATTCTGGGACACAGCATCTCTATGGAATCTGGACAATAACATCTGAAGTTAGAGAGACACTTTGAAACGTTAAAAAAATAATGTATGCAGGAAGGTAGACTGACAGACCTGCAGTGGCCTCTGAGCGTAGGACCCCAATACATCCCATGAAGGCTGTAGTGAAGAGATGGAGGACACCATCAGCCATTGCGAAACACAGGCACATACATACAGAAAATGTAGATCCATATTCAGCAGAAAAATGCACATTCCCATACTCCGCATACGTCAGTGAACGTGTGTGAGAATGTTAGAGGATCTCTTACCTGTGAGAAGAATCGTCAACTCCATACTGGCTTCAGTCTGACTACTGTGTGAGTTGGTCAACAAAGCTGGTTGTAACAACACTGTCATTTACTTACTATATATGCACAGTTACTTCCCCTTAACCCACGCGTACCAAGAACACACGCATAAAGGGAATTCCCTGTAAAGTTATTTTGCAGATTCATGTTAGACAGTCAAAATTAAATGAGTTAAGTGAGATTTTGACCTCAAATGTGACTTCTGACATATTCAGGTCACATTTCTCATGTGTAATATACCCTCTACCATATGACTTAAGTGAGACTCATTTAACACACGGACATGAATCATATAACAAAATATATTTTTACTGTTTACCTATATTTATCACAGGAGCAGTCTAAAAACAGATCATATTTCAATGGCCACACCCAATCCTAGTCCAGGGTGGCATGGCTGGCATCAGTCTGGTATGTTTCTTTATACGACGAGAACTATATTGCATCTTAACGGAATAGGAAGTATAATATTCTGGAAATGATACACAAAATCCCCCAGGTCATGACTCTATACTAGTGAATCTGGTCTAAATGAAGTAATGTCCACCTGATCTTGACTGTCTCACGTTTAATAACAGACAATCAAGAAAACTAAAACATGACAAAAAAGTAAACCGACAACCGAAATGATCAAATTATATTCACCTTTTTGCATACAGTCTTTTACAGTACCTATTTCTTGAGTCATCTGGGCTGAACACAGACAGGAGAGGCTGTCTGAGAGAGGCGTGAGATGGACATATTGGAAAGGGCAGTTCCCCTCTTAAAGAGATGGCAGTCTGTAGTAGGATAGGACACACTGTCTTGAGATCAGTGCTCCTGAGGGACCAGAAACCCTCACCCCAGCAGCCACATTCAACCAGGACCTCCACTAACAAAAGCTGCAGATTTAACACACAAAATGAAGACTGGCACTCTACAACGCTTCACTCACTCATCTGGGCTGTGTTAACCACTCATTACCGTAGAAACCAACAAATATCAACAACAAAAGTTAAGACAAATGATTTTTGAAAAAGCATCTCCATCAAAAAACTGAGGACCATTTTACTAAGTGATGAAATGTACACTGCATTTGTTTAAAAAGTTGTGAATGACTAAACAAAAATACAATAAAACAGACATCCAAACCCAGGTTACTAGTAAAATTCAAATAAATCTTAAATACAGATACTATGTGCCTATAAATATATACAAATAGTACATGTATAGACACAGTTTATAATAGATGTTCTTATAGTCCATGGTGAGGCCTCCTAGTCTCTGTCAGGCCAGTGCAGTATCTACCATCTCCATACGGCTTGTGTGTCCCTCTCCACTCTCCCAGGTCACTCCAGCCCCAGGATGTAGTTGATGCCTTGCACAAGTCCAATGATTACTGGTTGCCAAGCGACAAGGTAGCGGAGCCAGTCCAGGAGTTGTCCATACATGACATGTGGCCTCTCCCAGCTTCAGATAATGGATCAAGGAGACAGACAATTAAGTGACAACCCCACCCCTGATTCCAACCTCTCTTACATAACCCAGTGCCTGACCCAACCAAACCTTAACTAACCTTCATTTAGAGTTGTAATAAACACATCCAGTCTGTGACAACATATGATTATTATAGATCATTCAGGACCTTTGGGGAATGGATAACATCTTCCCAATACCTACAGTATATCCTAACCAGGGTCTCAACTTACTGTTGAGTTAGAATAGTAGAATACACAAGGTGCAATTTCAAAATTTGGTTAAGCATCAGCAGTTTTTCTCTTGCTATGTCAGTCACTGACAATTTTTAGATTGGTAAGTTGGGAGTGAGTGATGGACTAATTAAACTTATACTAGTTATGGCCAAATACCGACCGGGCACATCCCCAGGGGGGGCACAAATCTCACTTAGGGCCCCCAAATGGGGGCATGTATTCATGAGCTCGGGACCCAGGAAAACATTTCTCATTAGGGTCCCAGGCTGTAAAAACGTTACAACCCCTGCTCTAGGGTGTTATTTAATTAAAAGTGTGTTAAAATAAATATTATATGTATGCTGTGTTGGTCAATAAAGGACTTGTGTGTTGAGTGGTTACCATGGTAACCCCCTCCCCTAAAGCAGAAATGACAGACAGCTGTGTCTGTAGAGTTTTTACTGCAGCAGAACAGGAACTAGGTTATGCCAGATCTGTAAGGTCTCCATGAAGACAACTAACTAAGTCGCTCTGGATAAGAGCGTCTGCTAAATGACTAAAATGTAAATGTAAGACAAAGCCACAACTGTCAGATAATGGTTAACCTCGTTTTCAGAGGACTTCACCTGAGGTCCCTTCCCATAATGTCCAGTTCCAGTTTGTGTTTACATGTCAATGTGGGTCAAAAGTCCCATGAACAACATCACTGTGTAAACAACCTATTCCCAGCACGGCCAAGCAAAATAACCTGGCCTCAACATTTGCCATCTTATGTGCCCCTAAGTACACTACACAGAGAGTGAAACTCAAGTGTCCTCTGGACTGTGCGAATTCCAGTCATGCTGACCAACAGAGATGGAGAGTGGGTGAAACAATGAGTGACAAAGGGTCACGTTGAGTGAGACCGAAAGAGAGTAAATCTGAAAGTTAAAGACACAGATAATAAAAAAAAGTAACACTAAGACAAACTACAAGAGACGAGAATATTAAAATAGACAAGCACCCAGATTTTAACTGATAACTGCATGCGTTTTCCCCCTGCCTCTTAAATACTGCCTATTACTGAATGTTTTACCGACTGTTTTACTGGCTGTGCATTGTGTATTTTTGACTGTTTGTATGATATTACAGTGAGGGAAAAAGGTATTTGATCCCCTGCTGATTTTGTACGTTTGCCCACTGACAAAGACATGATCAGTCTATAATTTTAATGGTAGGTTTATTTGAACAATGAGACAGAATAACAACAAAAAAATCCAGAAAAATGCATGTAAAAAATGTTATATGTTGATTTGCATTTTAATGAGGGAAATAAGTATTTGACCCCTCTGCAAAACATGACTTAGTACTTGGTGGCAAAACCCTTGTTGGCAATCACAGAGGTCAGACGTTTCTTGTAGTTGGCCACCAGGTTTGCACACATCTCAGGAGGGATTTTGTCCCACTCCTCTTTGCAGATCTTCTCCAAGTCATTAAGGTTTCGAGGCTGACATTTGGCAACTCAAACCTTCAGCTTCCTCCACAGATTTTCTATGGGATTAAGGTCTGGAGACTGGCTAGGCCACTCCAGGACCTTAATGTGCTTCTTCTTGAGCCACTCCTTTGTTGCCTTGGCCGTGTGTTTTGGGTCATTGTCATGCTGGAATACCCATCCACGACCCATTTTCAATGCCCTGGCTGAGGGAAGGAAATTTTGACGAAAATTTGACGGTACATGGCCCCGTCCATCGTCCCTTTGATGCGTGAAGTTGTCCTGTCCCCTTAGCAGAAAAACACCCCCAAAGCATAATGTTTCCACCTCCATGTTTGACGGTGGGGATGGTGTTTTTGGGGTCATAGGCAGCATTCCTCCTCCTCCAAACACGGCGAGTTGATGCCAAAGAGCTCGATTTTGGTCTCATCTGACCACAACACTTTCACCCAGTTCTCCTCTGAATCATTCAGATGTTCATTATCAAACTTCAGACGGGCATGTATATGTGCTTTCTTGAGCAGGGGGACCTTGCGGGCGCTGCAGGATTTCAGTCCTTCACGGCGTAGTGTGTTACCAATTGTTTTCTTGGTGACTATGGTCCCAGCTGCCTTGAGATCATTGACAAGCTCCTCCTGTGTAGTTCTGGTCGGATTCCTCACCGTTCTCATGATCATTGCAACTCCACGAGGTGAGATCTTGCATGGAGCCCCAGGCCGAGGGAGATTGACAGTTCTTTTGTGTTTCTTCCATTTGCGAATAATCGCACCAACTGTTGTCACCTTCTCACCAAGCTGCTTGGCGATGGTCTTGTAGCCCATTCCAGCCTTGTGTAGGTCTACAATCTTGTCCCTGATATCCTTGGAGAGCTCTTTGGTCTCGGCCATGGTGGAGAGTTTGGAATCTGATTGATTGATTGCTTCTGTGGACAGGTGTCTTTTATACAGGTAACAAGCTGAAATTAGGAGCAGTCCCTTTAAGAGTGTGCTCCTAATCTCAGCTCGTTACCTGTATAAAAGACACCTGGGAGCCAGAAATCTTTCTGATCGAGAGGGGGTCAAATACTTATTTCCCTCATTAAAATGCAAATCAATTTATAACATTTTTGACATGCGTTTTTCTGGATTTTTTTTTTGTTATTCTGTCTGTGTCCTCCTGAGTGGCGCAGTGGTCTAAGGCACTGCATCGCAGTGCTAACTGTGCCACTAGAGATCCTGGTTCGAATCCAGGCTCTGTCGCAGCCGGCCGCGACCGGGAGACTCATGGGCGGCGCACAATTGGCCCAGCGTCATCCAGGGTAGGGGAGGGAATGGCCGGCAGGGATGTAGCTCAGTTGATAGAGCATGGCGTTTGCAACGCCAGGGTTGTGGGTTCAATTCCCACGGGGGGCCAGTATAAAAAATAAAATTTAAAAAAAAGTGTATTCACTAACTGTAAGTCGCTCTGGATAAGAGCGTCTGCTAAATGACTAAAATGTAAATGTCTCTCACTGTTCAAATAAACCTACCATTAAAATTATAGACTGATCATTTCTTTGACAAAATCAGCAGGGGATAAAATACTTTTTTCCCTCACTGTACTTTACCATTGTGTTATACGTGCTGCGCTCGCTCCCTGACAGGTCGTCATTGTAAATAAGAATTTGTTCTTAATTGACTTACCTGTATAAATAAAAGTGAAAACTAAATACAAACATGTCATATGAGCGCAGAAGAGTAAAGGATACGGGTTACTGAACATCCTCTTCAGGTCCACCTTCTCTTTGCAGTACGGGCATGTCTGCTTCTTTCCCACGATGCACCATCCTCGTATGCAGAACTCATGGAATCTGAGACAGAGAGAGTTAAGGGAATTTGGTATTTGTTTCATTAGTCCATTGTTGACATAGTCCCAAAATGTTTTGCTTGTCGGCAATCAAGTTTTGAAGATTTGTCACTTTAAAAATACAGAAATCATGTGTATGCATTCAACCCTAAAAACCTGAGAATAACTACAAAATGAAGCCAAATATGAAACATTAGGTCAGATGCTGTAGGCATAGTAAATGGCATACTGGAAAGTTTCTTCCTACTTCTTCCCTGTGGCACACTGTAACAACCATTTCAGCAACATCCCCAGTACGCTATTCAAATCTGATGTCCTCAAAAGGTGAACACAGTTACCACAAATGCCATAAAACATGTGACATTTCACCTCATGGAAGACTAGTACAGGCAGTCATTACAGGAGATGACATAGGTCAACATTATTTACAGAAACAGGAAGTGAGACGGGCTCATGGTACAGTGTTATTGAGTCATGGGAACAACAGTCACATCTCAGAGATAAAGTTAATGCGCACGTTTGTTTGGTCAATTTCCCTTTGCCGTTTGTGTGCGTACACCACCTATTTTCCATGACTGAGACTGACAGTTACAGCTTTTATGCAAAAGACAAATCAGTTCTACCACATCATGCTCCTATGTGTTATTCAAATGAGGTAAAATATGTTCATATTTATCTAGAGCATATTTCTTAGATGAAAAAGGATACACATGGTTACAGGATAGTCTGTAGGTGTTCTCGATGATTCCCTCTTCGCTGATGTCAACCAGTATGGGCTGGCCACACACAGCGCAGATACTGTCTGAGAGGTGCTTGGTGGGCATTCCAGACGCACTGTAGTACTAGAGAAGTCAGAGACACAATATAATGTTGCTGGACAGATTCACAGCCTTTACTAAAAAAAGTAGTACTTGCATACTAACCCCCACTGTTGATGCCATGAAGTCTGCACACATTTCGGCAAAGTCCCTACCCAGGACCCCATAGTACAGACCATAGAACAGCAAGGACACACCAAAATCCATTGCGTCTTCTGGCTTTATTCTGGAAATAATGCAAACCAAAAGCATCATCAATATCAATCCTATTAGCATGATTAACATGTTACTACTTCTCAAAGAAAGCTCTGGTGCCTCTTTAAATCAAAACGTATTTCAAAGGTTTCAGAGAGAAAGTTACTAACTACACAAGGATGATGCTTGTGAACCACTGGTATTGTCCATAAATACACAATTGTGCCAATAAATAACTAGAACATACCTAAATATCAAATTGATGCCAAACAGTGTAAACATGACGACAGTGTAGCCCACTATCCCTGTGGCATAGCTGATCTTGTAGAGGAGGAGGAACCATTTGTAGACCAGCCTGTCCACAGAAACACAAGGGAACATTCAGACATATTTCAGCTAACTGGCAGAGGTAATGTGAAGAAACATAGATCAGTATTTTGCCAAGAGCAGCACTGTCTGCAAGACAGGTTGGGTTTGGGACTTTTGATTGGTGGCCCTCTTACCATGACCATTTTATCATGCATCACCTAGACATTTGGGATAAGATAATTAGGTGGGTGCTTACATTTGTCCTATTTCACAAGTGCAAATGTGTTGTTTTTTTGCATATCCCACTCCCCCTGAGACACCCTCGGAGAGTGGGGTCAGAGCAAGGTATCAGCCATTATTGACAGCAACCCTGGAGCAATTAGGATTAAGTGCCTTGCTCAAGGGCACATGGACAGATTGTTCACCTAGTCGGCTCGGGGATTTTAACCAGCAACCTTTTGGTTACTGGCCCAACACTCCTAACCGCTAGGCTATCTGCCGCCCCATATTATGAGGTATTATATGGATGTGTGTAGACACTACCTGGGCTTGTGTATGGGGCCTTACCTGGGCGTGGTGCACTCCAGGGGCTTGCGTGTGGCACGGTAGGTAACGTATGCAGTGACCACAGAGAAGATTAACCACGTGACCAGAAACCTCCACCAGTGAAGCTTGGTGGTGAAGTACAGAGGAACCACCCACATCTGGAACAGAGTCACCAGCTACAAAAATAGAAAATAACACACATTTTAAAGTACAGACACACATAGTTCAATTTGAGGCTGAATAACACTGAGAACCAGACTGTGTACAGTGGAAGAAACTGGTCTGTGGACATTTTGTCTATACAGTATGTGAAGTGTGATTTGTATGATTTGCCTGCAGGGCATGCTGTGTATTTCCTCTTTCTGCCCATAAGACAGCATGTGTTTGTGTGTCTGCGTGAGCATGACTGTGCGAGAGAGTGAGATTGTTTTACATTGTAGGACTTGGGGTGCCTCTGTTTCCATTGCACAAGGACCAGCTGGGCGATGACCAGGGTGACAATGAGGATAAGCACCATCTCAGCGTGCATGGCCTCATGGCCCTTGTGTTTCGCATGCATCCTGGCATGCTCCAACCTATTGACACACACACACACACACACACTATAATCAACCTACTGATCAGGCCTGTGTATCCAATATGATAAATCACTATTAAGTATCTGGATAGATTCTTATAATCGTCATATTAGTAACACATTACAAGTTCATTGGAAGGAAACATTGTTGATATACTTTAGAGCCCTTAGTTTATCAATCAGACTTTAGCTAAACCTGATAATGTTTAACTAAACTTGACTTTTGTGATTCAACATTTGTGACTTAAATCTAATTTGCAGCCAGAATTAATAATTGTGTATAGAGACTGACCTCCACTTCTCCTCCGGTGACAGATGGGACAGGTCGACCTGAAGTGAGAACAAGCCAAACAGACATTCACAACAATTCCAAACGCTTCTAACTCAATTAGTAATGTTCTACATACATAAAATACACTGCTCAAAAAAAATAAAGGGAACACTAAAATAACACATCCTAGATCTGAATGAATGAAATAATCTTATTAAATACTTTTTTCTTTACATAGTTGAATGTGCTGACAACAAAATCACACAAAAATGATCAATGGAAATCAAATTTATCAACCCATGGAGGTCTGGATTTGGAGTCACCCTCAAAATTAAAGTGGAAAACCACACTACAGGCTGATCCAACTTTGATGTAATGTCCTTAAAACAAGTCAAACTGAGGCTCAGTAGTGTGTGTGGCCTCCACGTGCCTGTATGACCTCCCTACAACGCCTGGGCATGCTCCTGATGAGGTGGCGGATGGTCTCCTGAGGGATCTCCTCCCAGACCTGGACTAAAGCATCCGCCAACTCCTGGACAGTCTGTGGTGCAACGTGGCGTTGGTGGATGGAGCGAGACATGATGTCCCAGATGTGCTCAATTGGATTCAGGTCTGGGGAACGGGCGGGCCAGTCCATAGCATCAATGCCTTCCTCTTGCAGGAACTGCTGACACACTCCAGCCACAGTCTAGCATTGTCTTGCATTAGGAGGAACCCAGGGCCAACCGCACCAGCATATGGTCTCACAAGGGGTCTGAGGATCTCATCTCAGTACCTAATGGCAGTCAGGCTACCTCTGGCGAGCACATGGGAGGGCTGTGCGGCCCCCCAAAGAAATGCCACCCCACACCATGACTGACCCACCGCCAAACCGGTCATGCTGGAGGATGTTGCAGGCAGCAGAACGTTCTCCACGGCGTCTCCAGACTCTGTCACATGTGCTCAGTGTGAACCTGCTTTCATCTGTGAAGAGCACAGGGCGCCAGTGGCGAATTTGCCAATCTTGGTGTTCTCTGGCAAATGCCAAACGTCCTGCACGGTGTTGGGCTGTAAGCACAACCCCCACCTGTGGACGTCGGGCCCTCATACCACCCTCATGAAGTCTGTTTCTGACCGTTTGAGCAGACACATGCACATTTATGGCCTGCTGGAGGTCATTTTGCAGGGCTCTGGCAGTGCTCCTCCTGCTCCTCCTTGCACAAAGGCGGAGGTAGCAGTCCTGCTGCTGGGTTGTTGCCCTCCTACGGCCTCCTCCACGTCTCCTGATGTACTGGCCTGTCTCCTGGTAGCGCCTATGCCAACCTCCAGTCCCTCGACTTCCTGGCGCTGACGGAAACATGGATCACCACTGAAAACACTGCTACTCCTACTGCTCTCTCCTCGTCTGACCATGTGTTCTCGCATACCCCGAGAGCATCTGGTCAGAGGGGTGGTGGTACAGGAATCCTCATCTCTCCCAAGTGGACATTCTCAATTTTTCCCCTAACCCATATGTCTATCTCCTCATTTGAATTCCATGCTGTCACAGTCACTAGCCCATTTAAGCTTAATATCCTTGTCATCTATCGCCCTCCAGGTTCCCTTGGAGAGTTCATCAATGAGCTTGACGCCTTGATAAGTTCCTTTCCTGAGGATGGCTCACCCCTCACAGTTTTGGGGGATTTCAACCTCCCTATGTCCACATTTGACTCATTTCTCTCTGCCTCCTTCTTTCCACTCCTCTCCTCTTTTGACCTCACCCTCTCACCGTCCCCCCCTACTCACAAGGCAGGCAATACGCTTGACCTCATCTTCACTAGATGCTGCTCCTCTACTAATCTCACTGCAACTCCCCTCCATGTCTCCGACCACTACTTTGTTTCCTTTTCTCTCTCGCTCTCCTCCCACACTACTCACTCTGCCCCTACACAGATGGTAATGCGCCGCCGCAACCTTCGCTCTCTCTCTCCCACTACTCTCTCCTCTTCCATCCTATCATCTCTTCCCTCTGCTCACTCCTTCTCCCTCCAATCTCCTGATTCTGCCTCCTCAACCCTCCTCTCCTCCCTTTCTGCATCCTTTGACTCTCTGTGTCCCCTATCCTCCCGGCCGGCTCGGTCCTCCCCTCCAGCTCCGTGGCTTGATGACTCACTGCGAGCTCACAGAACAGAGCTCCGGGCAGCGGAGCGGAAATGGAAGAAAACTAAACTCCCTGCCGACCTGGCATCTTTTCACTCCCTCCTCTCTACATTTTCTTCATCTGTTTCTGCTGCTAAGGCCACCTTCTACCACTCTAAATTCCAAGCATCTGCCTCTAACCCTAGGAAGCTCTTTGCCACATTTTCCTCCCTCCTGAATCCTCCCCCCCCCCCCTCCTCTCTCTCTGTGGATGACTTCGTCAACCACTTTGAAAAGAATGTTGACGACATCCGATCCTCGTTTGTTAAGTCTAATGACACTGCTGGTCCTGCTCACACTGCCCTACCCTATGCTTTGACTTCTTTCTCCCCTCTCTCTCCAGATAAAATCCTGCGACTTGTGACTGCAGGCCGCCCAACAACCTGCCCGCTTGACCCCATCCCCTCCTCCCTTCTCCAGACCATCTCCGGTGACCTTCTCCCCTACCTCACCTCGCTGATCAACTCATCCTTGACCGCTGGCCATGTCCCTTCCGTCTTCAAGAGAGCGAGAGTTGCTCCCCTTCTCAAAAAACCAACACTCGACCCCACTGATGTCAACAACTACAGACCAGTATCCCTTCTTTCTTTTCTTTCCAAAACTATTGAGCGTGCCGTCTTTAGCCAACTCTCTTGCTATCTCTCTCAGAATGACCTTCTTGATCCAAACCAATCAGGTTTCAGGACTGGTCATTCAACTGAGACTGCTCTTCTCTGTGTCACGGAGACTCTCCGCACTGCTAAAGCTAACTCTCTCTCCTCTGCTCTTGTCCTTCTAGACCTGTCTGCTGCCTTTGATACTGTGAACCATCAGATCCTCCTCTCCACCCTCTCCGAGCTGGGCATCTCCGGCGCGGCTCACTCCTGGATTGCGTCCTACCTGACCGGTCGCTCCTACCAAGTGGCGTGGCGAGAAGCTGTCTCCGCACCACGTGCTCTCACCACTGGTGTCCCCCAAGGCTCAGTTCTAGGCCCTCTCCTTTTCTCCCTATACACCAAGTCACTTGGCTCTGTCATATCCTCACATGGTCTCTCCTATCATTGCTACGCTGACGATACACAACTAATCTTCTCCTTTCCCCCTTCTGATAACCAGGTGGCGAATCGCATCTCTGCATGTCTGGCAGACATATCAGTATGGATGACGGATCACCACCTCAAGCTGAACCCTGGCAAGACGGAGCTGCTCTTCCTCCCGGGGAAGGACTGCCCGTTCCATGATCTCGCCATCACGGTTGACAACTCCGCTGTGTCCTCCTCCCAGAGTGCGAAGAGCCTAGGCGTGACCCTGGACAACACCCTGTCGTTCTCCGCCAACATCAAGGCGGTGACCCGCTCCTGCAGGTTCATGCTCTACAACATTCGGAGAGTACGACCCTGCCTTACACAGGAAGCGGCACAGGTCCTAATCCAGGCACTTGTCATCTCCCGTCTGGACTACTGCAACTCGCTGTTGGCTGGCCTCCCTGCCTGTGCCATTAAACCCCTACAACTCATCCAGAATGCCGCAGCCCGTCTGGTGTTCAACCTTCCCAAGTTCTCTCACGTCACCCCCCTCCTCCGCACACTCCACTGGCTTCCAGTTGAAGCTCGCATCCGCTACAAGACCATGGTGCTTGCCTATGGAGCAGTGAGGGGAACGGCACCTCTGTACCTTCAGGCTCTGATCAGTCCCTACACCCAAACGAGGGCATTGCGCTCATCCACCTCTGGCCTGCTGGCTCCCCTTCCTCTGCGGAAGCATAGTTCCCGCTCAGCCCAGTCAAAACTGTTCGCTGCTCTGGCACCCCAATGGTGGAACAAGCTCCCTCACGACGCCAGGACAGCGGAGTCACTCACCACCTTCCGGAGACATTTGAAACCCCACCTCTTTAAGGAATACCTGGGATAGGATAAAGGAATCCTTCTACCCCCCGCCCCCAATTGTAAAGTGGTTATCCCACTGGCTATAGGGTGAACGCACCAATTTGTGAGTCGCTCTGGCTAAGAGCGTCTGCTAAATGACGTTAATGTGCCCTTGAGCAAGGCACTTAACCCTAATTGCTCCTGTAAGTCGCTCTGGATAAGAGCGTCTGCTAAATGACTAAAATGTAAATGTAAAATGTCTCCATGCTCTGGACACTACGCTGACAAACACAGCAAACCTTCTTGCCACAGCTCGCATTGATGTGCCATCCTGGATGAGCTGCACTACCTGAGCCACTTGTGTGGGTTGTAGACTCCGTCTCATGCTACCACTAGAGTGAAAGCACCGCCAGCATTCAAAAGTGACCAAAACATCAGCCAGGAAGCATAGGAACTGAGAAGTGATCTGTGGTCACCACCTGCAAAACCAGTCCTTTATTGGGGGTGTCTTGCTAATTGCCTATAATTTCCACCTGTTGTCTATTCCATTTGCACAACAGCATGTGAAATGTATTGTCAATCAGTGTTGCTTCCTAAGTGGACAGTTTGATTTCACAGAAGTGTGATTGACTTGGAGTTACATTGTGTTGTTTAAGTGTTCCCTTTATTTTTTTGAACAGTGTATATTCATTTAGAACCTCGGAAATAAAAGTCACAATTAATCTACTAAATACAATGATTGCATGCCTTAAAAATGACCATGTTAACAAAACAGTCTGTATTCTGATCAGTTTTCATGTGGGTTGGGAGGCTGTTGATAGTGGATAGACATGTGAACACTAAAAGGGATTAACCCTGCTGGCCAACAAAGAGAACAGGCACAGTTTCTGTCCATTAGAGCTAAATGGTGAGAAAATTGGCCTTTGGTACAAAGCATTGATTAGAGAGCTCGAGCTGCCAGGATATGACCTTTGACTCAGTCTGCCACATCAGCGCTTGTATGTCATGCCATCTAATGAGTGCTAGCTAAAATAGGGTTGTCACGATATTAGTATCACGATACTCAGAGGTATCTTGGCCAGGAAACAAACCATGAAGCAGACTACAATTCCCGAGGAAACAAGTCCTAATGTTGGAAACAAGCAACCTTATGCTGTCACCCAGAATCACATGTTTATTTTCCAAACTATAGCACACAATATTTTACATACAGTAGGGTTTGGTCTGCTTAGTGTTTTCCTTTATGCCATTGCAAATCAGCTATCGTAGTATCGCGACAACCCTAACATTGCTATATCATTGATGCAATTGCTGTTGTAATAGGAGAGAAAGGGGTTGTCAAGCTAAAGCACCGAATTGGGGGCAGGTAATGATCAATTTAACTATCTAGCTATCTGTGGCTACTTAGCCAGCTAACGTTAGCTAAATAGTAAGTCAGCTACCACGTAGCTACAGTACAAGACAAGGGCGTGATGATGGTCCTTGTACATTTGTCTTAGCTGACTGCTATAATTGGATAAATACTTGGTTTCCTAATGCACTCAATAGAGAAATGCACTCAATGATAGTCTACCTGTCTGGCTAAAATGGGAAGACAACTGGGATGTTAGCTAACACCGTGTGACGTTAACTAGCCGGTGGAAGATGCAGGTCTAGTCCATATTGGCAGCGTGAGCACTTTACAATTCACGTAAATTGTTTTCTTTTCTGATTCTACAACGGTAACACCTGTGGTACCCTAACCTGATTTGGTTCATCGTGGTGTCCGAGTCCATGATCGTGTTCTACACCATCAACCTCCACCTCAAACACCCCCGCCATCTTCGGGAGTGCTGTCAATTCCTAGCTCATGCCATTTCCGGGTTGGAAAACCGGAGGGCCAATCTAAACACTGCACGCGAGTTCTTTTTCCGTTTGTCAACACTCACAGCAGTGGTTGTTTTCTGGTGGCGGGAAGAATGTACACGTAAGAAACTGTTCAGCTGATGGTCTCCGAAATTTGATATAAACAGACAGCTAATTAATTTGACCTTAATATGGCCCCAGTGAAAATCAAACACGTCGTTTCATTCACGTCACAGGTAAGTTCGTGTATTTAACAGTCAACTAGCTTACTTCAAGTAGACTAGGGCCAACTGGCTAGCAATGACTAGCTACAGTAGCTAGCTAACTATAGTTAAAAACTCAGTAGATTGTTAAATTATCTAAGCAGCTAGCATTAACCAAATGCATTTGGCATGATGAGAAAGGTTCAGCTACTGGACAGAAACTCAGTAGGTCGTTAAATTATCTAAGCAGGTTAGGGTACCACAGGTGAAAACAACCACTGCTATGTCACATGCGTTACATCAGTAGCTTTACATGTAGCTCCTAGTTAATTGTATTGAAATGGTGCAGGACCCCAAGAACTGTGTGGAGAACCTTTGTGGTGAGGGTGGAGACAGCAGGTCGTGGCTGTGTAACCCCCAGGACTGTAGTGGAGTCCTCAGAGCAGAACTGCAGCTGGAGCGAGCCTCATGCTTTGGATACATCGATGTGGGTAAGGCTCATCAAGATTGACAACAAAGTCTATGTATTATCTAAAATCCAGAGTAAACCTACAATGGGACACTTATCGTTTTGTTTTGATGTTCCATACAATTGAATGACCATTTCCCACCTTGCTGTGTAATTTGTAGGTAACTGTGGATCTGCGTTCGTTCAGATCGATGTCGGCCGCTCCTCTTGGCCCCATGACCAGCCTTATATCACCCTGTTGCCAACAGCAACCCTGATGAGTCCAGCAGAATCGCGACAGGGCACGGGGCGGACAGGAGTGAGAATGTTCAAGAAAGGTGCGAACAGATAGGGCTGAGATCCATCCAGTATATGACAATAGTAGGAACATTTTTTCATGCAATATAGAGGAAGGGAATGAGAATCAGTGTCCAAAGATGCTTCTTTAGTAACCCTCCAAAACAATTGACACCCATGTCTGTCCGTCGGCCCGTCGCCCCCCCCCCCCCCCAGGTGATTTCCTGTCAGAAGGTTTTGAGGACAGCTGGGACCGGGTGAGAGTGACCTGCACTCAGCCTTTTAACAAGCAGTCTCAGTTTGGCCTGTCCTTCCTGCGCATCCGCAGCCCCCTGGAGGAGAGCGAGGAGGGCTCCACACAGACTGGCAAAGAGAACCAGGATCAGGTGTGTATAGACTGAGGGCTTGGAAGTGAACTCTTCAGAGAGAACGGTACAGTAAATCGCAGAGAACACCTCTGGGCCCGGTTTCCCAATAGCGATAGAACTTAGGCTTACGAGTGTTTTAACGATGCATCTTTCCTACAACGGCCGAAGATGTAACATGCGTTTCCCAAAACACCACGCAGAGAGAACGGTCACTAATTGCGTCGTTGGAGCATGTGTCAATACTGATAGGATCGAAAGAAAGGGAGCGCTGCTCTCGGGAGAGCTTTCTCCATTCAAATCTTACCTTAACATTATAATTATTTCACAATACTGACGACGGAACAGCTACTAGAAAGATATTACCACCTACGGCTGCAAATATTGAGGTGGCTTATTCTAATGCTTACCCAATAAAAATGCACTAAAACACCAATTTGGCACATCATTGCGCACATGTTAGACTACACATCATGAAATATATTGAGACTTACAGACAGTAGCCTACAAGTAGCAGAATATAAATAAAATGATTGAACATGAGCCTATAGCTTACTGTTTATATTTTCATTTGAAGTATATTTTTATACATCGCTTGTTTGTATCAATTGCAAAGACATTGGCAACTTTGTATTGTAGTCAACTTTTTTCTGAAGTTATCAGTGGTCACAGAGAGAAAGATAAACCATGAGATTCTATGTTTAGCGGAGATCTTCTGTGTATAAAGGGATACGGGAGGGCAAAAAAGCATCTAACAATGCACTTAGCCGTTCTACAGGTGGTCTGAGGCAGGCGTTAGATTACAACCATTTTCAAGTTCAACGTCTGTGCCCTTGAGCAAGGCACTTAACCTCCTGTAAGTCGCTCTGGATAAGAGCGTCTGCTAAATGACAAAACAATTTTTTTTTAAAGGACAGCAGAGTCCCTGCCCATCTTCCGAGAAAGTTTGAACCCTACCTCTTCAAAGAGTATGCTAAATAAGACATCTGTCTTATTCCCCCCCCCCCCCCCCCAAAAAAAGTTTTTTGTTCTCGTTTTTTTCAAGAAATCATAGAATAGTTTGACAACCCCGTTTGTAAGCTTTCAAATGATATCAAACCCAACCGTTTATCTTTTTCAGTGATAAAGACATGGACGTCTCATGGTAGGGTGGGGTATGCAAAATAAGTAAACTTTGAGCACCTCCGTCTCCTGAATGTTTTGGCATTCAGATCCAAAAAGTCCCTTTCTGACCACTTCCACCATGGGCAAACATGTATGAACGGTTTCGTTCAAATCAAAAGGGGTGCGGTCAGAAAGTGATTGAAATCATATGGAACGACCCTATGGTGATCGATTTGGACTGTTATGAGATAGGAGTAAGTGTGTTTTTGAGGGTAAATGTGTGTATGCTTTGGGAATATACAATAGATATGTATTATTGGTAAACATCAGAGGCCAGAAGTGTGTGCTTGTATTCTCACTCTCCTTTGACCTTCTCTCTATTCAGACAACCCCAGACAAATCAGCATCAGGCGTGAGAGAATGGCTCTCCAGCCCTGCTGTGCAGAGAACCTTCTTTGGGGGAACGAAAGGGTAAATAGAGGGATTTTGAGTTTTGTATGAGGCACTGTCAAACAGATTAGACAACATTTTTATGAAGACCATATTGAATGAATATATACTTTTACAGAAAATGACTTACACCTTGGTTTGTCTCCCCCTGCTGTCAGGGAGGGTGTGGTTCTGAGCCGGACAGCTCGTATGGTCCTCACAGCGTCCCAGGCTGCCAGGCGCTCCCTTCCCCTTCCTTCCACTTCCTTGTCTCCCAGTCGCACATCATCCTCCGGCACTCAGAATACAGCTACCTCTCCCACAGTCAATGCAGATGCAGCTACCCCTACCCCCAACCAGGGCAAGCCAGGGGCTCATCCAGCTACCCCCAACAAAGGCAAGCCACTTGGAAATACGGGAAATATACACCCTCACACAGGTAAACACCTCAGCTCTCAGAAATACCATGCATCAAGCTTGGTAAATTTTGTTGCCAACACTAAGCTTGACAAATGATAAGTTGTGTTATGTTGTTCAGCTTCAATGGCTTGTTTAAGCACAGCTCGCAGCTCCAAGGAAAATACTTCTCAAAGACAGCTGAAGAGAAAACCAAACTCCAAAAGCAGGTATTCCTCTATACTCCACCCCATGGATCATTTTGGGAGGGTAAGCTTATCCTAGATCTGCACTTAGGGGCAACTTCTAGCTCACATGCATCTCTCAGCATTAATCTCTGTCCTTTATCTCCCTCCCAGGCAGAACCAGCTGAATGGCACCACCTCTAGTAAGCAGGGAAAACCTGCAGTCAGTATGAGGCCTATAGCTATGCTACAGCACACTGCCACAGCCCCTCATCCTCACCCATCTCCAGAGCCTCAGGACACTAGTGACCTTGAGACCACATGCCCAATATGTGGAGGTGTGTTTACGTTGGCTTCTTCTAATCAGTCTGTGCATGTACTGTATTGTATGACATACTATATGTTGATTCACTTTTACAATCAACAGTAGTATTGACACCCGTCGTCTGTTCTCTCTCTTTCTCTATGCTGCAGTGTTCTTTACTGCAGAGTACCTGCCACTCCACGCCGCCTCCTGCCAGCGGGCGGAGACCAGGAAGCTCCCTGGGGGGATTGTGACCCCTGTTCCCTGCCCCTTCCCTGGCCCTCCCGCCAGCCCAGAGGAGTCCATGGTGCCCTGCCCTCTCTGCTCCTTCAGGTTCCCTCTGTCCCACATCCAGATGCACGCCAGTACCTGTGGAGACCCTGTGGACCCCCATGTTATCTGGGTGGACTAGGAAATACTGCATTGTATAGGAACACGTTTCTGCTTTTAATCAACGGGCAGTGCAGCAAACGTGGACAATCTATTGTTTTTAATATACTGTATGTGTATTTGTATTTTACTGACTTGTTCTGTAGCTATATGCCTGAAGAATAATGAAAATAATCTCTCTGCCTACCTCTATTCCCCACTCTGCTCTGAGTGATTGGTTCTCTCCTGAGCTCATTGAAGGCTCAGTTTATTCTTGCACTGTTTACACATGCTATCTGCTATTGATTACCTATTATATATTGTATAGATTAAACAGCATCAATCATAGACTGTGTTCAGTACATCTATTTTCGGGAAGTTATCAGTCATAATTGAAATGATCAATTACATTTACAGTTGATTTATTTTGTCTTGTTTTTTTCACCACTGAAATTGTTCCACAGGGAACATTAATGACTGCTGCTACCTGTTAACAGCTGTCTCACCTGCAGTGTTTCCACTGGGGAGCATTTCCAGTGATAATGTTAATAGAGGCTTGGTAAGGAAGGCAAGGGCCACTCCCTGGTTTGGCCCACGCCAGGCATGAAACACTGAAATAGTTGCTTTGTAATTAGTCCTGTCCCAGGGGAGTAGAGATGTGTTATTTGGTTTGTGGGGAGTCATTCTAACTAAGCTAACCTGTGTAGTCAGCCGAGATCACATTACCACAGTGAGCCGTTCTCGACACACTGAGCCCAAGACAGCAGTCAGCGGACCTCACTGCCGTTCTCCTACCCTCCTCTTAGTCTCAAGAATAACCAGGGTGCTTGGATTTCCACCGATAATGTGAGGTTATCTTCACACTAGGGACAACAATTACTCACTTTCACTGAAGAAACAATGGAAAACCTCAAGGTTAGTGTATTTGAAACAAACTTTGCAAAGCAAAGAAAGATGTGAAACAATAGATTGAAATGTGTCACGAAGTAAAGCATTAATTTTGTTGTAGAATTTAAGTCAATTTAGTTTATAATACTGCAATAATAAACTTAAATTGTAAAGCTTCTTTCATACATTATTTGCAGCCCAAAGTGCTTTACAATGAGACTACAAATGATTTAAAAAGCAGTAAACAAAATGCATAGAATGAAAGAAAATTACATTAGTGTCACGATCGTTATATGGAATAGACCAATGCGCAGCGTGATGAACGAACATATTTATTTATATAATGAATGCACGAACAAAACGTGACGTCCTACGGTAAACACAACCCAAACAGAACAAGATCCCACAAACACGAATGGAAAACAGACTGTTTAAATATGGTTCCCAATCAGAGACAACCAGCCACAGCTGACACTCGTTGCCTCTGATTGAGAACCACACTGGCCAACATAGAAATAGAACACATAGACCTACAACACAGAACTAGAATACATAGAATCTACACACCCTGGCTCAACATATAGAGTCCCCAGAGCCAGGGTGTGACAATTAGGAATGAATGTGAATAAAAACCTATTATTACTGATGGTCTTGATAGTATCTTGCAATTTCATCTAGGGATGGTCCTCACAGTAACATTACATTTTGTCTACTTATGTCTTCATAATGTTTATTCCTGTTCATTTCTCAGATTATAATGCTATTTTGTCCTACTGTCTTACCTTGATACTGCATGGTACTCACAAATTCCCTTTATGAATATCTTAATGTTTATCTGTAGACTACCCAGTGCAGAAAAATGATTTAATAGTGATTTGTGTCATATTGCAGTTTTATTATAAATATTTGTATTAATTAATGGTTTGGATTTAAGCTGTTTAGATTCAGAAATATCAAAGCAATAAACTCTCTCTGTGTCTCCTTGTGGTTTTAGCCGGAGCAATGGCAGAATATGGTGAACAAGAAGAGGCACTTTCCTCCGGAGCTGATCAGTGCTATCCAGGAGGGGAACATAGTGATGGTGTGTGGCCTGCTGAAGACTGGCGACGGCATCATCCGTCAGCTGGACGACTGAGGACCATCTGTGGAGGGAGGCCCTCAACCTGTCCATCCACCTGGGCAACGAGGACACCATGGATGCCCTCATCCAGGGCATCAAGTTTGACTTCTGCCAGATCCATGAGGCTCTGCTGGTCGCCGTCGACACCAACCAGCCCTGTGTGGTGAAGAGGCTCCTCGACCGCATGGACCAGGAGAAGGGCAACAAGATGGACGTGCGATCCTTCTCCCTTGCCATCTTCGACCACTCCATTGACGACTCGCAGTTTGCCCCCGGCATGAGCCCGCTGACCCTGGCCTGTCAGAAGGACCTGTATGAGATTGTCACCATGCTGACCCAGAAGGGCCACGCCATCTCCTGTGTCTGTCTAGAGTGCTGGAACGGGCAGCAGTATGACCTGCTGAAGTTCTCCCTGTCTCACATCAACACCTACAGTGGCATTGACAGCATGGCCTACCTGTCCATCACCTCAGACGATGCCATGCTCAGTGCCTTCGGCCTCGGCAGGGAGCTCCACAAAATCTCCAAGAAGGAACCTGAGTTCAAGGTTAGTTCCTGTTAGTCACTATACACAAAGTATGTGGTGTATTACCGTGAAACTAATCTCTCTTGGACAGACTACATAAAAATAAATTCTGGGTAAACCGAGATTACCCTGGAACAGGAATATAACTATACTGGCAATGAATGTTTTCATTGTGAGTAACTATAACTTGTTACCATACTATTACCATGTTATTACCATTTTATTCCCTGCTGCCTTATATACATTGACATGGATTCACTGGCCACTTTAATAATGGAACACTAGTCACGTTAATAATGTTTACATACTGCTTTACTCATCTCATATGTATATACTGTATTCTATTCTACTGTATTTTAGTCAATGCCACTCCGACATTGCTCGTCCTAATATTTATATATTTCTTAATTCCATTATTTTACTTTTAGATTTGTGTGTATTGTTGTGAATTGTTAGATACTACTGCACTGTTGGAGCTAGGAACGCAAGGATTTTGATACACCCACAATAACATCTGCTAAATATGTGTATGTGACCAATAAAATTAGATTTGATTTGATTTATTCTGTGCTGTTATGTGAAGTGCTATTAGGTTGTTTATCTGAGTGGTTGTTTGTGTTCTCTCTCCCCCAGCCTCAGAACCTGGGTCTGGAGAAGCTGTGCCAGGAGTTTGCGGTGGAGCTGCTGGAGATGTGCCGTAACCAGAGTGAGGTCACCACCATCCTGAACAGCTGTGGAGACGAAAACCAGGACGCCCTTGACCAGCAGGTGTTTGAGGAGGGCATCCCCAACATGACCCGCCTGAGGTTCGCCTTAAACTAAATTCAGAAACAGGTAGAGCCATAGTCATCTATAACCAGAAACAGGTAGAGCCACAGTCATCTATAACCAGAAACAGGTAGAGCCACAGTCATCTATAACCAGAAACAGGTAGAGCCACAGTCATCAATAACCAGAAACAGGTAGCGCCACAGTCATCTATAACCAGAAACAGGTAGCGCCACAGTCATCTATAACCAGAAACAGGGAGAGCCACAGTCATCTATAACCAGAAACAGGGAGAGCCACAGTCATCTACAAGCATACACAGGTAGATCCACAAGCAGCTACAGAGCTAGTAGACCATCCAGGGTATATTTAAGCAATAATGCACGAGGGGGTGTGGTATATGGCCAATATCCCACTGCTAAGGGCTGTTCTTATGCACGACGCAACGCGGAGTGCCTGGATACAGCCCTTAGCCGTGGTATTGTGGTGAATTATTATTAATGAACTGTAGAGTTTAATGGACTATGAGGTAGAACTGGGTTAATCAAGAGTATAGAGTTAGATTTCTTTGTTACTGGGCCAGGAATTGAATTGGGTCATTTCACTGTGTGTGGGGGGTTTGTGTATGTTTCAAGGATTTAGGGCCTTGTCATGGTTAAACTAAACATGAGTGAGTGTGTGTGCGAGACAAAGGAAGTGGGCGGAGCAATAAAAGAGCGGGAAAACTGAAGAGGGGACTATATAAGATGGAGGGATCGCGTACGGGGGTGGGCCATTCTGCAGACTGATGCAACAAAAACTCTGTAAGACCTTATTTGTAATAAAGTAGAGTGGTTATTTTCCACAACATAATATTGGCCATATATCACAAACCCCCAAGGTGCCTTATTGCTATTATAAACTGGTTACCAACATAATTAGACCAGTAAAAATAAATGTTTTGTCATACATGTGGTATATGCTCTGATATACCACGGCTGTCAATCAGCATTCAGGGCTGGAACCACCCAGTTTATAAAATCTGTACATAGGCCTAGATTCTGAGTGGTGTTATTTGGGGTGCTGCTGTCATTGATTTACAGTATAATTAACATGTTCAGTGAGATGGTGCATCCCTCTCTATATGTCCTGTTTGTGAATTGTGGCCACTCTTTCTCTCTCTCTAGTTTGTGGTCCACCCTATCTGCCACCAGGTGCTGCCCTCTATGTGGTGTGGGAACCTGTCTGGCTGGAGGGGCAGCAGGATGACCTGGAAGCGGATCTTCTTCACCATGCCCCCCCCTCTGCCTCGTTTACTGGATCGCGTCTAAGTCCAAGGTCAGATGACCTAAAGTTCTGTAAAGGTGGTGATGTTGAATGGGCCTTGTGTGACTCTGCTTGAGTCTGTCTTGGGCCTGCAGATGTATGGCTCAGTTTTCTCATGTATTTGCTCTTGGCTATGTATATACACCAGTGGAGATTGTTGAGGGGAGGACGGCTCATTATAATGGCTGGAACGACGTTAATGGAATGGCATCAAACACATGGAAACCATGTGTTTGATGTATTTGATAGCATTCCACCAATTCCGCTCCAGCCATTACCATGAGCCTGTCCTCCCCAACTAAGGTGCCACCAACCTCCTGTGATATACTCTACTGTATGTCTCAGGTGGGAAAGATACTGAAGATTCCGGTGATTACGTTTCTTCTTCACTCGGCCTCCTATATGTGGTTCCTCATCACGTTGTTGGGAGAGTCCATCACCATGGAGTACAGAGACCAGTTTGCTTTGCGTCAACAGAATATTCTGCACAGCTCATTCCACATGGTGTGGGTTAGTGGGTTGGTTTATAGAAACAAGTCTCTTCTCTCTACCTAGGTTCATGTTCGTATTGATGATAATTGGAACAGCTTTCCTCTGTGGTATCAATACAATCTATGTTCCTTATGTCACCCAACCATATCTTGGAAGGTAAAGAAAATGTTGAAGTACACTACTACCTAGCTTCATAATTATCTTGTTAGATCACTCATGATAATCATAATCCTCCCAACCCTAACTCCATTCCTTAGGTTTAATGAGACTTTTCGTTTCCTGTTCTGGACCATGTTTGGGGTGGCCAACCAGAACTATATGGACATGCCCGAGTTTGTGGTGGCAGGATCCTTTACGGCATCTTCACCCTTGTCATCGTGATTGTGCTGCACAACATGCTCATTGCCATGACCAGCAACTCCTTCCAGAAGATTGAGGTGAGATCAGATTAAACTCAGGAAACTTGGCTCTTAGTTTGTCCACCTCAAGGGCAGGACAATGCCTTTGAATGGAAGAAACTGCATCCCACTGTAGCAGATAAGTGTTTCAAAGCTCAAACTCTTTTTGATTACACAGTCAAGTTTAGGAGATATTATAGGATGGGACCTGATTTACCTGTCCCCCCTCAGGATGTTGCTGACATTGAGTGGAAATTTGCCCAATCTAAGCTCTCTGAGTTACTTCAGAGAAGGTTTCACCATGCCTGTCCCCTTCAACATCCCCTCCCCCAAGGCCTTCTTCTACCTCATACGGTAGGTTATATTGTGTGTGTTGTACAGCCAACTTCCTCTACCAACAATAGAACAACCTCTATCTCAAAGGTCAGTTTCATCTCATATTTCATGTTTTCATGTTTATCCCAGGGGTATTTTCCATTGGATCTGCTGCTGTTGTACTTTAAACTCAACAGACTATCCCTCCCATAACCACCATGGTAAGAACTCCACCTCGGCTCATTTGACATTGTCTTGTCATACAGAATGCAGACCAATGAGATTGTCTCTGTTCCCTTTGTTGTCGTCCAATGGGAAGGAGACGGTGGCGGGTCAGGGGAGAACCAGATACCTTACCGCCAGCAGGTGATCCAGGCTTTGGTGCAGCGCTACATTGATTCTGCACATCGCGAGTTTGAGGAGACCAAGATAAATATTAACCTATCAAGTTTCCTGACCCAGCCTTAGGGCCTTCAAGTCTTCAGTTAAGACATGTTTCTGTGTTAAGGTCACAGTTAAACAGAGAGGAAGTACTGACTTGGCCCCACACACGCACTCTGTTTAGGACTGTATGTATGTAAATCGCATTGTGGTGCATTCAGTGTCCTTGGTTTGGTCTATTCTTACCTCAGAAGTGGTTAATTGGATCACAGCTAAACAAGGTGGTGGGCAGGCTGCACACTGTGATGAAGACCATCATGCAGGTTCTGGCCAGGCTGCAGAATACAACCCCAACACTGATGGCTCCTCCATCCTGGGGAAATACATAATGGGAGCCAAGAACAACTTCAGAGGCTTCAACAACAAGCTGGACCACAAACACACACCTTTACTGTGGAGATGGAACACGACAGAAAGGTGGAGATAGGAAAGGAAGGGGGGATAGTGGTCAAACAGGAGGTGGAGGTGGGGCCAGATGGAGCAGAGGGGACGAAGCAGGTAGGAGACATGGATGTTGTGAAGATGGAGGGGAGAGCTGATGGAGGGAAGGGAGATGGAAGGGTGGAGGAGATGGTAAAGGAATCAGAGCAAAAGACGGAAAGGAGAGGAGACAGTGAGGGGAAGGGGGAGATTTGGATAAAAAAGGTAAGCACCAATGAGATGGTGGAGAAGAAGGTGGAGGGAGAGGGCAATCCGGTGGAGGCAGAAGCAAGGATGGAAGAAGGTAAAGACAAAGGGAAAAGGTAGATAGCAGTGTGGATAATACAATCTGGGGAAAGGAGTTGTAAGAGGTGACCAAAAAATGGAATGAGATGGGAGGACGTGGGAATGACGGGAAAGTAGATATGGGACTGGGAGAAGTGAAAAGGGAAGGTCAAGGTGATGGAACTGAGGGAGAAAATCAACGTGGCAGAGAGGTGGACTAAGGGCCCGGGGAGGGCAGTGGAGGAGAATGTGACAGAGGAGAATGTGACTAAGAAGAAGGCTGCCACGGCTACATTTACATTACATTTTAGTCATTTAGCAGACGCTCTTATCCAGAGCGACTTACAGTTAGTGAATACATTTTTTGTATTTTTTTATACTGGACCCCGTGGGAATCGAACCCACAACCCTGGCGTTGCAAACGCCATGCTCTATCAACTGAGCTATATCCCTGCCGGCCATTCCCTCCCCTACCCTGGACGACGCTGGGCCAATTGTGCGCCGCCCATGAGTCTCCCGGTCGCGGCCGGCTGCGACAGAGCCTGGATTCGAACCAGGATCTCTAGTGGCACAGTTAGCACTGCGATGCAGTGCCTTAGACCACTGCGCCACTCAGGAGTAGGCTAGCGTGGTGGAGAATACTGCCAGGGGTGAAGATCCTGGGGGAGAAGGTGGTTCCTTCACGACCAGTGGCAGCAGCAGGACGCTGGCTTCGGCTCACAGGAAGGGGAGGGGTCCATCGATGGAGGACCAATGAGACCCGCACGTCTGAGTGCATCATCTTCAGATTAGAAGTGTCAGCCAGTTAGCATTGTTTCAGTCAACTCCATAGTCACTTAATTGGTTGACTACATGAGATGTTTACATCAAAGCAGCAATATACACTTGTAGTAGGTAGCACAGGACTATTTTGCTGTAAAAGGAGCTACAAATCTTTCAAAGGCATGTATATACACTCAGGGTTGGGTAGCTTACTTTCTAAATGTAATCTGTTACAATTACTAGTAACCTGTCCAAAGTCTTAATCAGTAATGTAATTTTTTTAATATGATTACTTTTCCCTTAAGAGGCATTAGAAGAAGACAAAAAGTATCTATCAAATGCATTTGGTGTTTCATCATAGTGGTCTCTTACTTGTGGTCAGACTCGCTGAGGTGGAACAAACTTAAACTTGCATCTTTTTTTCAATGCTGAATTGAATGTCATTGAGAAAACAGAAAGTTGTCAATGTATTTATTCACAAACATCCTTTCTGAATTTAGTAATCATCTAGTTTAAAAAAAAGTATCTAATCTGATTACAGTATTGTTGCTGGTACTCTGATTAGTCTTTTTGTAATCAGAGTATGTCATCAGTTACTCCACAACCCTGTATACAGTCATGGTCAAAAGTTTTGAGAATGACACAAGTATTGGTCTTCACAAAGTTTGCTGCTTCAGTGTTATGAGATATTTTTGTCAGATGTTACTATGGTATACTGAAGTATAATTACAAGCATTCCATAAGTGTCAAAGGCTTTTATTGACAATTATATTAAGTTTATGCAAAGAGTCAATATTTGCAGTGTTGACCCTTCTTTTTCAAGACCTCTGCAATCCACCCTGGCATGCTGTCAATTAACTTCTGGGCCACATCCTGACTGATGGCAGCCCATTCTTGCATTATCAAGGCTTGGAGTTTGTTAGAATTTGTGGGTTTTTGTTTGTCCACCCGCCTCTTGAGAATCGGCCACAAGTTCTCAATGGGATTAAGGTCTGGGGAGTTTCCTGGCCATGGACCCAAAATTTCGATGTTTTGTTCCCTGAGCCACTTAGTTATCACTTTTGCCTTATGGCAAGGTGCTCCATAATGCTGGAAAAAGCATTGGTCGTCACCAAACTGTTCTTGGATGGTTGGGAGTAGTTGCTCTCGGAGGATGTGTTGGTACCATTCTTTATTCATGGCTGTGTTCTTATGCAAAAATGTGAGTGAGCCCACTCCCTTGGCTGAGAAGCAACCCCACACATGAATGGTCTCAGGATGCTTTATTGTTGGCATGACACAGGACTGATGATAGCGCTCACCTTGTCTTCTCCGGACAAGGTGTTTTCCGGATGCCCCAAACAATCGGAAAGGGAATTCATCAGAGAAAATGACTTTACCCCAGTCCTCAGCAGTCCAATCCCTGTACCTTTTGCAGAATATCAGTCCGTCCCTGATGTTTTTCTTGGAGAGAAGTGGCTTCTTTGCTGCCCTTCATGACACCAGGCCATCCTCCAAAAGTAATTGCCTTACTGTGCGTGCAGATGCACTCACACCTGCCTGCTGCCATTCCTGAGCAAGCTCTGCACTGGTGGTGCCCCGATCCCGCAGCTGAATCAACTTTAGGAGAGGGT
Source organism: Coregonus lavaretus (assembly GCF_964263955.1). Classification (NCBI taxonomy): domain Eukaryota; kingdom Metazoa; phylum Chordata; class Actinopteri; order Salmoniformes; family Salmonidae; genus Coregonus; species Coregonus lavaretus. The sequence goes on from NC_140002.1 coordinate 30,761,244, forward strand.
TTTGGCGCTTGCTGGACTTTCTTGGGCGCCCTGACGCCTTCTTCACAACAACTGAACCTCTCTCCTTGAAGTTCTTGATGATCCGATAAATTGTTGATTTAGGTGCAATCTTACTAGCAGCAATATCCTTGCCTGTGAAGCCCTTTTTGTGCAAAGCAATGATGACGGCACGTGTTTCCTTGCAGGTAACCATGGTTAACAGAGGAAGAACAATGATTTCAAGCACCACCCTCCTTTTAAAGCATCCAGTCTGTTATTCTAACTCAATCAGCATGACAGAGTGATCTCCAGCTTTGTCCTCATTAACACTCTCACCTGTGTTAACGAGAGAATCACTGACATGATGTCAGCTGGTCCTTTTGTGGCAGGGCTGAAATGCAGTGGAAATGTTTTTTGGGGATTAAGTTCATTTTCATGGCAAAGAGGGACTTTGCAATTAATTGCAATTCATCTGATCACTCTTCATGACATTCTGGAGTATATGTAAATTGACATAATCAAAACTGAGGCAGCAGACTTTGTGAAAATTAGTATTTGTGTCATTCTCAAAACTTTTGACCATGACTGTACAATATTGTTACGTGATGTAGCCAAATGAAACATGATCTGTGAACACCTAGTGAGACCGATGTGTGCCGCGTTGGACCACCTGTTTGAGACCAGTACGAACTCTTATTCATTGTAATTATAGACATTCCAACCTAACAATTAGAAAGGATAGAGAATGACCTTTAAAGTGAATTACAATTTCACTTTAAACACACCTTTTAAAACGAATATCAAAACACCAAAAATATATACAATGTCCTTGTGTTCATTATATAAAGTAAATTATTTGAGGAAAACTGGCTATACTGCTCTGAAAGTCTCTTCCCTGTTGGTCAACCTGGTCTCAGGGCATTTCGTATTATTTTGTATATAAATCCGAGGTACTACATTTAGTATGATACACTGCTCAGAAAAATAAAGGGAACACTTAAACAACACAATGTAACTCCAAGTCAATCACACTTATGTGAAATCAAACTGTCCACTTAGGAAGCAACACTGATTGACAATACATTTCACATGCTGTTGTGCAAATGGAATAGACAACAGGTGGAAATTATAGGCAATTAGCAAGACACCCCCAATAAAGGACTGGTTTTGCAGGTGGTGACCACAGACCACTTCTCAGTTCCTATGCTTCCTGGCTGATGTTTTGGTCACTTTTGAATGCTGGCGGTGCTTTCACTCTAGTGGTAGCATGAGACGGAGTCTACAACCCACACAAGTGGCTCAGGTAGTGCAGCTCATCCAGGATGGCACATCAATGCGAGCTGTGGCAAGAAGGTTTGCTGTGTCTATCAGCGTAGTGTCCAGAGCATGGAGGCGCTACCAGGAGACAGGCCAGTACATCAGGAGACGTGGAGGAGGCCGTAGGAGGGCAACAACCCAGCAGCAGGACTGCTACTTCCGCCTTTGTGCAAGGAGGAGCAGGAGGAGCACTGCCAGAGCCCTGCAAAATGACCTCCAGCAGGCCACAAATGTGCATGTGTCTGCTCAAACGGTCAGAAACAGACTCCATGAGGGTGGTATGAGGGCCCGACGTCCACAGGTGGGGGTTGTGCTTACAGCCCAACACCGTGCAGGACGTTTGGCATTTGCCAGAGAACACCAAGATTGGCAAATTCGCCACTGGCGCCCTGTGCTCTTCACAGATGAAAGCAGGTTCACACTGAGCACGTGACAGACGTGACAGAGTCTGGAGACGCCGTGGAGAACGTTCTGCTGCCTGCAACATCCTCCAGCATGACCGGTGTGGGGTGGCATTTCTTTGGGGGGCCGCACAGCCCTCCATGTGCTCGCCAGAGGTAGCCTGACTGCCATTAGGTACTGAGATGAGATCCTCAGACCCCTTGTGAGACCATATGCTGGTGCGGTTGGCCCTGGGTTCCTCCTAATGCAAGACAATGCTAGACCTCATGTGGCTGGAGTGTGTCAGCAGTTCCTACAAGAGGAAGGCATTGATGCTATGGACTGGCCCGCCCGTTCCCCAGACCTGAATCCAATTGAGCACATCTGGGACATCATGTCTCGCTCCATCCACCAACGCCACGTTGCACCACAGACTGTCCAGGAGTTGGCGGATGCTTTAGTCCAGTTCTGGGAGGAGATCCCTCAGGAGACCATCCGCCACCTCATCAGGAGCATGCCCAGGCGTTGTAGGGAGGTCATACAGGCACGTGGAGGCCACACACACTACTGAGCCTCATTTTGACTTGTTTTAAGGACATTACATCAAAGTTGGATCAGCCTGTAGTGTGGTTTTCCACTTTAATTTTGAGGGCGACTCCAAATCCAGACCTCCATGGGTTGATACATTTGATTTCCATTGATAATTTTTTGTGTGATTTTGTTGTCAGCACATTCAACTATGTAAAGAAAAAAGTAATTAATAAGATTATTTCATTCATTCAGATCTAGGATGTGTTATTTTAGTGTTCCCTTTATTTTTTTGAGCAGTGTATGTTTAGTTTGATAGGTTTACATAAAACAGATGGTTACTTAAGGCAAAACAACCTGGACTCAGAGCATTTTGTATTATTTACGTAAATCTGACATTTCCCTGACATTTTCCATACGCACAAAAAGCTTCTCTCAAATGTTGTGCACAAATTTGTTTACATCCCCATTAGTGAGCATTTCTCCTTTGCCAAGATAATCCATCCACCTGACAGGTGTGGCATATCAAGCTGATTAAACAGCATGAATCATTACACAGGTGCACCTTGTGCTGGGGACAATAAAAGGCAACTTAAATGTGCAACACAATGCCACAGATGTCTCAAGTTGAGGGAGAGTGCAATTGGGATGCTGACTGCAGGAATGTCTACCAGAGCTGTTGTCAGATAATTGAATGTTAATTTCTCTACCGCAATCCTGGTTTAACTGTACCGGGCAAATAGCAGACAGCGTGTATGGCACCCTGTGGGCGAGTGGTTTGCTGAGGTCAACGTTGTGAACAGAGTGCCCCATGGTGGCGGCAGGGTTATGGTATGGGCAGGCATAAATTACAGACAACGAACACTGTCAATTTGAATGCAGAGATACCGTCACGAGATCCTGAGGCCCATTGTCTTGCCATTAATCCGCCTCAATCACCTCACGTTTCAGCATGATAATGCACGGCCCCATGTCGCAAGGATCTGTACACAATTCCTGGAAGCTGAAAATGTCCCAGTTATTCCATGGCCTGCACTCACCAGACATGTCACCCATTGAGCATGTTTGGAATCAAGGTACAGTATGTGACCAACAGATGCATATCTGTATTACCAGTTATGTGAATTCCATAGATTAGGGCCTAATGAAGTCATTTAAATTGACTGATTTCATTATATAAACTGTAACTCTTTGAAATTGTTGCATGTTGCGTTTATAATTGTGTTTAGTGTACAAAGCAATTTTATTTTCCCCACAGGTGTAAAATATAAAATACACTATTGAAGTTTGTTTGACATTCATTCAGCAAGTTATGAGATCCTTAGATTTACATATTAACAATGGAGTTAACAAAAAGTTGGAAAAGAAACACTGAATCCTATACAAAACAAGAAGACAAAACAGCACAGACAGTGCACCCTAGAGCGATAAATAGAAAACTGCTTACAGTTAATAATCTGGTATTAGTGCACAATGTACAGCACTAGTTAGACTACAGTAGCATGCCCACAACACAAACATAAGAGCCTGTTCTATTAAGAGCCTTTGATCTGACAGCAAGGCAGATTACTGTATGATGTTTCCTGACCTAAAGGCAATGAGAATGGGGTTCAATGATCCTGAGGACTTCAGTGATCCACTGCTATGGTTAATTAACTACAGAGCGGGGGTAGGGGAAGTAAGGGGCCGGTCTAAGAGCCACACATCAGGCAGTCGTCACGGTTCTCCAGGGAACACACCATAGCGGCTCTGTTGAGCTGCTTGATCTCCTCCTCCTTCTTAGCCGACTGGGACTCCTTCAGCTTCTCCTTGTTCAGGGTGAACTGGATGGGGTTGGCTGCAGGCTTGGTCCTCAGGTAGTACATGCCCGTCTTCAGACCCTGAGGAGCAGAGAAGAGGTTAGTGGTTTATCTTGATTCATATTTAGCACTACATTGATCCTCATAAGTTGCCTCCCTAGCCAGCTTTTTAGAAAGTGTATTTATTTTGTCAGAGCCATCAATCACGCCAAGTTCCCACTGTTCTGGGTCCTCGGCATAGACATAGCCCTGTCACTCTCCGCCCCTCATGACACGGGCTCGACACTTGCAGTCGGACTGCAACGCCTCAAGGGGCAGCATCAGCCAGCCATTTTAACCCAGGGTTAAGGATGGCCCTGGGCTAAGAAAATGCAATGTTTTATAAACGTCAATAGGCAAGCCAACTCACCTGCTTCCAGCCGTAGAAGTGCATGCTGGTGAGCTTGCCGTAGTTGGGCTCAGCAATGTGGATGTTGAGGGACTGGCTCTGGTCTATGAAGGCCCCGCGGTCAGCAGCCATCTTCAGAATAGTCTTCTGGGAGATCTCCCACACAGTCTTATACAGCTCCTTCAGGTCATCTGGGATCTCAGCAATGCCCTAAAGACAAGTAAAAATAGTTAGAACAATGACAACTACTAAAAAGGATAACACTTTTAAAATCGAACAAAAGTTAGACATGACCTTCACAAAATAGGGCATAATTGCACTCTTCTGATTGCTCTTTATTGATTAGAGCTGTGATGGGTCTGGGTTCTCACCTGGATGGATCCATTCTGACCAATCAGCTGGTTCTTCATCTCCTCGTTCCACAGCCCTCTCTCTGTTAGGTCCTTCAACAGATGGGGGTTCACAATCTACAGGGAGCACAAAGAACATTAGTGCTCACATACACACAACTTTTTACACCCCCATAATCAGAGCCTTCAAGTGTTTGATATGATGTGTATGTGTGTCAGCAGATGTCAGTGTCTGTGGAACCCACAGAGAGTGGTACTGACCTGGAACTCTCCAGAGAGGACTCTGCGGGTGTAGATATTGCTGGTGTAGGGCTCGATGGACTCGTTGTTGCCCAGGATCTGGGCTGTAGAGGCCGTGGGCATGGGGGCCAGCAGCAGACTGTTCCTCACACCGTGCCTGGAGAGAGGGGGCAGAGGGGTGAGTGAAGTGGTGATGAAACAGAAAGGCGTCAACATTTAAGTCCACTTGGTTTATGTGTTGAGACTAGCTGTAGTTGTGTTGGTAAAATGGAAGACAAGGTTGAGAACTTACTTAGCAATCTTTTCCTTGAGAAGTTTCCAGTCCCACAGGTCAGTTGGGGTTTTGTCCCACATGTCGTACTGAAGGATCTGGGGGGGGGGGGAAATTATAACCGTTTAAGCCTGAGACCCACACCAGAACATTCTCCTTAATACACAATTCTGAAATTAACCATTGACAAGTTAGTTACCCAAAACAAAAACCCTGCACAAGATATCTAACATCTCAGTTAGGTGTAAGGGTGGTGGTACTCACTCCTTTGCTGACAGGGGAGCCTGGGTAGGTCTGGTAGGCACCGAGCTCAGCAGCCAGCTCACAGCTGGACTCCAGGGCAGCGTAGTAGATGGTCTCAAAGATCTGAGTGTTGAGCTTCTGGGCCTCAGCGCTCTCAAAGGGGAAACGCATCAGGATGAAAGCGTCAGCAAGACCCTGCACACCGATACCAATGGGCCTGTGGCGCTTGTTGGAGTTCTCAGCCTGGTTAGAGAGAAGGAGAGGTATGGGGAATCAGTTACTGGTCCACATGAAGATATAACCTGTAGAATCATCAGTCTTGCTGATCATATCATTATTAGTATCGATAAGCTGAACTCTAGACCTTACCTCGACCACAGGGTAGTAGTTGATCTCAATGATCTTGTTGAGGTTCCTGACGATGACCTTGGTGACGTAGGCCAGCTTGCTGAAGTCAAATGTTCTCTCTGAGGTGACATACATGTTGAGGGCGATGGATGCCAGGTTACACACTGCCACCTGAGATTAGGAAACAGGAGCCAGATAGATTAGCATCACACATTTGGCCATTTAAACTTTTTTTTTGTGTGATCCAACATTTATTTTAAACAATATACAAATCAAAGGATGCCATTCAAACAGCTTTGTGATTAAGTATGCATGTTATCAGACCCATTATCCTTGGGTGATAGATACTGTAGTTGGTCATCCATGCGTAGGGCGCTAATGCATATCTATGAGGTCATCCTGTGGCCAGAGTCAATAACAAACTGAGGCTCAGGTTGCGTCCAAAATGTCAACCTAATCCCTGTATAGTGCACTACTTTCGACCAGGGCCCCTATAAAGGGAACAGGTTTGGACTTTGGTCAAAAGTAGTGCACCAAATATGGAATAGGGTGCCATTTCAGACAGCTTCAGTAGTTCAAACCGTTTAGGTAATCTGTTGCCCTCACCTCATCATGGCTGGTGTACTCTACAATCTCCGTACAAAGGTTACTGGACTTAATGGTGCCCAGGTTCTGCTGATTGCTCTTCCTGTTGCAGGCGTCCTTGTAAAGCATATAGGGGGTGCCCGTCTCAGTCTGGGACTCGATGATGGCGTGCCACACCTGCTGGGCCTTCACCACCCGCTTGACCCGACCCTCCTGCTCATACCTGACGACAGAGAGACCGGTCCAGTGAGACACTGCACAGGGTGTCGAGACTGGAATGGAGCAGTGTTATACCAGGTCAGGAGTGCCGGTCTTACCTGGTATAGAGCTTCTCAAACTCCTCCCCCCAGCACTCATCCAGTCCAGGGCAGTCACTGGGGCACATCAGGGACCAGTCCTGTGGGTACAATATGCCATGAGTACTGATATTCATCCAAACAGAACCACTCCATATTCCCTTCTTTAATTCAACCTTGAGGAGCACAAATTGTACAAAATATACTAGTGCTTGAATTTCACAAAATTCCATCTGGTTTGAATCAGTAGAGGCTCCTCAGAGGAGGAAGGGGAGGACCATCTTCAGTGAATTTCATAAAAATGGTAAAACATTAAAAAAGTTATACATGTCACCAAGTAATTGATTAAAACACAATATTTTGCAAAGGTGGTCGACATTAGCCTCAACAGCACTCTGTAGGGTAGCACCATGGTGTAGCCAGAGGACAGCTAGCTTCCGTCCTCCTCTGGGTACATTGACTTCAATACAAAACCTAGGAGGCTCATGGTTCTCACCCCCTTCCATTGACTTACACAGCAATTATGACAACTACCGGAGGATGCCCTCCAACCTATCAGAGCTCTTACAGCATGAACTGACATGTTGTCCACCCAATCAAAGGATCAGATAATTAATCTAGTACTGAAAGCATAAGCTACAGCTAGCTAGGACTGCAGTGCATGTGGTGAATAGTTGACTCAAAGAGATAGAAAGACAGTAGTTGAACAGTTTTGGAGAAGCAAGAGAGAAATGTATAGCGAGAGTGTCCTTTTTTGTCCATTTCAGTTTCACTAACTTAGCTAGCAAATACAGCTAGCTAGGTTAGCCTACTGAAACACCCTGCCCAAACAGAGGGATGCTATGTTAGCTGGCTGGCTATGACTATCCAACACAACACTGGAACTCTTCCATACGTAAATATGTATGCACACATGACTAAGTCGCTTTGGATAAAAGCGTCTGCTAAATGGCATATTATTATTAAGTCAAGGTAAGCTTTTGGTTTTACTAATTTATTGCCACCGGGCCCGCCGGTGTAACTGCTTACTGACTGTACACTAACGTTACTGCATGATTGTAGTGGGTTTACTAACACGTTAGTTCTATTAACTATGCTGACTATGACGTTACTTTAGCTAATATGGTGACAACGATGTAGGCTGTGTGTAGCGGTTTGGCTTGGAAAGGTTTTTTCGCCTGGTCACACACAGCTGATGTGTTGTGCATTGAAGTCCACAAGCTAAGGGAAGAGGTGAGAGTAGGAGAGCACATGGATGCGAGAAGGAATACAATGTGGCTATGTGTTTACGCGTGATCAGCGGTGGATTCATTCCGCCGATTCTGTTGAAAACTTTTCTTAAAAACAGAAGCAAGCGGAACAAAACTTAAATTTGTCCAATAGAAACTTGCTTGCAACAGTTGGACTAATGATTACATCCTATATCAGCTAGATGCAGGCAAGAGTGTGCAAGGCATTATTGAATGTCACTGTCTGTCCATGTGTCAGTCTGTCACCTCAAATTTGTCTCTCGACCTGTGTGCACCTACGTTGTAAACTTTAATTGGTTGTAGCAACCTCATGATGGGTATAGAGAAAATTTGAGTATCATGTAGTAGCCTAAACCTATCGCTGTTACATTGAACTGACTGAATGGAATATGAATGACAGTCATCCAATATGCTGTAATAGAAATAAGGCCATGCTCATGAAAAGAAAATTGTCCTCCCTCATCTTAAAACGGCACTGACCACAACTGGTTTGAATACTTCAGTTGATAAATGTTGCTGCATACTTGGTTGCTCTCCACTCTCTTCATGAAGAGGTCAGGGATCCACATGGCGTAGAACAGATCTCTGGCCCTCTGCTCCTCCTTCCCAGTGTTCTTCTTTAGATCCAAGAAGTCAAACACATCAAAGTGCCACGGCTCCAGGTACATGGCAAATGCACCAGGTCTCTGAGAAGGAGGGTGATAAGCAAGAGTTAAATGCCTGATGACGGCACAGTGAACACAGGCCACAGAGTCTGAAAGACCGTATGCATGTTCTCAGAGCCATCAGACTTGGGTGATAGATAGTGGGTCATCTCTGCGCAGAGCGCTAATGCATATCTACGAGGTCATCCTGTGGCCAGAGTCAATAACAAAACCTGTATTCAAACCTCATTTCATTCTCACCTTGTTGCCTCCCTGGTCCACATAGCGTGCTGTGTTGTTGTACACTCGGAGCATGGGAACCAGCCCATTGGAATTACCATTTGTCTTAAAAAAAAGAAAAAAATAAGCTTCAGTCAATGAGTGACTTGCCAAGCATCACAATGAAGCATAAAGTCATTTTTTGCTCATTTATAAACTTTACCCACGATCGGTCAGCCATCAATCACTCCAAGTACCCACTGTTCTGGGTCCTCGGCGTAGACATAGCCCCATCACGACACTTAGTCGGACAGCAACGCCTCAAGGGGAAGTCTTATTTATAAACGTGATCATGTAATCCTCACCCCAGCAATGTAGCTGCCCGTGGCTCTGATGCAGCTGACTGCCACGCCGATGCCCCCTGCTGATTTAGAAATTAGGGCACACTGCTTTAGGGTGTCATAGATGCCCTCAATGCTGTCATCCTTCATGGCCAACAGGAAACAGCTGAAAAGTCAACAAGGACAACTCATTTAAAACAGATCAAGCTTTTTTTTCTGGTTTGCACCTAGAACTGTCAAAGATGTCAGTGCAATTCAGTAATCAGAGCTGAGGAATGGGAATGGCTTATAGTAGAATGGCAAAAGTAGATGCAAAATATTAAGCGCTTACCTGGACAGCTGTGGGCGATTGGTGCCAGCGTTGAAGAGTGTGGGGGAAGCGTGGGTGAACCACTTCTCTGACAGCAGGTTGTAAGTCTCGATGGCAGCGTCAATGTCAGTCTTATGAATCCCAACTGCCACCCTCATGAGCATGTGCTGGGGTCGCTCCGCAACTACACAGGAAGAGAACAGGTCAGCATAAGGGATGGAGCTCATCTGAACCAGATATTTCCACATTAAAAATAAATAAAAACAGCTCTGAAAATGTGCCTGTTTGGCCAGGTGCCACTGGTGATGAGCCCTAATCCAGTGTAGTATATGTTCGTATCATGACAAGATGTTAATTCTTACAGGGAGGTAATTTGAGCCGACTCACCTTTCCCATTAATCTTCAGAAGGTAGGACCGCTCAAGTGTCTATGTAGAAAAATACACATATTTGTTTACTTTCCTACAATTGCAGAATTTACATTTAAATTGTTATGGTTCATAAACCATGTACTGTAAAAATTACCTTGAATCCAAAGAAGTTGTAGGAGAAGTCCCGGTCAAAGATGATGGCAGAGTTGAGGCGATCCTTGTTTTCTAGGACAATGTCAAGTGTCTCCTTGGCGACCATGGGGGAGTGACGTCTGTTTAGTGGGTTGACATAGTTGTAGAGATCCTCCACCACATCTAAAACAGCATTGACAGAAGAAAATAAAATGGTAAAAATAAAATAAAACATGAAGAGATTTCCAGATACACTAGTTTCACACACCCAGGGCTTAGAAATTACTTTTAGGTACCGATTTCTTCAGTTACTAGAAGTGCGATTGTCAAATTTGACATCTGTGCCACTGAATGTGTGGAATGGCTGAAACTTGGCTAATTTGAGTGAGCCTGATAATGGCGCAATATGCATACCTTTTGAATAAAGGTCAGAATAATTACAATTTGCAAGAGAGACTTACCGCTGAACACCTTCTTGGTCTCCTTGTGCAGGTTGGAGACGGCGATGCGGGCAGCCAGGATGGCATAGTCGGGGTGTTTCGTTGTGAGGGTGGCAGCTATTTCTGCTGCCAACGTGTCCAGCTCCACTGTAGTAACCCCACTGTATAGACCCTGGATGACCTTCATGGTGATCTGGGTCTAAAGGTGGGACAACAGGCAGGGTGAAGGGTGGGTTAGAGAAACACAGCAACACTAGAATTAACAAACAATGGAAATACATTGAACATAAAATATCGACTCACTGGATCTACAAAGTCAGAGTTGAGTCCATAGCACAGCTTCTGGATGCGTGAAGTGATCTTGTCAAACATGACACGCTCTTCGCGCCCATCTGAAAATTATGTAAAGATGGAAATGTTATTCAGAAAATCACTTCAATAAAGTGTGTGTGTGCCATGGAAAATGAATTTACAAGTTAATGTCAGTAACTTTCCCAAAGCTTAAAAACAAATTTAATGTAGTTATGTGACTAGTTAGCTAGCCAACTTCCTGTTGTGTAACCCAGAAAGAGGTTTTGGGGGGGAAAAGTATCAACATTGAAATACTTGAAAACGTTAACTAGCTATACGATTGATTAATTGATGGTATAGTCACTGATACTTCCAATCAAATGACCTAGGTAGAAGTACTTAGCTGGCTAGCTTAACTACAAAACGTTAACAAATTTGGCGCCAAATTTGACAAAGGGACATCTGCTGCGAGACTGTCAATAACCTGTCTTGATCGTTCTTATTATACTACACGACAGAGGACTTGATCTAGCTAGCTAACGCATTCAATCACATTAGCTACCTAACTAGGCAAAGTCATCCAACGTGGTTAATGACAGTAGCCAACGATATAAATGTTCAAAAGTTTGCTTGTAAAAATAAATAAAAAGACAAGAGTCACAGTCAAATGACAAACGTAGCTAGCTTTTGCTATTATTCCTACTAGAAAGGACCTACCTCGCTTTATCACGTGCATGTTGACAAGGCTTGTTTTCTTTACAGAGAAAGTGCGAAAAATAAGAATACTAAGAATACTAATATATAGCTTAGAATGTACTTTGTCAGTTTCACGCTAGCAACCGCTGGAGACTTCAAGTGTGGAGGATAAAGCGCAATTATACATCTTCTTCGATGAGGTTTAACGGCGGTTGGCATCCAATAAATGTTGCATTACCGCCACCTACTAGACTGGAGTATAACTCCCTGTACTTTGCTTAAAAAAAGTAATAATAAAAATAAACAAATACCCTACCATCTAACACTACACTCACAAAATATACATACTTTGCCCAAATATATATAAAAATATATACACAAATAACACCACCCTACTCCACTATTTAAATCTATTTAGTCCTACTTCAGGCCAACAGCCTGAAAGGATGGGACACCACCCCTTAACACACCCTGTAACTCTTCTGAGGTCAAGTCTTGCACACCCAAATACCTCTCTGCAGCTGCCACCATAACCTAAATTCTCTGCGACATACGGTCCATCCCTGCAGTACAGTTGATAACCATTGCAGTATGAAGAAAAAAATGTATGCACTCACTAACTGTAAGTCGCTCTGGATAAGAGTGTCTGCTAAATGACTAAAATGTAAAATGTAAATTTTTTTTGCTCTAAATGCTAAAAATACTATCTTACTGAAACATATCACTTGTTGGTTTATCCCTCTGTACTGGTACAGATCTACTACTCACACCACTCTTCTCAGGATCCCTCCCCCTTGACCCATCTTCATTTACATTTTACATTTTAGTCATTTAGCAGATGCTCTTATCCAGAGCGACTTACAGTTAGTGAGTGCATACATTTTTCTTCCTCTACTTTCTTCACTGCCTCAGCATATGACAACTTCCGCACTACTCTAACCCTGGAAAATTCAACCTGCCTCTCTCGCACGGGACATTTCTGATCCCCAGCCCCATGGGCACCCCTACAATTAACACATACCTCTACTTTCCCCAATGCTACACATTCCTTTGTCTCATGCCCTTCTGCAGACTTCTCACACCTAGGAACCTCCCTCCTACACACTGCTGCCACATGCCCATAAGCTTGACACCTGTAACAACGTAATGTATTCGGCACAAAAGCTTGTACAGGATAACTTATATATCCTAACATCACTTTGTCAGACAAAGACTCAACAGCAAAACTCAAAAGAACAGACAACGACTCTTCTGTGTCACCACTCACGCCACACTCTCTGCGTCGCACCAAACGACGAGCATCACAAACACCGGGACTCTTCCCCTTCCGTTGGTCAACTGTTACATTTACCGCTACCCCAGTAATCACTCCTTTCAATGGCATCCTTTTCTTGAGAGCAAAACAATTCACATCTCTTGCCCCCATTCGTTTAACACGGAGCGCCTGCTCCCTCTGACCAGCAGAAACACAAACAATTATCACAAGACCACTTCTGGTTACCCTCACCGATTCCACAGCACCCAACTATGTTTTCACCCACCCTGAAACCACAAATGGATCAGCCAAAAGGCAAGGGACTACTTTTTCCAAAAACGTCACTCCTACTGTCACAGGCTCATCTTTATCCTGACCCTCGTTGCAAGCCTCGGGCTCCGAGAACTTCACCACAGCTACCACCTCCGATACTTCGCCCTCATTCACTTCCATTTCTCCTCCTGTCTTCAGCTCACTCTGCTTACACTTTCTACCATTCTTCTTTAACAAACCATCTACCTTTCCCCGCCATTTTTAACCGACTCAAGCTCACCCTCTTCCTCCCTCTCTCTCAGACCTTCTCTGCCTCTCTTTTTCCCTCCATTCCTCCTCCGTATTCCAAGTATACGTCTCCTTATGATAATACTGCACGTCTCCTGACATACAGTTGAAGTCAGAAGTTTACATACACCTTAGCCAAATTCATTTAAACTCAGTTTTTCACAATTCCTGACATTTAATCCTAGTAAAAATTCCCTGTCTTAGGTCAGTTAGGATCACCACTTTATTTGTTGTCCTTAAGCCATTTTGCCACAACTTTGGAAGTATGCTTGGGGTCATTGTCCATTTGGAAGAACCATTTGCGACCAAGCTTTAACTTCCTGACTGATGTCTTGAGATTGTTGCTTCAATATATCCACAAAATTTTCCTTCCTCATGATGCCGTCTATTTTGTGAAGTGCACCAGTCCCTCCTGCAGAAAAGACCCCCACAGCAATATGCTTCCACCCCCGTTCTTCACGGTTGGGATGGTGTTCTTCGGCTTGCAAGCGGTCCCCTTTGTCCTCCAAACATAACAATGGTCATTATGGCCAAACAGTTATATTTTTGTTTCATCAGACCAGAGGACATTTCTCCAAAAAGTACAATCTTTGTCCCCATGTGCAGTTGCAAACCGTAGTCAGGCTTTTTTATGGCGGTTTTGGAGCAGTGGCTTCTTCCTTGCTGAGCGGCCTTTCAGGTTATGTCGATATAGGACTCATTTTACTGTGGATATAGATACTTTTGTACCTGTTTCCAGCAACTTCACAAGGTCCTTTGCTGTTGTTCTAGGATTGATTTGCACTTTTCGCACCAAAGTACGTTCATCTCTAGGAGACAGAACGCGTCTCCTTTCTGAGCGGTATGACGGCTGCGTGGTCACATGGTGTTTATACTTGCCTACTATTGTTTGTACAGATGAACGTGGTACCTTCAGGTGTTGTAAATTGCTCCCAAGGATGAACAATACTTGTGGAGGTCTACAATTTTTTTCTGAGGTCTTGGCTGATTTCTTTTGATTTTCCCATGATGTCAAGCAAAGAGGCACTGAGTTTGAAGGTAGGCCTTGAAATACATCCACAGGTACACCTCCAATTTACTCAAATTATGTCAGTTAGCCTATCAGAAGCTTCTAAAGCCATGATATCATTTTCTGGAACTTTCCAAGCTGTTTAAAGGCACAGTCAACTTAGTGTATATAAACTTCTGACCCACTGGAATTGTGATACAGTGAATTATAAGTGAAGTAATCTCTCTGTAAACAATTGTTGGAAAAATTACTTGTGTCATGCACAAAGTAGATGTCGTAACCGACTTGCCAAAACTATAGTTTGTTAACAAGAAATTTGTGGAGTGGTTGAAAAACGAGTTTTAATGACTCCAACCTAAGTGTATGTAAGCTTCCGACTTCAACTGTACATCTTGTTCTTGCCTTCTCAAGGGACGCCATTTAACCGGCTGTCACGATCCTACCACTCACTCTATCGTTGTGGATGTTCACCGGGCGCTCTGTAAAATCTCTGACCCAGCCCGCGGATAACTACAAAACCTGCCACAAACTCTACTACCAAACGTCCTTCTTCAGTTGACTTTAAAGGCGGTTGGCATCCAATATGTTGCATTACCGCCCCCAGCTGAACTATAGTATAAATCCATTACACTTTGTGATACAAAATGGGAAAATGGGAAACAGGAAAAATAAAATAAACATATATTTTTAATTACCCTACCAACTAACCCTACACTCATTAAAACCCACCACCTTATTCCACTACTTTAACCCTATCTGATTCTACCCCAGGCCAACGCCCTGAGAGGACGGGACACTACCACTCAACACACCCTATTACTCTTCTGAAGTCAAATCTAGTACCCCCAAGTACTTCTCTGTAGCTGCCACCACAACATCTATTTTCTGTGACTTACGTTCAATCTCTGCAGTACAGTTGATAACCATTGCTATAAATGCTAAGAAGACAACCTTACTGAAACATATACAGTATCACTCATTGGCCTTTCCCTCTGTTCTGGCACAGATCTAATATTCACAGGGATAACTCTCAGAATCCCTCACTCTTGATCCACCCTCCTCTACTTTCGTCACTGCCTCAGCATATGACATCTTCTGCACTACTCTGACCATGGCCACCTCAACCTGCCCTCTCTCGCACCAGACACCTCAGATCCCCCAGCAACATGGGCACCCCTACGGTTGACACACACAACCTCTTCTACCGGAACTACACGTTCCTTTGTCTCATGTCCTCATGCACAGTTCCCACATCTTGGAATCTCCCTCCTACACACTGCTGTGACATGCACTTTTTGTGTACCTTTTCCCATTTTGTATCATAAAACTACATCAGTTTTCAATTGATTAACCTACTCTTGACAATACTTGCTCCTGGCTGATCAAATAAGGATGATGAATTCTCAGACATTTCTTAGAGGAAATCTTCTTGCTTTGTAAGATGACCATAAAACACATTTATATTAGGTATTTTAATAGCCTTACCAGTGGTAAGTTACATTCTTGATCAACATACCGGTATTTACCATAGCACAAGTGTGCTTTAAAATGTTTCCCCAAAAATACATTAATTATTCTATAGTTCTTATATCTAAAAATGGGTATATTATGCTAGACAATATGGCTAGACAATGTGGTTATGGTTAATAAATAACTCACCAAGTGACTGCATTGCTCCTCCTTGGTTTGACAAAATGAACCGGTTTTGCTCTAACAGATCACTCAGTCAAGTGTAGGCTATACAGTACAGCTGATTAAAAATGGCACAGTCACAATAGCCCATGTGCAAAAGAATGATAGGCTATAGCAGCCTCTGGGGTATGTTTCAATACTCCCTTGAAATAAAACACATTATAACCAGACTATAAATGGGGAACAGTGTAATTTTTATGATAAAGGTACAATAAAATGTTATACTATAAATATTATACTATAACATTTTATTGTACCTTTATCAGCAGCGGTGTGGTGTCTCTACAAGGAATCGATGACAACACTTGGTATGTAAAGCATAAACAACACGTTTTGATTATTTAATTTACCTCCAACATGATTGGCACTACTTTTATTGATCTCACATTATTTCTGTATTTTCCAGTGGTATGTGTCTTCCTTCAGGAATCTAAGGAGAAAATTGCTGCCCCACATCTCAAGCACTAAGCCCAGGACAGACCTGTGCTGGCAGTGCCGGAGGAACAACTCTCAGGTCTTCAGATCTGCAAATCTGCCAGAAGCTGTTAAGTCAGCCAAGCTGAAGAAGCAAGAGCAGCATCTCCTGCTTGTTCAGAGTGAGCGGTCTGTCTACCAGTAGATGGTTGCTGACTGCAAGACCACCTGTCAAGACCGGCAGTTGTCTCTGGGGGGCCCTACTGAACCAGCAAGCAAAGACATCAGGATGCATTACAGCTTTGATTTTGCGCAACAAGTAAGCAACATTTCCTCCGTTATACAGATTAAGGACTTCAATACAAAACCTAGGAGGCTCATGGTTCTCACCCCCTTCCATAGACTTACACAGTATTTATGACAACTTCCGGAGGATGTCCTCCAACCTATCAGAGCTCTTACAGCATGAACTGACATGTTGTCCACCCAATCAAAGGATCACATAATTAATCTAGTACTGAAAGCATAAACTATAGCTAGCACTGCAGTGCATGTGGTGAGTAGTTGACTCAAAGAGATAGAAAGACAATAGTTTAACAGTTTTGAACAAATTCATTTCTTCCAAAATGAAGGAGAAGCAAGAGAGAAATTTATATAGAGATTGTCCTTTTTTTTCACTTTCAGTTTCACTTACTTAGCTAGCAAATGCAGCTAGCTAGTTTAGCCTACTGAAACACCCTGCCCAAGCAGAGGGATGCTATGTTAGCTAGCTGGCTATGACTATCCAACACAACACTGGAACTCTTCCAAGTGAGGTAAGCTTTTGGTTTTACTAATTTATTGCCACCGGGCCCACCGGTGTAACTGCTTACTGACTGTACACTAACGTTACTGCATGATTGTAGTGGGTTTACTAACGCGTTAGTTCTATTAGCTATGCTGACTATGACGTTACTTTAGGTAATATGGTGACAACGATGCAGGCTGTGTGTAGCCGTTTGGCTTGGAAAGGTATTTTCGCCTGTGGATTGAAGTCCACAAGCTAAGGGAAGAGGTGAGAGGAGGAGAGCACATGGATGCGAGAAGGAATACAATGTGGCTGTGTGTTAACACGTGATCAGCGGTGGATTCATTCTGCCGATTCTGTTGAAAAACTTTTCTTAAACGGAAGCAAACTGAACGGGGATAAACATACTTGAATTTGTCCAATAGAAACTCTCGTTTGCAACTGTTGGACTAATGATTACATCCTATATCGACCTGTGTGCACCTACGTTGTAAACTTTCATTCATAGGCTAGGTTGTAGCAACCTCATGATGGGTATAGGGAAAATTTGAGTGTCATGTAGTAGCCTAAACCTATCGCTGTTACATTGAACTGGCTGAATGGAATATGAATGTCTGTCATCCAATATGCTATAATAGAAATAAGGCCATGCTCATGAAAAAAATAATCTTAAATGGCACTGACCTCCACTTATATATATATAGGATGGATGGATGGATGGATGGATAGATAGATATACACACATACACAAAAAAAACATATATATATAATATGGGAAGCAGGGAAATGCCTTTCACTGAGCTGTGTAAAGACAGACTGACAGGTGTGAGACAATTAATTTTAATTTAACTTATGTTATTTTGTTGTTGTTTGCAGGTGCACTATCCTTCTGACCCTATGCAGCCAGGCACTTTTTAACTCCTTGCAAGTGTGGCTTGTTTGGTGCCTGCTGTGAAGGCACCAAACAGGGGCGGCAGGTAGCTTAGTGGTTAAGAGCGTTGTGCCAGTAACCGAAAGGTCGCTGGTTCTAATCCCAGAGCCGACTAGGTGAAAAATATGTCAATGTGTCCTTGAGCAAGGCACTTAACCCTAATTGCTCCTGTAAGTCGCTCTGGATAAGAGTGTCTGCTAAATGACTAAAATGTAAAATGAATACCACAACAAGTCAACTACTTGATTGATGAAGGCATATCATCCAGCAAAGGCAGCAGGGCAGTCATCAACTACATGTACCATTTCTTCACCAACTACGCAGTCGGGGAAACACGTGTGGACCTGAATTGTGACAACTGCAGTGGCCAGAACAAGATTGTGCCTGGCGGACCATGCACAAGCTCCACCACATTCTGGACCTTCACTTCCTGATCACAGACCACACCAAGTTTGCCCCTGAGCTTCAGCCTCATCAAGCAGTGCTTCAGAAAGACCAGAGTGAACACTTTGTCCTAGATTGCTGTTGTGAAGGACAGCACTGTGACAGGGTTGAATATCCCACAGCTGGTTGGACTGGAGGATGGTACAGTGCTGGTGGAAAGCTATGGCTGGCAACAACACCTGTACTTCAGGCTGCTGCCACAGATCAAGCAGTACCAGCACTTCAGGTGAATATTATTTTCATTGCTACTACACATTGTTTAGCACATGACCTCAAATGTGAATCCTGAAAGAGATGGGTGGGGCTGGCTTAAGAGGGTGTGAACAATGCTGAATGAGTGTAGACAAAGAAGAGCTCTCCAGTGGGTGTACCTAAACATTCAAGGGCCATTTTCTCAAAAGTGGGGTTACAAGTTTATCAACTTTCAAAGCAGAATTACTTTCCCATTGTTCCTCAAATGCAGTGTCTGATATACCATTTTGTAGCTCTGTGTCTCTGCTTTTATCCATTGTAAAAAAATATATATATAATTCACATTTTGCTACATAAGACCGAATCAAGGCGGTTGGTCAAATATAATATATAAATAATAATATAACCATCATAAGCACATCCTCCACAAATAAAATAAAATAAAATAAAAATGTATTGGCCACATGCGCCGAATACAACAGGTGCAGACATTACAGTGAAATGCTTACTTACAGCCCTTAACCAACAGTGCATTTATTTTTAATAAAAAAGTAAAATAAAACAACAACAAAAAAGTGTTGAGAAAAAAAGAGCAGAAGTAAAATAAAATAACAGTAGGGAGGCTATATATACAGGGGGGTACCGGTGCAGAGTCAATGTGCGGGTGCACCGGCTAGTTGAGGTAGTTGAAGTAATATGTACATGTGGGTAGAGTTAAAGTGACTATGCATAAATAATTAACAGAGTAGCAGCAGCGTAAAAAGATGAGGTGGGGGGGCAGTGCAAATAGTCTGGGTAGCCATGATTAGCTGTTCAGGAGTCTTATGGCTTGGGGGTAGAAGCTGTTGAGAAGTCTTTTGGACCTAGACTTGGCACTCCGGTACCGCTTGCCGTGCGGTAGCAGAGAGAACTGTCTATGACTAGGGTGGCTGGAGTCTTTGACAATTTTGAGGGCCTTCCTCTGACACCGCCTGGTATAGAGGTCCTGGATGGCAGGAAGCTTGGCCCCAGTGATGTACTGGGCCATACGCACTACCCTCTGTAGTGCCTTGCGGTCGGAGGCCAAGCAGTTGCCATACCAGGCGGTGATGCAACCAGTCAGGATGCTCTCGATGGTGCAGCTGTAGAATTTTTTGACGATCTGAGGACACATACCGAATCTTTTCAGTCTCCTGAGGGGGAATAGGCTTTGTCGTGCCCTTTTCAAGACTGTCTTGGTGTGTTAGGACCATGATAGTTTGTTGGTGATGTGGACACCAAGGAACTTGAAGCTCTCAACCTGTTCCACTACAGCCCCGTCGATGAGAATGAGGGCGTGCTCAGTCCTCTTTTTTTTCCTGTAGTCCACAATCATCTCCTTTGTCTTGGTCACGTTGAGGGAGCGGTTGTTATCCTGGCACCACACGACCAGGTCTCTGACCTCCTCCCTATAGGCTGTCTCATCGTTGTCGGTGATCAGGCCTACCACTGTTGTGTCGTCGGCAAACTTAATGATGGTGTTGGAGTCGTGCAATGGCGCCTTATCGCTTCCTGTCCTGGGCCCGTATCCACAAAACGTCTCAGAGTAGGAGTGTTGATCTAGGATCTGTCCATATAATCTTATTCATTATGATCCAAAAGTCCAAACTGATGCAAGGTCAGCACTCATAATCTGAGACGCTTTGTGGATACGGGCCCTGGGCTATTTGGACTAGGTGAGCCCTGTCTGGTCATGAACTCAGGCTCAAAAGTTTGCTGCTGTCGTTCTTGGCCTTTTCTTCTTCCTCTCTGCTGGCTGTCCCCAACAGAGGTTACAAACTGGTAGCTGGTGGGTTTGGCCCCAGGTGTCATAAAGGCTGCATCTCTGTCAATGTCTCTCTCTCTGTTACCTTGGTGTGAAGTGACTGGGATTTTCCTGTGAAGGTTTCTGTAACAAGGGTTTTCCAGGTGGCGCCATCTTTTTGATGATAGTGATGATATCATTGAAAACAGTTTGATGTGTACAGTGAGGGAAAAAAGTATTTGATCCCCTGCTGATTTTGTATGTTTGCCCACTGACAAAGACATGATCAGTCTATAATTTTAATGGTAGGTTTATTTGAACAGTGAGAGACAGAATAACAACAACAAAATCCAGAAAAATGCATGTCAAAAATGTTATAAATTGATTTGCATTTTAATGAGGGAAATAAGTATTTGACCCCTCTGCAAAAGACAGGTGTCTTTTATACAGGTAACAAACTGAGATTAGGAGCACTCCCTTTAAGAGTGTGCTCCTAATCTCAGCTCGTTACCTATATAAAAGACACCTGGGTGCCAGAAATCTTTCTGATTGAGAGGGGGTCAAATACTTGTTTCCCTCATTAAAATGCAAATCAATTTATAACATTTTTTACATGCGTTTTCTGGATTTTTTTGTTGTTATTCTGTCTCTCACTGTTCAAATAAACCTACCATTAAAATTATAGACTGATCATTTCTTTGTCAGTGGGCAAACGTACAAAGTCAGCAGGGGATCAAATACTTTTTTCCCTCACTGTACATGCTGGTTCAGACAGAACAGTAGCCTATGTGATGGCAAAGGTTTCAAGTTCAGTTTATATACTGTATGTTCAGTTTGTATATGTTACCAATTGGCAGCATTATCAGAAAGCACAGCATTGATTTTCACTGCTACACGGACGATACACAACTTTACATTTCTGTGTCACCAGAGGATTTTAGCTCCATGGATAAATTATTAGACTGTATTAGTGATTTAAATATTTGGATGGCTCACAACTTCCTCCAGCTAAATCAAGACAAGACTGAGGTACTTATTGTTGGAGCCAAAGCACGGAGAGAGAATCTAGCTGCACATTTTAATTAACGGGCAATAAAGATAAAACACCAGATAAAAAGCCTAGTGGTAATTTTAGATTCTGAACTAAATTTTGAATCACACATTAGGAATGTGACCAAAAATGCTTTTTACCACCTGAGGAACATTGCCAAGGTGAGGCCATTTCTCTCTCAGGCTGATACAGAGAAACTCATCCATGTTTTTATTACAAGCAGGTTTGACTACTGTAATGCTCTCCTGTCTGGTCTACCCAAGAAAGCCATTGGTCAACTGCAAAACATACAGAATGCTGCAGCACGGGTACTGACCAAGACCAGACGAAGAGCACACATTACACCGGTTTTAAGGTCTCTGCACTTGCTGCCTGTGAGTTTTAGAATTAATTTTAAGATTCTTCTATTGGTTTTTAAATCAATCCATGATTGTGTACCCCAATACATGTCAGACATGCTTTTAAGTTATGTACCCAGTAGGTCCCTCAGGTCCTCTGGCACTGGCCTTTTAACTATCCCAAAGCCTAGGACCAAGAGGCATGGAGAGGCAGCCATGAGTTATTATGCCCCCAGCCTCTGGAATAGCCTGCCAGAGAACCTGAAGGGGGCCGAAACTGGACATACTTAAAAGAGATCTTAAAACACATATTTTTGGCTTTGCTTTTCCTTTGGGTGCTTTTTAGTTGTTCAGTTTGTGTCATTCTTTTGTTTTTTTATCTTATGTTTGTTTTGTAGTAAATATTTCAGCTTTTATTTTCATTGTTTTTTCATCTTTTTTTTCTCCTGTAAAGCACATTGCGTTGCATTCCATGTCTGAAATGTGCTCTATAAATAAAGCAATGATTTGATTTGAAGTTACGACCATGGACCATTGCAAGCCAAGATGAAGGCATTACCTATTTTTTCCTCTTTTAGCCACTTTGTTCATATGGTCTGCTGTTGAATTTATTTTATAGATCACCATGTAGCCTAGTATCGTATTTCATGTTACATACACAATTTCGTCTTCTTGGCCGTGCAACAAAACAGGGGAGCTTAATATGTGGTTTCTCTTTTCATAGAAATAGCAACTGCTGCAATTTCCTGCTGTTGCAGCTGGTTTCCTCTATTGATGCGCTGAGCAATGCTGTCTCAGAATAGAAAAAAGACAGGCTTTGAAGAGGCAGGTTTTGACTAGGTTAGAGATGCTGTAGCTGCTCAATAACCTGATGAAACTAGATTGAGACAGACAGACTGACAGACAGACAGACAGATA
The DNA here is from genome assembly GCF_964263955.1 of Coregonus lavaretus. Classification (NCBI taxonomy): domain Eukaryota; kingdom Metazoa; phylum Chordata; class Actinopteri; order Salmoniformes; family Salmonidae; genus Coregonus; species Coregonus lavaretus. The sequence continues at coordinate 30,784,016 of NC_140002.1, forward strand.
GATAGATAGATACATACAGTTATTAGTAGGCTAAAAATTATGTGAAGGGGTGCAGTGGTAGAAAGGGCGTGGTTTACCAACAGTAAAGGTGAGTTTGTAAAAAGAGGGCGTGTTTTTACCCCTTCGTTCAATGGGCGGATTCGATTATGCTGAGCTGCGGGTCACCAGTCTATGGCCCATGACGTGGCCGGGCAAAAGCGGTGAGACAGGAGCGCCCTTCTCAAATCGAACAGTAATCTGCGCAGCTCCATCATGTTGTCAACAAGGCAGCATGGTGCATCATCCAGAAACACATCTCTTTTCCATAAAATATGTGTTTGAATTCTCAAACTAATTTTAAAACGTTTTTATCAAAAGCAATCACTTTTGCATGTGAAAACACAGAATCCTACTCGTTACTCCACGTGCTTAATTATGTCACTTTTGTTTTGAGCCGTCTACGCTGTGGGCTTTGAACGGGCAACTGAATCACGGCCGGGAGGCAGCCCGGTACAAAACACGCCCGGGCCAAATTAATCGAATCCCCTCAGTGACTGCACCTGCGCTCTACTGTAATTTCCCGGTCATTACCAAACGTGCCGATTTCAATAATCACTGACGGACATTTCTGTCAAAGCACGAATAGATTTCCATTAACTTTAATCTGAACAATGTATCGAACATCCTAAGAAAGCAAGTGAATCTCTCCCTGGGAAAATGCCGAGCGAGGAGCCAAAAACGGCACCTGGGAACATTACAGAGAAAAAATCACCACAACAACAAGGGGTAAGCAAGGAAACAACCTGTTGTTAGTTTATAGGAACTTTTTAAACGTCGTTAAAAGGTCTAATTTCACCTCTTTGTGAATATTGGATTGTTTTGGAATTTATGGAAAACGAATGAAACCATCATTATTTGTATTTGTATTTCTATAAAGTAACCTAACCCGTCTGTCCTCATTCCTCTGACATCCGATGTAGTGGAAAGTGCAACAGCCTACTAGCCTATAGGTCATCATTGTCACCTCTGTAAAATGAGTTTTGTATTGGATATTTGGTGGATATTCGGTTTTATCTCCTCCATAGCTATTGAACCAAGCATGCCATAACTATGAAGATGGCATATTCTGAATCAGGGGTGGATGGAGAAAAATCCATAGCTCTTTTTGTTGTTGAAATTTATATTTTATTTTTGTGTGTGGGGGGAGCTTTTCATCTTTAATAGCTCTTACACAATACATTCCATGACCATGAAAATGATATATTCGGATTCAGGGGGAGGATCTACAAAAATCTACAGCTTTTTTTTTTTGACTTTTTTTTTTTTTGCACCATCTTCCTCACACCCCAACAACCTGCTATTTAACCTTTTACTGCAGTGGGCTAAATCAGTGATTCTTGGTAGTCTTAAACAAATCTACTTTGAAACAAAAGTATACACCTCACACACATGGTAATGGTCTTAAAAAAGAGTTGACATTTATTCAATTTTGAGTTTGCATCCCAATATTACTCTTTATATACATCACTGAAATATAACAAAACTGTTTGACATAGAAACACCGGATTTGTCAGAAAAAAACAAAATCTACATTTCCAAAAAACAAAAGCCATGGATTTTTGTCCATCCTCCCCCGATTCAGAATATATAATTTTCATAATCATGGTACGCTTTGTGTAAGAGCTATTAAATATATTTTTTTAAGCCGTGGGTTTTTGTCCATCCTCCCCTGATTCAGAATATACCATCTTCATAGTCATGGCATGCTTGGTTCAATAGCTATTGATGAGAGAGAACCAAATATCCAATATAAAACTACCTTGGGTATAAACCTCTCAATATTTATTTCAAAGACATAATCAAAGTTTTATGACTATCAACATTTCAGTTGATACAGACTTAACATCAAGTCCATCGCATTGCTCTCATTTGATTGTTTGTTTTGCATAACCTATTGTAACCCATTGTATAACAACTACCTGTAGGCTACTCTTTAAACCCCTTTTATGACTTACAATGTGTCATGATGATGATGATGATGAGGCAGGCAGATGGTAGTGGCCTAAATCAAATGAATGGCAGTTCTCAAAACTGAACTGCCATTTTCACCTGACCTGCGTCCTCTTGGTGTCCATAGTTAATCTCTTGGCTGTCTGTTTAGCCTACTGGTCCACTGATCACACACACACACACACACACACACACACACACACACACACACACACACACACACACACACACACACACACACACACACACACAAATAGAGGCAATAGTTCCTATTTTGTTGTGAGGTTAAATTGTTTGCCTTCCAGGGGAGGAAGGAGAAAATGAGTGCTTGCATCAATTGAGCTAGATGACACAACAGTGGCACAGCTCTATAGGCACACACAATGGTTTACAAAGACTGCATAACAATGTCACATTTCCTGATGTGTGAACCACACCCATATATGTAAATCTGGACTGCATAGCTATGCCTACCATTGTCACTGACTGTGTTCACCCTAAACAATGTGCAGTCCCAGTGTCTCATACAAGTTAAACTAGAGAGGGAGTACTTTACTTGTGACATGGAATCCAACTTTCAGCATTAAGGCATGACATCGTTCTAGGTTCTTCTGATGGAGGATCTGTCTGACAGTTTTGAATGTGTTCTATCTGTTCTAGAGTCCAGCACAGCTGAATGGGTTTAATTTAACTCATGATGTCACCAATCCCTCATCCCAGCCACAGTTTGAGTCCCGCCCCCCGTCCCCTGCATCCCCACCAGACCCACATATTCTCCCAAGAGAGCAGTGGGGTGGGAAGTATGAGTTTCTGCTCTCCTGTATCGGCTACTGTGTGGGACTGGGGAACGTGTGGAGGTTTCCCTACCTCTGCTACCGCAATGGAGGAGGTGAGTAACCCTCAGCCATGCTGGCTTTTAGCCCTCAAACACTTTACACTGCCCCTCAAACTCTAAGTATGAATGAAGCTTACATGTATGAAGCTGTATTATTGTATTGAAATTGATGCATATTATGTTACCATGGCCTTCAGGCCTGCACTGTCCTCTCACCTCTGTGTGTTGTGCTGCAGAGTTAATCTGAGAGCTGAAACCAAAGCCACACAATCACAGGCCGCCAGTGGCGCTATAAAGCCGACACACAGGCACTGTAACTAATCCTATAAGGGAGAGCCAATGTCATTTGCAGAAACAGACCCTGACCTGAAGTGCACAGAAAAACACACCTTAATACAGTCTACTGAACGGTTCATTGAAAACTATAGTACACAAACTTCAGCTCCCCATCTGAAGCTAGCACATGCTGAGACTTCAATAGTTGAGGGATGGAAAAACCCTGTGCTGGCTGGCAGCTTTCCAGATGTAGTAAGTGATTATAAAGCCATAGTGTTGTTTGTAGAACATATCCTTACACGCCATGTATCCGTGTAGCAGCTCAGTGTTATAACAATCAAATGAATGAGGGATGTCGCCTCTTGTATTATCCCCTGTTTCCTGTTTGACCTGTGACCTCCTCTGTCCCCAGGTGTGTTCCTCATCCCCTACTTCATCATGCTCTTCTTCACCGGTGTCCCCCTCTTCCTCATGGAGCTCAGTCTAGGCCAGTATGGAGCTGCTGGACCAATCACAGTGTGGAAGTGCTGCCCCCTCCTCAAAGGTAAACCCCCAGGACCCCCATTGTCCTCCAAACACTCCATAATTGTCCACCAATGCTCTGATTAGTCTCAACCTTATGTTCTCTAAAAACAAAAGCTCCCTCATCTGGACTGCACACACCAATATGCCTGTGTGTCTCTCTATAGGCATTGGCATTGGGATGCTTTGTGTGTCTACGCTGGTGTGCCTCTACTACAACGTGATTATAGCCTGGACCTTCTACTACCTGGGCAGCTCTTTCCAGAGCCCCCTGCCCTGGTCCTGTGATGCCCCAGCCAATGCTTACCTCTGTGGGAACGCCACCACTGTGAACAGTTCCTCTGGCAGAGCCCTCAGCCCCTCAGAGGTCTTCTGGAAGTAAGGGCTCTTCCACCACTGTTTGTCACTAAAAATGATCGAATGGCCTCTGCATGATAGAATTCAGATTAGGATTGTCTTATTGTGGGGGGATTAGCGGCATGCTGGCCCTCAACTGTATTGAAATATTGACGACCATGAAATGCCTGAAATATTCTTCTTCAAAAAGTCTGTGCTATGTGTACAATGTACATAATGTACACTATGCTGTATATGTTCATGTCCTTAAGGAGATAAGCTGACAAAATAATGTAAACTGACTGACTTCAGTATATGATGTAACATCTATCTCCTGTTTAAAATGTCTCTGTTTGCTGGGTCTATCCAACTAGTTTTGGCTAGAGTTGTGAATACTCTGTGTGAATGTGTGTTTGCTCAGTGTTTGCTCGGTGTGTTGTGTTCAAGTGAGCGTGTTCTGGGTGTGGTGAACAGTAAGGGCCTCCATGACCCTGGTCCTGTCAGGTGGCCCCTGGCCCTCTGCCTCCTGGCTGCCTGGATCATCATCTTCTTCTGCATGCTCAAGGGCATCCGCAGCTCTGGCAAGGTGAAATAACACACACGTCATCAGAATACACACCTTTAAACACAGACATACTCATGTTATGGAAACATGCCCTCAAAACAAACATCCTTGCTCTTGGTGTTGCTGTGTACTTAAGAGCTGTTACTCTGTAGGTGGTTTATGTGACTGCAACGTTCCCGTACTTCGTGCTGATCGTTTTGATCATCAGGGGTGCTACACTGGAGGGGTCACTTCAGGGTGTGGCCTTCTACCTCACCCCTGACTGGGGCAGGCTAGCCAGTGCACAGGTAAACTACACCCCCTAGTGGAGACAGGCTGGTATAATCTCTAGAGTAAAGTAAAGTTTGTTTGTTTTTGTGTGTATGTGTCTACCTGTAATGATGAGTGTCAAGGCCCTTGGTACTTGCCAACAAAGTGAAGAGCATGTCTTAACTGTCACCGTTCACCATGTAGGTGTGGAACGATGCTGCCTCACAGGTCTTCTACTCGTTGGGGATTGGTGTTGGGGGGCTGCTCTCCATGGCCTCCTACAATAAGTTTGACAACAATGTCATCAGGTCAGTTGTACTCTACTCTTCTACTGTTCTCTCTGAGGCTACAGGCATGCTGGGAAATGGAGTCTATCTAACATTGTGTTGCTTTCAGGGACTGCCTGGTCATCACCATAGGGAACTGCAGCACCAGCTTCTTTGCGGGCTTCGCCATATTCTCAATCCTGGGTCACATGGCCTGGAGGAAGGGAGTGCCTGTTGGAGAGGTGGCAGATACAGGTAGCTCTCGATGAGCCAATCACTCCTCTTGTATTAACAATACATTTATGTTACGGTTATGACATGGTAATCACAATACATCCAGTTAAAATCATGGCACTAAAAATGTATTTTATGGCAAAAATAAGCTCATTAGTGTTCTTGCTCCAGGTCCCGGTTTGGCGTTTGTGGCGTACCCAGAAGCCCTTGCTCTACTGCCAGGCTCGGTCTTCTGGTCCATCCTCTTCTTCCTTATGCTTTTCATGCTGGGGGTCGACACTCTGGTATACCACAGCCTTGTTCTGTATTGAACCCCAGCTCTTTGAACTAACCAAACACATACATCTAACATCCCGCTCCCTGTCTCTCTGGCCCTGTTTTCTTTCTGTAGTTTGGTAACATGGAGGGCATCACCACGGCCGTGCTGGATGAGTTCCCACAGCTCAGAGCTAACATGAAGCAGAAGTCTCTGTTCCTGGGACTGCTGTGTTTCGGTTTCTATCTAATGGGACTGCTGTTGATCACTGATGTGAGTGTGTGTGTGTGTTTGTATTGAAGTGTGTGTGTGTGTGTGTGTGTGTGTGTGTGTTTGTTTGCACTGATGTTTGTCTCTCCATAGGGAGGGATTTACTGGTTCACCCTCATCGACTCCTTCGCCACTAGCTTCGGCCTCATTATCATCACCCTCTTCATGTGCATTGGCATCTCCTTCTTCTATGGTACACAGCACCATGCAACTCTAGCTCCATACTCTGCATGCTACATTCCACATACTAATCACACATACTAACCGCTATTCAGACATGCCACACACTTACTGGATGTCTATGTCAATAGTGTCTTCAGATACTTTGACAAATAATTGTGTGTGTGTGTGTGTGTGTGTGTCTGCATTCTGTAACATTCACAGGAGTGAACCAGTTTTGCCAGGACATCATTGACATGATCTGTCTCTGTCCTCCCTGGTGCAGCAAAGTGCTGCTCTACTTCAAAGCATGCTGGGTATTCTGCACCCCATTTCTCCTACTGGTGAGTCAGACCCTCTATCTTTACAATATGTCTCTGAAAAAGCATCCCTCTCTGTCTAAAATCCACCCTTTGTTGCACCCTCACAGTGGTGAATAATTTAAAGAGACTGACATTCTATCCCTTTTCACCCCGGCTGTGTTCTCTATGGGTTACTTTTCAATCACCCCTCATGTATGCACAGTATGTCTGATATGTGTATTTATTTAAAAAGTATGTAGTAGCTGTTGCATAGAAACATAAATGAGTGAACTAACCAAGTGTCCTGAGCCAGAAAGAGTAATGGACCATACCATAGAGGCTCTGCCTGGATTGTCATACAGACGTCTGTTTAAGAATCTGTGCATGCTCAGCTGCACTCTGCTGCGTCTGTCTGGGTGTTGGTCTATATCTCCAAAGCTACTGTGTGCTTTTGATCACTGCTTTGATTCGATGATTGTCTCCATGGTTGCTGTTAAACTTTCTTAGTGTTTATGTTTTTATTTCTGTTGGCCTTGTTTCACATGCCCCTCTGTTTCTGTGTCCCTGTGCATCCAGTTCATTCTGACCTATATCTTCATTGAGATGTACAACACCCCGCTGCAGTATGGGGCCTATGTGTATCCTCGCTGGGGCAAGGCACTGGGCGTGTGCATGGGCGCCACCTGCTGTCTGCAGATCCCCATCTGGGCCATCGTGGCCATCAGCAAGGAGTCTGGGACACTGAAAGACGTCAGTACCGTCCACCCCCATTTTCCCCCTGTCTGTCATTACCTAGGCCATTTTACATGGCTATAGGAATTGCCCTAAGGGGACAAATAAAGCTGTATTGAAATGACTTGAATACTGAAGCCACACTAAAAATACATTAAACTCTTGATATGTTAAAGGCTGCCAGTGTGCAAATAATTTAGGGGTTACATCAGTTATGAAAGTCACATGCCATTCAGTATAAAAATATCTTTATTAATCTCTCTTACTCTCTCTCCATTCAGCGTTTTAAGAAATCCATTCGACCTCTAAATTCCTGGAGGGTGAACAACTTGAACAACAGTGGAGGGGGAGAGGAGCAAATAGAGAGGGTGGAGGCACCGTTCACGGTAAACCTGACAGACAGAGACACGGTCAACCTTACAGAGGTGGATTTCACAGCTATAGCCTGGGAAAATGGGACAGAGGCATGACCCTTCCTCACTGGTGGAGGTGGAGAGTATATAATCACCGGCAGAACTGTGTATCAAGAGACAAAGGAAGGATGTCACTGTCCAGGCATCTTTCCCTGCCAGCCAGAAGGATACCTTTTTGCCATTTACTATACTGACACTTTAAAGATAATTTTTGTAAACAAAGACTACTTAGAAGATGTATCTGATTGTCCTTCAGGACAATGTGAGTTGGTGGTTTTATTTATGCTTTCAAAATATATTTTACATTGTCTATTTGCAATGTTGCTGGAGTGTGTATATAGCCTAAAGGCCATGGCTGCAGCATGCATACACAGAGACCATGGGTGTATTCATTAGGAACCAAACAGAACCAAACGGGGAGGGACCTACCTGAATTGCTCCAATAGAAACTAGTTTTTATTGCAAAACATTTTAGTCTACGCTCTTATCCAGAGCGACTTACAGCCCTGCTCAAGGGCACATCAACAGATTTTTCACCTACTCAGGTCAGGGATTTGAACCAGCGACATTTCAGTTATTGGCCCAATGCTCTTAACCGCTAGGCTACATTTTCCATTTGGAGTAAATGGTTTCCGTTGCAAAATGTTTTGGACTAATGATTACACCCCATGTTTTTCTTCCTGAGAGTAGAAATGTAGTGGTGCAGGGCTGTTTCAGTGACTGCTGACAAAGAGATGTGCTATAGGATGAGAATCGCTATGTGACTGTGTGTGGTCTTCATCTCATCTCTATTCTGATCTGTAGCTCACCAGAGGACTAGCAGTGCTATGGTACTCTTTTATTACAAAGGAATAAAATGTATATAATTTTAATATTAGGCTACTGCACCTCTGTTCTTGTCATGTTTTAGTGCTGGTGGTGGGTATACACAGTGACATTCTTTCTTGACTGTATAGCTAGGTGAAACTTTGACTACAGAGAAATCTGCTTTTTTATTATTTTATTCTATTGAACCTTTATTTAATTAGGCAAGTCAGTTAAGAACAAATTCTTATTTACAATGATGGCCTATAGCACGTCTCCAGCCGGGACGGGGGCTGGGATTTAAAAAATATATATAGGACAAAACACATATCATGACAAGAGAGACACCACAACACTACATAAAGAGACATCTAAGATCTAACACCATAGCATGGCAGCATGGTAGAAGCACAACATGTTTGGGGTCTCATAAAAATGTTTTTTTTGTTGTGTAGTTTGAACTAAGACATTTATTTTGCCCCAATACAAGGCAAGCGCGTCCCTGGCACCCTGTATAAATTGCTCTGGTGGTGGTACAGTAGGCCTAGGTTCAGGCCGGATGCGCACGTGGAAGGGGCGATGGAAGACGCAGGCCAAGATGTCGACACAAGTCCAGAGGATAGAATAGACGCCGGAAGGGAAAGGAGGGGGAAAATTGAGTCCTTTGAGAAGGCAAGAAACCGATGGTGGTTAGGAGAAATGCAGTATTATCATAAGGAGACGTATACTTGGATGAATGATGAGGAATGGAGGGAAAAAGAGAGGCAGAGGAGGTCTAAGAGAGAGAGAGAGGGAGGAAGACTGAGTTTGAATTGGGGAAAAATGGCGGGAAAAAGGGAGAAGGTTTGTTAAAGAAGAGTGGTAGGAAATGGGGGGGTGAGAGTAGGAGATATGTACCAGTACAGTGGGATAGGCAAGCAAGTGATATACAGTTGAAGTCGGAAGTTTACATACACCTTAGCCAAATACATTTAAACTCAGTTTTCCACAATTCCGGACATTTAATCCTAGTAAAAAATTCCCTGTCTTACATTTACATTACATTTTAGTCATTTAGCAGACGCTCTTATCCAGAGCGACTTACAGGAGCAATTAGGGTTAGGTGCCTTGCTCAAGGGCACATTTACGTCATTTAGCAGACGCTCTTATCCAGAGCGACTCACCAATTGGTGCGTTCACCCTATAGCCAGTGGGATAAGGATTACTTTATCCTATCCCAGGTATTCCTTAAAGAGGTGGGGTTTCAAATGCCTCCGGAAGGTGGTGAGTGACTCCGCTGTCCTGGCGTCGTGAGGGAGATTGTTCCACCATTGGGGTGCCAGAGCAGCGAACAGTTTTGACTGGGCTGAGCGGGAACTATGCTTCCGCAGAGGAAGGGGAGCCAGCAGGCCAGAGGTGGATGAACGCAATGCCCTCGTTTGGGTGTAGGGACTGATCAGAGCCCGAAGGTACAGAGGTGCCGTTCCCCTCACTGCTCCATAGGCAAGCACCATGGTCTTGTAGCGGATGCGAGCTTCAACTGGAAGCCAGTGGAGTGTGCGGAGGAGGGGGGTGACGTGAGAGAACTTGGGAAGGTTGAACACCAGACGGGCTGCGGCATTCTGGATGAGTTGTAGGGGTTTAATGGCACAGGCAGGGAGGCCAGCCAACAGCGAGTTGCAGTAGTCCAGACGGGAGATGACAAGTGCCTGGATTAGGACCTGTGCCGCTTCCTGTGTAAGGCAGGGTCGTACTCTCCGAATGTTGTAGAGCATGAACCTGCAGGAGCGGGTCACCGCCTTGATGTTGGCGGAGAACGACAGGGTGTTGTCCAGGGTCACGCCTAGGCTCTTCGCACTCTGGGAGGAGGACACAGCGGAGTTGTCAACCGTGATGGCGAGATCATGGAACGGGCAGTCCTTCCCCGGGAGGAAGAGCAGCTCCGTCTTGCCAGGGTTCAGCTTGAGGTGGTGATCCGTCATCCATACTGATATGTCTGCCAGACATGCAGAGATGCGATTCGCCACCTGGTTATCAGAAGGGGGAAAGGAGAAGATTAGTTGTGTATCGTCAGCGTAGCAATGATAGGAGAGGCCATGTGAGGATATGACAGAGCCAAGTGACTTGGTGTATAGGGAGAAAAGGAGAGGGCCTAGAACTGAGCCCTGGGGGACACCAGTGGTGAGAGCACGTGGTGCGGAGACAGCTTCTCGCCACGCCACTTGGTAGGAGCGACCGGTCAGGTAGGACGCAATCCAGGAGTGAGCCGCGCCGGAGATGCCCAGCTCGGAGAGGGTGGAGAGGAGGATCTGATGGTTCACAGTATCAAAGGCAGCAGACAGGTCTAGAAGGACAAGAGCAGAGGAGAGAGAGTTAGCTTTAGCAGTGCGGAGAGCCTCTGTGACACATAGAAGAGCAGTCTCAGTTGAATGACCAGTCCTGAAACCTGACTGGTTTGGATCAAGAAGGTCATTCTGAGAGAGATAGCAAGAGAGTTGGCTAAAGACGGCACGCTCAATAGTTTTGGAAAGAAAAGAAAGAAGGGATACTGGTCTGTAGTTGTTGACATCAGTGGGATCGAGTGTTGGTTTCTTGAGAAGGGGAGCAACTCTCGCTCTCTTGAAGACGGAAGGGACATGGCCAGCGGTCAAGGATGAGTTGATCAGCGAGGTGAGGTAGGGGAGAAGGTCACCGGAGATGGTCTGGAGAAGAGAGGAGGGGATGGGGTCAAGCGGGCAGGTTGTTGGGCGGCCTGCAGTCACAAGTCGCAGGATTTTATCTGGAGAGAGAGGGGAGAAAGAAGTCAAAGCATAGGGTAGGGCAGTGTGAGTAGGACCAGCAGTGTCATTAGACTTAACAAACGAGGATCGAATGTCGTCAACCTTCTTTTCAAAGTGGTTGACGAAGTCTTAGGTCAGTTAGGATCACCACTTTATTTTAAGAATGTGAAATGTCAGAATAATAGTACAGAGAATGATTTATTTAAGCTTTTATTTCATTCATCACATTCCCAGTGGGTCAGAAGTTTACATACACTCAATTAGTATTTGGTAGCATTGTCTTTAAATTGTTTAACTTGGGTGAAACGTTTCGGGTAGCCTTCCACAAGCTTCCCACAATAAGTTGGGTGAATTTTGGCCCATTCCTCCTGACAGAGCTGGTGTAACTGAGTCAGGTTTGTAGGCCTCCTTGCTCGCACACGCTTTTTCAGTTCTGCCCACACATTTTCTATAGGTTGAGGTCAGGGCTTTGTGATGGCCACTCCAATACCTTGAATTGTTGTCCTTAAGCCATTTTGCCACAACGTTGGAAGTATGCTTGGGGTCATTGTCCATTTGGAAGACCCATTTGCGACCAAGCTTTAACTTCCTGACTGATGTCTTGAGATGTTGTTTCAATATATCCACATAATTTTCCATCCTCATGATGCCATCTATTTTGTGAAGTGCACCAGTCCCTCCTGCAGCAAAGCACCCCCACAGCATTATGCTGCCACCCCCGTGCTTCACGGTTGGGATGGTGTTCTTCAGCTTGCAAGCGTGCCCCTTTTTCCTCCAAACATAACGATGGTCATTATGGCCAAACAGTTCTATTTTTGTTTCATCAGACCAGAGGACATTTCTCCAAAAAGTACGATCTTTGTCCCCATGTGCAGTTTTGGAGCAGTGGCTTCTTCCTTGCTGAGCTGCCTTTCAGGTTATGTCGATATAGGACTTGTTTTACTGTGGATATAGATACTTTTGTACCTGTTTCCTCCAGCATCTTCACAACGTCCTTTGCTGTTGTTCTGGGATTGATTGGCACTTTTCGCACCAAAGTACGTTGGTCTCTAGGAGACAGAACGCATTTCCTTCCTGAGCGGTATGACGGCTGCGTGATCCCATGGTGCTTATACCTGCGTACTATTGTTTGTCCAGATGAACGTGGTACCTTCAGGCGTTTGGAAATTGCTCCCAAGGATGAACCAGACTTGTGGAGGTCTACCATTTTTTTCTGAGGTCTTGGCTGATTTCTTTTGATTTTCCCATGATGTCAACCAAAGAGGCACTGAGTTTGAAGGTAGGCCTTGAAATACATCCACAGGTACACCTCCAATTGACTAAAATGATGTAAATTAGCCAATCAGAAGCATCTAAAGCCGTGACATCATTTTCTGGAATTTTCCAAGATGTTTAAAGGCAAAGTCAACTTAGTAAACTTCTGACCCACTGGAATTGTGATACAGTGAATTATAAGTGAAATAATCTGTCTGTAAACAATTGTTGAAAAAATTACTTGTGTCATGCCCAAAGTAGATGTCCTAACCGACTTGCCAAAACTATAGTTTGTTAACAAGAAATTTGTGGAGTGGTTGAAAAACTAGTTTTAATGACTCCAACCTAAGTGTATGTAAACTTCCGACTTCAACTGTATGTTTCAGTAAGATTGGATTTTTAGCATTTATAGCAATGGTTATTAATTGTACTGCAGGGATGGAACGTAAGTCTAAGAAAATTGAGGTTGTGGTGGCAGCTGCAGAGAGATATTTGGGTGTGGGAGACTTGACAGCAGAAGAGTTACAGGGAGTGTTAAGTGGTGATGTCCCATCAGTTCAGGTTGAGGGCATGAGGTAGGAGTGAGTATATTTAAATAGTGGAGAAGGGTGGGGTTAATTATTAGTAATAGTTTTGAATTTGTGAGTGTAGTGTTAGATGGTAGGGTATTTCTTTGCTTTGTTTTGGGGCGGCAGGTAGCTTAGTGGTTAAGAGCGTTGTGCCAGTAACCGAACGGTTGCTGGTTCTAATCCCTGAGCTAACTAGGTGAAAAATCTGTCTATGTGCCCTTGAGCAAGGCACTTAACCCTAATTGCTCCTGTAAGTCGCTCTGGATAAGAGCGTCTGCTAAATAATGTAAATGTAAAATGTTTTATTTTTCAAGGAAAAGAAAAGGGAGTTGTACTCCAGTCTAGTAGGTGGCGGTAATGCAACAAATTGGATGCCAACCGCCGTTAAACCTCATTGAAGAAGAAGAAGAAGAAGAAGAAGAACAACAACAACAGTAGGCCGACACACAGATGGCGCCAAAGACGAATGTCAGATTGGCCCGGAGATGACGTCTGATATATGTTACGTATGCGACATTTTCCCGCGGTTTCTTTATTCTGTGAATCCGAGATATGAATCCGTAGGTGGATTTCAGGAAGCTGACAAGTAAAATCCGGGTTTTGTACGGGACCAAATTGGGATATAAACGAAGTAAACTATTAAAAAGGCTATAAAATAGAAAACCGATACATTTACACATTTGTATTTAGGTTTAATAATCTGATAATCCGCAAAGATGCCTCCCAAAAAACGCAACTCTGGAGCAGCACAGAACAAGGAAATGAAGCTCAGCATCAAAAACGCCTCCCCGGACAAGGAGAATCCAGATTTAACGTTATCGATTGAAAAGTAAGCTGCGTATCCATCTGTCGTATTTAATAAGATAATTATTAACATATATCGTACCCTGTTATGTTTTGGACTAAATTATAACGTTATTTTCTTTACGTCAAACGATTGTTTGCTAACGTAACGTTACCACCAACATCCCCCCACGAAAACAAGGCAAGACGAACAGCTGGGAAAACATGCTAACTAGAGTTATCCATCAGTAGCTAACTAGCTATAGCATTATTTGGGAATATGTGACATGCCCCTTGTCTTATTAGTTACAAGTTTACTTTTTTAAGTTTACTAACATCAAGCTGTTATTTTCCAGCTAGTTAGCAATTTTAGGTTGATAGATGGCTAGATTCAAAAACAAATTTGTTCAAGTAGCTAGCTACTAGCTAGCTAAGGATCTTACCAAAGGAGTTAGCCAGCCGTCTCACGACAGTCATCACTTTCACTAATAGGACAGAACTTACATAGGGACCACACTAAAATGACCCCAGTCCATTTGATCACGGTTCATAGATATTATTTCCCACTTCAGAAATCTTGTTCAACATTCGTAAGTAAGCGCTTGGACATCGCAACATTTGGGTTTGAATTACAAGGCCTACCATTGAGTGTTAGAATGATGGAGTTAAACCTAGAATCCTTAGTTGAAACAATAACAAAGGGTCACACTGCCTCTGTTTTGGTAAAAATATTAGGGATGGGCCTGGAGAAATGTATCCGCTCTCATATTCATAAACAGAGCTATGGATGCAAGGACTGACCATCCATGATATCAATAGTATAGTTTTAAGCATGTTTTGAGGCTATACAGTTTGTTTACATTTACATTATTTATAAACATTGGAGTAAAACAAGCTTATATTTTGGGTTCTGATGGGGTGCAACAATTTAACTAAGCTCATGAGGCATTTATAAGTTATATTCTTCAAGAATCAATGGGTATATATCATTCATTTATAAGTCAAAAAATGGATGTAGCAAGACAATGACAAAAAAACAACACTAATTCTACATCAACAACTACATGTACTTATTGCTCCCCTCACAAATCATGACTGTCAAAACAGTGATTTTTGAGTGCACAATGTCCAAACTAAGTATGGTTGATCTAAATGTGTCTAACTTTCTATTTTTTTAAAACCGTCAGGCACAAAGAGAAGGATGCAGACTTCGTTACTCTGTGTCAGAGTCTCCAGGTGACAGATGCGGTGTGTGATCGTGCCTGGACAATATGGAAGGCAGTTCAGGCCTCAGTGGACAAAGTTCCTGTACGTATCCACCCATTATCCCCAAGTTACTAGTAGACTATACAATGTGTTTTATCTACTGATACCCTTTCTGTCTGCTCTGATGATGGAAAGAGTATAACAAGTGAATAAACAACTGAACAATAACTATTTGTCTCTGAAATAAACAGGATTCAAGGCTATTCACACAGAGACTGACAATACAATGTTTTTCTTCTCTCTGTCAACACAGGATACTCAAAAAAGGCTTTGGGGCGCTTGTCTGTTTGTGGCTGTGATAGACTTGGAAGTTGCAAGTTTTACCTTTACTCAAATCCAGAAGGCAGTGGATCTGAAGTAAGTACTAGATTCAGGTGTTCCAGTGGGGCCTTTGTCAGCTCCAGTGCCCAGATCAGTTGACGTTTTCCCCTGGCAACCCTCTTTAGAGTAGCTTACTCACTGACAGGATTGGGTAGATTACTTTCTAAATGTAATCCGTTACAGTTACCAGTTATAACATAACTTGGATTACTCAAACTCAGTAACATAATCTGATTACTTTCAGTTACATTTAGATTACTTTCCCCTTAAGAGGAATTAGAAGAAGACAAAAATGTGGGTTGGTTATGTAGGCTTCTTCTTATCCATTGCTTTCTACTACAGATAATAATACGATTAGGCTATATCTTTACGTTAATAACCAAAGTCTGTCATATTTCCAGTCATTACAATTCATTTAATACCCCTTGATCTTCAAGAATAGGACTTGGAAATATGGAATTATACAGTGAGGGAAAAAAGTATTTGATCCCCTGCTGATTTTGTACGTTTGCCCACTGACAAAGAAATGATCAGTTTATAATTTTAATGGTAGGCTTATTTGAACAGTGAGAGACAGAATAACAACAACAAAATCCAGAAAAACGCATGTAAAAAAATGTTATAAATTGATTTGCATTTTAATGAGGGAAATAAGTATTTGACCCCCTCTCAATCAGAAAGATTTCTGGCTCCCAGGTGTCTTTTATACAGGTAACGAGCTGAGATTAGGAGCACACTCTTAAAGGGACTGCTCCTAATCTCAGTTTGTTACCTGTATAAAAGACACCTGTCCACAGAAGCAATCAATCAATCAGATTCCAAACTCTCCACCATGGCCAAGACCAAAGAGCTCTCCAAGGATGTCAGGGACAAGATTGTAGACCTACACAAGGCTGGAATGGGCTACAAGACCATCGCCAAGCAGCTTGGTGAGAAGGTGACAACAGTTGGTGCGATTATTCGCAAATGGAAGAAACACAAAATAACTGTCAATCACCCTCGGCCTGGGGCTCCATGCAAGATCTCACCTCGTGGAGTTGCAATGACCATGAGAACGGTGAGGAATCAGCCCAGAACTACATGGGAGGATCTTGTCAATGATCTCAAGGCAGCTGGGACCATAGTCACCAAGAAAACAATTGGTAACACACTACGCCATGAAGGACTGAAATCCTGCAGCGCCTGCAAGGTCCCCCTGCTCAAGAAAGCACATATACAGGCCCGTCTGAAGTTTGCCAATGAACATCTGAATGATTCAGAGGAGAACTGGGTGAAAGTGTTGTGGTCAGATGAGACCAAAATGGAGCTCTTTGGCATCAACTCAACTCGCCGTGTTTGGAGGAGGAGGAATGCTGCCTATGACCCCAAAAACACCATCCCCACCATCAAACATGGAGGTGGAAACATTATGCTTTGGGGGTGTTTTTCTGCTAAGGGGACAGGTCAACTTCACCGCATCAAAGGGACGATGGACGGCGCCATGTACCGTCAAATGTTGGGTGAGAACCTCCTTCCCTCAGCCAGGGCATTGAAAATGGGTCGTGGATGGGTATTCCAGCATGACAATGACCCAAAACACACGGCCAAGGCAACAAAGTAGTGGCACAAGAAGAAGCACATTAAGGTCCTGGAGTGGCCTAGCCAGTCTCCAGACCTTAATCCCATAGAAAATCTGTGGAGGGAGCTGAAGGTTCCAGTTGCCAAACGTCAGCCTCGAAACCTTAATGACTTGGAGAAGATCTGCAAAGAGGAGTGGGACAAAATCCCTCCTGAGATGTGTGCAAACCTGGTGGCCAACTATAAGAAACGTCTGACCTCTGTGATTTCCAACAAGGGTTTTGCCACCAAGTACTAAGTCATGTTTTGCAGAGGGGTCAAATACTTATTTCCCTCATTAAAATGCAAATCAATTTATAACATTTTTGACATGCGTTTTTCTGGATTTTGTTGTTGTTATTGTGTCTCTCACTGTTCAAATAAACCTACCATTAAAATTATAGATTGATCATGTCTTTGTCAGTGGGCAAACGTTCAAAATCAGCAGGGGATCAAATACTTTTTTCCCTCACTGTAGATTAGCCAAATTGTTTTACCTGAGCATAACCCAAAAATGAAGGACTTGTTAGCGTACTCTGTTTATGATTTTGTTGTCATGATGGACTGATTGGGCTCATTGCTTTGAGTTGAAAAAGAAATGCTACTCTCGGAATGGCATGCTTTGAGCACTACTGAAAAGTGCTATTTGCATGTGAAATATGTATGCCATATGCTGCATTTGCTATAGGCCTACTGTTAACGTTTTTGTTGGTGACACTTTGATATTTAGATAATTTGCAGCTAACTATCGAAAGTGTGCGAGTTTGACCTTATGTCCGTTAGGCCTATGGACTTTTTGTTGTTGCACAAATTAGCTTGAGCAATAAAAGCCCCACTCGTAGTCTTCTCCAATTTAAGCTAGTTTTTGACAGTATGGAGAACAATAAGAGAACTCCATCAAACCTTTATTCCATAGGCTGGGATCTGCACTATGCAGCTGTTGCAAGAGCGCATTTTTCACTGGCTGTCCTGGTCGCAAAAACAATGATTGATAGGCAGCTTAAACTTCTTCAGTTCAACTATTATTGGGTTAAAATATACATACATTTGTGAACAGCAATCCACAACAACCACAATCCGTAAGGTGCAAATAGCTAAATGAGAGAACAGCAGTGTGATTCACATCAATGCGCTTTGTAGATATATCAATAATAATTTAAATCCGTATTGCCCGAAGACTACTGCTGTCGTCCTTACCTCCAAACGTTTATTCAAATTGGATAATCTTTGGATGCCGACAGCAGTTGCACCATTGAAAGACAGCTTGAACTTTAGCCTACAAAAGCCTGTTCCTGCTCGTTTCCCGCGAACCATGGAGTTGGGTCGAGGAGTCGTTGATGCAGCCGCTCCTCTCTGTCTTTCTGCTGCGCGTATCAGACAAACTGCCTGAATATTGATGATGTAGGCTAAATCAAGTGTATCAAGCGTTAATCAAATGTTATGCTGCTGTGGCAGTACTGTGGATATTTAAACTAGATAGCTACCTATAGGGACTTGACTGGTGACCGCATCGCTTGAGCCATGCATGTTTGGATACCGGCGTCAGACTGGAAAACGGGCACAACCGGGCGTGCGAGCTCCGTACAGGGCAGATCAACAGGCTCAACCAACGGACAAGGTGGGGGATGGCGAACTTGACGTCACGATGACTTGCAGGCAGTGGGTTACGAACTTGACAATGACAAAACATTTATACAGCATTTTTTTGGGGGAAATTATACTACCACCCAAAAGGGAACTTTGAGACTGGAAGGGCAAAGGGGCATGTGCTCTGCACATGTAGTGCACTATCTGAACACGTGCCTGCCTCTGTTATAATGAGGAATGCATATATCAGCCGAAGTCTCCATATTAAAAGTACAGGCCTAAACACAAACAAAGCAGGTGTTTGGCATCACAGATATTGATAGCACGTTATCAGCCAATTGAACACATTTCAATTCTTGTTTACAATGAGATGCAGTTCTAGCAGTTTCGTGTATACTCTTGTGTGCAGTGTGAAGCAGTTCCTGGGCCTGCTGAAGAAGATGGATGTGAACCTGGATACCATCAGCACCAAGGTGAACTCAGCAGTCACCCGACTGGAGAAGAAGTATGATGTGTCACGGGCACTCTACCAGAGGTTTGAGAAGTGAGTGGGAGTATCTTAACGTCATGTTAGTATCTTAACATAATGTTACCTCATGGCTAGTTTTTATAGTTTATCTTCAGACTTTTTGATGTCTAACAGTGTGGTGACTAATGGTGCTCTACCTCTAGGTGGCAGTGTAGTTTGTCTGGTCCCCTTTGTCTGCTTTTGTTTTTATCCAGCTTTTGATTTTCACAAAAATGCAAACTTCAGAGTACACAACCTGGATCTGAGCTGTTTAGTAATGTAATTATGTGCCCACATTGTATTTGATATGCAATATTTATTACTACTTATCTTGTTTCAGGACATGCAGCAAAATCTATGCCGTGGATTCTGAAGCAAAGTAAGTGAATAAAAAGTGCCGAAATACCACCAATTTGAATGATAGTATCTGCCACAATGGTAATCATTGCTATCTTTTAAACCGTGTCTTCACCCAATCCCATTTATCCAAAAGTAAATGAGGGTCAATGTTGATAATGGGGAGTTTGCTCCCAATATGTGGTGTAATGTGAATAATGTTCTCTGTGTTCCAGGGGGAAAGAAATCCTGCGGAGCTGCTGGACAATGTTCCTTTTGGCTAAGGGTGGGTCAGCCGTTGTTGATCACTAACATTGTAAATGTATTTTTTTGCAAGGCGAAGAACAACAAACCATTTGTAGATGTAGGGCTCGGAGATGGTTTCCATCTTTCACTTCTTATGCTTTCCCTCTCCATCTCTACTCTGAGTTCTGGCGAGATAAACAGCAGGTTTCTGTCCATGGGTCTGTTTCTCCCATGACGCTGTTAAGGCAGGCCAGTGTTATGATACTGCTCCTGATGTGCGTTGTCTGCTGTCTGCAGGAAGGGCTCTGCAGATGGAGGATGACCTGGTCATATCCTTCCATCTGATGGTGTGTGTTTTGGAGTTCTTCATCAGGCGTTGCCCGCCCAGCCTTCTGCAGCCACTTTACCGTAAGTCAGGCTCTGACTCCTTTCCCTCTACTACTGCAAGCCTCATGCCCTTGCATAGACATTCTCCCACATTTGTATTGGTCAACTGCCCCTATCACTGTCATTACTCAACAAAAAAAAGTGAAAGTTACCTTTTTAATATAACACATACGTTCAGTGTGTTATATTACCACGTCTGATACGTTCTGTAGATAAATGGTTATAAAATCTAACCTTTTAACCTCTGCCCTCAGAATCGGCCATCAGCACAGGCCAGAGCCCCCCAACAAGAACCTCCCGTCGCAATCAGAGCAAAGCCAAGCCCCGTCAAGCCCCTCAAGAGGTGGACGTGCAGCTCCTGGAGACCCTCTGCAAAGAGAACGACTGCAGCGTGGAAGAGGTTCACACTACGTTTTGACTCATTTACACTCACGCCTTGTCAGCTTGTTGTAGCTTTAGATCCCAGTCCCCCAGTCGTCCACGTAAAAATCCACTACCCCTTTAAGTAGGGCTCTAAATTAACAGTTTTAGCACTGGTGCTCCCAACTTAAAATATTTTTTTAATTGATTGAGATACAACCTATATTGGGCCTATATGAATTCTAACTACTTTTAAAGCATATGTTGTGCCCTAGAAGCTAATATGTAACTCTGTAAATACACACGTTTTTTATAAAAGCTAAAATGTTGATATGAATACCTGTCATCGAAATTACAAAGTCATTTGTGGAATATTAGGTTTCTACATTGTGTAAAAACACTATTTTCCTATTGAGATGCATTACGTTAAATTGTGCACAGTCTCTTTAAAAACGTCAGGTTTGTGATGACGACATGCAAGAGATCTGTCGTTTATTTATTGCTATGATCATTGATCTCCTGAAGAAGAAGCTATACATTTCTTTCTCTGTCCTCAATGTTTGGATATACTGGTAAAGTTGTTAGCTAGCTAGCCAATGAGGTAACATTGAAAAGTGTAAACTAATGTTTAACGACGTCGAGAGTTTTAGAACGGCCAATGACATGGTTTATAAAAGTAAAATTGTCCCGCCAATCTGCTATATGAAGATAAAAATGTTGATATTATGGGTCAGATATTTTGACCTGGTTGGGCTAGAAGCAAGCCGTTTTTGCTGTAGTAATGGTGCAACTATGATGCTAACGAATCTGCACTCGGTTGTTTCTCTAGGGCACTTGGAAACAACAGTACAGCGAAGCCTTTTATTACAACAACTATAATCTGGGAGATTTTAATCATAGTTGCACAGTGCTCCCAAAATAAAACTCCTGGTCGCACACCAAAATATATGGCATTGGTCGTATTTTAGAGCCCTGCCTTGTATTGTTTGAATATTGTTGCATTTTACATTTGTGTGACTGTCCTTGTCTAAGTGTTTCAATATTTTGTTACTTGTCATGTTTTTTGTCGACCCCAGGAAGAATAGCTGCTACATCTCTAAAAGTTAATGGGGATCCAAATAAACAAACAAACACCCAATCCACTTATAAGGTCAAAATTCTAATAAAAGTTTGTCTCATACACAGTTTAGCAGATGTTATAGTGGGTGCAGTGAAATGCTTGTTACTAACAGTGCAGTCAAACAAGTAATATAATAATAATCAAAAATAGAAACATAAAATCACGAATGTCAGGGTGAATTCAGCTAACCCAAACAAAATTGTATCAGTAATCCAAATGTAATCTATGCGTATATACACCAGAAAGATATACATCTACTGCTGTACATATCATTCTTAGTATTAGTGAGCTATGTCAAGAATCCAGTAGATAAATACAGGCGGTGTGTATAAACAGTGTAACAAAAAATACAATGTACAGTAGTAGATATATTAGAATGAGCTATGTGAAGAATACAGTATATGAATACAGTGCATTCAGAAAGTATTCAGACCCCTTCACTTTTTCCACATTTTGTTAAGTTACAGCCTTATTCTAAAATGGATTCAATTGTTTATTTTTCCTCAATCTACAGACAATACCCCATAATGACAAAGCAAAAACAGCTTTTTAGAAATCTTAGCAAATGTATTAAAAATAAAAAACAGTTACCTTATTTACATATGTATTCCATGTTTCCATTGATCATCCTTCAGATGTTTGTACAACTTGGAGTCCATCTGTGGTAAATTCAATTGATTGGACATGATTTGGAAAGGCACACACCTGTCTATATAAGGTCCCACAGTTGACAGTGCATGTCAGAGAAGAACCAAGCCATGAGGACTACGGAATTGTCCGTAGAGCTCCGAGACAGGATTGTGTCGAGGCACAGATCTTGGGAAGGGTACCAAAATATTTCTGCAGCATTGAAGGTCCCCAAGAACACAGTGGCCTCCATCATTCTTAAATGGAAGAAGTTTGGAACCACCAAGACTCTTCCTAGAGCTGGCGGCCCGGCCAAACTGAGCAATCGAGGGAGAAGGGCCTTGGTCAGTGAGGTGACCAAGAACCCGATGGTCACTCTGACAGAGCTCCAGAGAAACTTCCAGAAGGACAACCATCTCTGCAGCACTCCACCAATCAGGCCTTTATGGTAGTGGCCAGACGGAAGCCACTCCCCAGTATAAGGCACATGACCGCCCACTTGGAGTTTGCCAAAAGGCACCTAAAGGACTCTCAGACCATGAGAAACAAGATTCTCTGGTCTGATAAAAGATGAACGGAGCAAAGTACAGAGAGATCCTTGATGAAAACATGCTCCAGAGCGCTCAGGACCTCAGACTGGGGCGAGGTTCACCTTCCAACAGGACAACGACCCTAAGGACACAGCCAAGAGAACGCAGGAGTGGCTTCGGGACAAGATTCTGAATGTCCTTGAGTGGCCCAACCAGAGCCTGGACTTCAACCCAATTTGAACATCTCTGGAGAAACCTGAAAATAGCTGTGCAGTGATGCTCCCCATCCAACCTGACATAGCTTGAGAGGATCTGCAGAGCTATGCCAAAGGTGCTTCAACAAAGTACTGAGTAAAGGGTCTGAATACTTATGTAAATGTGATATTTCTGTTTTTTAATTTTTTTATAAATTTGGAAACATTTCTAAAAACCTGTTTTTGCTTTATCATTATGGGGTATCGTGTGTTGATTGATGAGGGGGGGAAAAACAATTTAATCCATTTTTGAATAAGGCTGTAACTTAACAAAATGTGGAAAAAGTGAAAGGGTCTGAAATGCTTTCCGATTGCCCTGTATACAGTGTGTAAAACAGTAAGAAACGGTCCAGTGTTTAATGTCTATATATACATGGGACAGCAGCGTTGGCTGTTTGTGTGTTTGTGAGTATGTTGATGTAATTCAGTTATTTCTGTCACACAGAATGGATGTGGTTCAGCCTGTTCATTTACATGGCTGTGAAGTCTGTTTGTTTGGGTGTTCTGTGTGTCTGTCATCTCATTGGTCATCTGTTGTACTTGTGTTCAAGGTGAAGAGTGTGTACCAGACCAGTTTCTCTGCTTTCCTGGACTCCATGAGCCTCTCTGGGACTTGGGACCTTCCTCAGGTAGGAACCACACACTACATTAAATGCTGGAGCTTATTGCTATGACCCAGGTTATATAGTATAATAATATAATAATAATATGCCATTTAGCAGACGCTTTTATCCAAAGCGACTTACAGTCATGCGTGCATACATTTTTTTTGTGTATGGGTGGTCCCGGGGATCGAACCCACTACCTTGGCGTTACAAGCGCCGTGCTCTACCAGCTGAGCTACAGAGGACCACAAGGGGTCTGAGGATCTCATCTCGGTACCTAATGGCAGTCAGGCTACCTCTGGCGAGCACATGGAGGGCTGTGCGGCCCCCCAAAGAAATGCAACCCCACACCATGACTGACCCACCGCCAAACCGGTCATGCTGGAGGATGTTGCAGGCAGCAGAACGTTCTCCACTGCGTCTCCAGACTCTGTCACAACAGCATGTGAAATGTATTGTCAATCAGTGTTGCTTCCTAAGTGGACAGTTTGATTTCACAGAAGTGTGATTGACTTGGAGTTACATTGTGTTGTTTAAGTGTTCCCTTTATTTTTTTGAGCAGTGTATATGACAGCCATCAGTAAACAGATCAGTGTTTTTCAGCCAGTATTGAGTGTGTGAGTGTCTGAAAGCTGTTCTGTCAGGATGTGTTTGTACTGCAATGTTTGGCAGCTGGATTTTCATTAGATGTGGTGTCTCAGGACAGTATATTACAGGGGCAGGTATGGAGAAGAAATAGGTGTTAATATTGACTTTGAAATGACAACGATTTGTCTTATAGCAGGACTATTTCCCCAGTAGCCAGGAAACAGTCACAAGGGTTGACAATGACAGCGGTTTAATAGGCATTTTATTTAATCTCTGCCAGTACAGTAGCTACATTAACATGTGTTATTAGTTTGCTGTAACGACTCAATAATAATTGTTCACCAGTCATGGGGTATTATATGATTCATGGTGTCAGTCTGCCTAAATCGTCATGGTAGAGGTGTTTTCCACACTTCCATCGACGCAAAACCATACCTTTATCCTAAAGTGCTGAAGTTTCTGTGGAATTGTGAAATTTACCTGGAATAACCATTAAGTAATTTAGTTCCTGTCAGAGCCTGTCTTGACCTCCTGTTGACTTTTCAGGCGACTGACCTCAACAAGCAGTATGAGGAACTCTACTTCAAGAGTAGAGACTTTGACAGTAGGCTGTTCTTGGATAATGATGAGACACTTCTCACTCCCAAAGTAGAACCGTAAGTAGAACTACAAGTAATGTTTACATAATTTGAGTATTTTCTCTGACAAAGAAAGTCTCACTATACCTAGTACTTTATAGTGTATAATATCCATTCACTTCTCCTCTCAGAATGCAGGTGGAAAGGACACCAAGGAAGAACCTGCCTGAAGAGGATGTTGTTCTCATCCCCCCACAGACGCCTGTCAGGTGAGCCCCCTTTGACCTCCACTCCTTAGCCCTTACCATCAGCTGACTGTCCATCCTCCACTGGCTAGGACAGCGTGTTCCCCTGGACCAACAGATGCTTACTCCTATGATGTTTGAGAGTCCTGTCCAGGGGGTGTACAGTGAGGGAAAAAAGTTTTTGATCCCCTGCTGATTTTGTACGTTTGCCCACTGACAAAGAAATGATCAGTCTATAATTTTAATGGTAGGTTTATTTGAACAGTGAGAGACATAATAACAACAACAAAAATCCAGAAAAACGCATGTCAAAAATGTTATAAATTGATTTGCATTTTAATGAGGGAAATAAGTATTTGACCCCATCTCAATCAGAAAGATTTCTGGCTGCCAGGTGTCTTTTATACAGGTAACGAGCTGAGATTAGGAGCACACTCTTAAAGGGAGTGCTCCTAATCTCAGCTTGTTACCTGTATAAAAGACACCTGTCCACAGAAGCAATCAATCGGGGACAAGATTGTAGACCTACACAAGGCTGGAATGGGCTACAAGACCATCGCCAAGCAGCTTGGTGAGAAGGTGACAACAGTTGGTGCGATTATTCGCAAATGGAAGAAACACAAAATAACTGTCAATCTCTCTCGGCCTGGTGCTCCATGCAAGATCTCACCTCATGGAGTTGCAATGATCATGAGAATGGTGAGGAATCAGCCCAGAACTACACGGGAGGATCTTGTCAATGATCTCAAGGCAGCTGGGACCATAGTCACCAAGAAAACAATTGGTAACACACTACGCCGTGAAGGACTGAAATCCTGCAGCGCCGGCAAGGTCCCCCTGCTCAGGAAAGCACAGGCCCGTCTGAAGTTTGCCAATGAACATCTGAATGATTCAGAGGAGAACTGGGTGAAAGTGTTGTGGTCAGATGAGACCAAAATGGAGCTCTTTGGCATCAACTCAACTCGCCGTGTTTGGAGGAGGAGGAATGCTGCCTATGACCCCAAGAACACCATCCCCACCATCAAACATGGAGGTGGAAACATAATGCTTTGAGGGTTTTTCTGCTAAGGGGACAGGACAACTTCACCGCATCAAAGGGACGATGGACGGGGCCATGTACCGTCAAATCTTGGGTGAGAACATCCTTCCCTCAGCCAGGGCATTGAAAATGGGTCGTGGATGGGTATTCCAGCATGGCAATGACCCAAAACACACGGCCAAGGCAACAAAGGAGTGGCTCAAGAAGAAGCACATTAAGGTCCTGGAGTGGCCTAGCCAGTCTCCAGACCTTAATCCCATAGAAAATCTGTGGAGGGAGCTGAAGGTTCGAGTTGCCAAACGTCAGCCTCGAAACCTTAATGACTTGGAGAAGATCTGCAAAGAGGAGTGGGACAAAATCCCTCCTGAGATGTGTGCAAACCTGGTGGCCAACTACAAGAAACGTCTGACCTCTATGATTGCCAACAAGGGTTTTTCCACCAAGTACTAAGTCATGTTTTGCAGAGGGGTCCCTCATTAAAATGTAAATCAATTTATAACATTTTTGACATGTGTTTTTCTGGATTTTGTTGTTGTTATTCTGTCTCTCACTGTTCAAATAAACCTACCATTAAAATTATAGACTGATCATGTCTTTGTCAGTAGGCAAACGTACAAAATCAGCAGGGGATCAAATACTTTTTCCCCTCACTGTACTTGTACATCAACTGCTTCACACTACAGAACAAGGAGCTCCTGCCCTATGGGCTGTTCTGGCTCAGACAAGGCTTACTTACCTATTGTCGTGACGTGACTTTCATTAATATGATGACTGTTATTTATCAAATCAACTATGTTTAATTGTTACTTGATTAATTTAATCATGTAACAATTAACTCATTAGGATTTGGGGCACCACGGAATAAGTTGTTTATAGAGTTACCATCTCCCGAATTAAACTCAAAGGTCTTTACCTATCAATGTGTATAAAACAGTCAACGTATTAATCATTACCTCTTATCAGTCGTCATTCTGAACGGTTGTAGACTTCTTGGATCTGCAAGAACCCCAGCTTTACTTATGATTCAGCACTACGCAAATTGGTTTAGTTCTTTATTTACTAGCTAACTAAATAATAACACAGAATAACATACACACTTAATACATGAGAAAAAGTCCCTAGCGGACTAACAACAACATACATTTACATTTACATTTTAGTCATTTAGCAGACGCTCTTATCCAGAGCGACTTACAGTTAGTGATTACTTTTTTTTTTTTTTTACTGGCCCCCTGTGGGAACATGACTGCCTGGTTATCAAAAGAGGGACATTTTCATTTACATCATTTATTAGACGCTCTTATCCGAATTACAAATTGGTGCATTCAACTTATGATAGCCAGTGGGACAACCACTTTAATTTTTTTATTTTGTGGGGTTGGGGGGGTAGAAGGATTACTTTATACTATTCCAGGTATTCCTTAAAGAGGTAGGGTTTCAAGTGTCTCCGGAAGGTGGTCAGTGACTCCGCTGTCCTGGCGTCGTGGGGGAGCTTGTTCCACCATTGGGGTGCCAGAGCAGCAAATAGCTTTGACTGGGCTGAGCGGGAACTGTGCTTTCGTAGAGGTAGGGGAGCTAGGTTTGGGTGTAGGGTCTGATCAGAGCCTGAAGGTAAGGAGGTGCCGTTCCCCTCACAGCTCCGTAGGCAAGCACCATGGTCTTGTAGTAGATGCAAGCCTCAACTGGAAGCCAGTGGAGTGTGCGGAGGAGCGGGGTGACATGAGAGAACTTGGGAAGGTCGAACACCAGACGGGCTGCGGGCGTTCTGGATAAGTTGTAGGGGTTTAATGGCACAGGCAGGGAGCCCAGCCAACAGCGAGTTGCAGTAATCCAGACGGGAGATGACAAGTGCCTGGATTAGGACCTGTGCCGCTTTCTCTGTAAGGTAGGGTCGTACTCTGAGAATGTTGTAGAGCATGAACCCGCAGGATCGGGTCACCGCATTGATGTTAGCGGAGAACGACAGGGTGTTGTCCAGGGTCACGCCAAGGTTCTTTGCACTCTGGGAGGAGGACACAATGGAGTTGTCAACCGTGATGGCGAGATCATGGAGCGGGCAGTCCTTCCCCGGGAGGAAGAGCAGCTCCGTCTTGCCAAGGGTCAGCTTGAGGTGGTGATCCGACATCCACACTGATATGTCTGCCAGACATGCAGAGATGCGATTCGCCACCTGGTTATCAGAAGGGAGAAAGGAGAAAATGTATTGTGTGTCGTCTGCGCAGCAATGATAGGAGAGACCATGTGAGGATATGACAGAGCCAAGTGACTTGGTGTATAGAGAGAATAGGAGAGGGCCTAGAACTGAGCCCTGGGGGACACCAGTGGTGAGAGCACGTGGTGCGGAGACAGATTCTCGCCACGCCACCTGGTAGGAGCGACCTGTCAGATAGGATGCAATCCAAGGGTGAGCAGCGCCGGAGATGCCCAACTCGGAGAGGGTGGAGAGGAGGATCTGATGGTTCACAGTATCAAAGGCAGCGGATAGGTCTAGGAGGATAAGAGCAGAGGAGAGAGAGTTAGCTTTAGCAGTGCGGAGAGCCTCCGTGACACAGAGAAGAGCAGTCTCAGTTGAATGACCAGTCTTGAAACCTGACTGGTTTGGATCAAGAAGGTCATTCTTAGAGAGATAGCAGGAGAGTTGGCTAGAGACGGCACGCTCAAGAGTTTTGGAGAGAAAAGAAAGAAGGGATACTGGTCTGTAGTTGTTGACATCGGAGGGATCGAGTGTAGGTTTTTTGAGGAGGGGTGCCACTCTCGCTCTCTTGAAGACGAAAGGGACATGGCCAGCGGTCAAGGATGAGTTGATGAGCGAGGTGAGGTAAGGGAGAAGGTCTCCGGAAATGGTCTGGAGAAGAGAGGAGGGGATAGGGTCAAGCGGGAAGGTTGTTGGGCGGCCGGCCGTCACAAGTCGCAAGATTTCATCTGGAGAGAGAGGGGAGAAAGAAGTCAAAGCATAGGGTAGGGCAGTGTGAGCAGGACCAGCGGTGTCATTTGACTTAATAAATGAGAATCGGATGTCGTCAACCTTCTTTTCAAAATGGTTGACGACCAAAGAGACAGAGACACTTATCGTTGATACATTTGGAAACTACCCTCAAAGTAATCATAATACTTTGCTCACGAACCACCGCCCGTTTGGAGTAAGAAATCATGAATGTATTTACGTGTTTGCCGTCGTCTATCTCTGTTGAAACCAATCAATCCTTCTATGGGGAAGGGGTCGGTTGGTGTAAGGCTCTGTTTGTCCACCAGAGGTCACAATGTCCTTCTTCTTAGTTGTCCTTGCTTATAGTGGAGTCTCTCCAGAACAGCTACTTAGCTGTCCCAGTGATTGTCTGAGAGGGGAGCTTTCTTCTCCACCTTGTGTGGTTAGTCAGAGTTTGAACCACTTTACACGCACAGCTGCAGCCTGGCAATGTTCGGGTCTAGTCTGAGAGGTGATCTTCTTCACCTCGTGTTGAGGTTCAACGTTCCAACCATTTTCAGACGTGTAGACCACCGTCTCACGTCTTTCTGGTCTAATGTTAATTCCGTTACCAAGGCTTTTTATGCACTCTGGTTAAAGGGCCATTCCATCATGCTGACACAGTCTCTGAGCTCACTCGGGGCGTGGCTAATTACTGGTGCAAAGTATAATCAAAAACTAGGATCTCATCTTAACAAAAATACTTTCATAATTTTCCATATACACAATGTATTGGATGAAACTTGACAGATACTTTTCAAGTTACAGTATTTTCTTGATACCATTCTTAATGACATCACAAAATAATAAACAATATGACATGATTATTCTTTAGGTCCCCACTGACCATTCCCCACATTCTTATCTTATAAATATTGTTCCAGTGTTTACTTTTTGGCTGCAAAAGTCTTCTGGAGACAAAGGGACATTCCAATCACCAATATTGGAGGTGTAGCAAGAGATTCCCCTCCTGCCTAATTTACGACCGGGTGTGAGGTGCCAAAACCGGCCCAGTCCCCCTTCCCCTCTTCTGTGGGTGAGAGAGGGTCTGGTTGTCAGCCATTGCCAAGCTGATCTGAGGCCTTAGATCCTCACACAGGACAGTCATGACACTATGATGTTTGATAGGTAGTTTTGCCTTCTCAAAGTCATGCGTATTAAGCAGAAACTATTGATAGAAAAACCCTGGAGATATGAAATCAACATGCGCGCGATGGCATACGCGGATGCACGCGTATGCCTGGTCTAGTCAGCATGTCAGTTGATTAAACGGTTTCTGTCTCGTTGATTCCTAACATTATATTAATCATGCGTTTTCACCCCATGTCTTTGCAGAGCTGCCATGAACTCCATCGCACAGTTGAGGGTTGATCTCACCTCCTCTGGCGACCAGCCCTCTGCCAACCTGGCAGTGTATTTCAAGGTACGTTTCACCACGACTGTGTTTAAGGGTTAACCTCACCTGCCATACCATTTGAATCATATAGCTCAAGTCATTTTGGGGGTATGTCCTGCACTTTGAACCCTCTCCTCCTTCCCATCCTCTTGTTGTGACAGAACTGCACAGTGGACCCAACAGAGGAGGTGTTGCAGCGTGTGGAGAGTCTGGGTCAGCTGTTCAGCCAGAGGTTTGGTGAGGCTGTCGGACCACGCTGTGTGGGGCTGGGCAAACAGGTACCACCTGGCTAAAATACAGCATACTATACAGAGGAATTGCATTACTTGAGACAAGGGGGGTGGTCTAAACTGTTGATACAGAGGGGGTTTTCCACTTTGAGACCTGACAGAAATAATAATCATGCCACCTTGTGAAACTGGTGTATAATGTTTGGTTGATACAGTGCATTCAGACCACACTATATGACACTATGTAGTCATAAACTCATTCATGTCTTTTCCTTCTCTTCATCAGAGGTTCACCCTTGGTATCCGGTTGTATTACAGAGTCATGGAGTCCATGCTGAAATCGGTAAATTACCTGGTCTAACTCCTATTTCAGTTTTACCTCCATATTTTCAGAAATGTCTGACAAATTCTAAAAAATCTATTTTTCCCCAATAGGAAGAGAAAAGGCTTTCGGTGCAGAATTTCAGGTATGCAACAGAACAAAATGTGCTCATCTCACCAGAATTAAAATGATTTATTCTTAAATTACTCTCAACAAACAAAAAATTATACTAATATAGCTGCAGGGTGTATACTGCAGTGTACTGCCCATTTCCCTGACCTAAGTCATGTGATTTCCATTCCAGTAAACTCCTCAATGACTCCACATTCCACACATCGCTCCTGGCCTGCGCTTTGGAGGTCGTCATGGCAACCTATGGTGGTGAGTTTCTTCAGAAGCCACAGTCACTCACTGCTAATTGGTGCAGTCATCTGGATGAGCCTATAGATTATTCTACCAGCCTTTAATAGCCATATACTCACTTCTCATAGAACACGCTAATAGTATTAATAGAATTAGCAACATGCATACATGTTACAATGCAGTCTGTCATTAGTTGTAACTACTTCCCTTTTAATAACATTTCTAAACAGGATCATAATCAATATAACACAGATGAGCTATGAGTCATGATTTCACTGTCTCTGTTGTCCTCCAATCAGGGAGCACCTTAAAGAACGGTGGCTACAGCAACGGTGGTGTTCCCGTGGAGACGGACCTGTGCTTCCCATGGATCCTGGACGTGTTCCAGCTGGCAGCATTTGACTTCTACAAGGTGATCGAAAGCTTCATCAAGGCAGAGCCCAGCCTGAGCAAAGACATCGTCAAGCACCTGGAGCGCTGCGAACACCTCATCATGGAGACCATCGCCTGGAGGGCGGTACGTCACTCACAGCCAGTCTTATCACATAGTTACATTATGACATAACAACTACACCACTCAAGGCCAGGCAGCATTCACTTTCTATCAGCAGTTTAATACCTCAAAGCCAGTGCTACCTGAGCAGTTCATGGTTTTATTAATGTCAGGGGGACTTTATTCTGCATGTATAGATTATAGATCGTACTGTAATAGAATCGACAATCTCTGAGGGCAGCCCCAGCATTGCTCCTCATCATTGGCTGCTGCCTGTGCTGCTGTTGGGCTCCCTATGCACCAGGCTGGAGGAGAAGTAGTAGACAAGTGGGTTGAGGCAGCAGTTGGAGCTGGCCAGGGACAACACCACTGGGTGCAGGCCCGGGCCAGGCCACAGCTGGGCAGCAGGCCCACGTGGGTCAGGGTGTAGCCCAGCAGGTTGAGGTGGTAGGGGACGAAGCAGAGCAGGAAGACCCCCAACACCCAGTAGATGATGGTGAGGGTGCGCTGGCGGCTGCGGTGCTGTGAGCGGGAGCGGTGTCGAGGCTGGCGCAGCACGCTGCAGTAGCTGAAGAGCAGCAGTAGGGCACCCTGCACCAGACCCAGAGCCACGAGGATGAAGGAGCGCTGGCGCTGGGACGACAGGTCTAGAAGACTGGGCTGGTGGCGGTGGGCCGCAGCAGTGGTAGGGACACACTAAGCCCCAGCACCACCACCCAGATCCCTCCACTCAGCAGCCGCGCTGCACACAGCCTGCGAGGAGGTGCCACCAGAGGATGCACTACGGCAACACAACGGTCCACTGCGATGCAGACCAGGAAGAAGATCCCTCCATACAGACTGATACTTGAGGGTGAAGGTCAGCTGACAGAACATCCCTCCAGGGGTCCAGGAGGTGGGCAGAGCCTGGGAGTGGGCCTGGGCCTTGTGGTGGTAGTAGATCCTTAGGGGCAGGGACACCACAAAGAACAGGTCTGCAGCAGATAGGTTGGCCATGTAGACGGCAGTGCTGGTGAGGGTGCGGGGGGAGAGCCACAGTCTGCACAGGGCCAGCCCGTTGGTGGCCAGCCCCAGGAGAAGGATGACGCTGTAGGACACCTGGTAGAAGGTGAAGCGGTAGCTGGTGTTGAAGGTACAGTTGGTCAGAGGGGAGAGCGGGTGGGAGAGGTCCACCACGTCTGTCTGGTTCCTCAAATCCATGGATAGCTTTGGTCTTTCCGGTTGCGGCTCATTGCTTTGTCTCCCTCATGTCTGGGGATGGAATTAAGGGAAAATGACGGAAAATAGGGCTGGATACTGTACCCGCTGTACCAGCAGTTTAACATGTGACAGGTATACGATATACTTAATTAGATAGACTTTAATCTTCTTTTTTTAATGTCTGGTACTTTATGGAATTTCAATATTTGCACAGCGGTGATCTTGAGAGCGGTCTGCTGGCACAGCTGTGGTGTGTTTTAATGTGTAGGATGGGCGTTACTTTGAAGTGAACTGAAAAGTCTACAACCACCCCACACAAACACACACATGGGCAATTTCAGGGTAATTTCCATTCCAGTAATTTCTCCCTACTAAAACACATCGTGACTGTAAGGTGTGTAATTAACTTGAATGTCCTGTAGAAAATAATTGTCCCCCATTTGTTAATGGTTGATTCGCAAATGCTTTGCATTTCGATGATAATCATCTGTATTGTAAAGAGATCACTTGTTGGGCCTCTTCCCATCCATTGTCTAACTTTAGGACAATCTGGAGTTCGTCTCAGTGATTTACTTGGAAAGAAGATGGCAGTCAAATTCCTACGGGAGTATTGTGTGTCTGTCAGAGATACTCAAGCACATGCTCCAGGCAGAGAAAATATTTAGAAATGCTGATGTAGTTACTCCATGTTAACATGGAGAACAAGCCTTATCCTAAGTGTCTCTCCTTCCTAGTTCCTTAGAAAAGGAACTCTTACAACCTCTATAGACTACAACCTCTACAGCCTAATATTCTTAGCTGCACAACATCTCAATAGTTTCCAAATAGATTATATTAGTATATTTTAATATTTATTTATTATAAATATTATAAATCCCATGCAGGAAAACAATATTGAATGACACTTCTGATTTTTTGAGGCTACAAGAATTGTTTGTGTGTGTGTAAAAAGAGTCATCGAGCGGATATTGAGGAAATGAGCACATTCACGTACTTATGTTTTGGAAAAATTGTCATGATCCAAAATTCTCTTACTCCATTGGACTGATGGTCAAACCAACCACAGTTTTGCGGTTTTCATAGGAAATGGCGTCTTGGTGTCCAGCCTCAGTCCTATACTGAAATTATGCTTGGTTTGATTTTGCTGTGGTCTTGGTCCATTTGAAATGAAGGGGCTACGGTAACCATTTCATATCAGTTTACACCCACGTATGGACAGCTTAATTCCCAAATATATGCATTCGTTCTCTCTCCAACACCCACACACACACACACACACACACACTAAAATTCAATGTCCTCTGGTCACACTGAATTAATAGTGATGTTTAACCTCCTCACTGTCACTGGCCCAACTCCCAGAAAAAAATCTGTGTTCTCATTGACCTGTAAAGTGGTATGGTATTACATTGAGGCAAGGCAATATCCTGGAGCTGCTAGTAAAGTCTGCACATAACAGGCACCAGAGGGAAATTGCCTTATATTTATGTAGTTGAAGTGTCAGTGTTTTTAATAAGGCTGTTTGCTGAGAACTGTACCTGACAGAAACATAACCTCCTATCACTCTTTCAGTGTTATTTATGGATGTTTAGGCCTATTTAACTTGTTTTGTGTTCACCTCACTTTGTATGTTTGAGGATCGGTGCCAAACTAGTCTACATACTTTCCCCACAGAGGCCTGTGCTCGCTTGTCTGCTTTGGTTTCACAATCCTTCCCATCAGATGAGTAGAGAAGGAGAGTACTGTGTGTCTGTCTGTCATATAGGGCACTGGGGGTTAACAACCAATCAGGAATGCAGGGACGGTTTGTTGCTCACACTGACTGCATGGTGCTCTTACAGCTGAGAGCAGTGTTGTAGTACTCGAGACCACATTGAGTGTCTCGGGGGTCATTTTTACTCTCTTGACTCGGTCTCAGACGGTGAGGACTCGTAATTTCTTCCCGAGACCAGCGCAGTAAAAGTCATACAGTAATTATCAGCTTCCGTTCAGTCGGCGCATAAAACCATTTCGCCAGGCCAAATACTGTCTTTTCATAAAACATTATCTTATCGCCTATTGAAACCTGGACCTCCTACTTTACTCGTAACATTTACTGTTCTTTAATTTTCGTTGAAAAATATCCTCAAACTTTGTCACACTCGTCAGAATTTATTTTGTTCGCTGGTAGGGAAGAGTGGGGGAAATTGTTTGAAGGTTGTGCGCTCACTATTCGTAAGGGGAGACCGAGGGAAATTGTAACAGTCTTTATATCTATTCTAGACATGTTTGCGCAGTGGCGAACCGTGGCTATTGGACCTTCAGTGGGGGAAAGAGATATTCCAACATGTACCAAAATCAAGAAAAAGTACAGAAACATTGCATCACTTAATGCGCCCAACTGAATCAAACCAGCCTGAGGCTGAGCCGAGCTTTGGGCTGCCACTCAGAGATAGAACCCACATAGATAATGCTACCCACAACCACACTGCTTACACAACCTATGGTAGACTAACGCCATCACTATCACACTATCACCAAAAGCGACATCAGTGACGTGTCCAAGGATGTGTGTGACAGCGACTGTAATACCAGCACACTCCATGTAGGAGAGTGCACTTTTTGTAAAACACATAGGGCCAATAGCTAACAACAGCAAGTAAGCTGCAATAAAAAACACAGTGACACTCACCAGATAATGATCATTAAGTTAATCTTGTAAAGGGCGACGCTAACAAATTAGGAACAACATCCTCTTCGATAACACCTGCTGCAGCCGCTGCAAACTAGCCTACAACAAAAGCTAGCTAGCTGGCTTGACTGTGGAAAAAGCTACTGCTCGCTATTGTGCAAGGACCTGTTGGCCTCAGAGAAGGCAGAAGTT
The DNA here is from genome assembly GCF_964263955.1 of Coregonus lavaretus. Taxonomy (NCBI): domain Eukaryota; kingdom Metazoa; phylum Chordata; class Actinopteri; order Salmoniformes; family Salmonidae; genus Coregonus; species Coregonus lavaretus. Next base: position 30,819,614 of record NC_140002.1, read on the forward strand.
TCCACAAGTTTTTGTAAAAATGGATCCACCCGTTACAAGTCAATGTGATTGGTTGATTCCACTGTCACTCCAAAATTCTGCCCTAATACAGTTGAATGGCAGATGCCTTCTATCAAGCTTCTGATGGCCTAGCCAATGGCTGATTTAGCTCCCCAGAGACCACCAAAGAAAAATCCTGATTGGATCTTTTTTTCTCTTCAGTGTTAACCCTTTCCAACAAAAACTTAAGAGATTAAATCAGAATATCATTGAAAATAATATTATAATAGTATTTTATAAATCCTTAGCCCTTCTCTGAAGGCATAGAAGCCCTCATTGTTCCCCGATGTGTTTGGTAAGTAACAACTTGTAGGTTGGCTCTATTTGCCCTCAGCATGCATTTTGTTCACCATTCTGAATGTCTAAAGAATCCATATGTTCTTCTTAAATATGAACACCGAAATACTGGACATTTTGAACACTTATGGTGGGGATTTGACAAAATTTTGATTAGGAAATGCTTCTTATGATTGGGACCTACTGGCTTATTATGTCAGAATGAATGGACTGCCTATCCTTTAACATCATGCTGTGTGTGACTGCTGTCTTTCCATTGGCCCTATGCAGTGGTGTAGTGGTGCCTGGAGAAGTGGGTATACAACAGTTTTTCCAACATTTTCCCAAACGGCCTGCCCAGTGAAGGAAAAATCCTATGTTTTCCTATTTTTTAAAAAAAATCCGTTTTTTCAGATTTGCACTCTTAAAATCACACCTTTTTTTAATAGAATATGACATCTTTGCTGTTTTTCTAAGTCCACAACAATGCTTGAACAACATCAGGAGACCATTTTGGAGGTTTGGGAATAAGAAATGTGTCCAACCAGGCCCACCCATGCCTACACAAACTGGGCATGGATGATTGAATTGGACATCACAAATAGCCTACTAACCAAGATTTCGGACCAAACTTTTTCAATACCTGGTTTGCATACCCATTGTTGCCTTAGTTAGCATTTTACTGGTAGATATCACTGCACAAACATGTCTATAATAGGTATAAAGACTGCAGGGATTCATGTTTCAAGAAAGGAGTGTATATATTTTGCCTGGCGAAGCGGTTTTATGCGCTTACTGAATGGAAACTGATAATTCAGAGTTTTTTTTTTTACTCTGCTGGTCTCGGGAAGAAATTACGAGTCCTCACTGTCCGAGACCGAGTCAAGACGGAGTACAAAAGTATCCGACACAGAGGCACTCAAAATATGGTCTCAAGACCAGACTCGAGTACTACAACACTGATTTTTTTTTAATCCTCAATCTACACACAATACCCCATAATGACAAAACGAAACCTTTTTTTTCTTCTTTTTTTTCTACTTTATTCAAAATAAAAAACAGAAATACCTTGATTACATAAGTATTCAGACCCTTTGCAATGAGACTTGAAATTGAGCTCAGGTGTATCCTGTTTCCATTGATCATCCTTGGGATTCTTCTACAACTGGATTGGAGTCCACCTGTGGTAAATTCAATTGATTGGACATGATTTGGAAAGGCACACCCCTGTCTATATAAGGTCCCACAGTTGACAGTGCATGTCAGAGCAAAAACCAAGCCATGAGGTTGAAGGAATTGACCATAGAGCTCCGAGACAGGATTGTGTCGAGGCAAAGTTCTGGGGAAGGGTACCAAAACATTTCTGCAGCATTGAAGGTCCCCAAGAACACAGTGGCCTCCATCATTCTTAAATGGAAGAGTTTGCCAAAAGCCACCTAAAGGACTCGCAGACTATGAGAAACAAGATTCTCTGGTCTGATGAAACCAAGATTGAATTCTTTGGCCTGAATGCCAAGCGTCGCGTCTGGAGGAAACCTGGCACCATCCATTTTTCAGCGGCAGGGACTGGGAGACTAGTCAGGATCGAGGGAAAGATGAACGGAGCAAAGTACATAGAGATCCTTGATGAAAATCTGCTCCAGAGTGCTCAGGACCTCAGACTGGGGTGAAGGTTCACCTTCCAACAGGACAACGACCCTAAGCACACAGCCAAGACAACGCAGGAGTGGCTTCGGGACAAGTCTCTGAATGTCCTTGAGTGGCCCAGCCAGAGCCCGTACTTGAACTCGATCTAACATCGCTGGAGAGACCTGAAAATACCTGTGCAGCGACACTCCCCATCCAACCTGACCGAGCTTGAGAGCATCTGCAGAGAAGAATGGGAGAAACTCCCCAAATACAGGTGTGCTAAGCTTGTAGCGTCATACCCAAGAAGACTCAAGGCTGTAATCGCTGCCAAAGGTGCTTCAACAAAGTACTGAGTAAAAGCTCTGAATACTAATGTAAATGTGATATTTCATTTTTATTTTGTTTGCAATTTGCAAAAATTTCTAAACCTGTTTTTGCTTTGTCAAATAATTCATTTTAGAATAAGGCTGTAACGTAACAAAATGTGGAAAAAGTCAAGGGGTCTGAATACTTTGTTTGGAGTTGGCGTTTCACGAAGACCCACCCCCTTGCATGGTGTTCACAAGAAACTGATATGGGTGTGTCATTCCCATGTTTCATGAGCTGAAATAAAATATCCCAGACATTTTCTGTACGCACAGAAAGCTTACTTCTCACAAATTTTGTGCACAAATTAGCTTACATCCCTGTTAGTGAGCATTTCTCCTTTGCCAAGATAATCTGTCCACATGACAGTTGTGGCATATCAAGAAGCTGATTAAACAGCATGATCATTACACAGGTGCACCTCGTGCTGGGGACAATAAAAGGCCACGCTAAAATGTGCAGTTTTGTCACACAGATGTCTCAAGTTGAGGGAGTGTGCAATTGTCATGCTGACTGCAGGAATGTCCACCAGAGCTGTTGCCAGAATAGAGAATATGGAAGTACATCCAACCGGCCTCACAACCGCAGACCACGTGTAACCACGCCAGCCCAGGACCTCCACATCCGGCTTCTTCACCTACGGGACCGTCTGAGACCAGCCACCCGGACAGCTGATTAAAGTATTACTGTCTGTAATAAAGCCCTTTTGTGGGGTAAAACTCATTCTGATTGGCTGGGCCTGGCTCCCCAGTGGGTGGAGCTGGCTCCCAAGATGGTGGGCCTATGCCCTCCCAGGCCCACCCATGGCTGCGCGCCTGCCCAATCATGTGAAATCCATAGATTAGGGCCTAATTTATTTATTTCAATTGATTGATTTCCTTCTATGAACTGTAATTCAGTAAAATTGTTGCGTTTTATATTTTTTTCAGTATATGAATAAGATGTTGATGCCCTAAAATACAGATGGCATTGAGCTGTTTTTCTTTTCCATAATCATTGAGTGTTGAGTATTTGTTGTATTCACTTTGGTTGACTTTGTGGGACATTTTGGCCATCTACCCACCACTGGCATAGCTAGTAGTCAGTTTTCACAGCCCAGGTGTTTCTCACATTTCCCATATGGCTGATGCTGTCGAAGAACCGCTTTCTTCAGGTAACAGCCCTTGGCTGTGGTAGCCTAGTTATTATATGTTGCTCAACAGGGCCAGAATGTGTTCATAGCCTATTCTCTTTGGTTTTCTAAAAAATGTAAAAAATGTTACATAGGCTTTGTAAAATAGCCAACCAGAGACATTAGATCAGGCTTAAATCTACTTTCTTACTAGTTTTGTTTTTGTTTCACCCCCTAAACTCAATGTTATGGTCTCTAAGGCGAGATTTAGTTTTGGTGTGACACTCAACTTTAACAATGCTTTAACACATCCGTGATAAACTGTATCAACAGCAAGCAAATCCTCCTTAACTCAGTTGTCATTAGCTAGCCAGACATTCTTTGTCATGCTTGGCAATGGTTTGAGGTGGTTTCTGTGTGCACTAGCTATTTAGTCTTTCAGTTGTATGATTTAATGTGAGCAAGAGAGAACGTTATCGCTACGCTAGTGAGGCGGTTTCATAAATCTGAAGGACTGATAACCACCTGCCTTTGTAAAATGCACTAAATATCTCACACTCTTTATTGCCCACAAATCAATATGTGGCATGCAAAGGTAAACCTGGGTAATATCATACATATTTATCACCATCTGTTCACTTCTGGTGACCCAACAAAACAGATGAGAACTTGTTTGCTTTCATTTTATTTATTGAAGGCACCATCACTGTTGGGGGGGAGGGTGCAAGTAAAATGTGTTGCTCTATAAAGTCATTTCATTATTTTAGTTTATTGTACAATATTCTGTACTTAAAGTTGCATGTAAAACACTGACCACTGCCTGGTATCAAGTCTTTCAATAGAGCAACATTTAGACGCCTCAGTCACTGTTTGACAAGTCACAAAGTGTGTTATGGGTAAATGTTCAAATCTGTAGCACCACGCTCCAGGGTTTCCCCCCAGACCTGTATCATGTAGGCAAATCCTCACAGCCAACACCGCTATTGATGCAATACTTAAGGGCAATTCCACAGACTCATATTTGTCACTTTAAAATGTATGTCAAACAAAAAACAATGATTGCCAAGTTAAACAAACCATACAACTCTATGCACAAGGACTACTTTTAACAATTTCCACTGAACATTTTACAAAAACACATTTACTTGAAGAACCATGCAGATGCAAAGTTTGGTAACAGAATGATGGTTTGTGTTTGTGCCGTCATTCTGCCGATAGTTTGTTCGTTCGACATGGTGGTATCTTTTTCTGTCGGTAAAACTGATTAACACGAGAAATGGCAGTGGAAACGCCTTTATGCGCAAATGTTGATATAATAACCATCATATCGAAGTAAACTTGGGAGTCACGCGATAATATGGTGTGTGGTCCTCCCACTACGACTCAGGAAACCATGCAGTTTATTAGGCTACAGATTAAATAAATGATGAACTTCACAGGGTGGTGAAAGTGCACACTGATCTTGATGCTCCTTTCCAATAAATATCGCGGCTCTTATTCTGGTGACACGATGACCGTTGCTTGACTGCTGCAACAAGTTAGTTTGGTAGAAATGCATCACTGGTGGGAAAATGTGCAGATTTTAGAGTATTTGCATAAATATTTCGCCAATTGAATAGAAACCTAGTTAATGTCACTGTTATCCTGGAATTGCCCTTAACACGACAACACTCAGAGCTGAGTCAACGGACTTAGTGGGTACCCTTAATGCAACCGCACATAAGGGTTTGCTTCCTGTGTTCCTGTGATGCCATGGTTCTTATAGAATCTACTCCAGACCACCCATCTCCCATCTTTTGCTTTAGATAGTCTGGGCATGTTGCACCAACAATTGAGTCATCTGAAATATTGATGTCATATCATGTTGCACTGATGCGTCATCAAAGTGGCTCCTTCGGGTGGTGACGTCACACAGTGGATTCATTGTGAAATACTTTTTCTCTCTGAGTCGTCAGGTTGTTCTGCATGGTGCTCTGGCTCTTCAGCGTATCTGTCTGAAGCCCCACGCACATCTTATTGTTGTTGCGAATTGCCATCGACTTCCGTTTGATGGAGTTCTGGATGGTCTCGGAGGTGAAGTAGTAGATGACTGGGTCGAAACAGCAGTTGGTGACCGCAATGCAGAGGGTGATAGGGTAGATGGTCCTCACCACCGACTCCACAATGCAGCCTTTCAGGAGCTTGGTGCGGACCAGGGCGTAGAACACCAGGTTGACGTTATAAGGGATGAAGCAGAAGCAGAAGATGAGGAGATGAACCACGATCATCCTCAGGATCTTGGTCTTGTTGAGTTGGCCGCCCCGGTTGATGGCCTGGGGCTGGCGCAGCGTTTGGAGGACCGAGACAGAGCAGAAGACGTTGAGTAACAACGGAATCAGGAATCCCACTGTCTCAATAAACACAACCACCTTGGACAGACTGGACTGCCACTGCTTGTTGGAGAAGTTCTCGAAGCAGTAGTTGACGGAGGAGTTGGAGTTTTCGTTCCTGAGCGAGGTGGTGTCGAGGAGGAAGCCCGTCGGCAGGCTGCCAGACAGCACCAACACCCACACGGCACAGCAGGCCAGCTTGGCGTTCCGTTTCGTCCGCAGCGCCTGCGATCGGAATGGGTGGACGATGGCCAGGAAGCGGTCCACGCTGATGCAGGTGAGGAAGAGGATGCTGCTGTACATGTTGGTGTAGAAGAGGGAGACTGAGAGCTGGCAGAGCACCCTGCCGAACGGCCAGTCTCGGTTGATGAAGTAGAAGATCCTGAAGGGCAGGGTGAGGACGAAGAGCAGGTCGGACACCACCAGGTTCATCATGTAGGTCGTGGTCTCGTTGCGCAGCTTCAGCGTGCAGGCAAAGATGTAGACTGCGACCATGTTGAAGAGCAGCCCAACTATGAAGACCAGGCTGAAGACTGAGGTGTACATGGTGTACTTGAAGCCATCACTCTTAATGCAGCTCAAGTTGCTTTGGCTCAAGCCCAGATAACTGATGCCATCAGTCTCTAGAGTGCTGTTATACATATTTAGGGAGGAGTGTTGTAGGGTTTGGAGGATGGGAGTGTTGATGAATGTCAATACAACAATGGGAAAGTTTCTGTGGAAAGCAGCGATCAATTGTACAAGATAATTCCAAAGAATGGAGGACAAAATAAGTTTCCTTACTTTCAGGGGTACACATCAGTTGATGTTATCTATGTACTTTCCAGTTAAGCGTTAGCCTCATCCCCCAGCATAAAAGTACACTAGCTGGAAAAATATACCCCCTACCATCACTTTCATTCCATCCAATGGTTTCTAAGCATAAGAATGTGTTCTCATGCAAATACCACAGTCAACTTGTTTTTCCAGAAAGCCCAGGGTTTTAAAAAGAACAGCAAGTAACTCCGTCAATACCTGTGCTTGTATCCAAAAAGATAACAGTCCTCTCAGTTAATCCATTGGCAGGAGTAAGATGTATCCAGATATTGCGTAATTGTAAGATCCCAGTTCTGTTTTTATGTTCTATGGACCTGTGGTCCTCTGTTGTGAACAGCCTTGAGGTTGGCTTCTCTGAGTCTGGAGAGTTTCTTCTCTCGCTCCAGAGTCAGTGGTGTTTCTTGCTCCAGTGAAAGAGGGGGGAGTCATGTGCCTCTCCTCGGGTCTGTGAGCTGAGAGGCTCTCTGCTGCCCCTCTGGGTCCCTCCCTCTCCCCCGGCCTCCTGCTTTGCCTCTGGCAGCCCTCTTCCTGTTGCAGCCCCTGGGGACATGGTGCTCCTACTGACCCTACACTTGGAGACTGACAGGGGCTCTGCTGCAGCCTTCCTGTCCACCAGTGATGCAGCCTTAAGTTCAGTGGAGTCAGTCTTCTGTTCTGAGGCTCTACCTTTAGACTGAATCTTAACCAACTGCTTGCTTACACACTGGGAGGAGTAGGCCACCACGCCTCCAAGACCCTCCCACATCTGACTGCTTTAGCTGTGTAGGCCCCCTCACCTACAGTTTCGCTCTTTCTTTCTCGCTCACTTTCTCTCTCTCACTTTCTCTCGCTCTCTCAGCTTGACGTTGTTTTGAAAATGTAAGCTTTAACCCTTTATATCCCCAGGCTGAAGTAACTCTAGATATGGTGTGTAGCTTGTTTTTTGTGCCCTTAGCATTCTGTCAGGATCTCATGAAAATATTACATTTATATCATGCAATGAAATGTAAGTAGGGTTTTGTTTTGATATCTAAGAGCTATCCTACCCCCAAACAGTGGACGTTTTCAGTTGGCTCTGCTCTGCTTGCCGAAAGGAAACAGTTAAGTCATACTCTCCTGTCAACCCCAGAGCCCAGTGTACTTTCTTGAGCTGTTTACGAGTCAGTGGCGTCAGCAAAGAAGCTGCCTCAGAACGGCAGGAAGGGCAAGGTTCCAATGATGGCAAGCCTGAGCGTGCAGACTAACGAGATGAGGCAGGGGACTAGGTGCGGTTTTCACTGACTCCGATACAGAGCCGTGCTGTATGCTTCTATTTGTGTGCATGTGTGGGCATGCACGTGAGTGTTCAATAAATGTCATACCTTTGATCTTGACTCAAAATGCTGCTTGACAAACAGCCACAGGAAGTTTGTCTCCCTTTTATATTGCATATAGCACGGGGAACTACTGAAAGTGTTGGATATAAAGTTCCTGGTGAAGTCTTAACGTAAATAACTATGTAGGCCTACTTTCATAAACACACACCCTTTTGTACAGGTATTAATATTGAATATGATTTAATTGAATATTACGTGTGTCTGATAAGATCTGATACAAAGAGGCGTAGGGAGTGTCCATGTTCCAAAGGTCAAACCCAATATCACCAGTGGCAACAGAGGACAGGGGTTGTTAACCCTGTAGCAACTGATAATGTTATAAAATGCCAATAATGTAATAGCTGCTGATTTAATGTAATAACCTTTTCATTTATAATGTAATAAATGCTGATAATGTAATAGATTGCCAATAATGTAATAGATATGCTGAAGGTATAATGTAATAACGTTTTAGCACATAGTGTAATGTACACTGTGTTGATTATTACATTATGAGCTTTAGGAACAAGTTCCATGAAATTGGTATTACTTGGTGTTGTGTTCGTAGTGCCTCTGTGAAATGCTGTAGTGCCTGTCTAATGAATGCTGTTCCATGTGTGTTTCTCCCCAGGACTCTCCGCTGTTTGAGCTGCTGAAACGGACCCGTGAGGAGGGTCCAGTGGAGCAGGCTGAGCCCCCTGCCACCCTCAACCAGCCCCTACAGCACAACCACACTGCAGCTGACCTGTAAGTCCCCACCCTCATCTGACAATAACACACCTTATTCACAGTCCCCATTGGCAAATATGACGATGTCTGTGGAGACTATCTGACTGTTAATGTGACCTTTTTTCAAATTTTGTCAGCCTCAGTTTCATGCATTTAAAAAATGATTTTTCCCACTTATCTACACACCATACTCTAACACTTTTAAAGGGATTTTTCTTGGTGTGTGGAATAAATTATTATTATTTTTATATACAAAACTGAAATATCGTAATTGGATAAGTCTCCACCCCACTGAGTTAATAATTGGTGGATGCACCTTTGGCAGCAATTACAGCTGTTGGGATAGGTCTCTACTACCTTTGCACACCTAGATGTGGCAATATTTGACCATTCTTCTTTACAAAACTGTTCAAGCTCTGTCAAGTTCCTTGGGGAGCTTTAATGGACAGCAATCTTCAAGTCATGCCACACATTTTCGATTGGATTTAGGTTGGGGCTCTGACTGGGCTACTCAAGGACATTTACCATTTTATTCCTTAGCTACTCCACTGTAGCTTTGGCTGTGCGCTTCGGGTCGTTGTCATGCTGGAAGGTGAACTTCTGTCCCAGTTTCAGCTTTCTTGCAGAGGGCAGCAGGTTTTCCTCAAGGAACTTTCTGTACATTGCTCCATTCATTTTCCCTTCTATCCTGATGAGACAATGAGAAACATCCCCATATCATGATGCTGCCACCACCATGCTTCACAGTAGGGATTGGGTTCTTTGGGTGATGTGTTGGGTTTGCGCCAAATATAACGCTTTGCATTTAGGCCAAAAAGTTCCATTTTAGTTTCGTCAGACCACACAACCTTTTGACAAATGGCTACAGAAGCTCCAGTGTTTTTTTTGTTTTGTTTTGCATACTTCAAACTGGATTCAAGGTGGGCTTTCTTGAGTAATGGCTTCCTTCTTTCCACCCTACAATACATGCCAGATTTGTGGAGTGCTTGGGATATTGTCACATGCACATTTTGACCAGTCTTGGCCATAAAAGGCTGTCGCTCTTTCAAAGTTGCCATTGGACTCTTGGTAGCCTCTCTGATCAGTCTCCTACTTGCTCGGTCATCCAGTTTTGACGGACGACAGGGTCTTGGTGGTGCCATACACCTTCCACTTCTTAATTCAAGGCCTTTTGAAATCTTTTTATACCCATCCTCTGATCTGTGCCTTTCCACAACTTTGTCCCGGAGTTCTTTTGAAAGCTGCTTGTTGCTCATGGTTGAGTGTTTGCTTTGCAATTCACTACCCAGCATAGGTAACCTACAGGAACTGCTGAATTTATCCTGAAATCATGTGAATCACCACAATTTAACATAGGTGGAGCCCAATTAACTTGCCGTGGGATTTTGAAGGTGACTGGTTACACCTGAGCTAATTTAGGATTGTTATTGCAAGGGGGGTGGACACAAGCTATTTCAGTTTTTATTTATAAAATAAAATAAATAAATAATAACATCACTTTGAAGTTGTGGGGTAGGATTTGCAGATCAATGCAAGGGGGAGGGGGGGAAATGCATTAAAATCATTTAATTCCAGGCTATAAGGCAACAAAAGGTGTTCATTTTGAAAGGGGGAGTATACTTTCTATAGGCACTTTATATGCCAGGTGTGTGGCTTTAGACTAATGCCTCGACAAGTGATGTGATTAAACCAGACTTATGGTTCCATTCATCTGCCCCTTTGTCATTTGGATTGTGTGATTTTAAACATGTAAATTGGCCAGTGAATCAGAGCCTGCATAAAGAGCATCCTGGCTTTGAGGTTTTATTTGCTTGAGAAAAGAGTGGGATACAACGCTTTACAAAATGCAGGGCAGATGAGGTCAGAAAGGACACACCGTTGTGTTTACTATAGGCTACACACTCTGGTGTTGGATAAACGCCTGGTAATTATCTTAACCTTTCACTGGAAGTGCCAAGACCATCGACCTTCCTCAAGTCCTATGGTGTGACTGTGGTACAACTGTGTACCACAGACAAAACTGTGTAGTCCACCTCTTTCTAGGATTCTTTGTAGGTAGGATGAAGGGAAAAGAGGGCCTGGGACTTCATACAGGAAAGTATTGAGACCTATTAAGAGGAGAGTAGCCTCCAGTCCTCATTGTCTCTGAACCTTCTTTGGTAGTTTGTGTATAGTTTATGTTATGGTAGCTATATGTTATGTCAAAACAACTTATGTAGGTTAGTGAAATGTATGACCCATACTCCCACTGACTGCCCCTCACTCTCTTAGCATCTTTGGGACGGTTTGTTCCTATTTGGATTAGACATTCTCTAAATCTAGTTACGATGGTATCGCCCCCTATTGGCCAAGTGCAGTCAAATATTGTCTTATATTCATTTCTGGTGAAGGAGCTTCAGCATGGAACAGGTTTGTGTGTCTGTGTGGCGGTCACATGATGGAGCAGTGACAGTCTGAGGAACGGGTTGTCATAGTGAGTTAGGTTATACATCATGGGCTGGATAGAAGCTGTCTACGGTCTTCAGAACTGGATAATAAATGGATAATATCCGGATAAAAATAAATATCCTATATATCACATTGGCTACGCATGGCCGGTCTGCAACAAACTTGAAACATTGTATCAACTATTAACTTGGGCCCGGCCTGAAGCGCCTTGCAACATTGTATAAAATATTCTGGGCCCTCAGTTTCCCGCGCCAATGAGCTCGGGACCAACACCGCTGTAGTTTATTTGCGCAATGGATAAGAAGTAATCAAGTAAGCCTAATTTATGACGTTTCCACTAGATCAGAGCATGACATGTTTATCGAAATGAAAGATTTTTCTAAAATATTGAGGAGCTATTGCCATTCTCAATGGATGTAAAAACAGACTTTGTTTGCTTGCTGTTTGAGGTGAAGAAAACATTACTTTGAGAAGCTCCACGGCTCATTAGTGGTAGTGCATTAAGCCAATCAGAAATACTATCAGATCCCCAAATGGCCAGGTAGCCTATAGGCCTACTTCTATGCATAATCAGGTGCGCGTCCTTACTCAACATTGACAGGAGAGCTCCAAACAAAAGACAATGACAAATTGACAGAACTCATAAATGGAATGAAAAAAACAAAACTTGTTTCTCACAAGTGTAGCGTAGGTTGTGCGCTCTGCAAACAACGTGTCCACTCCCTCCGACAATGAGAACGGTAAAAGATTTGAATAATAATATATTGAATGCATTAACAGACATTACCGTAACCAAACAAACATTGTATATTAGGAATTAACGTTAAATGAAACGCAAACAATTCACACTGAAGTTATGAAACAATGAACATGCCAAATTGGCGGGAGAGAGCGCATTCTGGAGAGAGAAGTGCATTGTGCAGCCACACTCCCCTTCTTCTTGGACTGTGCCATCCCTGCTGCCTCTGCAGTGGATTAGTCTCTGCCTCCGCAATGGATTAGTTCACTGAGATGGGAGCGAATAAGACGGGTGTCTCATGTGCCATAAAAAATATATATATTTGCTGCTGCTCGACAAAAACAAATCTCGGTAGACCAACAGCCTGTTGACCAAACAATCGACCAATCGAATAATTGGGGTCAGCCCTAGTCCCCTGGCTACCTTATGTTTTAAGGCTGTTCAAACAACTTTTTGAGATTGAACTTAGGTTCATTGTGAGAAAGCCATGCATACAATTATGAAAGTGTAGCCTATAGCCAAAGTCATATGTATACCCTATCGAATGGAGAGAGAAGGGACTATAGGCTACTTTTCTTGTTTTTTTTACTGCTAAAACAAGATCGTTAAGGAGTGTCCGTTATAATTATTTTTATAGGTTTAGGCTATAGCAGAGAGCAAGAGCGAGACTTTGGTGGAATTCTCTCTTGCGTTCTGTATACAACATATTTATTGAAATGGGCTATAGCAAATAGTAACAGGCAAATTACTTGGAATGTCACTTGTGTGCTGCCCTGCTGTGTGCTGCCAGTCAAGATCAAATTGGCTAAACCATCGTATGTCACATCTCAATGTCATCATCGACGATGGATGTCAATCAATCATCGTCAATAGATGATGCTATCGTAATATCGCCTAACCCTAATTGGCACATACACTCACAACCTTTCATTGACCGTTGTTTTGTCACAATGTTAGCATGCAAACAAAGCTGGAGTAAGATCTTGCAACGCCAGGGTTGTGGGTTCGATTCCCACAGGGGGCCAGTATGAAAAATAAAATAAAAATTATGTATGCACTCACTAACTGTAAGTCGCTCTGGATAAGAGCGTCTGCTAAATGACTAAAATGTAAATGTAGTACAGTGCATTCGGAAAGTATTCAGACGCCTTCCCCTTTTCCACATTTTGTTAAGTTACAGCCTTATTCTGAAATTGATTAAATAAAATGTTTTCCTCATCAATCTACACGCAATACCCCATAATGACAAAGAAAAAACAGGTTTTAGAAATGTTTGCAAATGTATTACAAATAGAAAACAGATACCTTATTTACATACGTATTCAGACCCTTTGCTATGAGACTCAAAATTGAGCTCAGGTGCATCCTGTTTCCATTGATCATCCTTGAGATGTTTATACAACTTGATTGGAGTCCACCTGTGGTATTGATTAGACATGATTTTGAAAGGCACACACCTGTCTATATAAGGTCCCACAGTTGACAGTGCATGTCAGACCAAAAACCAAGCCATGAGGTCAACGGAATTGTCCGTAGAGCTCCGAGACAAGATTGTGTCGAGGCACAGATCTGGGGTACCAGAACCAAAACATTTCTGCAGCATTGAAGGTCCCCAAGAACACAGTGGTCTCCATCATTATTAAATGGAAGAAGTTTGGAACCACCAAGACTCTTCCTAGAGCTGGCCGCCCGGCCAAACTGAGCAATCGGGGGAGAAGGGGAGGTGACCAAGAACCCGATGGTCACTCTGACAGAGTTCCTCTGTGGAGATGGGAGAACCTTCCAGAAGGACAACCAACTCTCAAGCACTCCACCAATCAGGCCTTTATGGTAGAGTAGCCAGACAGAAGCCACTCCTCAGTAAAAGGCACATGACAGCCCGCTTGGAGTTTGCCAAAAGGCACCTAAAGATTCTCAGACCATGAGAAGTATGGTGGTGGCAGCATCATGCTGTGGGGTTGTTGTTCAGGGGCAGGCACTGGGAGACTAGTCAGGATCAAGGGAAAGATGAACGGAGCAAAGTACAGAGAGATCCTTGATGAAAACCTGCTCCAGACCGCTCAGACTGGGGTGAAGGTTCATCTTCCAACAGGTCAACGACCCTAAGCACATAGCCAAGACAACACAGGAGTGGCTTCGGGACAAGTCTCTGAATGTCCTTGAGTGGCCCAGCCAGAGCCCGGACTTGAACCCGATCGAACATCTCTGGAGAGACCTGAAAATAGCTGTGTAGCGACGCTTCCCATCCAACCTAATACCCAAGAAGACTCAAGGCTGTAATCTCTGCCAAAGGTCCTTCAACAAAGTACTGAGTAAAGGGTCTGAATACTTCTGTAAATGTGATATTTCCGTTTTTTACATTTTTATAAATTAGCTAAAATTTCTACAAACCTATTTTTGCTTTGTCATTATAGGGTATTGTGTGTAGATTGATGGGAAAAAACAAACAATTTAATCCATTTAAGAATAAGGCTGTAACGTAACAAAATGTGGAAAAAGTCAAAGGGTCTGAATACTTTCCGAATGCACTGTAAATGTTTGTTTTTCAAATGGCATCCCTTTCAGGCTTGGGAAGGACAAGGCTGAACGTGTACAGTGCTTTTTTGTGAGCATTCAAGTGCAAGAGCATACCAGTCCAGCTTTTTAACCTCAAATTGCGTAAGTGTTGTAATTCTGGCCAACGGATTGATAACAACCAATTTGAGGTTAAAAAGCTGGATTGGTATGCTCTTGCACTTGAATGCTCACAAAAAAGCACTGTACACGTTCAGCCTTGTCCTCTTGTAACTGCATTTATGAACAACATGCATGTTATCAAAGTTGTTCTGCTGAGCCCTGACAAAGCAGAAACTAAGTAGTTGTGGAATGTTAAGTCTGTGAATGGGTGAAGTGAACAGGGTGGGGGGTAATGGGCTTGTCTGGCCACATGAACACTGACCAACTGAAACAGATATCAAAGCCCTGGGCTTTGGGAAAGACTGGTCAGAGGTTAGGTTGAAAATCTTTGAAGTTCTCTCTAGGATATTGACCATTTAACCTTTTTTTAGAATGTGGTTTAAGAAATAAATATGCATCACTGATCCATCTCACTGTTATGAGTAGGCCCTCTGTAGCTCAGTTGGTAGAGCATGGCGTTTGCAACACCAGGGTTGTGGGTTCGATTCCCACGGGGGGCCAGTATGAATATGTATGCACTCACTAACTGTAAGTCGCTCTGGATAAGAGCGTCTGCTAAATGACTAAAATGTTATGACTGAAGCTTGTACTATTGTTTTCCTAATATTATTTTTCTCTCTCTGGCAGGTATCTTTCTCCTGTGCGCCCCAGTAGCCGTCCCCTGCCGGCCGCTGAATCTACAGCCCCACCCTCCTCTCAGCCCCCTACCCCGGCATCCCATCAGACCCCTAGGCACCCCAAGTCCAACTCTCTCAGCCTCTTCTACAAAAAACGTATGATTTCACTAGATAGTAGTTGGTCTACAGTTGTCATCTGTGGGGTTTTGTTTGTGTATGACTGGTTGTCTGTCTTTGTAACCTGCTTTCTAACTCCTTCTGTGTTCTTCCTGTAGTGTACCGGCTGGCCTACATGAGGCTGAAGATGCTGTACACACAACTGTTGACCTCTCACCCTGAGCTGGAGCCAATCATGTGGACTCTGTTCCAGCACACACTGCAGAATGAGTACGAACTGATGAGAGACCGCCACCTGGACCAGGTACTGTACAGTGTTCACACACATACTCTGATGCAATTTGGACATGCAATCAAAACACACTCTATACATAATCATGTACAACTTAACACCTGTGGCTTTTTCTCCGCAAACAGTTGATGATGTCGGCCATGTACGCCATATGCAAGGTGAAGAACGTGGACTTGCGTTTCAAGACCATCGTCACTGCTTACAAGAACATGCCCAACACCAACCAAGAGGTGAGTACACAGGGATACGAACTATCTACTCCTGCTGTGGAGCTTTAGTGTAGACATGAGGGACTGAAAAGGACTTGCTCCAAATGGCTAGTGTGGCATGCTTTATTAAGTCAGATGAGAGGAAGGATTACCACAGATGCATAACATCTCCCCGTCTTTCTTGCAGACATTTAAGCACGTGTTAATCCGGGAGGGCCAGTATGACTCCATCATCGTCTTCTACAACCTGGTGTTCATGCAGAAACTGAAGACCAACATCCTGCAGTACGCCTCTCCCAGGGTGAGACAGACAGTCAGCACCCCCATGTGGCACCATAACATACTTCACATGGTCCTGATCTCTCACATGCAGGTTCAAAATGCTTGCCTACCTAATGTTCTGGCATTCTCTACTGACACACTCACTATGGTCTCTATCCCCCAGCCCCCCACACTGTCTCCCATCCCACACATCCCCCGCAGCCCCTACAAGTTCCCCAACTCCCCCCTGAGAGTGCCTGGTAGCAACAACGTCTATATCTCTCCCATGAAGAGCCCAACGCGCATGTCTCCAGGGGTCATGACCCCACGTACCAGGTCAGTACCCTACCACCAATGAACCAGGCTGATTCACTGGTAGGACACCTTGTTTTGTATGCTCTTAGTGATGAACCGATTTATAGCGGAGGCACATCTCATTATCTGGACGTTTCAGTTCCAAACGGGCAAAGATATTGGCAAATGTAATGTGTAATCTTTCTCCTATTTTGTTATGATAATGTCCATGTTCAATTTTAGCGTTATCAATTAGTAAATGTTAGTTTTATTTCTCTAATGATATGAATCATTATTATTTTTGTATTTTTCCCCCCGTGTTTTGTTCTCCACAGAATCCTGGTATCGATCGGTGAATCGTTTGGGGTAAGTGATCATTTTCATCAACATAGTAGAAAATAGTATTTCCAAAAATGGGCCAGCACACACATTGTGTCCAGTGCACTAAAATTATGTTCTCTGTCTTGTTTCCACTGCAGACCTCTGATAAGTTCCAGAAGATCAATGCGATGGTGAACAGCAGTGATAGGTCCTTGAAGAGGAGTTTGGATATGAGCTCCGCCCCCAATCCCCTGAAGAGGTTGCGCTTTGACGTAGAAGGACAGGACGAAGCTGACGGGAGGTAGGAGCTAGCTAGCTTTAATGTTGGTTATACTAGGCTACAGAATGTTTGTTCATGCAGAGGTGAGGCATGGTTAATATAGGTTGCTGATCTCTTCTTGCTCTTCTCATCACAGCAAACCTGGGGAAGATTCCAGACTGATACAGAAACTTGCAGAGATAGGTAAGTTAATTTCTGGATTTACCTGAATTCTGCTTTCATCATTCTTAGTTTCGTGTATTATATCAGTTCTACTTTTCTTTTACCATCCTTCAAACATTATAATCCAATAGACTTTGCTGTAGTCTGTCTTTCTGTTAACTATCTGTTGTTCTGTATGTATGCCATGAAACTCAAGGTTGTGTCTCTGTTTTCAGGCTCCACTCGGACCCGCATGCAGGAACAGAAGATGAAGGATGATGCAGAGTCCCAAAAGGACAAGCCTTGAATTTCACTGAAGGACTTACTGTCCAGCACTGTTTGAGTGTATAGGTGCCAGAGACTACTCCTTACCCCAACATCCTAGACCCCCAACCATCCCTTCAAAAAAGGAATACATTTTTTTCTGTGCATTTGGTTTTTTGATTTTAGATTTTAGTTTTGCCGTTTTTATATTTAAGCGATACTCTTTTGAGAGAGTAATTTGTGAATACAGAGAAGTCTTGTTTCTCTTTGTTGTTTAGTGTGGATTCTTTAACTGAGTGTTTAAAAAAAAAATCCTTGTTATTGAAATTGTTATGGGAGATCAAGTGCGTATTACCATGTTTTATAGAGGGACACTAGTTTTAAGGGTATGCTATAAGAAATCCTTGTTTTGACTTGGTCTTCTGGAGTTTCTTAAAGTCAGGGTGGTTGATGCAATATGATTCCATATCTCTTCTCTTCCTGGTCTATTTCGAAGTACGAGCTTGACTTGAAATAACCTCATATTGATTCTGAACAGGCAGACCTGCGTAATGTTTTTGACAGAAACAATCAACTCACCATACCTTCATTGACATCCGACATGTTTTCAATCATCTGATGTGACTATATAACCTGAAACTTAATTTGCTTACGGAAGCATTAAAGATGTGACTGTCTTGTTATAGGATCATTAGTTACAATAACTTTTCAATAGATCAAATCCAAAACTTGTTTTCATATCTCCTCTTCACATTGACTGTTGAATGGCTACATAGGAATGTTTGGTTTTATGTATTAAGGACATTCTTTACAGTTCAAAGGGACTCGGTAGCACTTTATTTTACAGTACAGAAAAGACCAGGTGTTTACTCAAATGTTATATTTGAAGTAATCCCAAAGAAACCAATAAATAACATTTTGGGTAAATATGAATTGTCAGTTGAGTCCTTTATAGTAGCGAACTCGGTATTTACTACGTATGTATTTATACTGAACAAAAATATAAATTCAACATTCAACAATTTTACGGAGTTACAGTTCATATAAGGAAATCAGTCAATTCAAATAAATTCATTAGGCCCTAATCTATGGATTTCACATGACTGGGCAGGGCCTATGCCCTCCCAGGCCCAGCCAATCAGAATTAGTTTTTCCCCACAAAAGGGCTTTATTACAGACAGAAATACTCCTCAGTTTCATCAGCTGTCCGGGTGGCTGGTCTCAGACGATCCCGCAAGTGCAGAAACCGGATGTGGAGGTCCTGGGCTGGCATTTTTACATGTGGTCTGCGGTTGAGGCGGGTTGGATATACTGCCATATTCTCTAAAACGACGGAGGTGGTTTTAAATTAACATAAAATTATCTGGCAACCGCTCTGGTGAACATTCCTGCAGTCAGCATGCCAATTGCACACTCCCTCAAAACTTGAGACATCTGTGGCATTGTGTTGTGTGACACAACTGCACATCTTAGTGGCCTTTTATTGTCCCCAGCACAAGGTGCATCTGTGTAATTAATGATCATGCTGTTTAATCCGCTTCTTGATATGCCACACCTGTCAGGTGGATGGATTATCTTGGCAAAGGAGAAATGCTCACTAACAGGTATGTAAACAAATTTGTGCACATAATTTGAGAGAAATAAGCTTTTTGTGCGTAAGGAACATTTGTGGGATCATTTATTTCAGCTCATGAAACATGGGACCAACACTTTACATGTTGCGTTTATATTTTTGTTCAGTGTATATGTGAAATGTTTGTACTTTGTACTGTTGGTATGTCATGATACCAATTCTGTACACTGCCAGGGGGCGCTACACACAGTGCATTCAAAAAGTATTCAGATCCCTTGACTTTTTCCACATTTTGTTACGTTACAGCCTTTTTCTCAAATGGATTAAATACATTTCTTTCCTCATCAATCTACATACAATATCCCATAATGACAAAGCGAAAACAGCTTTTTAGAAATTATAGCAAATTCATTAAAAATAAAAAGCTAAAATACCTTATTTACATAAGTATTCAGACCCTTTGCTATGAGACTCGAAATTGAGCTCAGGTGCATCCAGTTTCCATTGATCATCCTTGAGATGTGTTTACAAGTTGATTGGTAAATTCAATTGATTGGACATGAGTTGGAAAGACACACACCTGTCTATATAAGGTCCCACAGTTGACAGTGCATGTCAGACCAAAAACCAAGCCATGAGGTCGAAGGAATTGTCAATAGAGCTCCAAGACAGGATTGTGTCGAGGCACAGATCTGGGGAAGGGTACCAAAAAATGTCTGCAGCATTGATGATCCCCAAGAACACAGTGGCCTCCATCATTCTTAAATTGAATTAGTTTGGAACCACTAAGACTCTTCCTCTCTTCCAAACTGAGCAATCGGGGGGAGAAGGGTCTTGGTCAGGGAGGTGACCAAGAACCCGATGGTCACTCAGACTTCGAGAGTTCGCCTGTGGAGATGGGAGAACCTTCCAGAAGGACAACCATCTCTGCAGCGCTCCACCAATCAGGCCTTTATGGTAGAGTTACCAGAAAGAAGCCACTCCTCATTAAAAGGCACATGACAGCCCACTTGGAGTTTGCCAAAAGGCACCTAAAGGACTCTCAGACCATTGGAAACGACATTCTCTGGTCTGATGAAACCAAGATTGAATTCTTTGGCCTGATTGCCAAGCGTCACGTCTAGAGGAAACCTGGCACCATCCCTACGGTGAAGCATGGTGGTGGCAGCATCATGCTGTGGGGATGTTTTGCAGCGGCAGGGACTGGGAGACTAGTCAGGATCAAGGGAAAGATGAACGGCGCAAAGTACAGAGAGATCCTTGATGAAAACCTGCTCCAGAGCGCTCAGGACCTCAGAGTGGGGCGAAGGTTCACCTTCCAACAGGACAACGACCCTAATCACACAGCCAAGACAACTCAGGAGTGGCTTCGGGACAAGTGTCTGAATGTCTTCGAGTGGCCCAGCCAGAGCCCGAACTTGAACCCAATCGAACATCTCTGGAGAGACCGTTCCACATCCAACCTGATAGACCTTGAGAGGATCTGCAGAGAAGAATGGGAGAAACTCCCCAAATACAGGTGTGCCACGCTTGTAGCGTCATACCCAAGAATACTCAAGGCTGTAATCGCTGCCAAAGGTGCTTCAACAAAGTACTGAGTCTGTTCTTGACTTGGGGACTGTGAAGATACCTTTTTTTCACACACGCTTTTTCAGTTCTGCCCACACATGGTCTGTAATTCTTGTTTCAAGTAGACCACCATAGTCCCCATGCCGAAGAATGCCAAGATAACCTGCCTAAATGACTATCGCCCCGTAGCACTCACACCTATAGCCATGAAATGCTCAAAGTCAGCAAGACAAAGGAGCTGATCATGGACAACAGGAAACGGAGGGGCGAGCACGCCCCCATCCACATCGATGGGGCTGTAGTGGAGTGGGTCGAGAGCTTTAAGTTCCTTGGTGTCCACATCACTAAGGAATTAACGCCTTTTCCCCCCCAGGAGGCTGAAAATATTTGGCATGGGCCCTCAGATCCTCAAAGTTCTACAGCTGCACCATTGAGAGCATCTTGACTGGCTGCACCACTGCTTGGTACGGCAACTGCAAGGCACCCGACCGCAAGGCACTGCAGAGCGTGGTGAGTACGGCCCAGTACATCACTGGGGCTGAGCTCCCTACCATCCAGGACCTCCAATACCAGGCAGTGTCAGAGGAAGGCCCAAAAAATTGTCATGGACTCCAGCCACTCAAGTCATAGACTGTTCTCTCTGCTACCGCACGGCAAGCGATACCAGTGCACCAAGTCTGGAACCAACAGGACCCTGAACAGCTTCTACCCCCAAGCCATAAGACTGCTAAATAGCTAATCAAATGGCTATTTTTTGCACTAACTCCCTTGCACTGAATCTATGCACACACTCACACATACTTTCATTGACACCCCAACACACACATAACACGCGCACACATGCATACTGACGCCACACACACACTCACATTCACACTCCCCACATACGCTGCTACTACTATCTTATCTATCCTGTTGCCTAGAACCATAGGTTCTAACGATGAACTTAGCCTTAAGATGCTTTGGCATGGGCCCTCAGTCAAACCGTCCTGGTCATTAGAATAGATAAAACAGTTACCGCTACCAATCCAAGGCAATTAATGTAGATGGACATCTTGGAGCGGTGCCGAACACTTTCCAGCAGAAAAGAGCTCTGTAGTGCCTCACCCCTGAGGATTGCATAACCAGCTACTGTTCATCTGCCTGTGATTGGGTGAATGGCTTATACATTTAGTGAGCCCTTGGAGCAATAGGAAGGATCATATGGTAAACAGTTTCTAGGTGTCTATGGCAACTGGAAGTTATGTTTTTCTCTCTAATTTAATGGCTAATACAGTACTTGGTAGAAACCTAAGAGACTAGTTGTGCTGACAATGACAAGTAATGACATCATACCTTGGTGGTGGTCAATGAATAAATAAATGACTGTATATAAAAGCAGTCTCCCATTTGTGAATATGTAAAGCTGTTCTAATGGGGCCTTTGTCTTGATTGAATCTGATTCCTTGTTTTGGGAAATAACTATATCCGTTGTTCATGTCTAATTCATACGAAAGCGTATGACTACCGGCAGTCCGGTAACAACCACACACACTCATTGACTTGTGAGGTACATATTGATATACACTAATTACGGGTACTCACTCAATCATTATCAAGACACTCCACATGTTCGTTCACTGGTGTATCTATTGGTAGTCTACATGTAATAGCAGTCCTGAAATAGGATAGGTTGGTTAGTATGACATGTAGCCTTGCTAAATAGTCTGTGGATGTTCTCTTTCTCTGAGCTCTTGGAAAGTACACTCTTAATATACAGGAATCCGATCCAATTTCCTGATATTAATCTTCTTAGATTTGATGAATTGTTAAAATGTAAGTGGTTATTTTTATCTCGCTATATCCCAGACAGATATAATCCTTAGTAGAAGTCAAATTGTCACAGTGCATGATGAACTAACTGGTGACTGTTTTTAATCAATCATGCTCTCTACACTTGCCACTTAAAGACTTATATTATTATATTATTTAGAATGACATTCAACACAATGTGAAAATCATGCCAGGGCATCAGAAAACCCCAGAAAGGATGCAGTTGTAGTGCTCCCTAGTGGCCATAGGGTTTATCATGGTGAGTGCTTGACAAAGTGCATACTAATTTCTCAGAAAAAAAGGAACTGGGAATGTGTTTGCAGAGCAGAGGTATTGTTTCTGTCTGTGTTTGGAGTGTTTATTTCATTTGATGTATTGCATTATTTCAGCTCCTCTGAGAAACCTCCCTGGCGTCAATAGGATCGGAGCCATAGTGAATCATGGGGAGAAAGACATTCCATGAAGTTGGATTGGTAGAATCTGGTGAGGGACTTCACGCTGTGTCAGTGTCAATAATACATGTTTTATTCAAAGTATTTGCATGATATGAGGAATATGTTCAAAACCTTTACTTCTTTGTAGCTAGTAGTAACTTTTGTTTGTGTTTGTCTCAACAGCATTTGGGCCAGGCAGGCATATGTGAAGATGACTCTGCTTCCCATACAAAAGTGATACATTCCATCCTCAAACTCACTCTGAAAGAAAAAGGATATGCTTTGTCAATACATCCAATAGACTGTGAATAATTTGTATCAGAATGTAGTTAATCATTCACTGTTGTATATGGGTTTTATCTGTGTATTCTTTATTTTTTGTAAGATTTATTTTTTCAAATACAAAACATACACGTACAAACGACTGCATACAGATGCACAGAAACCTCAACGACATCACCTGGCCACACCCCCATTTCCATCACCCGCATCATGGCCTCAAAGGGCACCATTTTGTTTCTCTCTGTCACCCACGCACTTTCAACATTTAGATAATAAAGCATTTGACCTTTCCATTGTGTTAACAATGGAGGATTGGTTGTTTTCCAGTTAAGTATACGTTTTTTCAATATGATTGACGATTCCTTGACTACACATAGATGTCAAAAGGGCAATGTATTTCTGAGCTTCTTTTCCACTCTGAAATGACCAAATTGTGCCTTCCATCAAATTCCACTTCAGATCTGGTCAGTTTCTCTTGATTGGTTTGTTTCTTTTGAGTGTTATGATACATTAAAACTGTTTGTGGCAATAATAATGACAACACTAATAAAAAAAGACAAGACAATAGAATCAGAGTATGTGAGCGGAGCGAGGAGCGGAGCGTGCCCAATTTGACAGGAGCGCGGAGCGAGATTCCCAAAGGCGGGAGTGTCGGCCTTCTCGCCAGCTCCAGTAGCACTCACTTCAGGAGCTCAGGGCACGCCCGGCCCAGCATGCATTTGTAGTCTACTTGTGTACTGCTAATAGCCCCTTGCTTTAGCTACTGTCATGGAGTTCGCTAAATATTTTCATAAAGAAACTGATAAAACACACAGGTGCTAAATCAAGGTGACTTACAAAGATGAGGAGCAAGAAGGGGAGTGTGGTGATCTAGTGTCCACAACTAAAGAATCATTGTGGAATCTGAAAAGACACGTATCCTGAAAGCATGATGGTGTAATAATAATAATAATATGTCATTTAGCAGACGCTTTTATCCAAAGCGACTTACAGTCAAGTGTGCATACATTTATACGTATGGGTGGTCCCGGGGATCGAACCCACTACCCTGGCGTTACAAGCGCCATGCTCTACCAATTGAGCTACAGAGGACACATGCTAAAAGAAAGGAACGAGGTGGGTAGATAACTGTGTCATTGTAGCAAAGTATTTATAAACTAAAAATCAGATCTCTTAAACATTTCATTCATTTTCTTTCTATTATCTATACAATAGGCCATCATTGATTTTGGCCCAACGTTCAAGGAGCTTTCCGTTTTGATTGGGTTATTTTGCCTAAAAACATTTAGGCCTACGTATAGAAAAAATATATATACAACTATGCATCTCTGCCCAGCCTGCCAAGAGTGGCCAAAAGGGTGTTTAGCATCCCAAGTCGCTCTGCAAGCGCGGTGAGGATATTCTCAGCATGAGCCTGAAGCCACAGATTGGCCAAACTGGTGTTTCTAAAAATGAATTCAAAGGCACTGTAGACTGTAGACTGTAGACTGTAGACTGTAGACTGAGCCTAATAAGGCATTATTCTTTTAATTTGCATTTAATTCTAAGTAAGTCACAGCCTATATGTGCAATTTATAGACTAGAATGATTTAATACAACAAAATGTTGTTTAAATGCTGAGCCCTTTATGTTCCTTCCAGCCTATTGTGTCGCTCTCGCAAATGTATTTCTTTGTAGGCTATATCCTTGAAATAGGCTCCCTGTCTGGCTCCTGACCTATTTAGTGTTTATATTATGTTTAATACGGCATGTAGCCTATTTGAAATGATGAGCGCTTCTTACATTCACCTTTTCATGTTTATTAAAATACTTTTCATTCAAATCATATGGTTTGGTTTCAGTACTTAAAAACCAAATGGTAGGTCCAGGTAGTCCAAAGAATAGATGGGTGTTGGTTAAATGGTGATTTTAATGAATGGAGCGAATTTGGAGCGGCATTTATTTGTTTTTGTGAGCGCGGAGCGGTTTTTAGTGGAGCGGCTGGAAAGGCCGTGGAGCGCCGGAGCGGTGAGCAGGATTTCCGACCGCTCAACTACGCTCACATACTCTGAATAGAATACATAGAAAAAATTTATTTGAATTATTTAGACTTTCTAAATGAGGAAAAACAACATATAATGAATTACCATAACTGAATAAATAAAATGGCAGCAGTACATGCAAGCTCGCTAGACTAGTTCCTAAAAGACCAGCATGGAATGTGCTTTTTCTGTTTCCAGGAAAATATTTGCATTGTTTTTGTCAGACTGAGGAGTACAGGTTAAGGCGGCGTACACAGCAAAGCAACATTCTTCAGCAGGGTAACAACTCCTTTTGAAATAAGTGGACAAACTGACATCAGACAGAGAGGAAAATGGAAAGCGGGATACCTAGTCAGTTGTACAACTGAATGCATTCAACTGAAATGTGTCTTCCGCATTTAACCGAGAGAGGGACCATTCAATGGTTGGTTCTCATAGTATGGTGTCCCATTGAATGGCCCTGGAGGGCTGACTAGTCTGTCCCAAAGTACCTCTGGCCAAAGTGTGTGGGAGCCACAGGGTGCACCTCGGTGGTCAGTATGGTGATTTCTGGGAATTCTTGAATGATGGATTTGGCACCTGGTGAGATGACACAACATTTTTACATTTTTACATTTTAGTCATTTAGCAGACGCTCTTATCCAGAGCGACTTACAGTTAGTGTATACATATATATATATATATATTATTTTTTTATACTGGCCCCCCATGGGAATCGAACCCACAACCCTGGCATTGCAAATGCCATGCTCTATCAACTGAGCTACATCCCTGCCGGCCATTCCCTCCCCTACCCTGGACAACGCTGGGCCAATTGTGCGCCGCCCATGAGTCTCCCGGTCGCGGCCGGCTGCGACAGAGCCTGGATTCGAACCAGGATCTCTAGTGGCACAGTTAGCACTGCGATGCAGTGCCTTAGACCACTGCGCCACTCAGGAGTACAACCATTAGACTTGTAGTGCCTTCAATAAAACTGAATGAATGGACAACAGGCTGTAGTATGAAACCCCAGAATTTTGAACATTACAGAATCTACTTCGATATTAAGCAAGGGACTGTAGGTGAGGTGTACCGTGAGGGGTGGAGAAGAGACTCAGGAGGATGATATGTTTGGGCTGGAGACCATGTTCAGTCAGAACTCTCACAGCCTCAATCACTGTATTACCTGTACCTAAAGGCAGAACATGTATAGCTAGCAAAAACACAGGACAGATATCACAGTGACTTGACAGAAGAACAGGCAACATTATGGAAGTATTGAAGAAAAGTCTGTCCTTACTAGCCTTGTGATTGTTACTATGACTCATCTGCTGCTACTTTCTATAAAATAACAAAATGTCATTTTGATCTCTCAAATACGTTTTTCATCGTTTCAGAGAGGGATGCTAGTTAGAGGACAAAAATATGAACATTACTTCTCTTTGTGGCTTCATTTCTCCTATTTATCATTTTCATGGCCTTGCAGTGAGCTCGTTATGGTTTACCCCAATCAGATATACTTGTGATTATTTTCTTGGGGTAAATGATGCTGAAATATATGCAGCATGCTACCTACTAAGGTCATTATCAGAGCCAAATAAAAGACACCTTCCCACAATTATCTTAGCTGGAAGGTGTAATTTAACAGAAATCGTGTAGCAAAGAGCAAATCAAGTGGAAAGGTCTCACTGTCTAGGGTTCTTCATAAAAACAGTGGATGCCTATGACTACACTATTGTCTTGCTAATGGGAGCAAGTAAGTCCTCATTTCTGGTTCATTAAAAAAAGTGACAGTTCTTCAGGCCCAGGGCAGGGCAACACTTCACCTGAACTCTTTGTCCTGAAGAGGAGTTAGTGCTGTATTGAGACTATCTGTTAGTGCTTTTCCACGGCAGGGTTTTACACCGTGCTTGGCCTAAAGACATGTAAAGACTTTTGTGTTTACATGTGTGTAATCCCCCTGGACTGTGATTAAGGATGGGGAATGTGAGTGCTACTCTCTCCATACTTACTGAGAATGGGGTACACAAGTACTGTATATCCATACTCACTGAGAATGGGGTACATGAGGAGGACTTTCCTCCTGCTGATGTCTGGGGGGAACTTGGCGTAGTAGACTTTGGCCTTCTGGGTGTCCTCGTCACTCTGGATTAGGATCTTACCGATACGGATGGACCGGCAGCAGTCTCTGAGGCCCTGCTCCATGGCCTCGCCTACACACACACACACAGCAATTAATAGACGTTTAATTCAACTCAATTCATTCAAGGGAAACCTCATACAAGATGTAGTAATGGTGAGCAAGTCAAACTGATAAGTCAAACAGTTGAGTGGATAGCACTAGGTATGTCAGGTGCTTATAGGCAAGTCCACCAGCCAGGGATTCTATTCAGAGACCAATTCAGATGTATCTTCCTTTAATATCCTATATGATCAGTGCCTTACCACTTCTCATAATACTGACACCGCAGTTGCCTTTTTCAAACTTGACGCCATCATATTTATGCCCTGAAGGAGAGGGGGGAGATTAAAATAGACAGTTCTGTTCTTGGTGAGAAATGTAACAGTAATCCTGTAATACATAGTATTCAACCAATTTCTATAATTTCTGACTAATTTCACCCAATAGGTCTAACCTGTAGGAGTGGTCACCGTACACTCGCTGTATGGCAGCTGATTGAGTCCCTCTTCAACCACTAGTCTGATCTGTTGACCAACCGAGTGGGTCAAAACAATAGAGTGTGCATTATACAAATGAGTCACTCAATTAAAAACAGTATAATATATTAGTAGTTGACCTAGAGTGAAAACAACAGTGTCAATTGAACCAAGACAGTTTCTTACCAATCTATCTGCACAAAATACAAAATCTCCCCTGCTAGTAGACCTGTAAAAGAACAATAATAAAATGTATGCTTACAGTAAGGGTTACATAAAAGAGGAAATCCATGCATGATCCACTTTCACACAAAAACATTGTAGGCCTATTCGTGGAATCAGCTTACAACAGAAACTCAAATTGTGATTAGTGTACTCATTCAATGTTCTGTTATCAGTATTGTCTATTGTTGTCAGTAGGTCTAACATTATTTGTATTAAACCTCATGCTAGACAAGGAAGTTGTGGCCACGTTTAGGCTACTACCGCGTAATGGAGCAGACTATAATGGCATTTGGCCTACATCTTCTTCATTGAAATAACCTGGTGTATTTACAGTTCTGGGTAACAAAGACCACAGATAAGGCTACCGTAACCATATAAGTGCAGTGTAATATGACAGTTATAAATAGTAACATGGTGTCGATTGGCCATTCACTTGGTTTACAATGCATCATTCAATTTCACATTATTAGACAGTTATCTGGTGCATGATAATACAGATCCATTATCTGTGTCAGATACTGTGTTTGCTATCATTTTGACAAAAGATGATGACTCACTTGTCTCTAATGATGGTCTGTAATTCTCGTATTTGGTCATTCAAAGGAAGCAGTTTTAATTGCGATCCGATCTGCCTCTGTAGTTCACTGTTAAACACATTTTCACAAGTTTCGGGGACTTCTGCATCTCTATTCGACTCTGGCAGGACGCTGTTTCCGCAGCTAGCAAACCGAACCTGCTTGGTGCCGCTCATTGCCGCGTGTTCTTGTCTGTCATTGTTGTTCAGCTGCTGATTTTGACAAGGCATTTTGATTTCCGTACCAATTCCGTTCTCAAAATACGTTTCCATAGAATTAAGAAAACGCTAAATAGTTTAGGCTCTATGTAGTTTTGCTATTCATATAGCTAAATGTGATGCTGGACATTTTTGTCTTCTCTGATTCTGGGTGGCGGCCATTGGGTGGCGGCAGCAAAAATCAGAGAGGAAGAAGCAAAGCGAGACGGTTCACTATCGCCTAAATCTGTTCAATAGAAGCCCATAGCGTTTCTATGTGCTTATTTTGGACCTTGTCGCCTGCCTTCCCGCTTTTGACAACGACTCTCATTGTTAGGGTGGAGACATGATCATCTCGTCATTATAAACAGATCTCTGCTAGTATAAATCTACAGGAACATAAACTTTGTACCAGGAAATAACGTCACAACTGATTCTCGCCTCTTAATGGACAGAAATGATGTCCGTCTAGGAACGCTTTAGAGCGCATTGATCGACACTAGTTAACACAGCCACAAAGTCATAAAACGCATGAATGAGTTAGTACGATATGTCAAATTAAATCAAATTTTATTTGCCAAATGCGCCGAATACAACAGGTGTAGACCTTACAGTGAAATGCTTATTTACAAGCCCTTAACCAACAATGCAGTTTTAAGAAAAATAAGTGTTAAGTAAAAAAAAATAATAATAATTAAAGAGCAGCAGGAAAATAAAATAACAGTAGGGAGGCTATATACAGGGGGTACCTCTACAGAGTGAATGTGCGGGGGCACAGGTTAGTCGAGGTAATATGTACACTACCATTCAAAAGTTTGGGGTCAATTAGAAATGTCCTTGTTTTTGAAAGAAAAGCAATTTATTTGTCCATTAAAATAACATCAAATTGATCAGAAATACAGTGTAGACATTGTTAATGTTGTAAATGGCTATTGTAGCTGGAAACGGCTGATTTTTTATGGAATATCTACATAGGCGTACAGAGGCCCATTATCAGAAACCATCAATCCTGTGTTCCAATGGCACGTTGTGTTTGCTAATCCAAGTTTATCATTTTAAAAGGCTAATTGATCATTAGAAAACCCTTTTGCAATTATGTTAGCACAGCTGAAAACTGTTGTGCTGATTAAAGAGGCAATAAAACTGGCCTTCTTGAGACTAGTTGAGTATCTGGAGCATCAGCAATTGTGGGTTCGATTACAGGCTCAGAAGGGCCAGAAACAAATAACTTTCTTCTGAAACTCGTCAGTCTATTCTTGTTCTGAGAAATGAAGGCTATTCCATGCGAGAAATTGCCAAGAAACTGAAGATCTCGTACAACGCTGTTTACTACTCCCTTCACAGAACAGCGCAAACTGGCTCTAACCAGAATAGAAAGAGGAGTGGGAGGCCCCGGTGCACAACTGAGCAAGAGGACAAATACATTAGAGTGTCTAGTTTGAGAAACAGATGCCTCACAGGTCCTCAACTGGCAGCTTCATTAAATAGTACCCATGCTAAATATTTTCAATCTCCTGAGGGGGAATAGGCTTTGTCGTGCCCTCTTCACGACTGTCTTGGTGTGTTTGGACCATAATAGTTTGTTGGTGATGTGGACACCAAGGAACTTGAAGCTCTCAACCTGTTCCACTACAGCCCGGTCGATGCTGTCCTCTTTTTTTTCCTGTAGTCCACAATCATCTCCTTTGTCATGATCACGTTGAGGGAGAGGTTGTTATCCTGGCACCACACGGCAAGGTCTCTGACCTCCTCCCTATAGGCTGTCTCATCGTTGTCAGTGATCAGGCCTACCACTGTTGTGTTTGACACAAAGTTTGACTTTGTGTGTTATCTAGTGGAAACCGGGAGCATTCTGTCAGCGCTTGAGCTATTTTCAATGCCTAGGCTACTACATGATGATGGACAGTCAATTGCCATTCTTTAAATAATTATCACCATTCACAAACCCCTAACAGAGCTCCCCAGCTTGTAGTCCTAAAAAACAAAAGTTAGTTACCTCTGGTTCGTTCAGCCATTCCTATGGGTTTTGTCTAGAAGGGTACAGCTTTTGTCAAAATTGACTTTTCGTAGCAGGTTAGGGGAGTTAACGAAGTAGGTTAGGAGAATTAGGTTAAGGTTAGGAAAAGGGTTGGGGTTAGCTAAAATGCACAGAAAAAACGACTTTTGACATCAATTTGAAAAGCTGTATCCCATCTAGACATTACCGTTCCTATTGGGGGAAAGAATGGGGTTTACACAGTTTAGGACATCTTATACGTTTTGTTCTATAAGATGATATCAGTCTGTTAACCTGACCTTTATGAATTATGAAGCCTTTATGTGCTTGTTTTAATTACATAAATGCTTCAACATATACAAAAATTGACATTAGCTGATGAAGATTATATCATAGAACAAAACGTATAAGATCTTCTAAGCCTGTGTTTACCAACCACATACCTTATTTTCGGCGTTTATCCAAGAACCCTACAAAAATAAAATAAAAAATCCCCATAGGCTTTGTCCAACGAGCCATGACAGAGTTAGTGCCTTCAAAAATACGCGATTACTATTGCTCTCTATATGCTATTTTCACATGCCCCATAAATCACAAATTCAAACCAATCTTCAGGCTATTAATATTTCCAGAAATTAAAACTAAATACCAGAACATGTTTGAATATGCCAACTTGTCTTGTCAATAAAGGAACCCCTTACATTAGAAGTACAGTGGGGAAAAAAAGTATTTAGTCAGCCACCAATTGTGCAAGTTCTCCCACTTAAAAAGATGAGAGAGGCCTGTAATTTTCATCATAGGTACACGTCAACTATGACAGACAAATTGAGATTTTTTTTCTCCAGAAAATCACATTGTAGGATTTTTTATGAATTTATTTGCAAATTATGGTGGAAAATAAGTATTTGGTCACCTACAAACAAGCAAGATTTCTGGCTCTCACAGACCTGTAACTTCTTCTTTAAGAGGCTCCTCTGTCCTCCACTCGTTACCTGTATTAATGGCACCTGTTTGAACTTGTTATCAGTATAAAAGACACCTGTCCACAACCTCAAACAGTCACACTCCAAACTCCACTATGGCCAAGACCAAAGAGCTGTCAAAGGACACCAGAAACAAAATTGTAGACCTGCACCAGGCTGGGAAGACTGAATCTGCAATAGGTAAGCAGCTTGGTTTGAAGAAATCAACTGTGGGAGCAATTATTAGGAAATGGAAGACATACAAGACCACTGATAATCTCCCTCGATCTGGGGCTCCACGCAAGATCTCACCCCGTGGGGTCAAAATGATCACAAGAACGGTGAGCACCACACGGGGGGACCTAGTGAATGACCTGCAGAGAGCTGGGACCAAAGTAACAAAGCCTACTATCAGTAACACACTACGCCGCCAGGGACTCAAATCCTGCAGTGCCAGACGTGTCCCCCTGCTTAAGCCAGTACATGTCCAGGCCCGTCTGATGTTTGCTAGAGTGCATTTGGATGATCCAGAAGAGGATTGGGAGAATGTCATATGGTCAGATGAAACCAAAATATAACTTTTTGGTAAAAACTCAACTCGTCGTGTTTGGAGGACAAAGAATGCTGAGTTGCATCCAAAGAACACCATACCTACTGTGAAGCATGGGGGTGGAAACATCATGCTTTGGGGCTGTTTTTCTGCAAAGGGACCAGGACGACTGATCCGTGTAAAGGAAAGAATGAATGGGGCCATGTATCGTGAGATTTTGAGTGAAAACCTCCTTCCATCAGCAAGGGCATTGAAGATTAAACGTGGCTGGGTCTTTCAGCATGACAATGATCCCAAACACACCGCCCGGGCAACGAAGGAGTGGCTTCGTAAGAAGCATTTCAAGGTCCTGGAGTGGCCTAGCCAGTCTCCAGATCTCAACCCCATAGAAAATCTTTGGAGGGGGTTGAAAGTCTGTGTTGCCCAGCGACAGCCCCAAAACATCACTGCTCTAGAGGAGATCTGCATGGAGGAATGGGCCAAAATACCAGCAACAGTGTGTGAAAACCTTGTGAAGACTTACAGAAAACGTTTGACCTGTGTCATTGCCAACAAAGGGTATATAACAAAGTATTGAGAAACTTTTGTTATTGACCAAATACTTATTTTCCACCATAATTTGCAAATAAATTCATAAAAAATCCTACAATGTGATTTCTGGATTTTTTTTCTTCTCATTTTGTCTGTCATAGTTGTACCTATGATGAATATTACAGGCCTCTCTCATCTTTTTAAGTGGGAGAACTTGCACAATTGGTGGCTGACTAAATACTTTTTCCCCCCACTGTATATGGACAAAAATGCTTACTATTGAAACGACTCAGTATTTTTTGTAACATGGTTCCAATAATGAAAATAAAAATATATTTCAAGTAGATCACCTGATAATAGTTAAACAAATATCTAGCCTCTTGAGGAAAATAGATTGACTCATCACCACTTATTATAAGGCATATTTGCCCTTTGAAAAACGTCAGAAGGTGTTGGTTCTTCTTTCGGGAGTGCTTTCGAAAATGTGTTTAGTTTCAGATTAGATATATTAATGCCATGTTGCAGTTTTAGGGTGCCATATTGCCTGGATTAGAGGAATTTGCACATGCAGCTGAGACCGCAGTCATCCCAGTGGCAGCTGGCATTAGACAATAGGCAGCAGAGTAAATAGTCATGTTGGTATCCCTCTCTCAGCCTGCCTGACTGCGTCTCTACTGACAGACAAATACCCCCGATCATCTGGAACCTGAGCTGCTGTTGTGTAGCACGACTTTATACCACTAATTACGTTTTCAGAAAGGATACTAGTACTGGTACTCTCCTCACAACTGATGAGTTGTTGGTTTGAAGGTCGTGGACAGTCTCATATTTTCACCTGAAAGCTGGCTGTGTGTGTGTGTGTGTGTGTGTTGAAACATCTGATTTGGACTACTGCCACATGAGAAGAAGACTGCAGGAACAACCTAGGTTGTGTCCTTCAGAGTTGAGCTTGCCAAATAATCAGTGAGGGGAAGGAAGGTTACTCTTGTGGTTTGGCTAATTGGTAAATGCTAATCTAATGCAAGGCCATTGATACTGATTGAGGGCAATGAGAGGGCAAACAGTTCCCTGTCACATACCACAAACTATACTCATTAACTACCATTTTTTTTCTGAATTAAAATTGTTTTTTTAAACCGTTTTGTGTAGGATGTCTGCTCATGGAACAGTTGTTTGTATGTCCTTTTCAAACAGGTATTAGAGCTGTTGATGGCGTCCCCCGGGGTGATTGGCACTGTTTGTGACAGCAACAGTGGCACTGTGGGAGTTACATTGCTTTTCAAAGCAGTCTGGTGAATTATATTCCTATCACCAGACGTGTACAGCAACTGTACGTCTAATTTCTTGTCAAATTTCTCTGGAATGATTTGAATTTTATGAATGTTCATTGTAAAAAGGCAGGGACAGAATCTCAAGAAGGTGGGAAGTATTGTTCATGGTGTGAGATTGATAAATCCGTAGAACTCCTTGCCAAATTAGAGGGCCAAATGAAGATTGACGACAGACCATTAACACGATAGAATGTGCCCAGGGCTCCTGTGGCCCCAGTCAGGCGGTAGCTCCTAAACGATTAACACCATACTGTATGTGTGTGAAAAGCCTGTGAATAGACCTCTGTGCTCTGTTTCAATAGAAGGTCTTAATTTGGCCTGACAGACAATCACACAGACAACCTAGTTCTAAACCATTTACTTTCTATTTCACCTTCCCATTTTCATTTGAATTTAGTTGAATGTATCTTTAAAGATATTAAAGTCCCATGTTTTGATCTACAGGCAGTGAAAGGCCAGTTCCAGATGTCATGATGAAATACACTGAATTGGCACCAATGCACCAAAACTGCATCACCCATGACAACCTCTCCCCTGGCTGCATGGCTGGGGAGCCAGTTTAGCTTAGTTGTGCCTTGGCAGGGGCTGGTTCCTCTCCAAAAGGTTTCTGAATCTTAGACAACAGCTGGTTTCTTACAGAAAAGCAATTTTAATGTTACTCTTATTTGCTGTGTATTGTCTAATTCTCCCCCTTCCCTGTCACTTAATGCGGCGAGGGTCTGGCTTTCCAAATGTTCACTTGCCTGTTCATTTGCTCAATTGTGACTGCAGGGTTGTTGGGTCTCAAAGCGAAATGTACCCGTAGACAAGGGGAAATGTGTGGCTTTGGCTTTTTTATATGCTATTTAATTCTCTGTTGTGGTTGTTTTGATTGGATATGTACAGTGCATTCGGAAAGTATTCAGACCCCTTGACTTTTTCCACATTTTGTTATGTTACAGCCTTATTCTAAAATTGATTAAATAAATAAAAATGTCCTCATCAATTTACCCCATAATGACAAAGCAAAAACAGGTTTTTAGAAATGTTTGCAAATGTATTACAAATAAAAAACATAACATTTGCATAAGTATTCAGACCCTTTGCTATGAGACTCAAAATTGATCTCAGGTGCATCCTGTTTCCATTAATCATCCTTGAGATGTTTCTACAACTTGATTGGAGTCCACCTGTGGTAAATTCAATTGATTGGACATGATTTGGAAAGGCACACACCAGTCTATATAAGGTCCCACAGTTGACAGTGCATGTCAGAGCAAAAACCAAGCCATGAGGTCGAAGGAATTGTCCGTAGAGCTCCAAGACAGGATTGTGTCGAGGCATAGATCTGGGGAAGGGTAAAAAAAAAATTCTGCAGCATTGAAGGTCCCCAAAAACAAAGTGGCCTCCATCATTCTTAAATGGAAGAAGTTTGGACCCACCAAGACTCTTCCTAGAGCTGGCCGCTCTGCCAAACTGAGCAATCGGGGGAGAAGAACCTTGGTCAGGGAGGTGACCAAGAACCCGATGGTCACTGACAGAGCTCCAGTTTTCCTCTGTGGAGATGGGAGAACCTTCCAGAAGGAAAACCATCTCTGAAGCACTCCACCAATCAGGCCTTTATGGTAGAGTGGCCAGACGGAAACCACTCCTCAGTAAAAGGAGTGGAGTTTGCCAAAAGGCCCCTAAAGGACTCTCAGACCATGAGAAACAAGATTCTCTGGTCTGATGAAACCAAGATTGAACTCTTTGGCCTGAATGCCAAGCGTCACGTCTGGAGGAAACCTGGCACCATCCCTACGGTGAAACATGGTGGTGGCAGCATCATGCTGTGGGGATGTTTTTCAGCGGCAGGGACTGGGAGACTAGTCAGGATCGAGGGAAAGATTAATGGAGCAAAGTACAGAGAGATCCTTGATGAAAACCTGCTCCAGAGCACTCAGGACCTCAGACTGGGGCAAAGGTTCACCTTCCAACAGGACAACGACCCTAAGCACACAGCCAAGACAACGCAGGAGTGGCTTCGGGACAAGTCTCTGAATGTCCTTGAGTGGCCCAACCAGAGCCCGGACTTGTACCCGATCGAACATCTCTGGAGAGACTTGAAAATAGCTGTGCAGCGACACTCCCCATCCAACCTGACAGAGCTTGAGAGGATCTGCAGAGAAGAATGGGAAAAACTCCCCAAATACATGTGTGCCAAGCTTGTAGCGTCATGCCCAAGAAGACTCCAGGCTGTAATCGCTGCCAAAGGTGCTTCAACAAAGTACTGAGTAAAGGGTCTGAATACTTATGTAAATGTGATATTTCAGTTCTTTATTTTTTATAAATTTGCAAAAATGTCTAAAAACCTGTTTTTGCTTTGTCATTAGGGGGTATTGTGTGTAGATTGATGAGGGGGGAAAAACACAATTTAATCAATTTTAGAATATGGCTGGAACGTAACAAAATGTGGACATAGTTAAGAGGTGGGAATACTTTGTGAATGCACTGTCTATTGAAAAAGAAATAATGGAATTTGTTAACATATTGTGACGTGTAATCTATCTGGAAAAACATTGGATTTGAAAAAAGTTGTTTTGAGGGTGAAATTTCAACCACAGGATTATGTCATCATGGTAACCAATTTTCAACATAGACAAATCTTGTATAAAATATGTTGAATTTGTACATTTGAAACAATGTCAAATCTTCAATGTTGTATCCACTATAGGCTGGGCAGCACCTCCTACTGGGGAGTTGATTTATCTACAGCTATCCATTTGATCTCCCATCCAGGGTTTTAACCAAGCCCAGCCTAGCTTTGATATTTGTCACTGACTAATACCAACGTGCTATCGTGAGAATTATTGTTGAGAGATCTCTAAATAACTAATTAGATTCACTGTTGCTATCAAAGTCATTCCAAAGGGTAGGTTTAACAGAGCAAATTAAATGGAACCATACTTCATAAGTCATGTATCATCAATGATAACATTTAGGCCTACAGCGATTGTTTAAATTCAACCCAGGGTTCAACTAAAATAGACAATACATATAGGCAAAGGGTTTCAAGTTTGGGTTGATTTCAAATTTAATCTTCAAGTTAATAATTTTTATGTTGGATTCACATCTCCAGCTCAACCAAAAATCTAAGTTAAAGTATAGGACTAAATCAAACTTTGGTTAAAGTGCATTAAAAATCTGATTACATTTTTGGTTGAGATGGAGACGTGAATCCAACATATAAATTATTAATTTGTAGACAAACTGGAATGAAAGCCAGACTAAGTCAGTGGCACAAAAGATACATCTCCTTCAAATGTTGATATTTGGTTGCGTTGACAACCAAACACAATTCAATATCACTTTTGCAATACAGTAAATAGCCTAATGTTAAGGTTATCTTACTTATTCAACCTTAAAATTAGTTACACATCCATGGCCACGTTTTCAGGTTACTGTAAATGTCTTATGTAATCATAGAAAGATTGCATGTTCAAGATGGAATGCAAAGGTTGCAGGTCTGTGGAGATCTTCACAATTGCTATAATAATAATCTGTGCAGAATCTCAGAATCTGTTTTAATGTAATCTCAATTGCAATCCAGGTAATTTGGTTGTGCTATTAGATGAAGCACAATAATAACACATTTGATAACACTTTTGTAATATAGTAAATAACCTAAAGTTAAGACTATTTTGCAAACTAATGTAACATTCAACCTTAAAATGAGTAAGACATCCATGGCCACATTTTGAGGTTACTGTAACTGTACATTTATTCTTATGTAATCATATAAACCGTGCATGTTCAAGATAGCATGTATGCATGCATAGGTCGTCACAGGTCTGTGGAGATCTTCACAATTGCTGTAATAATCTGTACAGAATCTCAAACGACATTGATCACTTGCACCATGTACTTTTAATGTAATCTCGGCTGTAATCCAGATAATTTGGTTCTGCTATTAGATGAAGCACAGTGATATCACATTAATCTGTTGTATAAAGTAAAAAAAATATCTGACATTCTATTCCCATTTAAACTTTGCTGTGCTTTTAAATGGTTGAAAGTGCAGTGATAACACATTTAGATGACAACTGAACCAAAAATCAGACATTGTTTTTCTATTGGAATTTGGTTGTGCTTTTAGATGGTTAACACCTTGGGAATTTAACAAACTTCTGGCTGTCTTTTTGAGTGGGTGAATAAAGGCTGAAATCTTATTGATCAACGTCTCAACCAAATATTAGCCAAATTTCCATGTTGAAATGATGTGGTGTGCACAGTGAGGATTCATCATTCAACTTAATTTGGATGGCAAAAATACATACTCTCAATAAATACAAGCACCCACTGTAGCATCTGTGAATGTATTCAATACATTCTGTAACATTTAAATGTTATTATGTTAATTTAAAATATCCTAAATTAATTCTGAACATCATCTCTTGACAGTAGCATTTGTCGGTATATGTAAGTCAGTCTTTTCTATAATAAAATGCAGCACAGCAGCCTAAATTTCACTTGCCGCTGCTGCTGGATATTTTAATGAAACCGTTTTAAGTCTTGTGTATGGAACTCTGTGTGGAGATTAACTGGTTCTGTGAAAAGGGAGGGACGGCTCTTGCAGAAAACAAAGGCAAAACAAATTTTTTTAAAACAAATGACAAAAAGCCTGGCTCCTCAAATATAATTAATGTAAGCAGCTTATTTGAAATGCTTCCTTGATGACAGTAAAACAGAAAATAGCTTATTTTGTCAGATTATGTCAGCGTGCTGTGTGTTCCATCTCTGAATATGTTACATTTGTGCAATGAAAGGGCTCCCGAGTGGCGCAGTGGTCTAAGGCATTGCATCTCAGTGCTTGAGGCGTCACTACAGACCCCCTGGTTCAATTCCAGGCTGTATCATAACCGGCCGTGATTGGGTGTCCCATAGGGCGGCGCACAATTGGCCCAGCGTCGTCCGGGTTTGGCCGGTGTAGGCCGTCATTGTAAATAAGAATTTGTTCTTAACGGACTTGCCTAGTTAAATAAAGGTAAAATAAAAATAAAAACACTCGGCACCGTGAGCCTTACTAACACACTGGTCCTGTAGAAACTTGTGAATTGTCAGAATTCCATAAACCATCTAAGGCATTGCATCTCAGTGCTTGAGGCGTCACTACAGACCCCCTGGTTCAATTCCAGGCTGTATCATAACCGGCCGTGATTGGGTGTCCCATAGGGCGGCGCACAATTGGCCCAGCGTCGTCCGGGTTTGGCCGGTGTAGGCCGTCATTGTAAATAAGAATTTGTTCTTAACTGACTTGCCTAGTTAAATAAAGGTAAAATTAAAATAAAAACACTCGGCACCGTGAGCCTTACTAACACACTGGTCCTGTAGAAACTTGTGAATTGTCAGAATTCCATAAACCATCAACACTGAAAGCACACGGATATGCAAATAGCCTGGCTGGCTTCAATGGGTCCAGGTCTAAGTTACCATGGCTGGCTATGCAGTCCCACAGTCAGCATGAAAACACTTACAGTATTTCAACAACCAATGTGATATCTACATAACAGGATAGCTTCTGTGCCCTTACATCCCATGTGAGTTCACTGTGAATTAAACATTATAAATGGCATGATGTAAATGGCAAATACTGGAATGTTTGTGCAAAACTGCATAATATGCTGCAGTAGAAAATCTCCTTTGTAGACAATGATAATGACTACAGGAGCCTTTTCTACAAAAGGCACCTGTATCGACACTGTGTATAGACAACACCCAGGGTCAGAGGTCACCTGAGTCCACCTCCTGTAACAATTCCTGATACTCCAGTCATAATGAGCTTTAGGTTCGCCAGTGTCACCTGACTGCTGTAGCCCTCACTGTCTGTCTGTCTGAACAATGTGTTTCTAAGAAATATGATGTAGATGGATTAACCCTCATTATTAAGAAATAACCCCTCGGGATGGGCTATGGAACTCTGCAGCTCCAACCTATTTCTGATTATACTAGTTAATGAGCATAATCGACAGGAAAAGTCTCTGTCACGCCCTGGCCTTGAGAGGCTGGTTGTCTTTAGTTGGTTTGGTCAGGGCGTGAGGATCTATGTTAGAATTTCTATGTTTAGGATCTAGATGTGTTGTTTCTATGTTTGGCCGGGTGTGATTCCCAATCAGAGACAGCTGTCGCTCGTTGTCTCTGATTGGGGACTGAGGCTACTTTGGTAGATGTCCTCCTCGGTTGGGGGAAAATCACAGAGGAGGAGGCCGTCCGTTACGGTAAGGTAATGAAAGAGGAAGCCCGGGTAGGAGAGGATCAACGGCGACATCAACGAAGCCGGCAGAAGAGGAAGCCCAAGAAGCAGCCCCAATA
This sequence comes from Coregonus lavaretus, assembly GCF_964263955.1. NCBI lineage: Eukaryota > Metazoa > Chordata > Actinopteri > Salmoniformes > Salmonidae > Coregonus > Coregonus lavaretus. The sequence continues at coordinate 30,859,964 of NC_140002.1, forward strand.
AAATGTTGAGGGGGGGCTCACAGGGTGGACGACGAGGCAGCAGGAGGCCGGGAAAGGGCTGACTAGAGAGTAGGAGGACGCTATTTTAGAGGTCCTCCAAGACCTGCGGATCGAGAGAGAAGAGCCCCGACCACTGCACCCGGTGGGGTTCCAGTTGGAGTCCCTACGACCATGGGAACAGGAATGGGAACAGTTTTACACTGGGGAGTCGGAGGATGACGACATAAATGAGTTTCTGTTCCCTAACTCGTGGGGGCTACCGGAGGAGTCCTCACTGGAGGAGGATTGGGCGCGGAGAGTGAAAGGACTGGGACAGTCGTACATATCCAACGCCAGTTCCCAGCCCGGTACGCCCCGTGCTTGCTTCTCGCACCAAGCCAGGGGTGCGTGTTCCCAGTCCGGCACGGCCCGTTCCAGGACAGAAACACGCACCTAAAATGGAGTCAGCAGGTACAGTCGGTCCGTCCGGATCTTCGGAGGAACGTATCCAACGGCAGGCGAGCAGGATCCAGGAGCTCGGCAGCGCAATGGTGCGCGTGGTGAGTACATTGGAGCGATGGGAGAGAGGTGGCGTTTCTACACCTCTTCCAGCCACACAACTCACCCGACCTCCAGCGACGGTCCCGATGCCCAGTCTGGGGCCGGCAACCAGCCCAACTACAGGGTTGGAAACCACCTCTGCGTCGCAGGAGCTCCTAAACGTGTCAGTGCCCAGTCTGGGGCCGGCAACCAGTCCTATTACAGGGCTGGAATTTTCCTCTGCATCGGTGCCCAGGCTGGGCACAGCGTTTAGTCCTGCTCCAGCGATGGGGATGGATACGGGTCCGGAAGTTTGCTCCACTCCGGAGCCAGAGCAATCCGCTCCACCAGTGCCTGATCCAGCTCCGGTCGGTTGCTCCACTCCGGAGCCAGAGCAGTCTGCTCCACCGGCGTCTAGTCCTGTTCCGGTCAGCGTCTCCACTCCGGAGCCAGAGCAATCCGCTCCACCGGTGCCCAGTCCAGCTCCGGTCAGCGGATCCACTCCGGAGCCAGAGCAATCCGCTCCATCGGTGCCTGATCCAGCTCCGGTCGGTTGCTCCACTCCGGAGCCAGAGCAGTCCACTCCCCCGGTGCCCAGTCCAGCTCCGGTCAGCGGCTCCACTCCGGAGCCAGAGCAGTCCGCTCCACCGGTGCCCAGTCCAGCTCCGGTCAGCGGCTCCATTCCGGAGTCAGAGCATTCCGCTCCACCGTGTCCAGTCCAGCTCCGGTCAGCGGATCCACTCCGGAGCCAGAGCAATCCGCTCCACCGGTGCCTGATCCAGCTCCGGTCAACTGCTCTACTCCGGAGCCAGAGCAGTCCAGTTCGGTACGGCCCATACCAGCTCCTCGCACCAAACCAGAGGTGCCTGTCGCCAGCCCGGTAAGCCCTGTACCAGCTCCTCGCACCAAACCAGTGGTGCACGTTTCCAGTCCGGTACTGCCCGTACCTGCTCCTCGCACCAAACCTGTGGTGCGTGTATCCAGTCCGGTACGGCCCGGGCCAGTCCTCGCACCAAACCAGTGGTGCCTGTCGCCAGCCCGGTACGCCCCGTACCTGCTCCCCGCACCAAAGCAGCGGTGCGCGTATCCAGTCCGGTACGGTCCGTGCCAGCCCCCCGCACCAAGCCAGTGGTGCGTTTCCAGTCCAGTACGGCCCGTCCCTGCTCCTCGCACCAAACCAGTGGTGCATGTCGCCAGCCCGCCCCGTACCTGCTCCCCGCACCAGGCCAGTGGTGCGTGTCTCCAGTCCAGTCCGGCCCGTGCCTGCTCCTCGCACCAAGCCAGTGGTGTGTGTTCCCAGTCCGGCACGGCCCGTGCCCGTTCCACCGGTGCCTGGTCCAGCACCGGTCAGCTGCTCCACTCCAGAGTCAGAGCAGTCCGCTCCACCGGTGCCTAGTCCAGCTCCGGTCAGCGGATCCACTCCGGAGCCAGAGCAGTCTGCTCCACTGGTGTCCAGTCCAGCTCCGGTCAGCGGCTCCATTCCGGAGTCAGAGCATTCCGCTCCACCGGGGTCCAGTCCAGCTCCGGTCAGCGGCTCCACTCCGGAGCCAGCGCAGTCCGCTCCATCGGTGCCTAGTCCAGCTCCAGTCAGCGGCTCCACTCCAGGCCCAGACATCAGCCCCTCTCCATGTTCGGGGCCTCCCACACCAGGGTCCAGACAGGGCTTGGTGCATCGTGTGAGGAAGGAGAGGGGAAGCATCGCGCCGAGGTCCAGACCAGACCAGTGGCGTAACGGGGAGGCAGAGAGGGAGAGGTCGTCACGCCCGGAGCTGGATCTGCCTCCGAGGCGGAATGCCCACCCGGACCCTACCCTAATGAGTCAGGTTGGTGCGGCCGGAGTACGCACCTTTGGGGGGGGGGGGGTACTGTCACGCCCTGGCCTTGAGAGGTTGGTTGTCTTTAGTTGGTTTGGTCAGGGCGTGAGGTTCTATGTTAGAATTTCTATGTTTAGGATCTAGATGTGTTGTTCCTATGTTTGGCCGGGTGTGATTCCCAATCAGAGACAGCTGTCACTCGTTGTCTCTGATTGGGGATCATACTGTAGTAGCCTGTTTGCCTACCTTAGTTGTGGGATCTTGTTCCGTGTTTAGGCTTGTATGTATATAGCCTGAGGACTTCACGTTACGTTGTTTCTTGTTTTGTTTATGTTTATTGAGTTTAATAAACATGTTCGCATACCACGCTGCACCTTGGTCTGACCCGTCTCTCAACGATCGTGACACTCTGGCTTATCATATTTTATACCTGGGCTAACCACCCTGAAAAATAAATACATACCCACATAATGTTGAATGCGCCCTTTGTTTTGTTGAATGCGGCGTTTCAAACAGAAGGTCTTCGTCAGGCTTTAGTTCCACTCTATTCAAATTCTACAAAGGACAAAGGGGCATAAACCAACAGAGATTACTCTCATTATACTGGTACTTGAACATCATATATTACATTTAATATTTAATATGGCAGTATAAAGAGTAAGTTGCCGTTAAACGTCACATCGCGTCTAAAGCGCGTAACCAGAGGGTGGCCTGTTTAGAGCTCACTTATTAGTGAAATAGCTGTGGTGGGGGAGTTTACATGTAGGCCTATAGTTTAACAAATGTATTAAACAATAAGTGGATGTTGCTTATATGAATTTGTGCAAGACATAACTTCAGGAAAACGGGACCTGAATTGTTTGGGTTTGTAACTTCATCGATGTAATAAGACATGCACTGTTATGATATATAATATGAGAATATTGTTGTCAATTGTTATATCAATCGATAGACAGTCAGAAATGTGTAATCCCTGAGATACAATGATACATACATTTTTACTTGCTCATTAATTCGTTTCTCCCTCTCTGCATCTGTAATCTCAGAAGCGACTGCTCCCTCAGTGAAGGCTTTGTTGTGCCCCCATCCCAGTGCTGAGCCGGTTTAAAGACCCAGTATAAAGCTGCCACAGTAAAGGGCCAGCCGCCCACTCACAGTCTGTGTAACTCTGTGGGATAATGAGGAAGGGAGAACCAACACTTAGTTGGGCAAAACAGTATCATAACAACAGTATGGCAGTATTAAATAAAGTTCCCAACAGGGATAGGCCACTACTCAGGGCATGGTACAATGAGAGCACCTGCAGCATCTGGGGTAGAGAATATAGCAGATGTTTGAGTGGTGCTTTTCAGTAAATTAAATATGGAGAAGGTTAGGGGGCAGGTTGACCGTAACCCCAAATTCCCAGTCTGCCAGCAGGGATTGCTTCTGTTCTGCTAGACCATCTTGTTCTCCATATCTCTCATAAGATATCTCATAAGGAGTATCCTACTCAGACAAAATAGACTGATTATATCAGTGTCTAGGCTATGCAGCATACAACTAAAATTAATTATGACATTGTTATTAATAACATTTCAGTGATGGATTGATTTCAAACTGAAATTCAGGTCTCTCTGTCAACAGTCAGAATTTAGCCTTTATTAAGCCTCTTAAGTCAATTAAATGTTTTACCTTACTGTATGTGAGCTCCAAAAGTATTGAGAGAAATAAGCTTTTTGTGCCTATGGAACATTTCTGGGATCTTTTATTTCAGCTCATGAAACATTAGACCAACACTTTACATGTTGCGTTTATATTTAGGTTTAGTATATATAAGTACTGCTGTACACAGACAGACAGGCTGACCAGCTGAATCCAGGTGAAAGCTATGATCCCTTATTGATGTCACTTGTTAAATCCACTTCAATCAGTGTACAGTCATGGTCAAACGTTTTGAGAATGACACAAATATTGGTCTTCACAAAGTTCGCTGCTTCAGTGTTATGAGATATTTTTGTCAGATGTTACAATGGTATACTGAAGTATAATTATAAGCATTCCATAAGTGTCAAAGGCTTTTTATTGACAATTACATTAAGTTTATGCAAAGAGTCAATATTTGCAGTGTTGACCCTTCTTTTGAAAGACCTCTGCAATCCGCCCTGGCATGCTGTCAATTAACTTCTGGGCCACATCCTGACTGATGGCAGCCCATTCTTGCATAATCAATGCTTGGAGTTTGTCAGAATTTGTAGGGTTTTGTTTGTCCACCTGCCTCTTGAGGATTGACCACAAATTCTCAATGGAATTAAGGTCTGGGGAGTTTCCTGGCCATGGACCCAAAGTTTTGTTCCCCGAGCCACTTCGTTATCACTTTTGCCTTATGGCAAGGTGCTCCATCATGCTGGAAAAGGCATTGGTCGTCACCAAACAGTTCTTGGATGGTTGGGAGAAGTTGCTCTCGGAGGATGTGTTGGTACCATTCTTTATTCATGGCTGTGTTCTTAGGCAAAAATGTGAGTGAGCCCACTCCCTTGGCTGAGAAGCAACCCCACACATGAATGGTCTCAGGATGCTTTACTGTTGGCATGACACCGGACTGATGGTAGCGCTCACCTTGTCTTCTCCGGACAAGGTGTTTTCCGGATGCCCCAAACAATCGGAAAGGGGATTCATCAGAGAAAATGACTTTACCCCAGTCCTCAGCAGTCCAATCCCTGTACCTTTTGCAGAATATCAGTCTGTCCCTGATGTTTTTCCTGGAGAGAAGTGGCTTCTTTGCTGCCCTTCTTGACACCAGGCCATCCTCCAAATGTATTTGCCTCACTGTGCGTGCAGATGCACTCACACCTGCCTGCTGCCATTCCTGAGCAAGCTCTGCACTGGTGGTGCCCCGATCCCGCAGCTGAATCAACTTTAGGAGACGGTCCTGGCGCTTGCTGGACTTTCTTGGGCGCCCTGACACCTTCTTCACAACAATTGAACCTCTCTCCTTTAAGTTCTTGATGATCCGATAAATGGTTGATTTAGGTGCAATCTTACTAGCAGCAATATCCTTGCCTGTGAAGCCCTTTTTGTGCAAAGTAAAGATGACGGCACGTGTTTCCTTGCAGGTAACCATGGTTAACAGAGGAAGAACAATGATTTCAAGCACCACCCTCCTTTTAAAGCTTCCAGTCTGTTATTCTAACTCAATCAGCATGACAGAGTGATCTCCAGCCTTGTCCTCGTCAACACTCTCACCTGTGTTAACGAGAGAATCACTGACATGATGGCAGCTGGTCCTTTTGTGGCAGAGCTGAAATGCAGTGGAAATGTTTTTTTGGGATTAAGTTCATTTTCATGGCAAAGAGGGACTTTGCAATTAATTGCAATTCATCTGATCACTCTTCATGACATTCTGGAGTATATGCAAATTGCCATAATCAAAACTGAGGCAGCAGACTTTATGAAAATTAGTATTTGTGTCATTCTCAAAATGTTTGACCATGACTGTAGATGAAGGGGAGAGAAGGATTTTTAAGCCTTGAGACAATTGAGACATGGATTGTGTTTGTGTGCCATTGTGGGGGAATGGGCAAGACAAAATATTTAAGTGCCTTTGAACGGGGTATGGTAGTAGGTGACAGGCACACCGGTTTGTATCAAGAACTGCAACGCTGCTGGGTTTTTCACACTTAACAGTTTCCTGTGTGTATCAAGAATGGTCCATCACCCAAAGGACATCCAGCCAACTTGACACAACTGTGGGAGTAAACATGGGCCAGCATCCCTGTGGAACGCTTTTGACACCTTGTGGAGTCCATGCCCCCACGAATTGAGGCTGTTCTGAGGGCAAAAAGGGGGTTGTGGATGCAACTCAATATTAGGAAGGTGTTCCTAATGTATATTAATGTATTGTAATCATGTCTAAAATGGGATACAAGGGATATGTCATTCTCTGCACAATATGTTTTTCTCCTCAAACTATGTCACTGCAGGTTTCAGAACTGCCAGTTCAGTTCTCTTGGTGTTATTTCTAGAAAATATGTATCATGTGGTTATAGTGTGTCAGGCACCATTGATGAGGAGAGCTCAGGTGCATTCATGTGATATCTCAAGGATACCTGCTCAAATGAAAAGTTGGTAGCTAGAGGAAGGGTTAGTTGCTAGATTAGTATGGAGTGCTCTTAAGTGAACAAAGTGTTTTTCATTTGTCACATAGCTCGAGGATCCTGCAGCCTCTCCAAAACATAATCATAATTGCAGGTCTAGGTGGTCGACAATGATTATCGTCTGAGTTGAAGAAGAACTTAAAGATTAAAATGGTCACATCCCCAATTTACCAGATTTTCCTGCATCTCTGAGAATAGGAGTAGTTAAATCAGCCTGTCTCCTTGCCTTTAACTAGATGGATCCATGCCAAGACAGCCCTGCCTTGGATTATTTTTAGGAGCAGCATATTCTCAGAGAGTGAATAAGAATATAGCACTGAACAAAAAGAGCTGACCTGCAATTTGTATTTATCCCCAAATTCCATTCTCTTACAAGGTTGGAGATCTCTAACTCACATGCCCAGCTCCTTGAAGGTGCCCAGTCCAGGGGTATTTTGGTTTCCCCTGGCACTTAATTGTACAGACAACTGCTGTCCCATGACTGTCAGACTCTGGCCCTCTAAGACTGGAGTTGCACCCGGAGAAAGGTGCAATTGCGGCCCACAATTCGGGGAGTACCTGCATGTGGGCATTTCTGCATCTGCAGGAACCCCTCTTTATACTTCAATTGGTGCATTTTTAAGCAAGGACTCTGGTACACAGGCAGAAGGCGGGGGCACTTCAGTACAGTAGGCAATGCACCATAATGTTGGAGACCAATCACCGATAAACCCCACAGAAGAAGAGGCGGGGGTGAAAATGGTAGTTAGCTAGGACACCAGTAGGCAGTGTCCTTCGCCCCTATCTGTTGGCCACTGCTTTCCCGCAGTTCTGTTAACGACAGAGAGGGCAGGTGTTTGGCAGGCGGGAGCGAAGGACACTGTGTGCTAGCTACACATAGTGTCCTTTGCCCCCCAAAAACTCAGATAATACTTTAACTTCCCTTTTGACCCACATTTTAATTGCACAGACAATCAGGGGAAATCCAGAATATCAAAAGTGTCACACAGGCATGAATCGTGTGCTCGAAGTGGCCTGCACATGCAGGAACGCCCCGAATTGCAGGCTGCAATCACGCTTTTCATGTTAGGATTAATCGTAAAGCTATAATAAATATAATCCATCCAATTTATAAAGCCCAAAAACTAGGCTCCAGGTTAAGCTAAATATAAATTGTAAGAGAAGAGAGCTCTGCCTGTCATTGAAAGTGTCAACTCGTGCGATGACATCGTAATAGCTATTTTCCCTGAGAACCGAACTGCACCGTTAAACTGGGCGCGTCAACGATGGAGAAGCGCGGCCCCGAGTGGAATTTGTGGGCGCGCTCTTTATGGCAGGTCGCAAAAGAGGGGGAGCAAACTGACACGAGCCTGCCGTCGTTGTCAGGGACGGGGTGCATCTTGGAAAAAAAGATATGGCATAACAATAGCAGCATCCAGTATCGGTGTACATTAATCCAGGGAGCCTAATAGGAAATGAACATGACCATGGCGCTTTATAAAACATGACGTACACATGACACATGGAATGGCCAAGATATTTTGTTTATTTCCTGGATTACAAAGAAGACTGTAGAATAAAATGGAGTGGTAGGGGGACCGAGGCGCGCTGTCTCCATCATAGGGAGGCGCGTCCACCTGCTGATACAGGGAGTCCGGGCTTGGGAAAAACATGGTGAGGTTGCTGCATTGAGGAGAAGATACTGTTTCCATCTGTCAAATAAACAACTGTGGAAATGCTGGCGACGGGAAAAGCGCAGCCCGTGTGAATATAGAGGTAAGTTAAATGTTGTACATTAACGAATATGCTTTTTCAGTTCAGGGTAACACTTGCATAAAGAAAATTAAACGTAGCCTGCAATTTCTTCATATGGCTGCATTCGAAATAAAAGGGGGCGGGTATTTCATGTATCACATTAGATCAACATTCATCTGTTGGGGATTGTGTATTTTAACAATGTATTTAATTTATTACAGTTACTTCACTTTTAAACTGAGAAGGACAGCAATTGTCATAAAATGCATTAAGAGGCATCATTCTTTAAATTTGATGGTTTAAAAGTGATACCCTACGTTGGAGCATTAGAGCACCTGCAAACTGCACCCCATATCCCATCCCCCAAAACACACAGACACACACACACACACACACACACACACACATACATACATACATACATACCAGACACACACACACAGGAATTGTCAGTACAGGTCTTGGACAACCATTGCAGTATTTGGCAGTGCTTAGTTCAGTAAACAAGGTGCTTAAACTTGAACATTTCACTGAATAATGTGCTCCTCTTGGCATGAAATCGACCATTGCTCTGTGCTCCCAGATTCATTTATTTTCAGCATTGAGTTCCCAGCTTTTCATCTTCCCCTGTGGTTAGATGCTGTGTTCAATTTCAGTTCACATATGTATGTGACATAAGGTCAGACCTGTCACACTCAGAAATACACTCTCTTAGTGTGTACGAAAATGACACACAAATGAATTCATTTTTATTACAGTATTATTATCATTGTAAGGTTTCATCTATCCTACTTCTCACATGGATGGCAATAACATATATCAAGCTCTCTGCCGGATTGAGGGGAGAGAGCTCAACTAGATGATTCACCCTCTTTCCAGAATAATGCCTGGATAAAGGTCTCCTACTCTCTTTAACTCAACAACATTCCTTTGTGAAAGGGCTGGGGAATTGTTTATCAGACTTAATTATTCACAAGTGTTAATTTGAAATTGAAGGTTTCATGTTTTGGAAAATACATCAGATAAGAGGACCAAACTAACCCTGTTCATTTAGCCAAGAGTGTCCCCAATAATAGGCCCTGAACATCCTTTAATTTGATCAGGTCTGTATATCAACTCAAGCATGATTCCTGCTAAAGGCTACCCATCCCAGTGCCAGACCTAGTACGTTTCCTTTACTGTCCTAAGGTGTTGTTGGGTTGCCCCAGGTCGTTCCATTGATGCAATAAGGTTTCAAAGTCATTTTGAAGAAATATGCTGGTCATTTTCCCATGCATCAATTCCTCTGTCCTTTCCTGGTGCTCCCATCCCATCTCTCCTCATGTGTTTGAAAGTGAATAGGATTAGGCATTTTCAGGGTGAGACAACAGCAATCCTCTTAATGTATCCTCTGTCCCTCAGTTCTATGGGTTTTGTCTTCCTTACTTCAGCAGCCCAAGGTTCACAGCCAGAGAGAGAGCAGGTCCTTGAAGGCTGGGCTGCACACAGCACTGCATTGTGTTTATCTGAAAGTAGTGCCAGAGGGGGAGGAGCGAGGCTGCCTGGGAGGTTGGGTGAAAGGTTGTACCAATACCTGGGCAGATGTCACACTGATTAACACATTTTAGTCTTCTATATAGGAGCCGGTATGTATGGTATCAACCTGAATTTCAGCCCTGTTAAAATGACCATACAGAACATGAAAATACATGTTTTCATACGATTTAACCTGTTGAATAATGGGCAAGTACCCCCGCACATTGACTCGGTACCGGTACCGGTACCCCCTGTATATAGCCTTGTTATTTTATTGTGTTACTTTTTTAAACATTTAGTTTATTTAGCATTTTCTTATTCTGCATTGTTGTTCTGCATTCGGCACATGTGACAAATAACATTTGATTTGATTTAAAATGCTATTGTGCCCGGTTTTCAGTCATTCATTCCCTCAGAGAGCACCCCCTCCCTCCCACAGTACTGCACCGTTGCAGTGACTGCGGCGCTGCTCGGCGTCAGAGGGAGTGGAGGCAGTGGGCTGTAATTAACAGAAAGGTAACAACCCCGGGAGATGGGTGGCTCAGCCCCTTTTGATTGCTTTCATGACTGCAGGGAAAGAGTCTGAGCTGAGCTGAGCTTCCTCTCTAGTGGGACAGACAGACAGACATTAGAGCAGAGCTGAGTGCTGAGCTCTTTAGCTGCCCATGCTGGGCCTGTTACATTCACAATGCTCCTGACCTCTATCCTTCTCACAGGCAGGCAGATACAAACACCAACCCCACTGCTCTGGTCCTGGAAGACTCTTGTCTGTATCTATCTTTTTGGGTAGCCCCTCCCTTGCTGTATTTCTTTATTGAAAAACCCTCAAAACACCCATAGGGCATGAATATGGCACACACACAAAAAAAACGGTGACTTGTTGTATATTCCCTAAGGCCTCCAAGCGTTAGAGAGTTAGTAGCAGTGAAGACAGTTGTTCCATCTCTTCCTTTAAAAAATAGCTTTTTCTCTCAGCTCCACCCTTGGTTGCTAAATAACCTATTACCAATGTCTCTTAGCTGAGGACTCATGCACGTTCTATTATTAACAAATATGTGACAAATGGCTTTGATTCACAGGGAGATTGAGGGGGGAGGTGTTGATATTGTAGGGTGAGTGCATGTTGGCATTGTGGGCTGCTGCAGAATGTCAGGCTGTCCGTCAGACGTCTTTCTGCAAAGGGGCCCTGTTGCCATCGTTGTAGGGCCATGTACTCAGAGAGCATTGGCAAAGACAGGTCCTGGTGAAAGCAGCAGCACAGAGGAATAACAGGAGGCTTTTGTTTTCCTCTCCAGCTTGGAGCTGGAGCCTCCGGTTTAATGCACTAGAGCTGTGTAGGGGGAGGAGTCCTTCCGCCAGCCATTAATGACCTTGGTCATCAGAAAAGTTCCAGATGAAAATAACAGCAAGGTTTTACGTGTCTATTTTGATAGGGCCCAAGTTTTCAGAGGTATGGCAGTTGTTATGTCCTGTCTCACAATCAGATACCTCAGAATATTGGTTAACCTCTCAGGTCAACCTCTCAGTAAATGAGCATACTCTACAGTCTCTCAGAGACAATTTTTTAAATGACATGTTGTATTGATACATAGGTCAAGGTTCAGCGGTGCATAGGTCAGAGGTTTGATGACCCTTTTTAAGTGGGGTAAGGATAAAACATTTTACTCATTGTTGTTCTGCAACACCTAAGGGCAAGACATTAATCTTATTTTCAAACTTACCTTACATTGAGCATATGATAAACAAAATGCAAATATCACTTCTCCCACAAAGATATTGACGGTAGAGACATTTAACTTTATGTTCTGTAATTCTGTCAGTGACATTTGGATAACGCTTTTAATAACAATGAACTGATATTCCTCAAATGTCTTCCTTCTCCAGCCTCATAGACATACAGTACAATCAAACCATGGTTCACAATACATCCATTATTCAGATAAATCTTTAAGGCTTGAAAAATAATAATTACTTTCAGCTGGTTTTCCCTTCTTCCATAACTCCTTGTCTGGGGGATCGTCTAATCCGTCTAGTTTCAGTCTTAAGCAAGGCTCTAATGCTGGATAAATATTAATCACATTTTTAATAAAAGGAGTTTGCTGAAGAAGCTGCTGTCAGGCCTGTCCGTCAGGGGAAGCGGTGTAAAGCCTAGTAAACAGCCCTGCCCTGCTCAAATCAATGGCTGTTTACTAGGCTTTGTACTGTCCTGCTCCTGGGCTGCTCAGAGTTATTATTATTATTATCTTTATTCAACTCCTTTATTTTGGTTTGGGGCGACGACAAGAGAAATCAAACAAAGACCTCCCACAAACCCGTACGGTGGGAATTAGAAGAGCTACAATATTGAACAACAGTTATACACGACATGACCAAAAGTATGTGGACACCTGCTCGTCGAACATCTCATTCCAAAATCATGAACATTAATATGGAGTTGGTCCCCCCTTTGCTGCTATAACAGCCTCCACTCTTCTGCGAAGGATTTCCACTAGATGTTGGAACATTGCTGCGGGGACGTGCTTCCATTCAGCCACAAGGTCGGCACTGATGTTGGGTGATTAGGCCTGGCGTCGCTGTAGCGTTAAGATGTCCCTTCACTGGAAGTAAGTGCCCGAACCATGAAAAACAGCCCCAGACCATTATTCCTCCTCCACCAAACTTTACAGTTGGCATTATGCATTGGGATCTGCCAAACCCAGGTTCTTCCGTCGGCCTGGCAGATGGTGAAGAGTGATTCATCACTCCAGAGAACAGGTTTTCACTGCTCCAGAGTCCAACGGCGGCGAGCTTTACACCACTCCAGCCGACGCTTGGCATTGCGCATGGTGATCTTAGGCTTATGTGCAGCTGCTCGGCCATGGAAAGCCATTTCATGAAGCTCCCGAGTAACAGTTATTGTGCTGACATTGCTTCCGGAGGCAGTTTGGAACTCGGTAGTGAGTGTTGCAACCGAGGATAGATGATTTGTATGCGCTATGCGCTTCAGCACTCTGCGGTCCCATTCTGTGAGCTTGTGTTGTCTACCACTTCGCGGCTGAGCCGTTGCTGCTCCTAGACGTCTAATTCAGTTATTGTCAGTTATCAAAATCTAAACCTCTAAGAGCTTCACACATTCTGTTCTTTCCTCTCTGCATCTACTGAGCTTTTGACCCCCAGGGTCTCTCTCTCTCTCACACACACACACACACACACACACAAACACAAACACACACACACACACACACACACACACACACACACACACGCACACACACACACACACACACACACACACACACACACACACACGCACACCAGCTCCTTGGCTCCTCACTGGCATTTGGGCTGAGTGACAGAGTAGCCCATCGGTACGGTAATTGGTATTCAGAGGGGCAGCTGGGATGCACGCCTCGCAGACAGAGGGGGAATTTAGTGAGTCAATACACTGCTTCATTAGAGCTGTGAGTCACCACGCCATGCTTCAATTGTTTGTATTTGTCCAGGAGAAACCAACGCGTCCTCCCATGCAACCTGACTAACCCCATGCTAACCTCAGATTGGTGGTTAACTGGTCCCCTGCTCATTTTTTCCCCAATAATATATTTACTGTGGTACAGAGATTGAAATGTGGCGTCAATATGATCACAGTCACACATCCACACCAGAGCTGTACTGTATGTCCATCGGTATATTGGATTGGCCAGAATGGCAGTTTATCCACTTGTCTCAGGTTAAATCTCCTCCTGAGGCCTTAACCCTTGAGTCTAGGATGATATTTAATCTCTTATAACAAATATGTTTAATTCATCCTAATATTTTCATATGTAAACATAATCTAAGCTACTGGGTGCTGAATATGTTATAATATGATTATATCAGAAGATAAAGTGGGAGTATTCGGTTTCAGGACACAAATTGAAATGAATGAAGTGTGACCTGACCTCTGTATTGTTTTTTCATCATACTCATCTCTCTGGTTATTGAACATGGGAATCAAACCAAAGCACTGTCAACCAATTGTGTATTGTACACAACACTATCTGAAATATAATTTTTTCCTTGTTACTTACGGTACATGCTAGAGCAAGCCAGATGGCTTATTATCATTTCAGTGCTTTTATTTGTTCAATTATTGGATTTTGTGGTGCACTGGTATGCTAAATAAACATTATTAATGGTACAGTAACACAGAACCAGTGTGCAATTTCTGCACACGCCATTAGTGCAATCTTATTTGTGTGTGTGTTCCTCCCCTTTACTCTCATGTAAACTCAAAATAATCTCAAAATATTTCCCTTCTGATTTTTTAGTCCGAATTCCATATCCTAACCCCCATACATGGAGAGGTTCCTCTTTTGTTCACTTTCTCCTGACCAGGAATACACTGTTACCTTCATACATAGTGGATGGGTACATCACAGGGACTATGAAGGATACACTGTAGAGCAGGGGTGTTAAATTCATTTTCCCCAGGGGGCTGCATTCGGTCTTGAACGTTGACAAAATGTGAATTTTTTTACCTTCTATTCATAGTTTCATAGCTTCCATTTCGGTGATTATTAGCGATCTGGACACAGTCAAGACACTGTATGAATTTAGTAATTTAAAAGTAAATTGAGTTTATTTTATTTTTTACTCAAACCATCCGCGGACGGATTGTTTGACACCCCTTCTGTAAGGAAATGAACCCTCTGTGTCAACAGGCCTTGATTTGCATACCAGTACATGTTAATTTCTAGGATCAATAAAGGGTCAAAGAAAGTAGTATACGTTTTCATCTCACATGAAAGTAATTATACTTTAGCTAAAGTCCTTTTCACATTGCCTTTTAGTCCTTTTCAGCTATTAGTCCTTTTCACACTGCCCTCCAGAAAACATGATTAGAACACTCAACTACATACTAATGATACACTCTAAACTGGATACAGGGGAGAGTTTATTTGTGATAGACATGTCTCACTGTGGAGTTGTTTTTATTTCCATCATTTGCAGCATCAGGCACCCCAGAATGAAGTCTTTGTGCTTCATAATGGAAAAGTTATCACATTTGTGACTAAAAGGAAAAACTCATTTCAAAAGCCCTGGGATGGGGGTCTTTGCATGTTAATGAGCAGATTGAGCTTTTGCTCACTGGTGTACTGCGCAGCCCCCTCAAGGCGGGGGGGGGGGCCACGGGCTCTGGGAGCCCACAACCCCCCACCCCGACCTGGAGGTGCCCCCCACCCAGATAGGATATGAACATGTCATAAGCCATGGCAAAAATGTTTAGATATGAACATGTGATAAGCCATGGCAAAAATGTTTAGAATTACAGGAAATTAGCTGTAAAACTGCTAAATGTTATCTCAGCCTCATGGCAAAATGTGTAGAATAGCAGGAAATCAGCTTTAAAAATGCACAATTCTCTCAGCCTGTAGAATAGCATGAGATTACCAATAAAAGGGAGCGTTCTCTGCCTCTCTCTCTCTACCACACCTGCTGTCTCGACCTCTGAATGATCGGCTATGAAAAGCCAACTGACATTTACTCCTGAGATGCTGACCTGTTGCACCCTCTACAACCACTGTGATTATTATTTGCCCCTGAACATTGAACATTTGAACATCTTGAAGAACGATCTAGCCTTAATGGCCATGTACACTTATAATCTCCACCCGGCACAGCCAGAAGAGGACTGGCCACCCTTCAGAGCCTGGTTCCTCTCTAGGTTCCTACCTAAGTACCGGCCTTTCTAGGGAGTTTTTCCTAGCCACCGTGCTTCTACATCTGCATTGCTTGCTCTTTGGGGTTTTAGGTTGGTTTCTGTATAAGCACTTTGTGCAATCTGCTGATGTAAAAAGGGCTTTATAAATAAATTTGATTGAAAACTGCACATTTCCCTCTCTGTCCCATTGCAAAATGTGTAGAATAGCATGAGATTAGCTATAAAACTGCACGTTTCTCTCTGCCCCATCGCAGTATGTGTAGAATTGCAGGAAACTAGTTTTAAAGCGGCAACATTTTCTCTCAGCCTAATGGCAAAATAGCTTGAGATTAGCTACAGGGGGGGGGGGGCTTGCTCAGACCTTGTGGGGGGGCCCGTGAAACTGCGGGCCTTTGTTACAGTCACTATGTTTTTCCTTCTTGTGTCCTCTGGTTTGATCTATAATAAAATGATAATCATACGCATGATGACAAATAAGTTGTGACAACGGAGGACAAAGAGTTATGCAAGTCACCAGCAATTCTGTTTTTGCTTGTTTCTTTTACACCGAAAATGTGGGAGGAATATAATACATTTCTTCAATGATGCACAAAATGTACACAATATGTATGAAGCCCTAAATAATATACTATAACCTATAACCTAATTGCTCATTCGTCTTTTCGAGCTGCTTCATGATTTGGAATGAAACATAAGAGGAAGCTGATGTGTGGGAGAATGAAAGAAGGGCAGGTCAGCCAGGTCAGAGGGATAACGAATGGCACTGTTCCACAGTATGTGTAGTAGTAGGTTTGTTGTTTGCTTATGCTGGAGGTGTTATTGACTGTAATAAGGAAGAGCTTCTTGTTTACTGCAGAACCTCCTCTTATCATGGATCTATAGTCCTTCCCAGTTCCCACCTGAAGGAAGAGGGAGAAAACATGTTCTATTGTCACGTCTCCAGTTCTACCCAGGACATCTCCTATATGGGCTGTATTGTGCAATCGGCATGCAACCCCTCTGCTTCTCTTTTCTCCTGCCCCCCTTCCTGTCACACTCCCCCCACCCTCCTTACCCGCCCCACTCTGTTTGAGATGTGGCCTGTGTGTGTAAGTGGAGGGGGTTGTATGGGTGCAGAGAGAGGAGAGGCTGAATCACAATTAGCTCGAGTTTTCGCCTCTTAATACAGCAGCACAAATGGGCCAAAGAGGCTTGGACTACAAAAGACGGCACATTTTGTGGATTCGCTAGTTGAACATATTTGTTATTTACAACAACAAAAAATATATTTAGCACCCTTGGATAACCTGTATTGCTCCATATGTTCTCTGTATATTATTATCTAAAAGGCAGAAATAATAGATGCTATGATTCAAGCCCTGGTCTGTCTCAGTGACTCCACTTGGAAATATCCAGAATCATGAGTCATGCCTCAAACTGTAGCCATTATAATTGCTTATTGAACCAGATGAGAGGCTTTACAGCCAAGTTAAATGAAGTATGTTACTTATGTCACCTTTGCCTCATTATGTTTTATGGAGAAAAATGAATGGCTGAAAACAAAATAATTTTGTTTATAAGGTTGTTGTTGCTCTAATCTTCGGCCCCTCTTGTTGTGTTCTCTCAAGGACTACATTACATTGACATTCTTCTGGCTCTCTTTGTAGTTCCAGATTCCACGTGTTGTTCAGCATAAATCCTTTCTCAATACTTATAAATGACTCTACATAAGAGGTCGAGTCATATGTGGGCGGCAGGTAGCCTAGCGGTTAAGAGCTGTGGGCCAGTAACCGAAAGGTCTCTGGTTCGAATTCCCGAGCTGGCAAGGTGGAAAAAATCTTGAATGCAGTCAGTTGTGCAACTGACTAGGTTTCCCCTGTATTGCAGGGCTTGGTCTCTGACTGTCACTCGTAATAGCTATTAAACTCTTCCCTACACACTATCACTATTGATATCAGAATAAGGATGGTCTATAATGAAATTATAGTTACAGATTTCAATATTTTGGCCAATCCATCCAATCATCACTGCACATGCTTCTATACTTTTAGCCAACCCTACGTTATCTAGGTCATTTAGCTTGCTTTGTCATGTACAAATGCCTTGTGTTCATTCTCCTAAAGTGAGATGCATGTGGACCACCATGCAGGTGCTTTCAAGCTGAGCTGCTGAGATGTTTTTAGATGTGGTCCCTCTCTTTTGTTCTCTATGACTGTGCTCTGTTCTAGACTGGTCGGCCATGTGGAGTTCCCGATCTGTCACTTAGGGTCCCATATGCAGTCAGTCTGCCACAGCAGTCCTTGCCAGACGTGGAACGTTTTGAATAGATGCAATGCTGTCTGGTCATACAGGGGGATGGGTAGTTGAAATAGCCATATACAGATATGGGATCTTAATTTGACCAGTTTTGTCGCAGGTGTAAAAGGTTACAGTAGGCTATAGTTTGTGTGAGATATATTGAGAGAAAGTGAACTGCAGGTTTTCATTGAATTTATGTAAATGTATATGTGCAGGACAATTATTTTGTGAAACAGAGTGATCAAATTAAGATACTATATCTATACATGAGCTATTTGTGGAGCTAGAATTGAGACCAAAATACCTACTGTATTAGGATGACCATCATCATCTTGGAGTATAACTTGAATGAGTTTGAGGAATTTATTTCAACATATCTCAACACACCATACATTCATAAAATGATCCTCTGCAATATTTAAAAATTGATGGGGTGTTGAAAGAAAATGTCTAGTACAAAAGTGACCCCTTGTTTTGAAGTTTTTTAAACAGAGGGAAATGGGTATATTGGATTAACTGAAATGCATGTATTTGATTTTGTTTGCAAATGTACAGTGGCTTGCGAAGGTATTCACCCCCCTTGGCATCTTTCCTATTTTGTTGCCTTACAACCTGGAATTAAAATGGATTTTTGGGGGGTTTGTATCATTTGATTTACACAACATGCCTACCACTTTGAAGATGCAAAATATTTTTTTATTGTGAAAAAAAAAACAAATAAGACAAAAAAACAGAAAACTTGAGCGTGCATAACTATTCACCCCCCCAAAGTCAATACTTTGTAGAGCCACCTTTTGCAGCAATTACAGCTGCAAGTCTCTTGGGGTATGTCTCTATAAGCTTGGCACATCTAGCCACTGGGATTCTTGCCCATTCTTCAAGGCAAAACTGCTCCAGCTCCTTCAAGTTGGATGGGTTCCGCTGGTGTACAGCAATCTTTAAGTCAAACCACAGATTCTCAATTGGATTGAGGTCTGGGCTTTGACTAGGCCATTCCAAGACATTTAAATGTTTCCCCTTAAACCACTCAAGTGTTGCTTTAGCAGTATGCTTAGGGTCATTGTCCTGCTGGAAGGTGAACCTCCGTCCCAGTCTCAAATCTCTGGAAGACTGAAACAAGTTTCCCTCAAGAATTTCCCTGCATTTAGCGCCATCCATCATTCCTTCAATTCTGATCAGTTTCCCAGTCCCTGCCGATGAAAAACATCCCCACAGCATGATGCTGCCACCACCATGCTTCACTGTGGGGATGGTGTTCTCGGGGTGATGAGAGGTGTTGGGTTTGCGCCAGACATAGCGTTTTCCTTGATGGCTAAAAAGCTAAATTTTTGTCTCATCTGACCACAGTACCTTCTTCCATATGTTTGGGGAGTCTCCCACATGCCTTTTGGTGAACACCAAACGTGTTTGCTTTTTTTTTTCTTTAAGCAATGGCTTTTTCTGGCCACTCTTCTGTAAAGCTCTGTGGAGTGTTACGGCTTAAAGTGGTCCTATGGACAGATACTCCAATCTCCGCTGTGGAGCTTTGCAGCTCCTTCAGGGTTATCTTTGGTCTCTTTGTTGCCTCTCTGATTAATGCCCTCCTTGCCTGGTCTGTGAGTTTTGGTGGGCGGCCCTCTCTTGGCAGGTTTGTTGTGGTGCCATATTCTTTCCATTTTTTAATAATGGATTTAATGGTGCTCCGTGGGATGTTCAATGTTTCTGATATTTTTTATAACCCAACCCTGATCTGTACTTCTCCACAACTTTGTCCCTGACCTGTCTGGAGAGCTCCTTGGTCTTCATGGTGCTGCTTGCTTGGTGGTGCCCCTTGCTTAGTGGTGTTGCAGACTCTGGGGCCTTTCAGAACAGGTGTATATATACTGAGATCATGTGACAGATCATGTGACACTTAAATAAAGTCCACCTGTGTGCAATCTAACTAATTTTGTGACTTCTGAAGGTAGTTGGTTGCACCAGATCTTATTTAGGGGCTTCATAGCAAAGGGGCTTCATACATATGCACACACCACTTTTTCGTTATTTATTTTTTAGAATTATTTGAAATATGTTATTTTTTTCATTCCACTTCACCAATTTTGACTATTTTGTGTATGTCCATTACATGAAATCCAAATAAAAATCCATTTAAATTACAGGTTGTAATGCAACAAAATAGGAAAAACGCCAAGGGGGATGAATACTTTTTGCAAGGCACTGTATGCCCGGTGCTGTGTTTTCCTTCCATAAGTCAGTGGGTGAATTGACAGTTGAGGGTGGATGCATTTGACTGCACTGTTAAGACCTTCTCATGTATTTTTTCGTGTTGCTTTGTTTCTGCTGGGTAGGCAATTGGCAAGCGTTCCAAGTCTAGTGCACCATGCTTGGATGGGGCGGGGGTGTGTATTAGAGAGTCAATTCTTTACTTCCAGCAAAATATAGTCTGTCAGGATTTAAATGGGCTTCAATTGTCACCAAAACATGTCAACTAGCCTACATCCCATTCCCAAGCAATCTTTGTTTCTCTGCTTCCTTTTCTGACATATCTCAGGATATTTTATCCAGTATTCATTTGAGGGCTCTTAAATAATTTCATGTCTCAGAATTAGCTCTACAATTCTATCAAGTTCGAATCCAGCGAATCTCTCGGTTGGAGTCAGTTGCAGTTGCAGCTTTGGTATTTCCCCAGGAGAATACACAATCACAAGTGTAATTGGATATTTTTCAGAACCGTTGAAGAACGGTGCAGATGCAAAGTTTGGTAACAGAATGATGGCACAAACAGTCATTCTGTTACCAAACTTTGCATCTTCACAGTTCTTGAAGTAAATGTGTTTTTGTAAAATGCTCAGTAGAAATTGTTAAAAGTAGTTATTGCGCATAGAGTTGTATGGTTTGTTTAACTTCGCAATCATTGATTTTTATTTGGCATACATTTTAAAGTGAAAAATCTTAGTCTCAGCGTCACTCTTACTGTGGACTTGCCCGAACATATGATGTCAAACCATGCATACACTAGCTAGCAGACAGAGAAAGTACACTACATTACCAAAAGTATGTGGACAGATGCTCGTCGAACATCTCATTCCAAAATCATGGGCAGTAATATGGAGTTGGTCCCTCCTTTGCTGCTATAACAGCCTCCACTCTTCTGGGAAGGCTTTCCACTAGATGTTGGAACATTGCTGCGGGGACTTGCTTCCATTCAGCCTCAAGAGCATTAGTGAGGTCGGGCACTGATGTTGGGCGATTAGGCCTGGCTCGCAGTCGGCATTCCAATTCATCCCAAAGGTGTTCGATGGGGTTGAGGTCAGGGCTCTGTGCAGGCCAGTCAAGTTCTTCCACACCGATCTCGACAAACCATTTCTGTATGGACTTCGCTTTGTGCACAGGAAATTGTCATGCTGAAACAGGAAAGGGCCTTCACCAAACTGTTGCCACAAAGTTGGAAAAACAGAATCGTCTAGAATGTCATTCTATGCTGTAGGGTTAAGATTTCCCTTCACTGGATCTAAGGGGCCTAGCCCGAACCATGAAAAACAGCCCCAGACCATTATTCCTCCTCCACCAAAATTTACAGTTGGCACTATGCATTGGGGCAGAGTCCAATGGCGGCGAGCTTTACACCACTCCAGCCGATGCTTGGCATTGTGCATGGTGATCTTAGGCTTGTGTGCAGCTACTCGGCCATGGAAACCCATTTCATGAAACTCCAGACGAACAGTTCTTGTGCTGACGTTGTTTCCAGAGGCAGTTTGGAACTCGGTAGTGAGTGTTGCAACCGAGGACAGACGATTTTTATGCGCTACACGCATCAGCACTCGGCGGTCCCGTTCTGTGAGCTTGTGAGGCCTACCACTTCACGGCTGAGCCGTTGTTGCTCCTAGACGTTTTCACTTCACAGTAACAGCACTTACAGTTGACCGGGGCAGCTCTAGCAGAGCAGAAATTTGACGAACTGACTTGTTGGAAAGGTGGCATCCTATGACGGTGCCACGTTGAAAGTCTCTGAGCTCTTCAGTAAGGCCATTCTACTGTCAATATTTGTCAATGGAGATTGCATGGCTGTGTGCTCAATTTTATACACCTGTCAGCAACAGGTGTGGCTGAAATAGCCGAATCCAGTAATTTGAAGGGGTGTCCACATACCTTTGTATATATAGTGTATGTTCACTAACCTTGCGTTCATAGCCAAGTGGGAAGGTGGTATTTACCACATACAATACATTTAAAAATAAAACAAATCCACTTCAACGCCCCTCCAACTGTTAATTACTAGTGGGAAACATCCCTGAGCTCCGACTTCTCCCACATGCTGACCTCTGACGTCACTTACTAAGAAATTACCTCAATAACAGAATTTTCGGCAGCTAAATGCAACAACAAAACATTACATTCGTTTTTTAACACTATAATTTGTTTACAAGCATGATAGCTATACTTTTAGTTTATGGTTGACACATCTTTGCCATTAGCCAATCAGCGTTTTTCAAAGAATTTAAAGCATGTGAATGCATCCAACTGGTAATTTCCACCTTGCCACTTTGTTACGAATGTAGCATTAGTGCCCCCGGCCTTAGAATTTGCTGTTACGTGAAATGTTAGAGCTGTAAAAATGGTCAAGGTTATATATTATCTGGCTACTGTTCCTTAGTAATTCACACAAATTGGAAGGGCAATGATTATTATTTTAAATGTATTTTTATTGGGTATTTGACACTTTTATTGAGACACTTTGGAAATCAGAAGGGGATACAGGTAGGTGGATTTAACCCCAGTCTCCAGTGGGGCATTGTATTTGTGACTTGTTGAGGACTGTTACAACTACACGACAGCTCTGCACAGGCAATGATTTTTCTGAAACACTGGATATTCTTTCTCTGTAAAATATGTATCACAATGATCCGTTGTCTGCTCTTATATTGAGAGGCTGGTGTTTCAGGTTTCAGGATATGACAGCTAGAAACAACGGTTGTGTCCAAGTGTTTCAAGTCAGCAAAATGAGGGATCAAGGGGGTCGTACTAGACGGTTATAAAGTAGCTGATGTTTTGTGTTCGCAGTACTCAAGTGTATTCAGCCAGGGAAGTCTTGGTCAGTCAGTATGTGGGTGGTGCTCCCTCCTCTCCAGCTCTGTGGAGTTTTGTTCTATTCTATTCTGTTTAATTTTTCTTATGTTAATGCTTTGGTAGTGGAATCACTTGGGAAGCCTTTCATATCCCCACTCTGCGCTGCCCTGGCGGCTGTCAGTGTAATAGTATGTGAGGTGGATTATGGGGTTATTTCCCTGCAGTGAAAAAACAATTGTTGCATCAGTCAGTCAGTCAGCGCCTTCCCAGACTGGCCTCTTAGCACTCTGGAGTTAAGCTTTGTCAGGATGCCCTCCAGCACCAGAATTATGAATCACTTCTACCTCCCACCTACAGCTATGCGTGCTATACAGTGTACAAACACACAGACGCACTCTCACAGACAAATGTGTAGGCCCTATATACAGGTAGTACTCTAAGTGTGACTGTCAATTTGAGTCTGCGCGGGTAGTCCATCCATTGTGCAAAATTGATTACATGAATCATGATATGATGCAAGACAGAAGGGACACCGGCAGATATGGTCGTCTGTATGCTCAAAGTAATGGTATTGGTAGGGGTAATACTAATAAATAAGTCATAAAATTAATAAAACATAATTTCGTCCTCAGTACCTCCAGTTTCAGTTCCTCCTATTTTCCACCGCAGGTTTTCCACCTCTGTAACCTACCTCTCTACTCTGTATTTACAGTACAAGGTTGCTCCTTTCTTCTAAGCTGCTTGTGGCTAGTCACAATAAAGTGCTATTATGGGTTTACGGATTAGAGCTTCTCTTATCAGGATTTATATTAGCTGCTTTGATATGAAATACAGCAGCTCCCCCTTGGCCTTGATAATCCTCTTGATCTGTATGGAAGGTTGGATTATTATAGGTTCTTAAAAGTCCCCACTCCTGTTTGCTATTTACAGTGCATTCAGAAATTATTCAGACCCCTTGACTTTTGTTTGGAACATCAAATCGTAATAAAATCACAGTATCGAATCGCAATACATACTGTAGAATCGTGAGAATTGCAATACATATCGTATCGGCAACTAAGTATGGTGATAATATCGTGTCGGGTGGTCCCTGGTATTTCCCAGCCCTAGTATGCAACCATTACTTATTAGGTACCCACAGCCACTCACATACGTACTGTACTGAATGTGGCCTCAAGTCAATTAAACCAATAAGCAACACTTCAGGAGATGTGTTTTTATTCCCTTGCTCAGCAGCTAAGAATACACTGTTTTTCCTAATTTTGCTCAATATGGCTTCAAACAAAGGAATGAGTGCATGCAGAGTGCAGTATGATGTAATATAGTAAAATATACAGTGCAGTGGATTTTGAAAGTTGAATGTTGAAGACTTACCATTTGCTATAACATCACCATACCTCTGCAATGGTATACTGCTATGCCCTACTACAAACCCATACTGTAGTGTTTCATTATTTGAAGTGAAACTGGTCAATCATACGTTATGTTTGCTATGCTGTAGCCCAGCACCACCATATGGCTCGTCTTTCAACCAGTCTTCTTCAAAAGCTGATTTCTGTTTCATATGAAATTGTGATTTCAGTGTTTTCTCCTGGAAGTCAGTTGTTCCTCCTGAGAAGAAAGACTCAGAGCAATGTCAGTGTCACATATCCTCCCATTTTGAGCCCTGATTGCAGCAGATGGATCAGGTGATGTGGATGTGAATGTGGACTGAAAGTGATTCTCCTGCATTAGCAGTGATCCCTTCTGTTTAATCACCTCAGAGCCTCTGGGCCAGTGGCCCGCACTCTGAGTAGAGAGAGAGCTCTGATAACCTGGGCCTCTTAGAAATAACATCATTTCATTTCATATGATGGGATGTGTTTTCCTTTTCTCTGCATACAGAAATGGAAAAAAATAAATTGAATGTGCCTCACAAGGGTCTGATAACCACAGATGCTACCCCAATAATGGATTCAAGTCTGGCAGTTATACTTTCACGCATTTGTCATCTTGGGCCCGCCAGGTGTTGTTTTTAGTTGTAAAAAGATGCTGAGCATCTCCCGCTGAATAATTTTTCATGTCTCTGCAAACTCTCACCCTATACTACTTTCCAATGGTCCCTCTCTACGCAGTGCTGAGATTAGACAATTCTAATGTTAAGATTTTCAAACTGCTTACCAATTACTCATACTGATAACTTAGTGTAGACTAGAGTCTTCCCAGTAAGATTAGTGCACAGTGGTAGACAGAGACCCATGGCCTGGTTATCACAGAGACCCATGGCCAGGTTATCACAGAGACCCATGGCCAGGTTATCACAGAGACCCATGGCCAGGTTAACACAGAGACCCATAGCCAGGTTATCACAGAGACCCATGGCCAGGTTAACACAGAGACCCATGGCCAGGTTAACACAGAGACCCATGGCCAGGTTAACACAGAGACCCATAGCCAGGTTATCACAGAGACCCATGGCCTGGTTAACACATAGACCCATGGCCAGGTTAACACAGAGACCTATGGCCAGGTTAACACAGAGACCCATGGCCTGGTTAACACATAGACCCATAGCCAGGTTAACACAGTGACCTATGGTTGGCCAGGTTGAAGCTGCAATCCATAGCGGTAAAACTGCCATGTCTGTTTACAATATTACAACAACAAAGAAGTTACTTTAAACAACGAACACTGTTTCTTCTCCTCTGACATCATTGCACATCATTGCGATAGAACAGCAGAGTATGTACTACGATTGTTTTTTACCACAATGCTGGATGCTCATTTCCTCAAAACAATAACAAATGCGCATGGGGCGGCCAGTGGCGCTGTTTCACCTAACGCGGATCTCAGCTTTAACAGAGACCCATGGTTGGCCAGGTTAACACAGAGACCCAGGCCAGGATAAAACGGAGACCCATTGGCAGGTAAACATATAGAGAGACCCGCCAGGTTAACACAGAGACCCAGACCAGGTTAACACATAGACCGATGGCCAGGTTAACACATAGACCCATGGCCAGGTTAACACAGAGACCCATGGCCAGGTTAACACAGAGACCCATGGCCAGGTTAACACATAGACCGATGGCCAGGTTAACACAGACCGATGGCCAGGTTAACACAGAGACCCATGACCAGGTTAACACGCAAACATATGGCCAGGTTAACACAGAGACATATGGCCAAGTTAACACAGAGACATATGGCCAAGTTAATGCAGACACCCAAGTCCAGGTTAAAACACAGCGAGAACCAAGGCCAGGTTAACACAGACAGAGGCCCAGGTTAATGACACAGAGAACCAGGCCAGGTTAACAGTATCGTTCTAGCTGGCAGTGAGTCAGCACTGCACTGGCAGATAGTCTTGTTTCATGCGGCTCACAAACCTTTGTCACAAATTGCCTCCAGGAGAAACAACATGGCTTAATAATGTGTTAAAGTGGACATGATCGTTGGACAGAGGGCTAATTTTATGCAACCTCTTATTGCTTCTTCTCCGTCTCCATTAATCTGGACATTTGTTTTTTCTCCCTGGCTGCAAGAAAAGGGATAGTGGGAGGAGGACGGGGAGTGTGAGAGCGTGAACAAGAGAGTTAGAGAGCAAGGAAAATGTAATATGGTACAGAAATATGATTTTTTTTGGTGTGATTTTATACTATTGTTTCTTCTGACATTTTCTTAGAACAATTCTCATTCAGCAAGCATGTTATTGAGGAGTTTTGAGACTTGAGAAACACTTGATTAAAGCGATCAACAAAAGGCCAGGAGGATGTGCCTGCAATTTGCATGCAGACTGAGGCTCAGGTGTTTAAAAGCCTACTAGGTACAGTATAAGGCAGTCTCCTATAATGGTGCCCAATACAATATCCCTTGGTAGCCCATAGATGGGGACATATATTTTACAGGAACAAAGAGTAGAATCTTGGGCTAAAGGTAGAAAGATAGTATCCCGAATATTCCCTAGCCTCTTTTGAAGCCCCAGGAAGAGTAGCTGCTGCTCATGCAGCAGCTAATGGGGATCCTTATAAATAAATAAAGCCTGTTGTATGTTGTAGTTGCAAAGACGATAGTCAACAAAGATTTGCGTGGCAGTATATATTATTATGATGACATAATACGCCTTTTCCTTTGGTCAGCACCAGTGTTTTCATGTGTCCTGTGTTCTTCCTCTGCAGGTTGGATATTGGTAATAATGTAAGGGACAACAAGAAACACGCTAAATTGATGGATGTTTTTCAAGAACCCAACTTTGCTGTGCTGGCTTCAAACCTGGAACAGATCAACAAAGAGGATGAGAATGGTAAAGACATTTGTATGTTGCTTTGCTAGAAACACATTAGGCCTACTTGAATAAAAAAAACGAAGGGACACAACAAGATCTAATTCTTCTCCACAGGTGTAGCTTGGATCATATAGTACTGTATGTTATAGCATTTTAAAAATGTGTTTTTATGAAGGAACAGAGGGAATGCTGCTACATTATCAAAGTATATTATGTCCTTGCTGGTTACAATGAAGGCACATAGTTCTTATATGGAACAAGATGCTACAGTACGCATTGTTTTCACCTCCTCTGCTATTTAGTTTGGCTGTGCCCTTCACAGAACTGAAAGGCAAGAAGCCACAGCCTTGATATTTAGTGAACTTAACCTTTTCTGCCTCTGAATGGTCTAATGAATGTGTGGAATGTTTTCCTAAATTTTTTACTTCTGAAAGTACTTATCATCCTTTTTCCCATGACACTCCCATCCTTAATGACCCTGAATGTCAAAAGGTAAAGACCACTCACACAGAGGAGGGGAAAAGGTTATTACCTTTGTCATTCCTTCCATGCATCCTATAAATACATCAACATAAAGATGTTCAATCAGAGTAATAGAAAAGGCAGAGGCCTTATTTAAGATTGAAAAATAGGCTAATGATTTCTATATTTCCACAAAATTTGTCCCATGATTACTTTCTATTATGGCTTTTATTCTCAATGCATTCTTATCACAAATGATAGAGCACAAGAAACACAATGATGGTGATTAATGATGAGCAGTTCATTTTTTTCAAGAAAAAGCTGAATTCCCCTTTTCAGTTTGAATTAGCTCTATTATGCCACGTCTTTGTACAGAATTATTACTTTGTGCAGCCTGTTTGAAAAAACATGACCTGTGCATTTTACCAACTGTAAGAGAGGCTAGGAACATACACTGAGTGTACAAAACATTAGGAACACCTGCTCTTTCCATTACATAGACTGACCAGGTGAATCCAAGGGAAAACTATGATCTCTTATTGATGTCACTTGTTAAATCCACTTCAATTAGTGTAGATGAAGGGGAGGAGACAGGTTAAAGAAGGATTTTTAAGCCTTGAGACAATTGAGACATGGATTGTGTATGTGTCCCATTCAGAGGGTGAATGGGCAAGGAAAAATATTTAAGTGCCTTTGAACGGGGTATGGTAGTAGGTGCCAGGTGCACTGGTTTGAGTGTGTCAAGAACTGCAACGCTGCTGGGTTTTTCACGTTCAACAGTTTCCCGTGTGTATCAAGAATGGTCCACCGCCCAAAAGGACATCCAGCCAACTTGACACAGCTGTCGGAAGCATTGGAGTCAACATGGCCAGTGACCCTGTGGAACGCTTTCCACACCTTGTAGAGTCCATGCCCTGACAAATTGAGGCTGTTCTGAGGGCAAAAGGGGGTGCAACTCAATATTAGGAAGGTGTTCCTAATGTTTTGTACACTGTGTACATTGAGCTGAAAATGAAAAAGAATTAAAGAAAGGAAATAGTATAGTATATTAAAATGTCATCTTATATAGGAAATACAGTACGTTAAAGTACTCTCACATTGTCCATCAGTAAGTTCACAAGTGAATTAGTTGATATCTGATAATATCTCTCTGTTCCACTCTACAGAATCGCACAACCAGGACAGTTCTCTGAAGCCAGACAGCGCCAGTACCCCTCCTAAAGCCAATCCACCAAAAGGAGGCCCTGAGAGTGAGAGGACCTCACTGAGCCCATCCTCACCTCTCAGCCCAACAGAGACCCCTGAGCCCAGCACCACCACCACTACCACTGATGACTCCTCCTCCACCCACGCCATCTCCCTCACCTCCTCCTGCTCCACCAAGTTAGTGAGTCACTGGGCTCTTCCAGAGGACTGTAGTGACAAGGCTGCCTTCACCATGATGGAGACAGGGAGTGTCTCGGCCCTGTCTGGGGGGGACTGCCTCATGCCACAGAGCCGCACCTGCCTGGGCTGCTTCATTGAGACCAAGGACGCTACAGAGCTTGAGCCAGGGCTGGGCCTGGGCCGGGACTACGACCCCTGTCCTGTCTCCTGTCCTGACATGGCCATGCAGTGCATGAGTTCTGGGGATGGTATCCGCTACGGGGATCAGCTGCTCTCCGACCAGCTCCTCAGCTACCCAGAGCACAAGGTCAGGGGGGAGGAGAAGACAGATGAAGAGAAGTCAGCGGAGGACAGTGACTCGGAGGATGCCACGTCAAAGAGTATCTACGAAGGCCTGCTCCTGGATAAGTGCAACGGTGAGGAGGCTCTGCTGGCCAACTCCAGCCAGGACTGGGGCTGCTTTGAGTCCTTTATTAGCGAGAGTAAGATCGAGCTGCTGGACCTCTGCTCTAAGAATGAGCTCTCTGTCAACCTCTTCTCAGAAGAGGATGTAGACAACTATATGTTTGATGATGAGGACTCCACCCTGGGCAGCGACGTGTGCTCGCTGAAGATACGTTACGAGTCCTTCCAGGACAACGTCCGAGAGAAGACCAATACCATTCAGGAGGAAACCCAGTTCAACTTCTTCCCGAGCGTCGTGGCCAAAAAGGAGGGCGAGGGAGCAGTGAAGAAGGAAGCTGAAGGGCCGCAGGTGAATGGAGAGAAGGTTGAAGTCTGGGTGACTGGAGAAAGGGTTGACAAAAACAACAGCAGCAGCTCTGCTGAAGTGATGCCAAATGTCAGTCCAGAGAGCAGCTACCTGTTTGACTTCAACAACTCCACAGAGGACTCTGGAGAGTACAGTGATGACAGCTCCTGTACTGGATCCTCCCTTGACACCTGCCAGACCAAACGGAAATACTGCTTCCTCTCCAGGGAGAACTCCAGCTCCTCTAGCCAGCTGAGCTATGGGCTGAGGTCCAAGAGGAAAGTCAGATACAGCGACGACTATCTGTATGACGTGGATTCTATTGAGAGTGAGAGGAACACAGAGAAAAAAGAGAAGCAGCCGGTGGGTCCAAAAAAAGAGGAGGATGACGACTGGTGTCCAAAGAAGAGGAGAAAATCCTCACGAAAAGAGCGTCCGGTGATAATCAAATACATCATCATAAACCGATTTAAAGGGGAGAAGCACATGTTAGTAAAGCTTGGCAAAATTGACACATCAGAGACAACAGTAAGCTTAAGTAAGGACTTAGTTCATAAGTACCAGAGAATGGCCCCTCTGAAAGACTACTGGCAAAAGAGGCGCCAGGAAATGCAGGAGCAGCGCAGGCTGGCTGCTGGTGATAAAAACAGATTTCCGAATGGCTGCAGGCGTTCCCTTAATTCTAGCCTGACAAAACGAAAATACAGGATTGCAAATAGAGTCCGGATTCAAAGAATTCACACTGTAGAGCTCTCGCCAAACCACGCCGATCACAAGCAAGAGGTGCGAGCAGCTGAGGATCAGGCTGCCTGTATAGATATGGCATCAATAACAACAACGACCTCCGACTGTGCTGCAAGATTAGACCAAGGCAGTGTGACAGGAAAAAGTAGATCGCTAGAGAGGGAGGGAAAAAGACTTGGAAATAAGATTTTGAAAATAAGGAAATTTAAAAGCGAGGCCAGACTGAGGTCGAAAAACATTACAGAGGCTCAGCAGGAGGATGGTAAAACTGTGATACACCTACGAAAGGTTGCCCCACTATCCCCAAATCAGAAAACTGACATTGTTTATTCCAAAGCAGGCAGCCCACAGCTTTGTGATGACTCCACTGTCAGTGTCGACCCCACTGAAAAGTCCACTTTTACACCAGCACCCTGCTCCTCTTCCAGCACAATGACCCATCCTGTAAATGTGAATAGTGGTCTACCTGTCATCCCCGGAGGCTACCTGCAGACATTACTAGATGCCTCTGACTCATCCAGTAACACTGGACTGTCATATTACTCCCAGCAGCAGCAGCAGAATCCCCGACAACAGTTTCCCCATGGCCTCTACCAGGAGGAGAATCCCTTCACTAACCTACAGCTGGCCCAGAGCTGTGTTCTATCCCCTCCCTCAGAGTCCGAGCTCCAACAATCCCCCTCTAACTCCAATCAGATGGAACCAAACTTCACTCACATATCATGGCAGTCTGGAAGTGAACCGCTACCATTTACACCTGACATTCCACCTGAATCTGCTGGCTTTTCCAGCACCATGCCTTTGCCAATGACAAACAACTTGCCATTGTCAGGATATAGTCAAGTCAATGTAGATGGCAACAGACTGCTGAATGATAAGGCACATTTACCTGAAGAGCCACCAGGACCAGACTCAACCCTACAGGTCAGCCGGTCAGCTGAAGAGGAACAGGTGCAGTTCCATAGAGTCGCTCTAAACACAGACAACAGCAGGCTGGCCAGCTATGACTCTATGGGTTCACTGTCTGCCACCTCCAGCAACTACAGCTCTATGAGTCACAAGTCCTGTGAGAAGGAGAGTGACGAGGATGTGAACGACAACTTCTTGGCCCACTGTAGTCCCAAACTGGTGATCCAGCAAAGTACTGATGAAATCACTCCCCTTAGGGAATCCACAGACCTACTGGACATCTCCAACTTCACCCCCGATAAGTTTAGGCACTCGTCGTTGTCAGAGATGTCGCCACCCGACACACCAAATCTCTCCCCACAGGTGATGGGTCCAGAAATGAGGGAAAGCCTAGGAAAGGCCAGTGAGTTTCAAGGAGAGACAGGAGACATTACTCTCTCAGCTACACCTGATGGGACTAAGTGGGACTGTAATGTCCTGCCACAACATAATCATGATGGTAGAGCGATAAACAATCATCAGTTCCAGTTCCATACTTTCAATGACAATGACGGCACAGGTTTAGATGATAAGATTGACGGCACGGACGTCTTTGATGAGCAGGCTGAATCCATTGGAGGCCGAACTAAAGGTCCCAAGTCAAAAAGGAAAACAACCAGTAAACAGAAAACCAAGGCTCCAAGGGCTCCCAAGACAGAGAAGAACAAAGCCCCTAGACAGAATTCTCGTTCATCCAAAAAGCTAAAAGCCCTGCTTGATGCAAAGGCAAAGGCAAAGGCGAAAGGTGAAGAAAGTGAAGGTCTTGCTGGACTGTCAGAAGACTGGCCTTTACTGGTGGAGCACGGTGGGGGCTGGGCAGACGGTAACAACAACAACAGTGCTGTGGATGATGACCAGCGAGAGTTTGAGGAGCCCTCCAACATCCTGTCCAACATAGTCTCTGGGATGGCAGAGGTCGAGAGGTTTATGAAGGTGTCCATCGAGCCACTGTGGGACCCCATGTCTGGACTCTGTCAGCCTCCAGAGGCCAACAGCCTTAAAACTAAGACACTCAAAATCCTGGCGGGAACAACAGCTGACGTCAGGAAAAAGGGTGGTTATGCCACCTCCCCTGGGACAGGAAGGGGCAGGAAGGCAACTGGCAGGGGTGCCAAAAACCAGGCCAAGTTCATTCCTTCAAACCCCTTCTTCCCCCCTCTCACTCTAGACTGCAACATGTTCAACAAGTCCAGCCTCGGTATACCTGGCATCTGTGGGCCCGCACACAAAAAAATGTACCGTCACAAAACCAGTGCAAAATTTGCTCGAGACGAAAACAATACAGGGAAGCGGGACTCGGGCAAGAACGCAGCTCTGATGGCCTCTTATGAGAAACTGAGGTAATATTTTGTAACAGTGGCTGCAAAATACGTCCCCCTCACTCTATTTCCTCCCGCCTCTTGCTAAGTTCCCTGGGTTCCCTTACTGCTCTCCCTTTTTGACTTAAATCCAAGTGTTGCATGGCAAAGACATTAACCCTGACTACCCCACCTCCTTCTTTTACCCTGAAATAACTTGCATGTGAGCTTTTATTTGTTCCTGTGAAACTACCTATTATGTGATTGATTGTCTCTAGCTTGACTGGGATTTCGAACTACTGTGGCTGCATTTTGTTTCTTACACTGCTGCTTGATTCACCTTTCTTGGTCTTTAGTTTGTTTTGTTTATTGTTACTTT
Organism: Coregonus lavaretus; assembly: GCF_964263955.1. NCBI lineage: Eukaryota > Metazoa > Chordata > Actinopteri > Salmoniformes > Salmonidae > Coregonus > Coregonus lavaretus. The sequence goes on from NC_140002.1 coordinate 30,892,920, forward strand.
AGGTTTGACTTTTGTATAATAAGAAAAATTGCCTTGAAACTGTTTTGAAAGTCATATTTGTGATACTTAATGGTTTGCTTTGTTTTTTCAATTCTCCATTTCAGCGGAACAGCTTGCCCCACCTTAACAATGTCCAAATTCAGTCTGTGGCTCTCCACAAATGTTTAAAATTACAGTTCAAAAGTTGTCCGTCCTTACATTCAGTCAATGGTTGCCTTCAGTGTACGAAGAGAGAGTGGAGTAGAGTTAGTCACAAGGGTACAATAAAAGTGTCCTATCATTACTGATATCACCCAGCCATTCCATTTGTGGATGTTTTACTGGTGTAGGAGAACTGTATTGCTGTTCTGCTGGGAACCAGACTTTTCAGAATAAAAAATGGACATTTTTGTATTAACGATAAGATGACTTTCTCATACTGTCCTAATTTTCTTAATATCTTGAAATGGCATTATTTGTCATTGGCTTTTTGCCATGGTTTGGGGAGAGGAGGTGGGAGGGTAAGTGGAGTAAGTACCCAGAATTGCAATTTGTTAATGCTATTGTACAGAGACATATGCACTATTTGCAGAATATGACGATAATTATAATTGTTGAAAATGGAATTAATGTGCCAAACGTTGAACAAGTACCTGTATAAATATTTTCTATCTATATGTATATTTGCTGTTTCATGTTCTTTTTGTTAGGGTTGGGGGGTGGGGGTTCTGGACTTTGGTGGCCGGTCGACATTCTAGAGATCTTACACTTGGGATCCATTCCATTTGCCAAGCACCTGCAGCTGACAGTGATACACCTTTTACCAAAATGCAAACGACTGTCTTTTCTTTCATACATTCCTTTGAAATGATTGCCATCTGAACTCAAAATCAACAGCCAGCATGGCGATACAGAGAAGGGGATTAAATAGGTCCTGTAGAAAGCTGAGGAAAATGCCATAAGCTGTTTCAGCAACTAAAAAGTAGCACTGTGTCAATAAGAAATCTTTATGCTCTAACAGGTTAGTTCAATCTTGAGTTTTGAATTTGTGCTCCTGTAAGTCGCTCTGGATAAGAGCGTCTGCTAAATGACTAAAATGTAATGTAAATGTACTATACTCAAGATTAGTACACTGCTTCATGTAATCTCATGCAATCTCATGGATTCACCTACCACTGCACCAACATGGAGCTCTGTATTAGATTTCTACAATTTATTTCAATTGACATAAATTGATACTATCCATCAGAGATCGATATTTATTGTGAAGACCTTTGTCTCTCGAAACCCCCCTTCCCCTCCATCTTCTCCAAGTTGCCAGGCTAGCCATTGAGACGGGGGATCAGGAGAGGTGTCACCACCAGCTGGTGTGGAGTAGCCTGCCTTATAGCATCCCTGCCCATTGTTCATTGAATGTATTTGACTTCCTCTCCAACAAGAGTTTTATATGATGTACCACTGTTGAGCTGCCTCTGAAAGGTGCTTGAAAGCAAATGAACTTACAGGTAACTGAAAAAAGGATGAAGAAATCCTCTGTGCCCTATTTATGAATGTATAAGATACTGTTATGTTTGATGTAATTCTGCCATGATTTTGACATTAATTAGAATTATGTTTTGCCGTTTTTGTTGAAAAGAATATTTAGCTTTATAAATATTGTCAGAGTTGTTGCCAGAGGGATTCCAAAATAACTCTTGATGAATCTTGTATATTTTTCAGTGTGCCAATTTGTAAAATATTTTCTAAGTGTATATTTTTCTTAGAAAGTGCTGTGAAGTATTTGTAAATGTGGATACCCTTTTTTCGCCTTTACAGGCAGTGAAAGGGATGTATAATGACATGCCTTTGGTTTGAAAAACCAAAATAACAAACATGACAAAAAAATTTATAAAAGGAGAGGGGAAAACACTGGGGAAAAAAGCTGTAACATTTTGTCGGAAGTTTTGTAATCAGACCAATCTTGTTGTGGGAGTGTAGTGCTATAGTGTAAAAAGTATGATAAAAGAAAAAGAAAAACTGAAATAAAGACATATTTGTGATTTTATTGCTGTTTTATAAATCATTCTAGTATCATTTTGTTTTGTTGTAACTGTTGCAAAGGTTTAAATATTTGTGAACAAGCCTGTATGGTGACAATGTAATATTGGTAACTTGCTGAGTTTTGTAATAATGTTTATGGAATAAATATAAAATAAAAATGAGCTTTTGATTGCTGCTTTCAGATGAGGTCTCCATTTTCTTCTCTAAAGGGACTGTATTGACCTCTTTCTGAAAATGTATACAGTCCTTATGTTGCATGGAAGACTTCAAGAAGTGTTGACATTACATTTTACTTGTAGTCTGTGTAGTCTGTCTGCAAATAGATACATTCCCAGGACTCCACAAAATGCTAAACATGTTACTTCATATATATATTATTTTTCAGATATTGCTTTGATGAATAGGCACTTGTTTAGACAGACTACAATTTATTTACTCTACATTCTAGAAGCCTTGGTTTAACCGGTCAAGCTTGTGGCCTAATTATCACCAAGTTTTAGTGAAAAGTGTTTCGTTTGAAATAGCTGTGTAAATAAGTAGGCCAGACAATACTGTAAATATTTTTTTGCATAAACTTTGCCTATGTTAGTAGTCAGGCACCTCGAAAGCACAACCAGTAGAGCTTGTACTCCAGCAGATGGCAGCATTCAATCCTTTTTTCTTTATGAGGAATAGTTCAGACTATCCTGGTGCATTGCTAGGCCTTGTAACACATGGTTAGCATGGATTATACATTGCACCATAGGTATGTTCATATACTTTGCTTATCCACTGCTGCACACATTTGAATTGAATAACAGCTAAATAGGAATGTGTGTGAATGTTGACTGCAAAAAAAAAATCTAACCAAATGTTAAATATTCGGTTGTTTATCTATTGTTTATGGTAACAGGCAAACCCAAGGTCAGAATGCTCAGTAATTGAGTGAGAGGAGTAAGAATGTCTAGTTGTCTACCACTGAGAGGAACACAACAGAATGTTTATTAAATGTAACCAGCTTCTGACAACATTTTGGCCTATGCAGATCAATGCACTACTAGGCCAAGGGCTTCACATTGAGAGGGGTTGTCTATCTCTTGTCTTCATCAACACTGATCTGGACAGGTGAAACAAATGCTTGGCCTTCAATACAATGCTTATATCTTTATTTATTTCTGCAATGTACTACCATAGACAGTAGCCTACACTGTACTGTCCATCACCGCCCACAACTGAACCAGAGCGGAGAACTAGCCCGTAACCTTCCTATCCAGTCAGATTGTACACTCATGTGGTTTGTCAAAGAATTTGACACACGTGTGAGCGACACAGACCTGGTGGAGAGTATGGTGAAACAGAGAAGACACTGTCTGTCCTGCTGAGTTTTGATGCAGAGTCTTTACCTGACAAAGTCAAACTAGGATGTGGCAGGGTAGACCTCCCGGGATACCACAGTGTGTTGAACAAGATAGGGCCAAGTAGTGGAATAGTGGTGAGGTTTTAATGGGTGTATGGTTAGCAAGTTAGCTGGTTAGGCACATTTTTCTTCCCTTTTCCCTGTCCTTTTTCCCTTCACGTTTTGTGTCACAGAGTGTAATGAATTCACACTCCAGAACAGTAGGCAGAAAACACAGGGCTAGATAAGAAAAATAGATTAATAGGGCGGCCGCACGATAGAAAGTGGGAAGATGGCATTAACTGAGGTTTGGTTTGAAACTGCTAGTGAGTCGGGTGAAGATAATAGCACAGAGAGCGAGAATGAGTGGGTTACAATGGCGAAGAAAAAGGGAAAGGAGAAGTAAAGCTGTGGAGGAAAATAGGAAACCACTTGATTGGTTTTAGTCAGAGTGAGGGTTTTGGATCAACGCTACCTGGGAAATCTGTTTAATGTCTCAAGGAAAATCTGGAATGTGTTGGAGGAAAGTGTGGAGTGGGGGAGAGTCACAAGAAGGGGTCTTTTTTTTATGTGTGTGTCTGCGGATCAGAAGAAGCGTTCTTTAAGACTCAAAAAGATATTGGAGTGGAATGTTTCCTGTATGGATTTTTCGCAGCAGGGCGCCTATCAAGGGTGTTATTTCTGGGGTGGTGCAAGAAGTAAAGGCAGAGGATATAATTGAAGACATACAGTACCAGTCAAAAGTTTGGACACACCTACTCATTCTAGGTTTTTCTTTATTTTTTACTATTTTCTACATTGTAGAATAATAGTGAAGACATCAAAACTATGAAATAACACACATGGAATCATGTAGTAACCAAAAAAGTGTTAAACAAATCTAAATATATTTTATATTTGAGATTCTTCAAAGTAGCCACCCTTTGCCTTGATGACAGCTTTGCACACTCTTGGCATTCTCTCAACCAGCTTCATGAGGTAGTCACCTGGAATGCATTTCAATTAACAGGTGTGCCTTCTTAAAAGTTAATTTGTGGAATTTCTTTCCTTCTTAATGCGTTTGAGCCAATCAGTTGTGTTGTGACAAGGTAGGGTTGGTATACAGAAGATAGCCCTATTTGGGAAAAGACCAAGTCCATATTATGGCAAGAACAGCTCAAATAAGCAAAGAGAAACGACAGTCCATCATTACTTTAAGACATGAAGGTTAGTCAATCAGGAACATTTCAAGAACTTTGAAAGTTTCTTCAAGTGCAGTTGCAAAAACCATCAAGCGCTACGATAAGACTGGCTCTCATGAGGACTGCCACAGGAAAGGAAGACCCAGAGTTACCTCTGCTGCAGAGGATAAGTTCATCAGAGTTACCAGCCTCGGAAATTGCAGCCCAAATAAATGCTTCACAGAGTTCAAGTAACAGACACATCTCAACATCAACTGTTCAGAGGAGACTGCGTGAATCAAGTCTTCATTTAAAAAAATGGTTTATTCATGGTCGAATTGCTGCAAAGAAACCACTACTAAAGGACACCAATAAGAAGAAGAGACTTGCTTGGGCCAAGAAACACGAGCAATGGACATTAGACCGGTGGAAATCTGTCCTTTGGTCTGATGAGTCCAAATTTGAGATTTTTGGTTCCAACCGCTGTGTCTTTGTGAGACACAGAGTAGGTGAACGGATGATCTCCGCATGTATGGTTCCCACCGTGAGGCATGGAGGAGGAGGTGTGATGGTGTGGGGGTGCTTTGCTGGTGACGCTGTTGGTGATTTATTTAGAATTCAAGGCACACTTAACCAGCATGACTACTACAGCATTCTGCAGCGATAGGCCATCCCATCTGGTTGCGCTTAGTGGGACTATCATTTGTTTTTCAACAGGACAATGACCCAACACACCTCCAGGCTATGTAAGGGATATTTGACCAAGAAGGAGAGTGATGGAGAGCTGCATCAGATGACCTGGCCTCCACAATCACCCAACCTCAACCCAATTGAGATGGTTTGGGATGAGATGGACCGCAGAGTGATGGAAAAGCAGCCAACAAGTGCTCAGCATCTGTGGGAACTCCTTCAAGACTGTTGGAAAAGCATTCCAGGTGAAGCTGGTTGAGAGAATGCCAAGAGTGTGCAAAGGCAAATGGTGGCTACTTTGAAGAATCTAAAACATAAAATATATTTTGATTTGTTTAACACTTTTTTGGTTACTACATGATTCCATATGTGTTATTTCATAGTTTTGATGTCTTCACTCTTATTCTACAATGTAGAAAATAGTAAAAATAAAGAAAAACCCTTGAATGAGTAGGTGTGTCCAAACTTTAGACTGGTACTGTAGATGGAGTGGTTGGTGCAGGTCGACTGACCTGTATGGTGGATGGAGAAAATTAATTAATTTCATCCATGCTATTGTTCTTTGATAAAGAGTCACTCCCTTCTCATATAAAGTTAGGATTCATGAGATACCCTGTAAGAGCTTTTGTGCACAAGCCCTTTCAGTGTCATAAATGTAAAAGATTTGGTCACGTGTCAAGTGTGTACAGAAGGGAAGAGTATCGTATGCCAGATGAAGTGAAACGCTGCAACTGTGGAGGTGAACATGCGCCTGAATTCTTGGAGTGCCCTGTTAGGGTGAAGGAGAATGAGGTGTTAAGGGTAAGGAGCGTCCAGCGTGTCTCCTATTTGGAGGCGGTAAGAAGATTGGAAGGAACGAGTGGCGGGGAAGAGAAAATGGTAGTAGAGCCACCACGAGCAGTGAAGGTTTCTCATCAACCGAGGGATAGTGAAATGCTACACGTTAAAAATGTCGACATTGTATTATTTATTGCAGTGGTCATAAACTCTACAGCACAAGCGGAGAAGAAGTCTAAGAACATTGGAATCATTGTGAATGCAGCTGTACCTTTTATGGGTCTTCGTGATTTCACACCCGAGGCCGTGCAAGAAATCCTGTCGGTGAATGTTCCGCCATCACAGGCCCCTGAGCCTGTGTAATTATGTATTTTGGAGTGGACTGTGACTGAAGAAATGGGATGGTTTTTGTTATTTGACGTGTCTAATTTGGTATTTCGTATGATGTAATTTTCCCCCCTTTCACGCAATGTTTTATTTTTTATTTTCATTCAATATCCTGTCCAGCTGGTGGCGATAACGCACCATTGACATTGGATGCCAACCGCCGGTAAATCCCATCGAAGAAGAGGAAGGAGTTCGGCCTCACACTCCAGTACAGTTGGTTGCGATCCGACAATAACATTTTAAATAAGAAGAAAGAAACCGAAGAAGACGTGCGACAACGACCCCACTCATTCTCGCGTGGCAGCCCAACCAACCCACAGCACAGAAAAAAGGAGTCACCATCGCAAGTTCCAGTCTTGTCTGCTGTTGGTGGGTTAGCTAAAGAGAAGCTAAACTTGGTTTGCGTGTTAGCCGTGTATTTATGTGAGGGTGTTTGGTTACTTAATTCGGATTCCTCCAAAATGCCTAACATAAAGATATTCAGTGGCAGCTCTCATCCGGACCTTGGCCAAAAAATTGCCGACCGACTGGGACTTGAGCTGGGGAAGGTTGTGACCAAGAAATTCAGCAACCAGGAGACATGGTAGGTTAAAAGTGTTTAAACAATACCTACTGGCTAGTAAGCGTTATTTTACCAATGTGTGAATGTTCTGCCTGGGAATGTTGCTTTGGTTGTTAGCTAGGTACAGGAACGCGTTAGCTAGCTGAAGTTAGCCCACATGGCCGATTGAAAGCGCGAGTGAGTGTGGTCGTTGTTGTTGCTAGTTAGCTAACTAAATTAGCTTACCGCAAACGTGTTCAACTACTAATATAGCTAGCTAACTAGCATTACCTAGCTTTGTTGGCAACTTTATGTAGACCTTAAAATGAGACAGGGTAAGGGCAGGAGGCTTAACGTTAGAACGGCAACTCCCAAAATCCATGTGGACTGTATTGTAATACCGGGCATACACAACACGATTTCGCTACGTTTTTGCAGTCCCAGACTAATTTTCATGATCGGGGTGAAATCCTATGTATGAACTTCGACTAGGATCAGTACGTCGGGACTCGCGTAGTTTCAAAGGGTGAAGGACAAACTGATGCCGGTGGTGGCTGTTCCGTTCTGCAGACCCTTGTCGGATGATGTTCCGATAAGTTTCTGACATGTCCGAAATGTTTGTCGTGCATCTTGTAGTATGAGCAGTGCTACGACGCGATTGGACAAGTACTACTGCCAATGAGCACTCAGCATGTTAGAGCAAAACAATTTGATATTTTAGTCATTTAGCAGACGCTCTTATCCAGAGCGACCTACAATTAGTGAGTGCATACATCTTTCATACTGGCCCCCCGTGGGAACAATGATGGTGAAGCGGGAAGCAACAACAACTTGCAGGTTGTCACTGGTTACCACAGCCAAAACCAAAAATGGGGGTCTTAATTTAAGTTCAGGGTTAGGGGCGGCAGGTAGCTTAGTGGTTAAGAGCTTTGTGCCAGTAACCGAAAGGTCGCTCGTTCTAATCCCCGAGTGAAAAATCTGTCGATGTGCCCTTGAGCAAGGCACTTAACCCTAATTGCTCCTGTAAGTCGCTCTGGATAAGAGCGTCTGCTAAATGACTAAAATGTAAAAAAAATGGTTAGGCATAAGGTTAGCAGTTTGGTTTAAAATCCGATTTTAATAATTGTTTGCAGAAATCGGCGTGGTTTAGCCATAATTATGACTCATGAGACCTAGCACAAAGGCACAATTGTGTGTGATTGTGGCCAGGGGAGTTCCTGCATATGGGCATTCCTGCATATTTTTTGGGGGGCGAAGGACCCTGTCTGCCGTAACTATGTACCAGATACCGCGTAGCTAGCTAGCACACAGTTCCCTTTGCTCCCGCCTGCTGAACACCTGCTGTTAACAGAACTGCGGGAAAGCAATGCCCGACAGGCAGGGACGACAGACATGGTCTACTGATGTTATAGTTAGCTAGCTACCTATCCCGCCTGCTGTTTACCGGAGTCCTAGCCTGCTAGCTATCACCCAGTGTCCTTCACTAACGCCTGCTGTACACCTGCCCTCGCCGTCGTTATCGTTAACATAACTGCGGGAAAGCAGTGCCAGACAGGCGGGGGTGAAGTACGCTGTCTACCCGTGTGCTAACTACATATCCCGCCTGCTATGTACCTTCGCTCCCGCTTGCCGAACACTTGCCGTCGATAACAGAACTGCGGGAAAACAGTACTAGACAGGCGGGGGCGAAGGACACTGTCTACCGGTGTCAATCAATCAAATGTTATTTATAAAGCCCTTTTTACATCCGCAGATGTCACAAAGTGCTATACCGAAACCCAGCCTAAAACCCAAACAGCAAGCAATGCAGATGTAGAAGCATGGTGGCTAGTAAAAACTCCCTAGAAAGGCAGAAACCTAGAGGGGAACCAGGCTCTGAGGGGTGGACAGTCCCCTTCTGGCTGTGCCGGGTGGAGATTATAACAGTACATGGCCATTAAGGCCAGATTTTTCTCCAAGATGTTCAAACGTTCATAGATGACCAGCAGGGTCAAATAATAATCACAGTGGTTGTAGAGGTTGCAACAGGTCAGTACATCAGGAGTAAATGTCACTTGGCTTTTCATAGCCGGGCATTTAGAGGTTGAAATAGCAGGTGCAGTAGAGAGAGAGAGTTGAAAACAGCAGGTCTGGGACAAGGTAGCATGTCTGGTGAACAGGTCAGGGTTCCTGAGTGGAAACTGTAGCAGCAGCACGACCAGGTGGACTGGGGACAGCAATGATTCATCAGGCCAGGTAGTCCTGAGGCATGGTCCTAGGGCTCAGGTCCTCTGGGATGGGAGGGAGAGCGAGGGAGAATTAGAGGGAGCATACTTATATTCACACAGGACACCGGATAAGACAGGAGAATAACACCAGACATAAGACTGACCCTAGCCCCCCGGCACATAGACTATTTCAGCATAGATACTGGAGGCTGAGACGGGGGGGGTTGGGAGACACTGTGGCACCGTCCGACGATACCCCCGGACAGGGCCAACCAGGCAGGATATAACCCCACCCACTTTGCCAAAGCACAGCCCCCACACCACCAGAGGGATATCAACAGACCACCAACCTACTACCCTGAGACAAGGCTGAGTATAGCCCATGATGATCTCCTCCACTGCACGAGCCCGAGGGAGCGACAAACCGGACAGGAAGATCACGTCTGTGACTCAACCCACTCAAGTGATGCACCCCTCCTATGGACGGCATGGAAAGCACCAGTAAGCCAGTGACTCAGCCCCCATAATAGGGTCAGAGGCAGAGAATCCCAATGGAGAGACAGGAACCGGCCAGGCAGAGACAGCAAGGGTGGTTTGTGCTCCAGTCCCTTTCCGTTCACCTTCGCACCCCTGGGCCAGACTACACTCAATCATAGGACCTACTGAAGAGATGAGTCTTCAGTAAAGACTTAAAGGTCGAGACAGAGTCTGCGTCTCTCACATGGATAGGCGGACCATTCCATAAAAATGGAGCTCTATAGGAGGAAGTCCTGCCACCAGCTGTTTGCTTAGAAATTCCAGGGACAATAAGGAGGCCTGCGTCTTGTGACCGTAGCGTACGTGTAGGTATGTACGGCAGGACCAAAGCTAGCTAGCTACCTATCCCGCCTGCTGTGTACCGGAGTCCTAGCTAACTGCGTTGGCGCCCCACCTCTTCTGTGGGGTATATCAGCAGTTGGCATCCAACGTTATGGTGCATTACCGCCACCTACTGTACTGGAGCGCTTCCGCCTGTGTACTGGAGTCCTAGTTAAAAAATGGACCAATAAAAGTATAAAGAGGGGTTCCTGCAGATGCCGGAATGCTCACATGCAGGAACGCCCCGAATTGCAGGCCGCAATTGCACCCTTGTCCAAAGGCCGGCAGATGGTGATATTGAGTTTAGGGCTGTCCCCGACAAACATTTTTTTTTAGGTCGACCGAAATCCGTCTGGTCGACATTTTAAAAATGTATTTTTCCATATATAGATACACCCTATGTGTTTAAAATAAAATAAAAATCAACTATATGCATCGAGCTTGTCTGATACTTTAAGCTCACTGTCACTCTTCCTCCACAGAGGAGCTCTGTCAGTGACCATTGGGTTCTTGGTCACCTCCCTGACCGGCCCTTCTCCCCCGATTGCTCAGTTTGGCCGGGCGGCCAGCTCTAGGAAGTGTCTTGGTGGTTCCAAACTTCTTCCATTTAAGAATGACGGAGGCCACTGTGTTCTTGGGTACCTTCAATGCTGCAGATCTTTTTTGGTACCCTTCCCCAGATCTGTCCCTCGACACGATCTTGTCTCGGGGGCTCTACGGACAATTCCTTCGCCGTCATGGCTTGGTTTTTGCTCTGACATGCACTGTCAACTGTGGAACCTTGTATAGACAGGTGTGTGCCTTTCCAAATCATGTCCAATCAATTGAATGAGCTCAATTTCGAATCTCATCGCAAAGGGTCTGAATACTTATGTAAAAAGGGTATTTGTTTTTTTAGTTTTAATAAATACATTTGCAAAAATGTATAACCTGTTTTCGCTTTGTCATTGTGTTAGATTGATGAGGGGGGGACAAACAATTTAATCCATTAGAATAAGGCTGTAACAAAATGTGAAAAAATTCAAGGGGTCTGAATACTTTCCGAATGCACTGTGTGTGTGTGCTACTGCTCAACCCAAAATAATATTGGTCGACCAACAGCCTATCGACCAGTTGACTAATTGTGTCATGTCATCTTACCGTCCTAATGCATTGTATGCAGCCGGCAATACATTTGTATCCCTTGTGGACCGGTTTGTACCTAAAACATTCTCCATTTCGGCTGCATAGGCTTCAATATCTTCAACTTAATTTAATGGCGGGGGGGATATGCGTACCCTCCTTATGAAACACTGTTTTCCACCACCATGCTAGTGGCTAAATGCCAATTCCGGCTGTTGTGTATCGCGTTCAGTTGCTATCAGACCAGGGGTTCTGTTTTTTTTTACGCCTACTGTGTTAGCAGCATCGCATGGGCAGACTGGTTGTCGCTAGATGCACTACATCACCAAAAGTATATGGACACCTGGTCGTCGAACATCCCATTCCAAAATCATGGGCATTAATATGGAGTTGGTCCCCTCTTTGCTGCTATTACAGCCTTCACTCTTCTGGGAAAGCATTCAACTAGATGTTGGAACATTGCTACGGGACTTGCTTCCATTCAGCCACGAGCATTAGTGGGGTCGGGAATGGATGTTGGGCGATAAGGCCTGGCTCGCAGTCGGCATTCCAATTCATCCCAAAGGTGTTCGATGGGGTTGAGGTCAGGGATCTGTGCAGGCCAGTCAAGTTCTTCCACACCGATCTCGACAAACCATTTATGTATGGACCTCGCTTTGTGCACGGGGGCATTGTCATGCTAAAACAGGAAAGGGCCTTCACCAAACTGTTGCCACAAAGTTGGAAGCACAGAATCGTCTAGAATGTAATTGTATGCTGTAGCGTTAAGATTTCTCTTCACTGGAACTAAGGGGCCTAGCCGGAACCATGAAAAACAGTCCCAGACCATTATTCCTCCTCCGCCAAAGTTTACAGTTGGGGCAGGTGGCGTTCTCCTGGCATCCGCCAAACCCAGATTCGTCCATCGGACTACCAGATGGTGAAGCGTGATTCATCACTCCAGAGAACGCGTTTCCACTGCTCCAGAGTCCAATGGCAGCGAGCTTTACACCACTCCAGCCGATAGATATTTAGTTATGTTTGATACCTGACAGAAAATAAGGAAGTAGCTTTGATAAGAAGTATTTAAGATTTTAATGCTACAATACACAAGACAGGTGGCTATCAGAGTCTGCGTGTGAACGACTGAGCAGCCATTCCAGGGGACTTTTGAGAGATTTTGTATGTTTGCCCACTGACAAAGAAATGATCAGTCTATAATTTTAATGGTAGGTTTATTTGAACAGTGAGAGACAGAATAACAACAACAAAAATCCAGAAAAACGCATGTCAAAAATCTTATAAATTGATTTGCATTTTAATGAGGGGAAATAAGTATTTGACCCCCTCTCAATCAGAAAGATTAAAGGGAGTGCTCCTAATCTCAGTTTGCTACCTGTATAAAAGACACCTGTCCACAGAAGCAATCAATCAATCAGATTCCAAACTCTCCACCATGGCCAAGACCAAAGAGCTCTCCAAGGATGTCAGGGACAAGATTGTAGACCTACACAAGGCTGGAATGGGCTACAAGACCATCGCCAAGCAGCTTGGTGAGAAGGTGACAACAGTTGGTGCGATTATTCGCAAATGGAAGAAACACAAAATAACTGTCAATCTCCCTCGGCCTGGGGCTCCATGCAAGATCTCACCTCGTGGAGTTGCAATGATCATGAGAACGGTGAGGAATCAGCCCAGAACTACACGGGAGGATCTTGTCAATGATCTCAAGGCAGCTGGGACCATAGTCACCAAGAAAACAATTGGTAACACACTACGCCGTGAAGGACTGAAATCCTGCAGCGCCCGCAAGGTCCCCCTGCTCAAGAAAGCACATATACATGCCCGTCTGAAGTTTGCCAATGAACATCTGAATGATTCAGAGGAGAACTGGGTGAAAGTGTTGTGGTCAGATGAGACCAAAATCGAGCTCTTTGGCATCAACTCAATTCGCCGTGTTTGGAGGAGGAGGAATGCTGCCTATGACCCCAAGAACACCATCCCCACTGTCAAACATGGAGGTGGAAACATTATGCTTTGGGGGTGTTTTTCTGCTAAGGGGACAGGACAACTTCACCGCATCAAAGGGACGATGGACGGGACCATGTACCGTCAAATCTTGGGTGAGAACCTCCTTCCCTCAGCCAGGGTATTGAGAATGGGTCGTGGATGGGTATTCCAGCATGACAATGACCCAAAACACACGGCCAAGGCAACAAAGGAGTGGCTCCAAGAATAAGCACATTAAGGTCCTGGAGTGGCCTAGCCAGTCTCCAGACCTTAATCCCATAGAAAATCTGTGGAGGGAGCTGAAGGTTCGAGTTGCCAAACGTCAGCCTCGAAACCTTAATGACTTGGAGAAGATCTGCAAAGAGGAGTGGAACAAAATCCCTCCTGAGATGTGTGAAAACCTGGTGGCCAACTACAATAAACGTCTGACCTCTGATTGCCAACAAGGGTTTTGCCACCAAGTACGAAGTCATGTTTTGCAGAGGGGTCAGGTACTTATTTCCCTCATTAAAATGCAAATCAATTCATAAGATTTTTTACATGTGTTTTTGTGGATTTTGTTGATATTCTGTCTCAGCATTAAAATTATAGACTGAATTTCTTTGTCAGTGGGCAAACGTACAAAATCAGCAGGGGATCAAATACAGAGAGAGAGATGTTTTTAAAATTTCTAACAAACAACTCTTGGTCGACTAACAACATTTTTTTTAGTTGGGTACAGCCCTAGTGTGAATATATGGATCATTCATTGAGTGTTGTTTAGTCTATTGACCTGGAAGCCCATGATGCCATGATTATGTACATTAACAGAATGGGGCGGCAGGTAGCTTAGTGGGTAAGAGCGTTGTGCCAGTAACCGAAAGGTCGCTGGTTCTAATCCCCGAGCCGACTAGGGGAACTGTCGATGTGCCCTTGAGCAAGGCACTTAACCCTAATTGCTCCTGTAAGTCGCTCTGTATAAGAGCGTCTGCTAAATGACTAAAATGTAAATGTAAATGTCTTCTCTTCATGTTCTCTACCTGTTATGGTCCTGTCACCATGTATAGCTACTGTCTGACACTGTATGACTTGATCCTGCAGCGTGGAGATTGGGGAGAGTGTCAGAGGAGAGGATGTCTACATTGTCCAGAGTGGTTGTGGTGAGATTAATGATAACTTAATGGAGCTCCTCATCATGATCAATGCCTGTAAGATTGCCTCTGCCTCACGAGTCACGGCTGTCATCCCCTGTTTCCCATATGCAAGACAAGACAAGAAGGACAAGGTGGGGGTGAGGGAAACTTTTAAAATAGTTTGTTCTGTTCACAGCACCAACACACTTCACACCATCTATAGTCAGTCAGTCCATTTGCTTTGATGTCATCATATATTTGACTGCTTCTCAAAAATGCCATATTGGGCAAACCAATTTGGTTGATTTAGAATATAACTGACAAAGCTAATTGCATTGTCTCAATGGGCCTTCTTCTGCATGCATTGTATGATTATAGAGATGAACAATGTTTTTCTGAACAGAGTCGGGCGCCCATCTCTGCAAAGCTGGTGGCCAACATGTTGTCAGTGTCAGGAGCCGATCACATAATCACCATGGACCTGCACGCCTCGCAGATACAGGTGAGCCTTCTGGCACATTATTTGGCTCGTTCCATCTATATTGCAGTCACTAGTGTAGGATACACAACTAAGATGTACAAATGATTGATTAGGCTATACGATACTTGTGTTGCGTACTATAAACGGGTTGCCTGACAACGTCACAAATGATGCACGTGCATCGCAGGGGTAGAAGGCTGTGTTATGATTCTGAACGATCAGATGGCTAGCAACAATTACAAGAAGCTGCCATGTGGGGAATCCTAGGTGGCTGGTTTCAGATAGTTGTATCTTGTAGTGCTGAGCGTTAAGTGCTTTTTGAAGTCTGTTTTGGTTTTGGTTCGATTATTACAAAATAATCATGATTTTCTGTTTCAATATTATTATTTTTACGTTAAATGCATTATGAAATAATGACATTAAAATGATTAGAGCTTTTTAATGGAAAAGTAAAAAATGGTGAACATTCAATTGCCAAAACATTGAAAATATTCCATTGTCTTGTCAGGTCCACATATCATTTTTTAATTCCTTAAAGTCATCATCTCTGCTCAGGCAGTAGCAGCCAGACAGACAACCATCTAATACTCTGTTCTCCCCATACTATACTGTCTCTAGTCATCCTATTTAGCTAGGCTAACCGGCCTAAGTATGCTACAGAGCTGCCTGATAATCATTTTACTAGTTCTTCAAAGTAGATAAGGCATACTTTCACCAACTCTCTATCCCCCTCGTCGTTGTGGTCTGGGTGTATCTAACCTAACGTAGCAGGCGTCAGTGTATCCATCTGTGTCCGAGCCGGAAAATAACAGGCTTATGGTCATTGTAGTTAACTACCACGTTTCGGCGCTGAACTAGGTTGAATATTTGCTTAATGAAAACTACAACTCCCTTCAGCCCAGCGTCCCATATAGTTCTTGACTTCATTTCTCTCATGAATGATTTGATTTCTTTCTAGATAAATGGCACGTTGGGCTCACAAAACCCGCCCGAACTAAATGGGATTCAAGTACGTTGAACAAAAATATAAATGTAACATGCAACAATTTCAAAGATTTTACTTAGTTACAGTTGATATGAGGAAATCAGTCAATTAAAATAAATTAATTAGGCCCTAATCTATGGATTTCACATGACTGGGAATACAGATATGCATCTGTTGGTCACAGATACCTTTAAAAAAAAAAAAGTAGGGGTTTGGCTCAGAAAATCAGTCAGGATCTGGTGTGACCACCATATTTGCCTCATGCAGTGTGACACATCTCCTTCGCATAGAGTTGATCAGGCTGTTGATTGTGGCCAGTGAATGTTGTCAGACTCCTCGTCAATGGCTGTGCGAAGTTGCTGGATATTGGCGGGAACTGGAACACGCTGTCGTACACGTCGATCCAGACGATTCCAAACATGCTCAATGGGTGACATGTCTGGTGAGTATGCAGGCCATGGAAGAACTGGGACATTTTCAGCTTCCAGGAATTGTGTACAGATCCTTGCGACATGGGGCCGTGCATTATCATGCTGAAACATGAGGTGATGGCGGCGGATGAATGGCACGACAATGGGCCTCAGAATCTCGTGACGGTATCTCTGTGCATTCAAATTGCCATCAATAAAATGCAATTATTCGTTGTCCGTAGCTTATGCCTGCCCATACCATCACCCCACCGCCACCATTGGGCACTCACAACGTTGACATCAGCAAACCGACGCTACACATGCTGTCTGCCATCTGCCCAGTACAGTTGAAACCCGCATTTATCTGCGAAGAGCACACTTCTCCAGCGTGCCGATGGCCATCAAAGGTGAGCATTTGCCCTCTGAAGTCAGTTACGATGCCGAACTGCAGTCAGGTCAAGACCTGGTGAGGACTACGAGCATGCAGATGAGCTTCCCTGAGACTGCTTCTGACAGTTTGTGCAGAAATTATTTGGTTGTGCAAACCCACAGTTTCATCAGCTGTCCGGGTGGATTGTCTCAGATGATCCGCAGGTGAAGAAGTTGGATGTGGAGGTCCTGGGCTGGCGTGGTTACACGTGGTCTGCGGTTGTGAAGCCGGTTGGATGTACTGCCAAATTCTCCAACGACATTGGAGAGGCGGCTTATGGTAGAGAAATTAACATGAAATTATCTGGCAACCGCTCTGGTGGACATTCCTGCAGTCAGCATGCCAATTGCACGCTCCCTCAACTTGAGACAACTGTGGCATTGTGTTGTGACACAACTGCACATTTTAGTGGCCTTTTATTGTCCCCAGCACAAGGTGCACCTGTGTAATGATCATGCTGTTTAATCAGCTTCTTGATATGCCACACTTGTCAGGTGGATTTATTATCTTGGCAAAGGAGAAATGCTCACTAACAGGGATGTAAACAAATTTGGTCACAGAATTGAAGAAAAATAAGCTTTATGCGTGTATGGAACATTTCTGGGATCTTTTATTTCAGCTCATGAAACATGGGAACAACACTTAACATGTTTATAATTTTTGTTCAGTGTAATTGAACCGATGTTAGTCAATTAGTTTAATAACCGAAAAAACCCTCATTCGGTTAATTTCTTCGCACTAGTATCTTGTTCTTGATACCATGTCTTGTTTTGACTTATGCCACGTCTATATGACACATTTTCTAAATAACTGTTACGATGTATTTGAGACTTATTTTGTAACCATAAACTGTATAGGTGCTTATTTTGCAAATGTATTTGTTTTTAATAAACATTTGGAGACAAAATATAGTTTACATGTCAACCCCATCTTGCCCCGAAGAGGTGCGTGCATCGGTTTTGTTTCTTAACAACATACTGTCAATAGTGAGCCACATGAAAGTTTCTCCAAAAGGCTGTTGCAAGTAAGGCCTTGAAGACACTGACTAGTGATCCTGTATCTTATCATGGGTTTGCTCGCTGTATGCCTCTGTAGGGGTTCTTTGATATCCCCGTGGACAATCTATACGCGGAGCCAGCTGTGCTGAAATGGATCAAAGAGAACATCAATGAGTGGAAGAATTGCACCATTGTGTCTCCTGATGCCGGAGGAGCCAAAAGGTAGATTGGAGGAGGCCAATGGGCCTGTAGATGCTTCATCAATACAAAGGGTCAAAAGGACAGATTTGAGTTGTTAGGAATATTAGCATTGTTGAAAGGATGATTGTTGCTCAATTCATTATTTTCAAGGGATTCGTCACGTTCACCTCGTTCAGCCGATTACAACAATTCCGTTGTAATAGGAAAGTCATTTTGATACTGTCATTACAGAGTTTGTATTTGGGATTAATCATAGAATCATAAACCTGTGTCTTACTATATATTCCCTTCCTCCTATAGATGTAACTTTGGAATGATTGACATCACCTGTAGTACCATAACCTCACCAATCTGTGGATTGCCTTTGCAGGGTCACCTCTATAGCAGACAGGCTGAATGTGGACTTCGCCCTAATCCACAAAGAGCGAAAGAAGGCTAACGAGGTGGACCGCATGGTCCTGGTGGGGGACGTGAAGGACAGAGTGGCCATCTTGGTTGACGACATGGCAGACACCTGCGGCACCATCTGCCACGCTGCAGATAAGTGAGTCGCTACTGTGTTTAAGCTGCATACATCTTTACAGAGCAGAGACTGAATATTCAATCTTTAAATGTACAGCAAATACAGACCGGAGCTGTTACATCTGTTTAAGGAAGTCTCTGAAAAGGAAAATGTATGGATAGCAAAGTTGTATACAAACAAAATGTGGAGATTCAACCAAATGTTTTGTTTCTGAATATTCAGGCTGCTCTCTGCTGGAGCCACGAAGGTCTATGCCATCCTGACCCATGGGATCTTTTCAGGCCCTGCTATCACCCGCATCAACAATGCCTGTTTTGAGGCTGTGGTAGTCACGAATACCATCCCTCAGGAGGATAAGATGAAACACTGTTCAAAAATACAGGTTAGAATCCCCACCTCATCACAGGGGCTCAGCACCTGATTTGTTGCAGAGTTTAGATCTGGGGAATTGAAACAAAAACATTCCATTATTTAAAAAAATATATAAGTTGAGTTGTTGTTTTGACAAATGTTTTTCTTTCACAAATAACAGATCACATGACACCTTTACAGAGCACACATACCAACCTCCCTCCACCCCATGAAAACCTTTCAAACTTTGTCCAAACAATGCCCAATGATTACCTAAGCAGCAGGCTGTCAACAATTTTCATTTCAATGGCTCAGCATGTTGCCTGGACTACTTACATTTCTGTTTGATTGATTCTTACTGTTTATTGCATTGTCTAACTCCTTACTGTGCTGAACATTTCCAAATATGTGAGTATAGTTACTGCAGTGTTTCCTCTTGAAGAATTTGTAGAAGGGGTTCTATAATATTTATGAAGGACTGAAGCTCAGTTCTGGTGAATTTTGAAAAGGACCCCCCCTCCCCCGGTTGTCACTACGCAACCAAAAATGTAATCTGACTTATTTTGAGTTATGATGCCGGTTTACCCCAAGTTAACCTACAATTGACCTGTGTTCCATTTAGCCCCACTCTCCCATATGCACTAACAGCAGATTGTGGAGTGGTAAAATGCTTAACCATGCCACTGCTAAAAATGCAGGGTTTAAAATGGTGCATGTTCATATTTAGGAGTTGAAATAAATAAGTAGGAATAGAAAGATAGGATCTCCCTCTTTTTAACAAAGGCCATTAAAACTGCTGTTTTCCCCACGATTGCAAGAATTGTTGTGCATTGACTGCTTGTCAGAATGCATGTTTCCCTCCCTATGGTACTCCTAACTTGAATGGGCCACAAGGAATATTGATCTCGCATAGAACACACAAGAACATGCAGACAATGTATAAACTATTCTACTATGGGGTTGTCTGAATTTTCTATTAATTACTCATTTTGTTTGCAGAGGAAGTAAATGTGGACTGATCCTGGATCTTCAAAGTGTGACTTGGGCCAAAAATGTTTTTTTTTTTTTTTGCCGTGAGCACCACAGCTAAATAACTATAGCAGAAACACTGAGCTACTGGTGGTGTTATTTAGTTAACCAATTGCTTTCTTTGTGGTTTGAAGTTTTTATCTGTGGGGGAAATAAGTCTGGGTGATAATTTGATTCATACATTTTTCTCCCCCACTCATCCCTTCAGGTTATTGACATCTCCATGATTCTAGCTGAGGCTATTCGCCGGACACACAACGGCGAGTCAGTGTCGTATCTATTCAGCCATGTTCCCTTGTAACATCCCATCAGCACCACCCTGCTTTCACAGGAAACCTGTACCAAAGGAGGGATGTCTGGAGCACCACCATCATCTCAGCCCATCCATTTAATCCCTGTGTCAAGAGAAAGGATGGAAGTAGTTAGGAAATACCGTGGGGTCAATTAAAAGAAGCTCCTTGCCAATATTCTGTTACAGTGCACTGGCTATCAACTGGTTTGACCTTTGACCAAATGCCAGATTTGAGTTAATTGGCGTAATAATATGCCAGGTTGTTTCATATAGGCATAGTCTATTACAAGATTGAGAAGCTTTAGTTTACATTGCTGCTGACAGCCATTTTGAGAGAAATGTTCACTCCAATATGGCAAGTTATGTTTAATGAGCTTGTTATTTTATCTTACTGATCAATTTTTTCAATACAAGGCAGATTTGGGCTACCCACTTGCATTTCCTAGATAATGTTTTAATTTTGAGATCATTGTACTGATAACTCTGCTTTTGCACAGTTCAACAGCAAAGCATTGTGTACCGTTTACATCCTCACTTTGGATAGGCTTTAGTTGTTTTTATGCTAAATAAGCTTTTGTTTTTTACGCAATATTGTAGGACCCGTTTGCAGTTCACAATTCCAAGTGTCCTTAATTCTATGCCTTGGCGTGTTGATACCATGATTTTAATATTTAGTTGCATGATTTTATGTAATTGTAATAAACGCATGACTTGCTGTGCACACATACAGGTAACTGCCAAAATAAAGGAAACACCAACATAGTGTCTTAATCGGGCGTTGGGGCACCATGAGCCGCTAGAACAGCTTCAACGTACCTTGGCATAGATTCTACTAGTGCCTGGAACTCTATTAGAGGAATGCGACACCATTCTTCCACGAGAAATTCCATAATTGTGTGTTTTATTGATGGTGGTGAAAAACACTGTCTCAGGCGCTGCTCCACAATCTCCCATAGGTGTTCAATTTGGGTTGAGATCTAGTGACGGACACACCCTTTATGCTCCTTTGAGACCCCTCTTTCAAAGTCACTGAGATCTCTTCTCATGGTAGCCAAAATAATGGGCAACGGGGCATTTTTATACATGACCCTAAGCATGATGGGCTGTTTTAATTGCGTAATTAACTCAGAAACCGCAGCTGCTTTCAATATGCTTTGTATCCCTCATTTACTCAAGCGTTTCCTTTTATTTTGGTATTTACCTCTACCTAATTAATGTGATTCAATGTCATGAACATCTGCCATATTTTATTCATCAAGCAATAGGGCATGTAATGCATGGATGGAGCCTCTAATGTAGCGGACACATTATTTGAGCTTTACTAGCCCATGTGGTTTTGCGTAGAGGTATTGGAAAGTTTCAATTATTTTAACTTCCACGCTAAAACTCGGGAATCCTAAGGGCACTCGCCCTTCAGTTCAGTCCTCTTCTATTTCGAAAACAATGGCTTGTGTAGCTCAAAGCCTGCCCATGTGTAAGGCCTGCTTCAACAATACTTTTTTTTTTTTCTTCCGAGTATAAAGTATTGTCAGTCAGTCCTATAACTCTCAAACACGGCTGTAGCTGCTTCAATACTCGGTAAGAGCAATCCACACCAAGCCCATTATACCCCAGAATCGAATCTGTATGATTTTACTGTTTTACACCAATGTGTGTAAATGTGTCTGATTTTAGCTGAGATTATAGCGCTCTTTAAAACAGAACCTACTCTAACACCTCTTGATTGATTTGAAGATCCCTGTTGCCTTAAGTGGAAAATGTGCAGGATTTAATATTGTTTCCATGAGCTTTCCTGCCTTCTCCACAACATCGAGACTAGAAATGAATGTATTGGGTTATGAACTTGGAACAATAAAATTATATCTGGAACTTTGAATAGTTTAACATTTGTTTTGTGTTTATCTATGCAATTCAAAGTAACGTGGGGAACTTGGCAGTCAGCAGAGGGCTCAGTCTAAAGTTCCTGTTACGTTCATATGTATGAGTTGTATTCCCTTGATGTATAATAAAACAATTTTATTTGGAATAGATGCATCACACAAAAACACTGCATGCCTTCTACCAAATAATGAGTGAAGCAAGGTGTCCACAGCAGTAGGTATTAAGCTTACCTGGCGCTGCTAACATAATAAATACATCTGCACCTGTAATTAGCCCACCCAACTACCTCATCCCGATATTGTTATTTATTTTGCTAATTTGCACCCCAGTATCTCTATTTGCACATCATCTACAGCACATCTATCACTCCAGTGTTAATACTAAATTGTAATTATTTTGTACTATGGCCTATTTATTGCCTTACCTCCATACCTTACTACATTTGCACACTGTATATAGATTTTCTATTGTGTTATTGACTGTACGTTTTGTTGATCCCATATGTAACTCTGTGTTGTTGTTGTTTTTATCGCACTGCTTTGCTTTATCTTGACGAGGTCGCTGTTGTAAATGAGAACTTGTTCTCAACTGGCCTACCTGGTTAAATAAAGGCGAAATAAAATGTTTTAAATAAATGGAACGCTGGGGGAGGGAGGGGAGCTTCTTCGGCCGTTGGTTACCGTTATCAACAGCAGCCAGCCTGCCAGCCAGGCAACAACATGATTGTGGGACTTTTCTTGTGGTGGGTAGTATCAAATAATCGCTATCAAACAAAAACACATTGTTTGTACTAATGGAGCCATGTATCCGATTGTATATATATAACGTGTAGCAATTTTTGTTAGAATACGAGCATTAGCTAGCTAGATATGAATTAAACCAGAACTTTATATATAGCTAGCTAGCTAACTTTTTTTTTACATTGACGTTACTGTATCTAGCTACTGTAGCTAAGTTTGTGCGCTAGTTAGTATTTTCAGTCTTGTAGGGTATGTTGAGATGTAGTAGATAAGCAAGCTATATGAATAAATCAAGATGGTTAACTCCATTTTATATCCTTGACTTGGTCATTTCAAAATGTCTAGACTAGTAGTGGGCGGTTTTATTAGAGGTCAACACAATCGGATCTGCTACAGGCAGGTCAAGTAACGTTAGGAATTTAGGGGTTTATTATGGCCGAGGACAAGATTGATGAGTGACTCGTGTGTGATCTGACTTCTGTGTGATTGCTACAAGTCATTAACGTTACTCATCACTTATGACTGCAGGTGTAACCAAGTCTGATCCTCTGATGTTCTTTGGCTTTCTCAGAGGCAGCTTGTCCGACTCTTTAATCCACATAAGACCCTGACACTGTGCTTTAAAGCCATCCAAGCTGTTGAGTTTCTCCTGCTGCAAATCTGGGTCAGTACAGAGTGTAGTGGAAGTATACAGTGGCTCTACATTTTGAGAGCTACTTTGGACATTGATAATATCGCGTTTACTTGATGTCACTTTGAGAGAAATGTTTGATTTGCGTTCTGAATTTAGTGTATAATTCAGCGGTAGCTTTTTATTTTTCAGTGTAGCCATGTAGTGCTGTTGTTCAGTCAGTGAAAAGTGAAGAACACTGCAGAATTGGAGAGCAGTTGAGGCCGGACACCGGGATGGAGCAGGACATTGCTGCACTGGAGCTGGTAGAAGTGCGAAAGTTACATGAATTAGTGCGGAGACTGGAAATTCAAAATGAATCTCTAAGTGAGAGGCGAAGAAATATCAACACCAACAACCAGGCTCTCTCTGGTGTGCTTATCAGCTGTCCCTCTTCGCTGGAGGAAAGTCAAAATTGCTGTGATTTGCTGGACCCTGAACCAGCAGATGTCAACGGTGGGGATGGTATATCTCCACCTCCTCTTGAAAGCCCCAGAGATACACTAGTGGGGCAGGATGGACACGTCTATGATGGCTGTTATGCACACTTGCCCCACAGTGACATATTGGAGGAGACACACAGGCAGGGATGCTTGGGGTCAGAGGAGCTGGTGGACAGGGACACAGAGAAGAGAGCAGAGCAGTCTTCTCTGGAGCTGGTGGACCTCCTGGACCTAGAGGAGGGCTGTGAGGTGGAGAATGAAGTAAGCTGGTAGGTACCTGCACAACTTGTTGATAAAACTAAACTGTGTATAGTGTCAAGAATTTGCAACTTCAATATTTTAGGCAACATTTTTGTCCATGCCTTTGCAAACCACCTTTTTTAATACCTCAGTTGCTTAATTATAATTCAGAGTGCTTAAGCAGAATCCAATAAAACTCTCATTCGTTATTAGGTTATATGAGTCACCCAAGAAACGGGCATCTGCTGAGGGAAGCGATGAGTCCCCTCTAAAGTGGTGCAGACAGGTCCTGGACAACCCCAGCCCTGAAACAGAGGTGGCATGTCGCACACTAATTAATATCCTGGACCAAAGTAAGTACTGCACAGTACATTACAATCTCTCTCACACAAATGGACACAGACTAAAAGTGGCCATAATGCTTTATCATCTTGAACAGGTAGCTATTCATTTCATTTCCCTATTCTTTCCCGTAGAGACGAGATGGAGGAGTTTCTTTAGCAGTCGCTCTCACAGACATCCTGTAGCCTTCCCTGACACTGGCTATCTCTGCATGGGCTCACCTTCCCCTCGGTACCACAGATCAACTGACAGAAGTCAACAAACCAACAAACCTAACAGCTCAGGTAGGGTGCGATCTGGAGAAAACAATTCCCAATTCGTAAAACTGTTCTCTCCCAGGGTGCCTGTACATGTAGTGATATACAGTGCATTCGGAAAGTATTCAGACCTCTTGACTTTTTCCACATTTTGTTACGTTATAGCCTTATTCTAAAATATATACAATTGTTATTTTTCCTCATCAGTCTACACACAATACCCCATAATGACAAAGCAAAAACAGGTTTTTAGAAATTTGTGCACATTTATAAAAAATAGAAAAACTGAAAATACATTTACATAAGTATTCAGACCCTTTACTCAGTACTTTGTTGAAGCACCTTTGGCAGCGATTACAGCCTTGAGTCTTCTTGGGAATGATGCTATAAGCTTGGCACACCTGTATTTGGGGAGTTTCTCCCATTCTTCTCTGCAGATCCACTCAAGCTCTGTCAGGTTGGATGGGGAGCGTCGCTGCACAGCTATTTTCAGGTCTCTCCAGACATGTTAGATCGGGTTCAAGTCCGGGCTCTGGTTGGGCCACTCAAGGGCATTCAGAGACTTGTCTTGAAGCCACTCCTGCGTTGTCTTGGCTGTGTGCTTAGGGTCGTTGTCCTGTTGGAAGGTGAACCTTTGCCCCAGTCTGAGGTCCTGAGAGCTCTGGAGCAGGTTTTCATCAAGAATCTCTCTGTACTTTGCTCCGTTCATCTTTCCCTCGATCCTGACTAGTCTCCCAGTCGCTGCTGCTGAAAAACATAATGCTTCACCGTAGGGATGGTGCCAGGTTTCCTCCAGACGTGACGCTTGGCATTCAGGCCAAAGAGTTCAATCCTGGTTTCATCAGACCAGAGCATCTTGTTTCTCGTGGTCCGAGGAGTGGCTTCCGTCTGGCCACTCTACCATAAAGGCCTGATTGGTGGAGTGCTGCAGAGATGGTTGTCCTTCTGGAAGGTTCTCCCATCTCCACAGAGGAACTCTGGAGCTCTGTCAGAGTGACCATCTGGTTCTTGGTCACCTCCCTGACCAAGGCCCTTCTCCCCCAATTGCTCAGTTTAGCCGGGCGGCCAGCTCTAGGAAGAGTCTTGGTGGTTCCAAACTTCCTCCATTTAATGATGGAGGCCACTGTGTTCTTGGGGACCTTCAATGCTGCAGAAATGTTTTGGTACCCTTCCCCAGATCTGTGCCTCGACACAATCCTGTCTCGGAGCTCTACGGACAATTCCTTCGACCTCATGGCTTGGTTTTTGCTCTGACATGCACTGTCCACCGTGGGACCTTATATAGACAGGTGTGTGCCTTTCCAAATCATGTCCAATCAATTTAATTTACCACAAGTGGACTCCAATCAAGTTGTAGAAACATCTCAAGGATGATCAATGGAAACAGGATGCACCTGAGCTCAATTTCGAGTCTCATAGCAAAGTGTGTGATTACTTATGTAAATAAGGTATTTCTGTTTTTTATTTTTAATAAATGTGCAAACATTTCTAAAAACCTGTTTTCGCTTTGACATTATAGGGTATTGTGTGTAGATTGGTCCTCTGTAGCTCAGCTGGTAGAGCACGGCGCTTGCACGGCGCTTGTAACGCCAAGGTAGTGGGTTCGATCCCCGGGACCACCCATACACAAAAAAAAATGTATGCACGCATGACTGTAAGTTGCTTTGGATAAAAGCGTCTGCTAAATGGCATATTATTATTATTATTATAGATTGATGAGGAAAAAAAATAATTTAATCAATTTTAGAATAAGGCTGTAACGTAACAAAATGTGGAAAATGTCAAGGGGTCTGAATACTTTCCGAATGCTCTGTATCTCCCACCAACTAAAATTCCAGATTGTCCTGGTTGTATTTACTCAGTGTCTGTATTGCCTTGGTATTTCAGATGACAATGATGCTATTTTACCACCCTCAATGGACGAGAATGAGCCGAGTTTCTCAGATGACTCCATCACCATGGGCTACAGGCTGCAGGACCTTACTGATGTCCAGATCATGGCTCGCATGCAGGAAGCGAGTGAGTGTGGAAACCCTCTAGTTTTGATTCATATACTGAACAAAAATACGCAACATGCAAATATTTCAACGATTTTACTGAGGTACAGTTCATATATGGAAATCAGTCAATTGAAATAAATAAATTAGGCCCTAATCTATGGATTTCATATGACTGGGAATAGAGATATACATATGTTGGTCACATATACCTTAACAAATAAAGGTAGGGGCGTGGATCAGAAAACCAGTCCGTATCTGGTGTGACCACCTTTTGTTTCATGCAGCGTGACACATCTCCATCGCATAGAGTTGATTGCATTATCATGCTGAAACATGAGGTAATGGCGGCAGATTAATGGCACAACAATGGGCCTCAGGATCTTGTCACGGTATCTCTGTGCATTCAGATTTGCATCAATTAAATGCAATTGTGTTTTTTGTCCGTAGCTTATGCCTGTCCATACCATAACCCCACTGCCACCATGGGGCACTCTGTTCACAATGTTGACATCAGCCAACTGCTCGCCCACACAATGCCATACACGTGGTCTGCTGTTGTGAGGCTGGTTGCAAGTACTGCCAAATTCTCTAAAGCAGTCAGCATGCCGATTGCATGCTCCCTCAACTTGAGGCATCTGTGACATTGTGTTGTGTGACAAAACTGCACATCTTAGTGGCCTTTTGTCCCCAGCACAAGGTGCACCTGTGTAATGATCATGCTGTTTAATCAGCTTCTTGATATGCCACACCTTTCAGGTGGATGGATTATCTTGGCAAAGGAGAAATGCTCACTAACAGGGATGTAAACAAATTTGTGCATAACATTTGAGAGAAATAAGCTTTTTGTGCGTATGGAACATTTCTGGGATCTTTTATTTCAGCTCATGAAACATGGGACCAACATTTTACGTGTTGCGTTTATATTTTTGTTCAGTGTACATACTATGCATAATTACTTTACTTGTGGACAGGGTGTTTGACAGTGTTTTCCTTGTCCCAAGGTTTACGACAGGACTATGCCTCCATCCCTGCTGCCGCCACACCATTCAGGAGTCCTGGTGCATCCATGCTGTCACCTTCTAATTATAGCTACAGTGATCTGGAGTTTGACAAGTATAGCCTGGAGGACACAGTCGCATACACACCTCCTCCCAGCCAGCTGCCCCACTACCGGCGTTCCCCATTGGGCCAGTCACCCAGTGCCATAGCCCAGCCTGGTTACAGCAGCCAGCTGCCAAGGCCTCCCAGTCAGGCCACCACTCAATCTAAGCTGCTTAAGCTCGCAAAGAGCAGAGGTAAAAAGAGCACCTGTAACAGGCAACATGGAAAATCCCTTTTGACACACAAATTTACATATTGACTTGTGGTGTGATGTCACATAGAATATTCTTTACTACTACCAGTTTATCATGATCTGCTAAGTGTGTGGGAGTTAACCCAGTATGTTGTTGTAGAGGGGCTGAGAAGCAACATGTACAACCTGGATTCAACTCCTCCTCGCACCAGCCTCCGCTCTCTCCAGGCAGTCAGGACCAGCCGCAACCTGGAGGCCAATGGCCAGCTCCTCACAGACCACCCCACCTCCCGCCTCACCTTCCCTGTGGCAGGTTCAACCAGGTCTCCACCAGGTGGGTTGGCATTTTAGTAGGGCTTGGATATGACTAAACCTTGCCCGCCACAATGTATCTTAGGTTGCATCTCAGCAAGCATATACAGTGGGGGAAAAAAGTATTTTAGTCAGCCACCAATTGTGCAAGTTCTCCCACTTAAAAAGATGAGAGGCCTGTAATTTTCATCATAGGTACACGTCAACTATGACAGACAACAAAAAAAAATTTAAATCCAGAAAATCACATTGTAGGATTTTTAATGAATTTATTTGCAAATTATGGTGGAAAATAAGTATTTGGTCAATAACAAAAGTTTCTCAATACTTTGTTATATACCCTTTGTTGGCAATGACACAGGTCAAACGTTTTCTGTAAGTCTTCACAAGGTTTTCACACACTGTTGCTGGTATTTTGGCCCATTCCTCCATGCAGACCTCCTCTAGAGCAGTGATGTTTTGGGGCTGTCGCTGGGCAACACAGACTTTCAACTCCCTCCAAAGATTTTCTATGGGGTTGAGATCTGGAGACTGGCTAGGCCACTCCAGGACCTTGAAATGCTTCTTACGAAGCCACTCCTTCGTTGCCTGGGCGGTGTGTTTAGGATCATTGTCATGCTGAAAGACCCAGCCACGTTTCATCTTCAATGCCCTTGCTGATGGAAGGAGGTTTTCACTCAAAATCTCACGATACATGGCCCCATTCATTCTTTCCTTTACACGGATCAGTCGTCCTGGTCCCTTTGCAGAAAAACAGCCCCAAAGCATGATGTTTCCACCCCCATGCTTCACAGTAGGTATGGTGTTCTTTGGATGCAACTCAGCATTCTTTGTCCTCCAAACACGACGAGTTTAGTTTTTACCAAAAAGTTCTATTTTGGTTTCATCTGACCATATGACATTCTCCCAATCCTCTTCTGGATCATCCAAATGCACTCTAGCAAACTTCAGACAGGCCTGGACATGTACTGGCTTAAGCAGGGGGACACGTCTGGCACTGCAGGATTTGAGTCCCTGGCGGCGTAGTGTGTTACTGATGGTAGGCTTTATTACTTTGGTCCCAGCTCTCTGCAGGTAATTCACTAGGTCCCCCCGTGTGGTTCTGGGATTTTTGCTCACCGTTCTTGTGATCATTTTGACCCCACGGGGTGAGATCTTGCGTGGAGCCCCAGATCGAGGGAGATTATCAGTGGTCTTGTATGTCTTCCATTTCCTAATAATTGCTCCCACAGTTGATTTCTTCAAACCAAGCTGCTTACCTATTGCAGATTCAGTCTTCCCAACCTGGTGCAGGTCTACAATTTTGTTTCTGGTGTCCTTTGACAGCTCTTTGGTCTTGGCCATAATGGAGTTTGGAGTGTGACTGTTTGAGGTTGTGGACAGGTGTCTTTTATACTGATAACAAGTTCAAACAGGTGCCATTAATACAGGTAACAAGTGGAGGACAGAGGAGCCTCTTAAAGAAGAAGTTACAGGTCTGTGAGAGCCAGAAATCTTGCTTGTTTGTAGGTGACCAAATACTTATTTTCCACCATAATTTGCAAATAAATTCATTAAAAATCCTACAATGTGATTTTCTGGATATTTTTTTCTCAATTTGTCTGTCATAGTTGACGTGTACCTATGATGAAAATTACAGGCCTCTCTCATCTTTTTAAGTGGGAGAACTTGCACAATTGGTGGCTGACTAAATACTTTTTTCCCCCACTGTACAGGTAACTGCCAAAATAAAGGAAACACTTGAGTAAATGAGGGATACAAAGCACAGGTGTGGTTCCTGAGTTAATTAAGCAATTAAAACACACCATCATGCTTAGGGTCATGTCTAAAAATGCTCAGTTGCCCATTATTTTGGCTAGAAGAAGAGATCTCAGTGACTTTGAAAGAGGGGTCTCAAAGGAGCACAGGGGGTTTAAAGTGTGTGTGTGTGTGTCTGTCTCTCTCTCACTCACTCACCAGGGCCCGCATCCACAAAGCGTCTCGAAGTACAAAATTGGTCGTAAATCCTGAGAATAGATACATTTACTTTATATTTAGGATACCTCATGAGCTGTCCTAACCAGTTAAGAGGTACCAACAGGTGTCTTGAAAATAGAAAAAGGCAGTGAGTCAGTGGTTCCTGTGCCATAGACAGGCAATTGCTTTGGAGTTGTTGAAAGAATGTTTTGATATTTCTATATGATGAACCAATAAATCAGGGCTCTACAGTGTGACCATTTTGCTCGCATATGTGGCTAAATATTTTATTGTGCGACCTTACATTTTTATTTAGGAGCACCAATATTCTAGATTTAATATCTCAAATATTTTTCAATGTTCTCCTACATTACTTTGTGTGGGCCTACATTTTTCAACTTAGGTGCACATGTGCTCCTTGTAAAAAAAGGTCAGTGTAGAGCCCTGCATAAATAATCTAGACCTACATTCAGTGGCGATTTTAGCATGTAACTCTTGGTGGGGCCTACATGAAGCTGTCCCAACAGCAGAGCTTTCTTTTTAGCATCATGGAGTGAATCCTTACCACCGCTACACCTGGCTATCAACGGAGCCTTGTCTGGCAGCGAAACAGTTCATTCAGCCTCATTTACTGCCTTTAAAAAAACTGCTGATAAGGCTGACTTGCTTAAACAAATGTGGTTTCTACTGACAATTGAGATGTACAAACTATGGCATAAGGGGACGACGAACGGATAAGAGGCAATCCGTAATTTCGATTGAGAGATTCATGAGCGAGCTAGGACGGACGTTATTTTTTCAGCACTTTAGAAATGTACAGCGACAGAATTCAGAACATGGGCCGTTCTTACAGTATTCTCTCTGTACACCAAGTCAGAACCGTAGAATAAATAAAGGGGGCATATAAGCAGACAATGAAAGCTCTTACAATATTAGATGATTACATTTCTCTGAAACAGGCTATAGGCTACATGTGCACCACCAAGTTAGAACAGTAGGCTAAGTTATGAGGGGGAAAGGGACCAAATTATTAGGGTGAGGCACATGGGCTACTAACAGCTTACTACACAACATACACTTAGGATTACTTTCTTAGCTACAGTATACATATCTCCCTGGCATATTACATAATTTATGCAGCAGCATACAATACATGTTTGGACTCACCTTGTTGTGCTGTGCTCACTTGAACAGGAAGGTTGCGCGGTGGTCCTTGTGGGCAAAATTTGTCATCAAACTTTGTCATCAAAGTCTGGCTTTATGGTGCTTTCAAGACAACTGGGAACTCAGACAAAAACAAGGTTGAATCATGATGTCAGTGATCTTCAGGTCGGAGCTCTAGAAAGAGGCCCGAATTCCCAACTTGGAATACCGAGTTGGGTGACCGTTCAAAACGTATTTTCCCAGTCCGAGCTCGTTTTTTTCAGAGTTCCCAGTTGTCTTCAACTCACTGAAGTCTGAGAATTCCCAGTTCAGAGTTTCCAGTTGTTTTGAATGTGGCACAAGTCATGCTGGATTGACAGCATGGCCAATGTATTCAACCTTTTCTGGCCCATGGTGTTGAATGTTTATCCTTTTAAGCTAGGAAAATATACCCTTAAACCCAGACTTGGACCACCCACCCACTCCAATGAAAAGCAGGCTAGTGATCGCTTTCCAAACCACTCATTGTTGAATTTGCGATTTCCAACTTGTTGTGTAATGTTTATGTCCAATTGCCAACAAGCATCGATAGTTTTATCTATAATTTATCTTCATATGAAAAGGATTTGCCAGTAGATTGTTGACTTGATTCATGATAATGACTGCTTGTCTAGCTTGCTAGCTAAGATTTTGAAAGTATGATGTTTACATGATCAGTCCAATCAAAGCTACGGTAGATATCACTTGATTTGACGTCATTTTATCTGTGGCCAATGACCTTGAATTTTCAAGCTCTCCCTGTAGCTTTTACATTGACGTAGTGTCCCCATGAGTGACAGAACACTGAGCCAATCACGGCGAAACTAGAGAACATTACCAACCCCTACGCTCCGTATTTTCCGCTGGCTGCCCCACCACCACAGAAATCCCTGAGCTAGGCTGAAACATCTGCTTTTTGGAGCTGCCTTACTCAAGAAAGCAAAAAAAAGACCATATTTGTAGACTCTTTACTCAGTACTTTGTTGTAGCACCTTTGGCAGCGATTACAGCCTCTAGTCTTCTTGGGTATGATGCTACAAGCTTGGCACACCTGTATTTGGGGAGTTCTCCCATTCTTCTCTACAGATCCTCTCAAGCTGTGTCAGGTTGGATGGGGAGCGTCGCTGCACAGCTATTTTCAGGTCTCTCCAGAGATGTTCGATCGGGTTCAAGTCCTGGCACTGGCTGTGCCACTCAAGGACATTCAGAGACTTTCCCGAAGCCACTCCTGCGTTGTCTTGGCTGTGTGCTTAGGGTCGTTGTCCTGTTGGAAGGTGAACCTTCGCTCCAGTCTGAGGTCCTGAGTGCTCTGGAGCAGGTTTTCATCAAGGATCTCTCTGTACTTTGCTCCGTTCATCTTTCCCTCGATCCTGACTAGTCTCCCAGTCCCTGCGGCTGAAAAACATCCCCACAGCATGATACTGCCACCACCATGCTTCACCGTAGGGATGATGCCAGGTTTCCTCCAGACGTGACGCTTGGCATTCAGGCCAAAGAGTTCATTCTTGGTTTCATCAGACCAGAGAATCTTGTTTCTCATGGTCTGAGAGTCCTTTAAGTGCCTTTTGGCAAACTCAAAGCGGGCTGTCACGTGCCTTTTACTGAGGAGTGGCTTCCCTCTGGCCACTCTACCATAAAGTATTCAGGCCTCTTTACTTTTTCCACATTTTGTTACGTTACAGCCTTATTCTAAAATTGATTGAATTATTTTTTTCCTCATCAATCTACACACAATACCCCATAATGACAAAGCGAAAATAGGTTTTTAGAAATGTTTGTAAATGTATTAAAAATGTAAAACATACCATATTTACATAAGTATTCAGATCCTTTGCGATGAGACTCAAATTTGAGCTCAGGTGCATCCTGTTTCCATTGATCATCCTTGAGCTGTTTCTACAACTTGATTGGAGTCCACCTGTGGTAAATTCAATTGATTGGACATGATTTGGGAAGGCACACACCTGTCTATATAAGGTCCCACAGTGGACAGTGCATGTCAGAGCAAAAACCAAGCCATGAAGTCGAAGGAATTGTCCGTAGAGCTCTGAGACAGGATTGTGTCGAGGCACAGATCTGGGGAAGGGTACCAAAAAATGTCTGCAGCATTGAAGGTCCCCAAGAACACAGTGGCCCCCATCATTGTTAAATGGAAGAAGTTTGGAACCACCAAGACTCTTCCTAGAGCTGGCCACCTGGCCAAACTGAGCATTCTGGGGAGAAGGGCCTTGGTCAGGCAGGTGACCAAGAACAAGATGGTCACTCTGACAGAGCTCCAGAGTTCCTCTGTGGAGATGGGAGAACCTTCCAGAAGGACAACCATCTCTGCAGCACTCCACCAATCAGGCCTTTATGGTAGAGTGGCCAGACGGAAGCCACTCCTCAGTAAAAGGCACGACAGCCTGTTTGGAGTTTGCCAAAAGGCACCTAAAGAACTCTCAGACCATGAGAAACAAGATTATCTGGTCTGATGAAACCAATATTGAACTCTTTAGCCTGAATGCCAAGAGTCTGGAGGAAACCTGGCACCATCCCTACGGTGAAGCATGGTGGTGGCAGCATCATGCTGTGCGGATGTTTTTCAGCTGCAGGGACTGGGAGACTAGTGAGGATTGAGAGAAAGATGAATGGAGCAAAGTACAGAGAAATCCTTGATGAAAACCTGCTCCAGAGCGCTCAGGAACTCAGTCTGGGGGCGAAGGTTCACTTTCTTACAGGACAATGACTCTTAGCACACAGCCAAGACATTGCAGGAGTAATCGAGGCTGTAATCGTTGCCTAAGGTGTTTCAACAAAGTACTGAGTAAAGGGTCTGAATACTTATGTAAATGTGATATTTCAGTTTTTTGTTTTAAGTTCATTTGCAAAAAATTCAAAAAACCTTTTTTTTGCTTTGTCATTATGGGGTATTGTGTAGCAGTTATGAGGGGGGGGGGGACAATTTAATCCATTTTGGAATAAGGCTGTTACGTAACAAAATGTGGAAAAATAAAACGGGTCTGAATACTTTCCAAATGCACTGTACAGTCACATTCACCGTGGTTGTGTGAAGCGTGCTATAGAGTTCACAGCTAGCGATGCCTCATCGCGATTAGTTATAATTTGCAACATGTCAATGAGCGCCATCACTAGCTTTCCTTTGCGGTACCTCAAACTGTCTTGATTACCAGCTGAGATAAACTTTTATGAGTTGGTTTTACTCCTGGCTCAGAGTTTGTCTAAGCAGTGTCTAACCTTTTACTGCAGTGGCTAAATCAGGTTCACACAGAGTGATTCTTTGGTAGTCTTAAACACATCTATTTTGAAACAAAAGTATACACCTCACACACATGGTTATGGGTTTAAAAAAAGAAGACACCTGTACCATGTCAGATATAGTTAAAATGTATTCAATGTGGAGTTTGCATCCCAATATTACACTTTATATAGATCACAGAAGACTGAAATATAACAAAACTGTTTGACATAGAAACACCGGATTTTCATCTGGTTTTTGGAAATAATCTTTATTAATGATGAAATTATGAAAAATATATACATTCCACCCATGAGGCCAAAGAGGGCACCTTTGGTCATTGACTGCAGGAAAGGGCTACCATCATCCTAAAACTTACTTTGTCTTAAAACAGGTTTTAACAGGATTCCTAGGAACTTTTCTGAGATGCTTTGTGGATACGGGTTCAGATCTCAACCCAATTGAACACTTGGAGCTGCCTTTTTAATTTTTTTACTTGGCTTTATTTCAGACAGACATGTTTAGTCCATAACATTTCCAAACTTGTGATTGCCTCCTAGGTGAGTCTTCAGTCAAGCTTAGGAGTGGTGGCCGATCTTCATCTGTTTCTGCCAAAATCTTGAGCTCCAGTGACCCTGCTACTGGAGCAGCACGGCAGTCCCTGAGAGAATCATTTCAGGCCTCGTCTATTAGAGGGCTGCCGAGAGTCCAGTCCTTCAGCCCCTCTGGTTTGAGGATCCCCTGTCCCAGTAAGGACTTTTCAGTTGGAGGGTACCTGTCAAGTCATGGTCGTGTCTATGCCTCCCCTGAGAGGTCCACTACCCTGGCTTGGGGCAGACTGGGGCAGCCTGCCAATGCCCATAGGTAAAAAGGTGTACTCAACGTTTCTCTGTAATTCCTCAGTAATCTGTAACATACTCTCACTCAAAATAACTCCACTTAATGTATTAAAGCACATTAAACGGTAGGTTTGGTTTCTGTGTAATCGTATTTAGTTATCGGTTTCTTCTGCCAATCATGCAGTACTGGTTTATTTTGTGTGGCTTCACAATCCCTTCCACTGGAATTGGACACCTTATCCATCCTTTCTCAGCTGTAAATGCAAGGTGCTGCTCAATGCTAAATTCCAAACGATCGCCAATTAAATTAATCTTAATTTGATTCAAATTTGGGAATTGACACACAAATCCACATACTTAGAACTGATACAGTTATCATTATTACATTAATTGTCACTGCAGAGTATCACACAGGCCTCGGTTGTAAACACCATCGAATTCTGCATACTACAAGTTATACCACAACATGTTTCAGTTTAAACTATCATAATTTAACACTTTGAGGACAGTTACAGTATTGAGCCCTATTTAGTTTTTTTTTTTATAGGAGCTCCAACTTCAGTTAGATCTGGCAATTTGTTGCAAAGTGATCAGTTGTGGTATTCACTACTGCTCCACCTGTTAGTTAGTACATGCAGACAAATATTAATTGAATGTTTCTATTCCTTACAATTATTATATTATTAGGTATGTTAAATTGTAAGAAACGGGACAGCAGTTTTGGAATAAACTGTTGAAGACAGAGTGCAGTTTGTCCCCTACTTCCCCACCGCCCCCACCCTTCCGAGCTAACAGCGAGCTACGTGATTGGTCCAGGCCTGAAAAACAGCCTTCAGGATCTAGAATGTTTTACAGGCCTTGCATTCGCACCCTGAGAAATATTACCTAATTTCATAATAAGACTGCGGAAATACTGTTCGAGCCCGAAAAGTGGAATTTAAAAAAGACAGTAGTGACTTGGTTTGGTAAGTATATATTACATGTAATGCAATATGACGATGGGGCCTTGTCACGAAGGCCTATGGGCCTCCACCCCAGTCGAAAAAACAACAACAATGGTGGCTAGCTAGCCGTCGATAGCTAACTAGCTGTGCTAACTAACGACATAGCTAGCTAGCTCGGAAATATATTGTGACTTTTGCAAGACGATATTCATTTGTGCCATCTTCCATTGCACACTTTCTAAAGTATGGTGGGTTTACTGCGTTTATTTTACTAATGATATCGATTGCAATTGCTGGGAATGCTATTGCTAGCTAGTTAGCTCGCTAATTTAGCCCAACAATGAGAGCAGAAAATATGCATTGCGGTCAGGATGTCGCAGAGCGTCAGTCTTGCACGCTTGCTGTTGGAGTCTTGAAACAAGCGCATAGCTTGGATTTCATTAAATATTTAGCATAGATTCATGTTTATCATTTAGCATCGCATTCATGCATATCCATTATTTTTGCTAGATTCACCGTGCGCACTCAAGCGCCTTTGTTGTCGGGGTTCTGTGTCCATAATGTAAACAGAAGCCGCCATATTTAATGCGTCTGCGCGCGCTCTACGGTCAACCAACTACTGCACTGGGCGAAAACAGTGCGTGTGAATGTCTAGCCAGCCACATTGGACACTTTCCCGTATCTGTCACTGTAACCACAGCCACAGATAGAACAAGGTGCAATATCTATGCTAGAGTGGTTACAAAGTGGCATTGATTCATTACTGTCACCCAGAGTACAAATTAGTCCTGGAGGCATGTTTTTTTTTTGGTGCCAGAAGTGTCCCTTTACTTGTCACACCAGTTATAACACTACTCAATTTATCCAAACCAAGGAGTATCACCTGTTAGCTTTTTGCTTCCCATTAGATTTATCAATGCATCATCAACCACATTACTTCTGCATTTATCCAATAGTTTACCCTCTAATTTTTACATTTAGTAATTTAGCAGACACTGTTTTCCAGAGCGACTTACAGGAGCAATTAGGGTTAAGTGCCTTGGCTCGGGGATTCTAACCAGCGACCTTTCGGTTACTGGCCTAAACGCTAGGCTACCAGCCGACCCCAAACCATAATGTCTCCTGATACTAAGACATTATAAAGGCATATTCTTATAAGTAATAAAGCATTATAGCTGTCTGTTTTATTTCCATTACAACAATTATATTTCAGGATAGATAAAATCATTGAAGCTGATGGATCTGTTATGTGTTTTTCTTTTCTCTATTTCAGGTGTTTCTCCTCCCTGGCTGATTAAAAAAGCATAACACTTCCCTGATGGTTTGAGAGCTCAGAATCAAATGTTAGTGCTGAAATACTGTCATTAACATTTTGTTAAAGTTTTAATGTCACATGGACAAGTACAGTGAAATGCCTTTCTTGCAAGCTCCAAACCCAACAATGCAGTATTCAATGTTAATGTTTATTCAGCATTGATGAAGATCAGTCTGATGATTTAATTGAATCAATGTGTTGACACATTTGTAATGAGTTATGCATTGAGGTCCTACTTTATCTGATAAAATTAGATCAACTTAATCATTTACATTACATTTACGTCATTTAGCAGACGCTGTTATCCAGAGCGACTTACAGTTAGTGCATTCATCTTAAGATAGCTAGGTTGGACAACCACATATCACAGTCATAGTAAGTACATTTTTCCTCAAAGTAGCTACCAGCAAAGTCAGAGCTAGTAAGAAAACAAAAAAAAATCTTCCTAATTTGTGTTTGTAGCAGACAAGAGAAAAAGAGAATGGACCACGGTGGAGGGGTCTTGAACTTTCAGATGCAGGACTCAAAGATGCCACACACAATGATAATGCAGGATTTTGGTATGTCCACTCTATCAATGCAGAGAACTAATACTCCATGGCCTTTTGTTTATTTGATTTTTGTCTGTGTGTGCTCAAACTGATAAGAGTAACAGTTCTTCCTGACTTCCCCAGTGGCAGGTATGGGTGGCATGGCCCACATTGACGGTGACCACATTGTGGTGTCTGTGCCAGAGGCGGTGCTGGTGTCAGACGTGGTGACTGACGAGGAGGGCATCACGTTTGAGCATGACCTAGGGTCAGAGGTTGTAGAGGGGCCAGACATCTGCTGCAGCGACGAGCCTGACGGCATAATCATGACTGAGTCGGTCCTGGGGGCCGAGGTGGCCATTGAGGAAGTGCTGGATTCTGACCACCATCACCATGTACTGACATCAGATCTCGTAGAGGAATCTGACAGGGTACCTGACCAGGTGTTTGAGATTGTCACTGAGGAGGTCATGGTCTCGAACTGCAACTCAGAGACGTATATAGAGGAGCAGGAGGAGATAGAAGAATCTGCAGTCACCATCCAGGAGCAAGACGACGAGGCTGGAGGGTGTGTCTCCGAGGACTACCTGATGATCTCCTGTAAGACACATACGTCTTCTTTTCTTGGTACTACTAGACTGCTCCAACACAACTTTTGACTCTAATAATAGGATGAATCTGATAATGTATAATGATGACTGTGCTATTGTTTGTGCAGTGGACGATGGTGGGGAGAAGTTGGACATGGAGGACACGCCCCTGAAGATGGGTTCTGAGGTGATGCCTGAGGAGGATGGCTCCAAAGAGGGCGATTACGACTCTGAGTGCATCAAAGTCTACATCTTCAAGGCAGAGGCTGATGATGATGTTGACATAGGTAAGGACTCTTACATTGCTATTATTTGGCTTTCTGAAAGTTACACCTCTGTTCAGTTTCCCTGACTTCATACATTTACTGTGAGTGCAGGTGGCACAGAGATTGTAGCTGAAAGTGACTTACACAACAGTCATGCAATGCTGGAGACTGGGGGCATTGGCAAGCTGTCTCGAGAGAAGATGGTCTACATGGCAGTGAAAGACCCGTCCCAGGAGGATTCAGAGATCAGTGAGTCACCTGAATTAGCAGCCTTTCCTCCAATCCCTTATACAGCACAACATATTAAACGATATGGCTGCCTTATTCTTTTTGTCCCAATAGATGGTGGTAGTGTTAAATGAAGTGACTGAGTTTTCCTTGTCTGTGAGCAGACTGCACTGAGATGGCAGATGAGGTGTACATGGAGGTGATAGTGGGAGAGGAGGATGCCCCTGCCATCCAGGACTCACTGGACGACCCCAGCCACAATAAGAACTTTGGCACCGTAGCCTGGGCTGCAGCTTATGGTAAAGCCTACTCCTTTTCTCCATAGACACATGTTTTTCAGAGACATTCATTCAGTATGGCGTAAGATAGTATTATACATTTAGATTTTGTTCACGTCACGATTTTTAAGTGTGTTGAGTTGGTGGATGTTGTATGGACATAGGCTCAAAATAATCTTCTCTAGGTAACAGTCTGGACTCCAGGCTGGAGAACAAGAACAACACAGGGACACATTACCTGAAGATCAGTGACAGCCTGAGTACAAGTAGAGCTCTCAAACAGAAGATCAAGAAAAAGAAAAAGGGAGAGACACGTCAGTGTCAGACAGGTATGGGCTTCTATGTTCATTGAAGCATTTTCTAAAAGCTTGCATAATATTGTAAGATTATACTTTTATTTTTTAGATGTAGGCCTAACAATTCTTGTTATTTTTTGCTTCCACACTTTTCCTCAGCTGTGATCATTGGTCCAGATGGCCAGCCTCTGACTGTGTACCCCTGCCACATCTGCGGGAAGAAGTTCAGATCGCGAGGCTTCCTGAAGATCCACATGAAGAACCACCCGGACCACATCTTCAAGAAGAAATACCAGTGCACAGACTGCGATTTCACCACCAACAAGAAGGTCAACTTCCACAACCACCTGGAGGGCCACAAGCTCATAGTGAAGAGTGACCGGGTCCCAGAGTTCACTGAGGTCACGCGGCGTTACTGTGTGGAGAGCCCCCTCAGCTCCAATAAGCTCATCCTACGTGACCAGGAGCCCAAGCTGCACCACTGTAAGTACTGTGACTATGAGACAGCCGAGCAGGGCCTGCTCAACCGCCACATGCTGGCTGTCCACAGCAAGAGCTTTGCCCATGTGTGTGTGGAGTGTGCTAAAGGTTTCCGCCACCCCTCTGAGCTCAAAAAGCACATGAGGACCCACACGGGTGAGAAGCCCTACCACTGCCAGCACTGTGAGTTCCGCTGTGCCGACCAGTCTAACCTGAAGACCCACATAAAGAGCAAGCACGGAGCGGAGCTGCCCTTCAAGTGTGGCCACTGTCCCCAGGCCTTCCCTGACGAGCGGGAGCTGGAGAAGCACATGGAGATCTTCCAGGGCCACAAGACGCACCAGTGTCCGCACTGCGAGCACAAGAGCACCAACTCCAGCGACCTGAAGCGCCACATCATCTCCGTGCACACAAAGGACTTCCCTCACAAGTGTGACGTGTGTGAGAAGGGCTTCCACCGGCCCTCGGAGCTGAAAAAACACACAGAGACTCACAAAGGTGCCAGGCTGCACCAATGCCGCCACTGTGACTTCAAGACCCCAGACCCCTTCATACTCAGT
The DNA here is from genome assembly GCF_964263955.1 of Coregonus lavaretus. NCBI lineage: Eukaryota > Metazoa > Chordata > Actinopteri > Salmoniformes > Salmonidae > Coregonus > Coregonus lavaretus. The sequence goes on from NC_140002.1 coordinate 30,933,735, forward strand.
CGCCACATCCTGTCCGTCCACACCAAAGACTTGCCCTTCAAGTGCAAGCGCTGCCGACGGGGCTTCAGGCATCAGCTGGAACTGAAGAAGCACATGAAGACCCACAGTGGGCGTAAAGTGTACCAGTGCCAGTACTGTGAGTACAGCTCCTCGGACGCTTCAGGTTTCAAACGGCACGTCATATCCATCCACACTAAGGACTATCCCCACCGCTGTGACTACTGCACTAAAGGCTTCCGTAGGCCCTCTGAAAAGAGCCAGCACATTGCGCGTCATCACAAGGATGTTTTAATGTAGAGTGCTTCTTCACACACCCTTTCCACTATTCAGAACAATCCTATTCTCACTCACTATAGAGCAGGGAAATAAAATGGTTTCAATGTGATAAAGGATGACAATTGTCACATTTTCTTACAACTGCATTAGTAATTTATTAACTTGTCCTCCCATCACCATTAGTACTCAAACCTGGGGTGATATTCAAACAAACCTCAAGTCAGGTAAATCCTGAATCAGAATATTACTGAAAGCACATATTTTCTCAGTAGTATGCTTATCTGATGCCTGGATTGTTTGAATAGCACACCACTTGGTGTATGCAGTATCAGTGGTAAGATAATGCTTTAATTTGATTTTAACTAATGCAGTGTTTGACGGTTGACTGTATTCTCACTTTTGACCTTGGGGTAACCGTTCTCTGACAAGTCTTGTATGATTTTTAGTAATGCTACTGCTAGCAATAAATTGTGAAAAACATGCATTTAAAGACCCAGTTATTATTTCAAATGTAAACAGTCATCTGCATCAGTTTTCTCTGTATTCAAAAGCATGGAAAGGATGTGGACGACCCAGCTTTTTACTCGTATTTGTCCATTGTGCTTTGAAATAATCGCTTGTCAAACAATCAGGGGTTTTAATTTTTCATGTTGCTCAAAGCCAATAACATGTTTACTATCAGGAATGTCTCATGTATCAGATCCAAATCAGTGTTATCTAATCTCATGTCTGTCAACTGAAATGTTAGGAGCTTCTTTAGTAAATAAAAACATCTCCTGATCAATTGTTCACCTCAACCTATTACTTTCATTCACTCTTTTTGCCATCATTCAGTAACAAAGAATGTACCATTTGTGTTAAGATGACAGTGCTTTGCATCTTACAATAAGGGCGACACCAAGTCATCCCATGATTGACCTAGAGGTGAAATCAAGATTGTATTTTGTTTATTGATTTAAAATTATTAATATCTGACTTGTAGAAAATAAATGTTCTTTTTGAAAGACTATCTTTAATTGATTTTGCATGACTATTACCATGGTAAGTCCAATTGTATAAATCAGGGGTTCCCAAACTTTTTTGCTTCGCAACCCACCATAAGGGTTGAGCGGTGAAAAAACAAACAAAGAATATCATCTTGGCAGCAGAGAGAAGATTGTGCAGTTTAAAAGCTAATTTCCAGCAATTCTACACATTTTACCATGGAGCTGAAATAAAAGGTTGCAATTCTATACATTTTTCCAAGGAGCAGAGAATTTTCAGTTAAGCTAATTTCTGGCAATTCTACACATTTTGACATGGCTAATGCCATGTTCTTATTCTCAAACATAAAATCAATGGGTGCCTGATTATCTAGCTTTTAATTAGTTGATTGTAAATTCTCAGATTTTACAGATTATAGGGCATTATTAAAAGATTTATAGCTCCATTATCTTTTCTACATACTTTCGATTTGGTTTTAGTCGTTTAAGTTTATACAAAGCGTTTTTCCATTTAGTTAGTGCCTACAAAATTGTATTTTTGTAGGTACTAACTCCGCCATGGTTTGTTGGACAAAGCCTATGTGGAAATAAATGGTGTTTTTGGAGGGTTTTGGAATAACAAAACGTATAAAATCTCCTAATCTGTGTAAACCTCAGACCTTATTTTCAATGTTTATTTCAAAATCCTATTCTTTCCCCATTCATTTTCCACATCAGAACGAACCAGAGGTAACTCATTTCCGGATTTTAGGCGTCTCATGGAGACCTATCATGCACAGTGTGAGCTACTCCAGGAAGTGACATTGCAGGCTAGCTCAGTGCTGCAACCTCTCCTTGAGTAACACAAGTTGAAGGCCGACCGGGGTACTGCAGGCTGTCATTAGCAACTAAATTATCCTTATAACTTCTTCTGTGTGCGATTTACGATTTACTATAATGGGGGGATCCTGTTTTCTGCTAACAATGCCTGCAGTACCGCGGTCAGCCTTGAACTTCCGTGGCTTCAATGAGAGGGGGCAGTTGTTCTCCCCTGTTACCGACCCACAGTTTGGGAACCACTGGCAGATAACCCTCATGACCAGAAAATGGTAACAAATCAGAATAGCCTTAAAAGGTTTTTACTTATCAGTGTTGGGGTTAATTCCACAAATTACATTCTAATAAAATTCCCTCTCCCTGTAAATTCCATTTAATTCAATTCAAATTCCAGGTCAGTCTTTGAATTTAGAGACTATTCAATTCCTCTCAATTCCAATGTTCGATCCACAACAATTCCACAAATCCAAATTCAAATGTAATTCCTTCAGGCTTTCAGGCTGATTATGTCACTGTCAGACAGCATAGCTATAATGTTCCGGACGACTGTGTGATCACGCTCTCCGTAGCCGATGTGAGTAAGACCTTTAAACAGGTCAACATTCAGAAGGCCGCAGGGCCAGACGGATTACCAGGACGTGTACTCCGAGCATGCGCTGACCAACTGACAAGTGTATTCACTGACATTTTCAACCTGTCCCTGACTGAGTCTGTAATACCAACATGTTTCAAGCAGACCACCATAGTCCCTGTGCCCAAGAACACTAAGGTAACCTGCCTAAATGATGACCGACCCGTAGCACTCACATCTGTAGCCATGAAGTGCTTTGAAAGGCTGGTCATGGCTCACATCAACACCATTATCCCAGAAACCCTAGACCCACTCCAATTTGCATACCACCCCAACAGATCCACAGATGATGCAATCTCTATTGCACTCCACACTGCCCTTTCTCACCTGGACAAAAGGAACACCTACGTGAGAATGCTATTCATTGACTACAGCTCAGCGTTCAGCACCATAGTGCCCTCAAAGCTCATCACTAAGCTAAGGACCCTGGGACTAAACACCTCCCTCTGCAACTGGATCCTGGACTTCCTGACGGGCCGCCCCCAGGTGGTAAGAGTAGGTAACAACACATCTGCCACGCTGATCCTCAACACAGGGGCCCCTCAGGGATCATGGCCAAGCATGACTCCAACACCATCATTAAGTTTGCCGACGACAAAACAGTGGTAGTCCTGATCACCGACAATGATGAGACAGCCTATAGGGAGGAGGTCAGAGAGCTGGCCGTGTGGTGCCAGGATAACAACATCTCCCTCAACGTGATCAAGACAAAGGAGATGATTGTGGACTACAGGAAAAGGAGGACCGAGCACGCCCCCATTCACATCAATGGGGCTGTAGTGGAGCGGGTCGAGAGCTTAAAGTTCCTTGGTGTCCACATCACCAACAAACTATCATGGTCCAAACACACCAAGACAGTCGTGAAGAGGGCATGACAACACCTATTCCCCCTCAGGAGACTGAAAAGATTTGGCATGGGTCCTCAGATGCTCAAAAAGTTATACAGCTGCACCATCAAGAGCATCCGGACTGGTTGCATCACCGCCTGGTATGGCAACTGCTCTGCCTCCGACCGCAAGGCACTACAGAGGGTAGTGCGTACGGCCCAGTACATCAATGGGGCCAAGCTTCCTGCCATCCAGGACCTCTATACCAGGCGGTCAGAGGAAGGCCCTAAAAATTGCCAAAGACCAGCCACCCTAGTCATAGACTGTTCCCCCTGCTACCGCACGGCAAGCGGTACCGGAGCGCCAAGTATAGGTCCAAAAGGCTTCTTAACAGCTTCTACCCCCAAGCCATAAGACTCCTGAACAGCTAATCAAATGACTATCCGGACTATTTGCATTGTTGTTGCCCCCTTCCTCTTTTTACGCTGCTGCTACTCTTTGTTTATTATCTATGCAGTCACTTTACCTCTACCCACATGTACATATTACCTCAATTACCTCGACTAACCTGTGACCCTGCACATCGACTCTGTACCGGTACCACCTGTATATTTACATTTACATTTACATTTAAGTCATTTAGCAGACGCTCTTATCCAGAGCGACTTACAGGAGCAATTAGGGTTAAGTGCCTTGCTCAAGGGCACATTTACGTCATTTAGCAGACGCTCTAGTCCAGAGCGACTCACAAATTGATGCATTCACCCTATAGCCAGTGGGATAACCACTTTACAATTTTTTTTTTGGGGGGGGGGGGGTAGAAGGATTACTTTATCCTATCCCAGGTATTCCTTAAAGAGGTGGGGTTTCAAATGTCTCCGGAAGGTGGTGAGTGACTCCGCTGTGGGGGGTGGGGGGGGGGATATAGCCTCGCTACTGTTATTTTACTGCTGCTCTTTAATTTATTTAAAAAAAATTACTTATCTATTTTTTACATAACACTTATTTTTCTTAAAACTGCATTGTTGGTTAAGGGCTTGTAAGTAAGCATTTCACTGTAAGGTATACACCAGTTGTATTCGGCGCATGTGACAAATACAATTTGATTTGATTTAAATATATAAATACAAGTTTAAATTATTTAAAACAAATCCTGCAGTGATACTAACTCGGAAATATATACAAATATTGAATTCCAATTAAATTAAATTCCAAAGACTACATTTTTTACAAACAATTCAAAGAGTTTAATTCCAATTCCAAAACTTGAAGATTGTTGAAATTTGAATTGAATTCAACTTAAATTCTCCACTTCATGAGTGAATTCAAGAATTGAATTGGAATTTCAAATTAAATTGGAATTGACCCCAACCCTATTACTTAGGCCTAGATTAAATCCGTAGTGTGGAGATACGCATTATAGCAATTGCAATTTCCGATTGAGCCGACATATGCAGCGTTTACAGTGAATGCATTCTCTGCGAACATGGGAACATTGCCTTTAAATTTAAATTGCGCTATAGTGCGGATCCACGCTACGGATTGAATCTAGGAATAATAGCCTTTATTAGTAACAAAATGATCAAACAATGAACCTAAAAATAGCAAACAATATAAGCAAATGTCATAATCAGTCAATGGGGATTACTCATAAAACCTAGCAGCCAGCCACAATACATTTTTTTGGACGTTAAATTTAAGTTGACAAAGTCCTTGAATGTTTAAATTTTTCACTCACTTTAAATTATATACGAGTTGAACTTTTTAAATTGTGATAGTGAAATTGGTGGCGCTCCACTTTCTTCCTAGTTCAGGCCAGGGTCACCCCTGTTTGTCCTCAGTAGAGTCTCCCTTTCTGGGCTCGGGGAAACTGGGAACTGGGGTTGTACTCCGGTGCTGAGTAGAGTGGAGCGGGTGAACTTGGTGCAGGATACCCAGACATGCCTTCTCTCTGGAAGATACAAACAGATCTCATGTCAAAACACAGTGCAATGATCCCATGTCAAAATGCTGCTTTTCTATATCAGCCTGGTCTAACTAATATGGACCTTTAGGCTAAGATTAAAACCAAATGTTTTAGCCACAGTTTCGCCCTGCAGTTTGCTTGTCCAGTTGATCAGTTGAATTCATCATACTGTTCAGTAGGAGTAATCAAACCCTCACCATCATGCCGTTGTGTCCTGGTGGGGGCTGTGTTGGTCTCATGTGCTGGTCATCATAACGGTCTGGAGGTGGCGCTCTCTCTTCATACGGGTTCCTTGGCGATGGAGACTTGGGATAGGGGTTACCCAGGGGCTGGGTCATACCTGTAGCATAGCTGAAACCAGAAAACTAGTCAACTTCCTGGAGCAGACAAACCATATCAAAACAATCATAATAATGTAGGGCACACAATCATAACTTGTCATGGAACAAAGAACTGTATCAGATTGAAAACACACAAATCAAAAGACAGAGGCTTACTTGTATGGCTGGCTTTCAGGGTTGGATAAAGATGATCTATCTAAAGTGGGTAGCATACTCATGGTATTTTCCCTTTCATCAATGACAGAGAAAATACCATAATGGATATGGATATGGATAAGAGTCATCATGACTCTTGCTCCTCAAATCACTGGGTGACTACTCATAATCTGTTGAGGGGGCGTTGTCTTGTTGTCATCTCTAATTTTGTTTCCATTTTTAGTCCACCACCCAGAACATGGTTATACGCACAGAACGGGTATGACATCACTGCCATTGAACAAAGTATCAGACCGAAAACAAACAACACCAAGGTTCTTACTTGTATGGCTGGCTTGGAGGGATGGCCAAAGATGATCTATCTGAAGAGGGCCGCATACTGTTTGGTGAAGGGCTTAGAGAATATAGAGAATACTTTAGTAAACAATAATATTTTTTATTGTGAAAAGAGGAACACATAATAATTCCAGATTTTTGGGGTTTATTTAGCAAAACAAGCTTCAAAAATAATAATTCCTACATTATTTTCTTAGCATGAATTTTGGATACATTCTATTTGACAGTTTTACAAGGGTTTACCTGTAGGGCTTGTAGGGTTGGTCAAAGACGATCTATCTAAAGTGGGCAGCATGCCGTTTGGTTGAGGGCTAAGAGAGTAGAGATCAACATTTCAATAAATAATAATAATAATAATATGCCATTTAGCAGACGCTTTTATCCAAAGCGACTTACAGTCAAAGCACATTATAACATTGCAGACACTATAATAAGGGCCCCCATAATGAAAGTGAAAACCAGTGGCATGTTGAATTGTGTTCAGACAGCTAACCTGTAAGGGCGGTTCTGTAAGTTGGCCATGGGTGGGCTGGAGACTGTGGGGCTTTGGCCAATTCTTCAGAAATAAGACAAGTTGACTTTATCTAAGGTGAATGATTCACAAACTGTATCACTACTGGGAGATAAGGAATCCCTAACTTAGCAGGATCTCTGGATGTGACATCACCATTGGAAATACCATTTGGTCTTAGGTTGATCTAATACCTTGAAGAGTAAAGGAACTCAAGCTACTCACCAGCATGTCTGAGGCAAACACTGTGTTGGAGAACAAGTCATCTTGGTTATTTTCATCATATGTTGTCGGTGACATTGCATTGTTTGTGTAACTGAAAAAAGTGTAAATGACATTATAAAGACATGATGAGTAGTCATTTCAATCCTGAAACAAGACTGTGGACAAATATTACTATATTTAGTTAATGCCCAACACTGTGCAAAACACATGGAAATATTGAGCCTCTGAACTCTATCTTGTACAAACCCTCTCCCCCTCTCCCCCTGTAGTCCAATCCTTTTGTTCCTTTGCTGGTTTCCTTAAGTAATATACACACTGGACTGTCACACCAACAATAACAGCCAGGGCCAGTCCTAGTAAAGATGAGGAAAACCACAACAAAGACTCCTTTTGGATCCTCCCATGCCAAGATGGATCTAACCTACACTACCAGTCAAAAGTTTTAGAACACCTACTCATTCAAGGCTTTTTCAGTAAATTTTTTTTTTTTTACAAATTTCTACATTGTAGAATAATAGTGAAGACATCAAAACTATGAAATAACACATATGGAATCATGTAGTAACCAAAAAAGTTAAACAAATCCAAATCTATTTTATATTTGAGGTTCTTCAAATAGCCACCCTTTGCCTTGATGACAGCTTTGCACACTCTTGGCATTCTCTCAACCAGCTTCATGAGGTAGTCACCTGGAATCCATTTCAATTAACAGGTGTGCCTTCTTAAAAGTTAATTTGTGGAATTTCTTTCCTTAATGCGTTTTAATATGGTCCACTCAAAGTCAAACTTCTCCCCTATGTACTACTTGTCTATATAGTTGTTACATCTGAAAAGAACAGCATAGCATTTACGTTTACATTTTAGTCATTTAGCAGACGTTCTTATCCAGAGCGACTTACAGTTAGTGAGTGCATACATTTTTCATACTGGCCCCCCGTGGGAAACGAACCCACAACCCTGGCTTTGCAAGCGCCATGCTCTACCAACTGAGCTACACAGGGCAGAGGTTACTAAAATATTTATATAAGAATTGAAAATATCTGAATTCCAAAAGAAACAAATATTGAGGATAAAGCTATAGAGTCAAGTGTGGGAAGTGCTGAAACATACCTACAGAAAGGTTTCTTGTCCTTACAGTAGCATTTGCTTTTCTCAGCATTGCATTCATATGCAGTTCCCGTGCACACTCCAAAGTCATCTACTGTTCCACAACTTTCTGGATGTAAAAATAAAACATGTAACTGAAACATGATCCAGTGATTTGGCCCAGCAACATCATGAGAAAATGAAGACACAATTTGATAAAAAGCACTATCTTCAAACAGAGGGCCTAACCTACTCCCCCCCAGAAAACTCAAAAAGCAGCAGGACAACCTACAGTATATTTACATGTTCATTTTAGAGATGTCATCTGAGTCAATGATACAGTAATACATATCCTACTCATACTAAAAGAAAGGCTTTCTTTACAGACTTCAACAGAAAATAATTGCTTCTCACGATCTGGTGTCGTTTGTCCAATAACTGTGACAGGGAGCAGAAATATTAAACACAGCACACTATAGCCCTTCATCTTACATTTTCCATTTTAGTCATTTAGCAGACGCTCTTATCCAGAGCGATTAGTGAGTGCATAAATTTTTCTTCCTGGCCCCCAGTGGAAAACGAACCCACAACCCTGGCGTTGCAAGCGCCATGCTCTACCAACTGAGCTACACGGGATCTTCACACACGTACTGTACTATTTTATACTTGACACGTTATATACGTGACTCCCTACAATAATCATGAGTTTACGGTGGAGCAGAGTTCATGTTCAGCTTGTATGATCACTGTCCTGACTAAGATATGAACGAGGGAAAGCCTGTAAGGTATGGCAGGATAAAAAAATCAGGGAAAGAGGAAGCACCTTGATGATAGAACACTCTATAGACTTCTGTAATAAAATGACATATTCTTGTTAATGTGTTACTGCAGACTGGTATTGAACAGTGCCTCTTACTTTCGATAAGCAAGACAGCATAACACAAAAGGACAACTTCAACGTGGTTATATCAGATACCGCTAACATTTATCCCCAAAAACAAACAATGGAAAGATGATGGCATCATATCTGGTTTTTATTTAGGATCTCCTTGGAAGTTTGAGAGTTTCCTAATAACAGTGCTGGAAACATCTAAAATGCCTGAAAATCCAGGATGCAATCATAAAGGTTAATGGGGAATAACAGTATTTTTCGATCACTTAACCCAGTGTCTCAAGACAAAAGGTTGAGATGAGACCTGGCACTGAAAACAAACAATTGTCAAAGCTGACTATTCAAATATCTACATTTTGGCCAAAGTTCTGCACAACCATAAAATACAACTTTATTCAAGGTACATAATTGTAAAAAAATATATACATGTGTCGGTACACTGAAAAGAGCATAACCAGTAGAAAACATTGATTTAAAGCATCAACTCCAATTTAATCCTGCCATTATAGATAAACAAGCTCACTTCAGTTTGATTGAACATTTTGTACAATATTGAGCTCACAGAGGAGTTTATCATAGAGACTTCATAGGTGTGGTAATGACTGGACAGCAAACAGTCTGAACTATCATTGGGGGATTGACTGACATGAGATAAAGTTATGACAGTACATGCATGTAATTCAGCCTGCAAGTTTAAGGTGTATTCATTCAGTGAGCCTGAGCTCACATGTATGGATGTGGATCTGTCTGTTATAATGATTGTAGAGCGCATTTGCGTCTTTAAGTGTGTGTGTGTGTGTGTGTGCGGTGGAACACTTCTCTAGTTGTCTGAGTCCATGTCACTGTCACCCCCAATGGACCTGAACTCTTCGCTGTCCTCATCCTCACTCAGCTGCACCTGGGACAGCACACTGGGACCTCTCCTCCGAGCTGCCTCTTCCTCATCTTCCTCCTCTTCCTCACTCATGCCATATCCCTCTCCATTGCCCATGCTGGAGGTCTGGGTCTGGGTCTGACCCTCCGGCTCCTCATAGCTCCCATAACTATGGGAAAGGGGGAGATAAAGAGAGGGAGGGGTAAAGTATGGGTTAATAGGGCCCAAGATCCAAACAACGATGTAAATCCACCATGTACATAATGTGTCGGCCATGGTGGTTGCTGGCTCTATGCTGTACCTGACATTACTGTCCTCCAGGTGGGTCTCATCCGGCACCTCTTCCCCGTATGACATCATGCTGTCGTCCTGCTCCAGGCCCATGCGGGCCGTCTCTTGGTGGGGTCTGGGAGGGGGCGGGGGACGCACCTCCACCTCTCTGTCTGAGTCACTGCCACTCTCCGACAGGTGGATCGCTGGGGCGGGACAGGACAGGATACACCATTAGAACCTCAGATATCACATACTGTCTGTAGTGTCCTACAGATATCCCCAAATCATAGGATGTAGGTTTTAATTAACCTTGATGAACTTAATGTTAATTGAATCTCTATTCATAATCTCACTCCATCAAATGATAACCTCCACCCCAGTGTGACTCACAGGAGAACGGGTTGTCTCCCTCCTCTTCGCTGGCGTCATCCTCTCCGTCTGACATGAGCAGGTCCTGGTACAGCACACTGGCCTGGGTTGGCCGACTGGAGCCTTCATCCTCATCATAATCATCATCCTCGTGGCCCTGCAGTCGTCTGCGGGGCGGCGGCAACAGCATCTCCTCTTCATCCTCCTCATACTCCAGGTCTCCCTCACCATCCTCAGCCTGGGGAACAGGTCATTATCATTAAAATGACTAGTTTGACTGAACTACAAACAGTCTCCAAATCCATCCACTCTAAACCCCATGATGACTCCATGGTCTGAGTCTTACAGGAGTTGGTGTCTTGGGCTTGCCGTCATACTCCTCCTCGAAGCCCTCGATGTCCACGTCCGACTCCTCCTCTCCTAGTCTTCTATGACGACCCTAGAGACACACAGAGAAGTTAAGCAACACTGACGGAGACAGGAGGGATAGTTCTGGGGAAAGACAGAGTGATGACTTGTGAAGCAATAGAGATGATGGCTGAAAATAGATAATTGTCAGGGCAAACAGAACGCTAGTATTACAAGCAGTCACAATTAGGAGCAAAAGTAACACACAAGTGAAACAGGCAGACAAATGAACCAAATGAGTTATGGGGAGGAAGCATCTTTGTCTTAGGAATAAAATGCAGAAAGGGATCTTGGAATGGCTCTACGTTAGGATGAGCATGCACCAGTCAGGATCCACATTGTGGGAATGGAGAGGGAAGAACTAGAAGGGGACGACCAGGTGAATGTGCAAGAAGGAACGGGGGGATGGGAGGCGAGAGGGTGGTTAAAGGAGAGGTGATCCCTGGATGAGACAGACGCCCGTTACACTCCTGGAGGATCTCTCTCCGTACCTTCCCTAACCCCCTCTTCTCTGGAACAGCCATTAGAGATGCCTTAACCTCAGAGAACAGTCTGGTCTCTCTGTGCAGGCTCACAGAGGCACTGCTGTCAAACACATTGGCAGGCTGCCCACCACACACACACACACACACACACACACACACACACACACACACACACACAAACAGGAAAGAGGGAGGAGAAGAGATAACCACAGGGTAGGAAGGATAGTATAGAGACTAAGATATACAGAGGCTATAGAAACAACTACTAAATTGCAGACACATACAACAGTGCTAAAGAGGAACTACAAGGCAGAGAAAGACTAGAATGTGAAGAGGCTATGTAATATGGAGGGAGAGACTACAGCAGACAGAGGTTAAAAAGTAGGTCCTTGGAGAGGAGTTACATTCCCCAACTCTGGAGCATGTGAGGGTTGAGTTTAGGTACTTTATTTGGTGACTGGGGGTGATGGGGATTTAAGGGCCCATTGGTGGCAACTGGCTTCTTTCTGGGCCACACATGGGACAGGAACATTGCTACCTGTGGTGTGTAGGTTCCAGGAGTCATGGGGTCCAGGCTATCCAGGTCTGCTGCATCCAGAGCAGCCTCTTTAGCTGTGGAGATGTCCTTCTCCAGCTGGGTCAAGTGCTCATCATACTAGGGATATATCAAGCAACAGTCAAATGATCGCGGTTGGAGGAAACATAAAGTATAAAGACTTTCATTATGTCCCTGTCCTGCTGTTTCATACACACACCTCTGCCAGGGTCTGCTTGCACACGTTGACTATCTCCAGGGCCGTCTTGGTGTAAGGACTGTCTGGACCGTTGTACTTGACACTGTTGGTGTGGACCAGGCTGACGTCAAACAGGAACACATCCCGGTTCTGGTACTTGTGTTTGGATATGTTCTGTTGGACCACATCACACAGAGAGACTTTTAAATAACATAAATGATTATATTACACTATATTACCATCTACTGCATTCTGTAATATATTCTGTATATTACATATACACTGAGTGTACAAAACATTAAGAACACCTTCCTAATATTGAGTTGCACCCCCCCTTTTGACCTCAGAACAGCTTCAGAACAGAGATACTATTCCCAAATAGGGCTTACTTCTGTATATCAACCCTACCTTGTCACAACACAACTTATTGGCTCAAACGCATTAAGGAAAGAAATTCCACAAATTAACTTTTAAGAAGGCACAACTGTTAATTGAAACGCATTCCAGGTGACTACCTCATGAAGCTGGTTGAGAGAATGCCAAGAGTGTGCAAAGCTGTCATCAAGGCAAAGGGTGGCTATTTGAAGAACCTCAAATATAAAATTGATTTGGATTTGTTTAACACTTCTTTGGTTACTACATGATTCCAAATGTGATATTTCATAGTTTTGATGTCTTCACTATTATTCTATAATGTAGAAAATTGTAAAAATAAAGAAAAGGCCTTGAATGAGTAGGTGTTCTAAAACTTTTGACTGGTAGTGTAGGTTAGATCCATCTTGGCATGGGAGGATCCAAAAGGTGTCTTTGTTGTGGTTTTCCTCAAAGCTCACACCGAAGTCTACTTCCCCTAACTAACTCACCTTGCGGACATTCTCCAGGTCCATGGGTTGGACTATCACTTTGTAGTAATCTGGAACAAACTTCTTGTTGACTGGATGGTGGAACGGCCAAGACTGAAGAGGGGATACAGGCAGAGTAAGGACAGTTAGAACATCATCACTGAGTGCTTGATTGAAGTATTGTCACAATTGTCAATATTTTAATACATTTTATTTATCTATTTTATTGTCACATACACCGGATAGGTGCAGTGAAATGTGTTTTTAAAGGGTCAGCCATAGAAGTACGGCACCCATAAAGCAAATTAAGGTTAAGTGCCTTGCTCAAGGGCACATCTACATATTTGTCACCTTGTCGGCTCGGGTATTCAAACCAGCAACCTTTGGGTTTCTGGCCCAACGCTCTAAACGTTAGGCATTTGTTTAGGGCAAAGAAAAGACTGCTCAGTAAAATGACTTAGTCACAGAGAAAATACTCATAGCAGATATTCTCTCAGTGACATCCGAAGCGTCCGAAAGAAAGTAGAAACCCTGATGATTGTGTGGAGCTCCACTCACGTCAGGCACGGCCATCATCTTCTGAGTGACGATGTTGTCCAAGATGAAGGAGAAGGCCACCTGGTCGTCATCGTCCAGCAGGGGATTGATGGCTTTCTCCAGTCTCACCAGCCGGTCTTCCTTCTGCACAAGACAAAGGAATTTATCGGTTCAATAATAAACAAGTACTGAAGGCCACTTCCATTGTCTTCCAAGAGTTGCTGAACATTTTCACCCTCCTTCTGCAAACACAGCAGCAGACATTGGGCGGTGTCCAAAATGGCACCCATCCAGGAATCCATCAGCGTTCACACGTACCTCTTTCAGTTTCTCATCACAAAGGTCCAGCATAGTCTGCGCCACCTGGGTTATTGGATGCTTGGCACCTGAATACACAACAACAATTACAGTCTCAATAAGATTTACATAATGGTCGGACAGAGTCAAATATTACAGTCATTCTCTAAGGCTTCAAGTATTTTAAAGTTGTACCATTGTATGTGGCGCTGTTCTTGACGATGAGCTCCACGTTCTCTCTGAACTCCTCCCGGGAGGGGTACACACGCTTGCGCACATTCTCCCGTAGCGTCTGTAGATCCATGGGACGAGGGATGACCTTATAGTAGTCCTTCACCACCTTGGCATTGACCGGTGTGTGGAAGGGGTATGTCTGTAACAAGAGGTAAAGACATTACAATTGTGTGTGTGAGAGTGTGTTTGTGTGTGAGAGAGAAAGAGAGGGGAGAGAGAGAGAGGGGGGAGAGAGAGAGCGAGAGAGAGAGAAAGAGAGGGGAGAGAGAGAAAGAGAGGGGAGAGAGAGAGGGAGAGAGGGAGAGAGAGAGAGAGAGAGAGAGAGAGAGAGAGAGAGAGAGAGAGAGAGAGAGAGAGAGAGAGAGAGAGAGAGAGAGAGAGAGAGAGAAAGAGGGGAGAGAGAAAGAGAGAAGAGAGGAGAGAGAGAGAGAGAGAAAGCCTATAAAATGGTCAGATGAATGTAGGCAGTCAGTCTGTCTGTCTGTAAGCAGTGAATTGTGTGAATGTATGTGCGTATCTTACATTAGGGTGATCCCGCATGTCGTTGATGACGCTCTCCAGGACTGAGGAAAGGGTGACCATGGGGTCAGTACGTCGGCGGTGGATGGATTTGTGGGGCCTCTGTAAGAGGACGACAAGTTACAACAAAACAACAATCACAGTGTTAAAGATTTTCTAGAGCCTGCTTGAACAGAATAGTCATATGCAACAACAGTCAATATAGTGACAACCAGGCTCACATTGAGGTAGTCACAGTGTACAGTGGTCCCCACACGTCTCTTCTTCTTGAGGGGAAGATGCTGTTTGGGGAACTTCAGCACCAGGGACTTCCTGCGCACCTCATCAGCACTGGAAGAGGAGACAATGTGGTCCTTTACACAGCAGCACAACGCGATATATCACAAACTTTAGCTAGGTTTCCGTCCAATTTGCGACAGATTTCCATGCGAATATTCTAAAATCTTCATAAAACAATATGCGCATTTTCCCACCAGAGATGCGTTTCCATCAAACTGACTTTTTGCAGATAAAAGGCTGTGCGTGATGACGTAGCGCACATAAAAATACCTTTTGCGGTTAAATGTACCGAATAAAAAATACAAGTTAAATGGGTTTCCGTCGCATTTTCAACTCTACTGATGGTTTTCTCTCAAAAACTGATGCGTTCTATAGCAAATGTGCCTGCTCTGGTCTTGGCACATGCGCTCTAGCCAACAGCTGGCAGATACAGTGTGGGTAGGTTAGTCTACATGATGAGATTATTATGGATAAGAACGATATTATTTGTATTTGTCAAACGACAGCCAAGCATTGATTATCATGTCACCAGAATAAGACCCTCAATATTTATTGGAAAGGAGCATCAAGCTCATCACCTTGCACTTTCATCACCCTGTGACGTTCATCATAACTTATTTCATCTGTAGCCTAATAAACTGCATGGTTTCCCGAGTCGTAGTGGGAGGACCACACAACATATCATCCACCGCCTGACTCCAAGTTTACTTCGATATGATGGTTATTATATAAATATTTCTTGCTAATTTATTTTATAGACACAAAAATATCCCACCATGTCGAACGAACAAATAGTTTGTCAGCATTTATAAAATTGTACTGGCATTTCCTGTTTCCATCAGCCCAGTTGCGTCAGGTAATTAATCTGCATAAAGTGGTTGGATTGAAACGTGGTTATTTAGACAGACGTACAGCACATAATGGACAGATCTACAGAAGCTCAATTAGCTGTGCAATATATTTTGGTGGTTTGAAGCTGGCATTACCAACTCAATATAAGAGTAAAAAGACTTCTGTCACTCTAGTAACATGGAAATATTTACGTTTAAGTCTCCTTTTCTCCTGAATGTCTAGTCTGTCTGTCTATGTGGTACCTCTCGATAAGCTGCTTGCCCAGGACGATCTTGGTTCCCTCCACCTTGATGAGTTCCTCGTTGTCGTTGTGGATGACAGTCTTCTCCAGCTCCTCCTCCTGCTCCTCTGTCATGGCAACCGGGTTGGAGGGCGGGGCGTTGGTCTGATAGTATAGCGGGCAGAACTTGTTGGTTCGCATGTGCCCGATGGCACCGCATGCTCCGCACTTCAGCTAGGGCAAGGGGGAGGAAGAAAAAGAGATGTAGTTAACAATCGGACAAACACGCTGTATAGGAATGGAAACTGCAGCTCACTGCATCACATGGCACAATAAGTGCCACATCACATGCAAACACTACATTATCATGCTTATTATAAGCAATATAATATATATTAAGAAAAGTGTGAAAACAGTGAGGAAGGTTTATCTTGAATCGAATTATCCTATTTTAGAAACAGCGCAGATCAGCAGGAAAACAGACAGCAGGTTATGGAAAAGCGGGGAGGATAGTCTTGGAGTTGAATCATTATGGGCTGGCAAGCTTACTTTTACCTTGAGGTCTGGCCTCTCCTTGACCTTCTTCGGCTTCTTCTCCGGGGGGCCCTTGAACCTGTCCTTCTCCTGGTTCCTCTTCAGCCTCCTCAGCTGTTCCTGGATCCTCCTCCGCTCCTTCCTCATCTCCTCTCTGTGTTGCTCGTCAAACACAGCAAACTTTCTTCTGTAGAGGCAGACAGAGACAGGCAGACAGAGACTTAGTGACAGGTTGGACACACACACACACGGCGCAGAAACACAGACCGCATGCGCACACACATACACACAGGGCGCACACACACACACACACACACACACACACACACACTACACAGACGGACGGACTCACATGAACTCATCATCCTTGGTGGTTCTGATCCTGGTGTAGGCGTCTATGACGGAGGGTTTGCGGACTGTCTCACAGCGGACATACTCCTTGCCGTCCTCGTCCCTGAAGGTGCGGTAGATTTTGAGCCGCCGTCCCGTAGCGGACGAGTTCAGGCTGGTGACTGAGGACGTGTCGTCATCTTTATGGGAGCCCGAGGACAAGGCACTGGCTGCAGGGACACACAGAGAGATATAAGTTACACAAACACACCAGGGTTTCCGTTAGCCAGCAGTTGCCGGCTTTTGGCACCCCCCAAAAATGAAAAGCCGATAAATAAAAAAAATCGCATTGCAAAAGAATGCTTTTTATTCATTGATGGAAAAACATTTGACCGTCATGCGTATGGGGTCTATAAGTGAATTTGCATAATTTAGTGGAATTAAATTGGCCTGTGTGTATTTTTGTTTGTCATCATGTATCTTATTTATCCAACAACTATCACAGCATACAGAGACTATTTTGAGGGGGATTTCTCCTGCAGCTCCTCACTTACTGCTGGAGTAAAACCAGATTTTATAAAACCATTCATTGTGCAACAGTTCTAAACGCAATTGCGTGTTAAAAACCGTTTTGGTGCACGATTAAAGAGAGCTACTATTTTTATTTCTCAACTGGTAATTGAAGCGCGCCTCCCATTCACCATTCAAGTGCAGGAAACAGTCTATCAGCGCGTCACCCACCACTTTACAATGTGAGCTGGAGAGAGTATGCATTTTGAAAACATACTTAATTGTTCGAAACTGGAATGCTTTATTTCATATTATGAGGTATGTCTTAAATAGCTTACTGTGAGGAACTATATAGTTTTAATATACACTGAGTGTACAAAACATTAAGGACATTTGCTCTTTCCATGACATAGACTGACCAGGAATCCAGGTGAAAGCTATGATCCCTTATTGATGTCACTTGTTAAATCCACTTCAAATCAGTGTAGATGAAGGGGAGGAGACAGGTTAAAGAAGGATTTTTAAGCCTTGATTGTGTATGTGTGCCATTCAGAGGGTGAATGGGCAAGACAAAATATTTAAGTGCCTTTGAATGGGGTATGGTACAGTGGCGGTCGGTGCCGTTTAAGATGAGGGAGGATGATATTTCTTTTTTTATGAGCATGGTCTTATTTCTATTATAGCATATTGGATGAATGTCATTTATATTCCATTCACCCAGCTCGATGTAAAATCGATAGGTTTAGGCTACTACATGATACTCAAATCTTCCCTATACCCATCATGAGGTTGCTACAACCTAGCCTATGAATGGAAGTTTACAACGTAGCTGCAAAGGTCGAAAAAATTTGAGTAATCAAGGTGATAGATATTGACACAATCAATACCGCCTTACACAACCTTGCCTGCATCTAGCTGATCTAGGGTGTAATCATTACACCAAAAGTGTATTGGAGAGTTTCTATTGGACAAATTCAGGTATGATTATCCCCGTTTTGTTTCGTTTGCTTCCTTAAGAAATGTTTTTCAACAGAATCGGCAGTTCACTTTATTAGCAGCCACATACAAACAGCATGATCCCTTTGATCATTGGATAATTCCTTCTCACATCTACACACTCTCCTCCTCTCACCTTTTCCCTTCGCTTGTGGACTCCAGCGTACAACACATCAGCTGTCTGTGACCAGGCAAAAAAACCTTTCCAGGCCAAACCTTCATATCATAACCGCTCACAGCTACACACAGCCTACATCGTTGTCACCATATTAGCTAACGTCAAGTCAACATAGCTATTAGGACTAACGCGTTAGTAAACCCGCTACAATCATGCAGTACAGTGTAAAGTCAGCAAACAGTTTAGCAGTTATACCAGCGGGCCCCGGTGGGAATAAATTAATAAAACCAAAAGCTTACCTTGACTTGGAAGACTTCCAGTGTTGGATAGCCATAGCCAGCTAGGTAACATAGCATCCCTCTCTGTTTGAGCCGGGTGTTTGAGTAGGCTAAACTATTTAGCAGCATTCGCTAGCTAAGTGAAAAAAATAGAAATATAGCTAGCTCTCGCTCTCCCTCTCTCTTGCTTCTCCTTCATTTTTCAATAAATTAATTTGTTAAAAACTGTTAAACTATTGTCTTTCTCTCTCTTTAAGTCAACTACTCACCACATGTAATGCACTGCAGTGCTATCTAGCTATAGCTTATACTTTCAGTACTAGATCCATTCTCTGATCCTTTGACTGGATGGACAACAAGTCAGTTCATGCTGCAAGAGCTCTGATAACTTCCGGAGGACGTCCTCCGACCTGTCATAATTACTGTGTAAGTCTATGGAAGGGGGTGAGAACCACGAGCCTCCTAGGTTTTGTATTTACATTTACATTTAAAGGTGAGGAGGAGGATTATTTAAGATACTGTTTGAAGGTAGGGTTTCAGATGTTTTTGGAAGATGGGCAGGGACTCTGCTGTTCTAGCTTCAGGGGGAAGCTGGTTCCACCATTGGGGTGCCAGGACAGAGAAGAGCTTGGAATGGGCTGAGCGGGAGCTGCCCTCCCGTAGGGGTGGGAGGGCCAAGAGACCTGAGGTGGCAGAACGGAGCGCTTAGGTTGGGGTGTTGGGTTTGAGCATCGCCTGAATGTAGGAAGGGGCAGTTCCTCTTACTGTTCCACAGGTAAGCACCATGGTCTTGTAGTGGATGCGAGCTTCGACTGGAAGCCAGTGGAGTGTGTGGAGGAGCGGGGTGACATAGAACTTGGAAAGGTTGAAAACCTTGAGTCCAGATGGGAGAGGACAAGTGCCTGGATTAGGACCTGCGGCGCTTCCTGTGTGCGGTAGGGTCGTACTCTACAGATGTTGTAGAGCATGAACCTGCAGGAGCTGGTCACTGCTTTGATGTTTGCAGAGAACGACAGGGAGTTGTCCAGGGTCACGCAAAGGTTCTTTGCCCTCTTCGAGGGCGACACTGTCAACCGTGATGAAGAGGTCTTTGAGCGGGCAGGCCTTCCCCGGGAAGAAGAGCAGTTCCGTCATGTCGAGGTTGAGATTGAGGTGGTGGGCAGACATCCAAGTTGAGATATCTGCCAGGCACGCAGAGATGCGTGTCGCCACCTGGGTGTCAGAAGGGGGTGAAGGAGAAAAGTAGTTGAGTGTCATCTGCATAGCAATGATAGGAGAGACCATGTGAGGATATGATGGAGCCGAGTGAATTGGTGTATAGAGAGAAGAGGAGAGGGCCCAGAGGACGGAAACTAGCTGTCCTCCGGCTACACCATGGTGCTACCCTACAGACTTCTGTTGAGGCTACTGTAGACCTTCAATGCAAAACAATGTGTTTTAAATCAGTTACAGTTGAAGTCGGAAGTTTATATACACTTAGGTTGGAGTCATTAAAACTTGTTTTTCAACCACTCCACACATTTCTTGTTAACAAACTATAGTTTTGGCAAGTCGGTTAGTACATCTACTTTGTGCATGACACAAGTAATTTTTCCAACAATTGTTTACAGACAGATTATTTCACTTATAATTCACTGTATCACAATTCCAGTGGGTCAGAAGTTTACATACACTAAGTTGACTGTGCCTTTAAACAGTTTGGAAAATTCCAGAAAATGATGTCATGGCTGTAGAAGCTTCTGATAGGCTAATTGACATAATTTGAGTCAATTTGAGGTGTACCTGTGGATGTATTTCACGGCCTACCTTCAAACGCAATACCTCTTTGCTTGACATCATGGGAGAATCAAAAGAAATCAGCCAAGACCTCAGAAAAAATATTGTAGACCTCCACAAGTCTGGTTCATCCTTGGGAGCAATTTCCAAACGCCTGAAGGTACCACGTTCATCTGTACAAACAATAGTACGCAAGTACAAACACCATGGGACCAAGCAGCCGTCATACCGCTCAGGAAGGAGACGCGTTCTGTCTCCTAGAGATGAACCTACTTTGGTGGGAAAAGTGCAAATAAATCCCAGAACAACAGCAAAGGACCTTGTGAAGATGCTGGAGGAAACAGGTACAAAAGTATCTATATCCACAGTAAAACGAGTCCTATATCGACCTGTATAACCTGAAAGGCTGCTCAGCAAGGAAGAAGCCACTGCTCCAAAACCGCCATAAAAAAGCCAGACTACGGTTTGCAACTGCACATGGGGACAAAGATCGTACTTTTTGGAGAAATGTCCTCTGGTCTAATGAAACAAAAATATAACTGTTTGGCCATAATGACCATCGTTATGTTTGGAGGAAAAAGGGGGGTCTTGCAAGCCAAAGAACACCATCGCAACCATGAAGCACAGGGGTGGCAGCATCATGCTGTGGGGGTGCTTTGCTGCAGTTGGGACTGGTGCACTTCACAAAATAGATGGCATCATGAGGAAGGAAAATTATGTGGATATATTGAAGCAACATCTCAAGACATCAGTCAGGAAGTTAAAGCTTGGTCGCAAATGGGTCTTCCAAATGGACAGCTCTGTCAGGAGGAATGAACCAAAATTCACCCAACTTATTGTGGGAAGCTTGTGGAAGGCTACCCGAAACATTTGACCCAAGTTAAACAATTTAAAGGCAATGCTACCAAATACTAATTGAGTGTATGTAAACTTCTGACCCACTGGGAATGTGATGAAAGAAATAAAAGCTGAAATAAATCATTCTCTCTACTATTATTCTGACATTTCACATTCTTAAAATAAAGTGCTGATCCTAATTGACCTAAGACAGGGAATTTTTACTAGGATTAAATGTCAGCAATTGTGAAAAACTGAGTTTAAATGTATTTGGCTAAGGTGTATGTAAACTTCCGACTTCAACTGTATTTGGTGACGTGAATATATTTAATATAGTTTTATCTAAAAATGATATTTTTATGAAATTCACTCTTCCCCTTCCTCCTCTGAGGAGCCTCCACAGGTATGGTAGTAGATGCCAGGCGCACCGGTTTGAGTGTGTCAAGAACTGCAACGCTGCTGGGTTTTTCATGCTCAACAAATTGTGTGTATCAAGAATGGTCCACCCCCCAAAGGACATCCAGCCAACTTGACAACCGTGGGAAGCATTGGCGTCAAAATGGGCCAATAACAATGTGGAACGCTATCGACACCTTGTAGAGTCCATGCCCTGACGAATTGAGGCTGTTCTGAGGGCAAAAAGGGGTGCAACTCAATATTAGGAAGGTGTTCTTAATGTTTTGTACACACTGTGTATTATCATTTGCAATGGATGTAAAAAAAAAAAAAAAACACTTTCCTACATTTCTGCACAGCAGGCCAGGTACTTCTGTGTGCGCTCAGGCGCGCTCTCCCTCAACATTATCAGGACAGAGAAACCTGACACATGTTCATTGCTCACATGGAGGACTCCATGAAATTAACCAAAACTTGTTACTCACGTGTAGCAGGTGTGAACTCTGCAAACAACATGTCCACTCCAAGAATGAAAACGGTAAATGGCTGTAATTAATACATGCATTAAGAGAAATGTATGTAACCAAATGATGGGGATTATTGGTAATTTTACTGCTGGTGACATATGTAATGGGGAATTGATTAAAAAAATAAAATAATCAAAGGGCAAACAATTCACACAATGAAACAATGAATGCGCAAGAATTGGCAGGAGACAGCTGAGCCATTCTGGAGAGACTCGCCTCTACCTTCGCCTCACACACCCCTCCCTTCTTCTTGTCTAAACATTTGAAATTATACTCAAAACACATTATCTTCACACATATTTTAGATGTTTTAAACTGACAGCCGCAACTCAATAATCAGTTAGGCCTATTGCCACCGGCGCTGCCCAAATAGGCACAGGCCTACAAGCTTGTGATTTGAAACAATCCACAGCAAAAAAAACTTAAGAAGCTAATGATCCTCGATTCCTCTGTGGCTAAGTCATGCTTTCTTGTGAAGTATTTTGAATGATTTTATTTATTTCCGTATAGACAGGAGTAACTATATAATTTTGGGAAATGTATTTCCATTTACTTCCCTATTGGACCCACCTCTATGTCATTTCTCTCCTGTTCTATTGGTTTTCATATCAACTTTCTTTCATTGTCCAGAAGCCAAAGGCACAATCCTAGTCATATTAGCAACCCCTCTTTTTAAGTTTCTAACAGAGATTTTCATCTCTGTCACATATGGAACCGCTATCAGGTGCGCTGTGAAGAATGGTGTTTTCCCAGGTGCGCTGTTAAGAATGGTGTTTTCCCAGGTGCGCTGTTAAGAATGGTGTTTTCCCAGGTGCGCTGTTAAGAATGGTGTTTTCCCAGGTGCGCTGTTAAGAATGGTGTTTTCCCAGGTGCGCTGTTAAGAATGGTGTTTTCCCAGGTGCGCTGTTTAGAATAGTGTTTTCCCGCGAATGTCTGAAAATGACAGTTTATTGGCTGCTTCATTACATGAGTTGCAATGTTCTGTTAAGATTCATTACCATAATCTAAATGTGATTTCAGTCACTCTGAGCACTGTGGGTGGACGCCCTAATGAGTTATGCACCCATTGCATATGGGTCCAGTAAAATTCTCAAATTGCCGGTAAATTTAAATCTTCCTGGTCACATTGTCCGGCGCCACATTTTCCTAGCATAAACCCTGACATACACACTCCTGAAACACATATGCACAAACACACCACTTACAGAAGCCCTTGCGTGCTTTGCGTCCCTTGTGGTCGCGGTCGCTCTCCTCTCCCATCAGCATTCTCTGCAGCTCCTTCCTCTCCTGCTCCTCCCTCTCTCTGGACAGCTGGGAGCTGGTTTTCTTGTTCTGCAGCATGTTTTCAATGTTCTTCCCCATCTCCTCAAAGTCACTGTCTTCTGCTGAGCTGCTGTCTGTATCTGTGGACAGGACCTCGGTAGAATCCAATACTCTGGGGGGGGGGGGGGGAAGGCCGAGAAGGTAGAACATCAGATACTGTACAACTACAGCATCCCTATAGGACATGGGTGGTGAATTATGGTTATTTGGAAAAGGGGAGGGCCTCACTTGTTCTGCAGGTCAAATATCCTCTGGCACTCCTCCTTGTAGCGTTCCTGGTGTTCGGCTACAGAGAAGCGGGACCCGCGGGCAAACTTGCTCATGGGCCCCTCGCCAGAGCGCGCCTGCTCTGTGGACATGGTCCTCACCACATCAATCACCTCCCAACGAGACAGCTTCTTTATCTGAAACACACACAGAAACACAGGTTTAAGAGATTGATCTAGCCTTCATACTTAGGTTGGTGGATGAAATTAGGGAATTAATACATTCATATAATATGGCGTCAGGTAGCCTCGAAGTTAGGTTGCTGGTTTGAAATCTGTTGCTGTGCCCTTGAGCAAGGCACTTAACTCTAATTGCTCCAGGGGCACTGTACAATGGTGACCCTGGCCGTGACCACAACCCCTGCGAGTGTCTCAGGGGGAGTTGGGATATGCAAAAAAACGGATTTCCATTACACACTTGTGTGTAACAGGACAAATATCATATCAAATCTTATTTGTCACATGCACCGAATACAACAGGTGTAGACCTTACCGTGAAATGCTTACTTACAAGCCCTTAACCAACAAAATATGAGCAACTCCCAAATTATTATTATTATTATGTTATTACTGTGTTATTACTACATGATTACCTCTTCCTCTGGAACACCAAACTTGCGCAGCAGCTGCTTGGCGTTTTTTAGTGATAGTCTTCTCAGATCAGCGTCTGTCCCTGTCACAGTCTTCTTAGCGGGTTGTGGCTCCCGGTCGTCCTGGGCCTAAACATGACAAATAACAAAATAACCTTTAGCTTTAGTAATAATCACCAAACAACCATTGAATGGTTCGTTGAATGGTTAGAACAGAAAATATTTTTGTCAGAAAGGCTGTGAACGCATTAATGGAATTAGGGGCCCCTGATCTGGCAGAAGTGTTTCAGAGCAATGGGAGTAAGAGCGAGGGGAAGTACCTTTTGTTGAGTGGGCTTGTTGGGCACTTTGACGTAAGAGAATCCCTCACCACAGCCTGTGGGGTCGGCCACCCCCATGACCTCCAGCAGACACTTCCCCTTCATGGCAGCGATGAAGGCTCGCGTCGTGTTCCAAGGGGCTGTGCGGACCTAAGGTGGACCACAAAGAATACTGGTGAAATCATGGATCATCATTTTTTCCAACATCAATGGAGCATCAAAATCCATGTTTCATGAAAAGGAAGCAGTAGAGCTGAACCTCATCATCAATCTTCATCTGGAAGTCTTCCTCATTTTCTTCCTCTGGGGCGAAGAAGGACTTTTCACCATATCCAGCATCCTGGAGGAGAGCGAGAAGTTATGGTATAGTAAAGAGAATTGGTATCACAGCTGGTACCTATACAAAGAGCCTGTCAGTCTTACCTTCAGTCTCTGCTCTGCCACCAGCATGCTGTAGTAGGCACAGCACTGCTCTGGAGACACCATGGCCCTGATCTCCTCCTCAGTAGGCAGCCTGAAGTCAGGCTTCAGCACCCACCAGTTAGAGTCCATCCCTGGGGACAGGGACAGGGCAAATGAGCTTCAATCATATTACAAGTATTACCCACGTTCTCTTTAGTCCACCTTTACTGCCCAACTTACAGCTTTGTAAAATTCATGGATGCATTTTGCATGGCCAATTCCCCCTCTCCAAAGACCTTATAACCTTTGGATACTTTTGACTAGAAAGCTTCCCTGCTGCATCAAATGTACCGTCATTTCATTCAACTGAAGCATCTTTTAGGCTTAAAAGCGGAGGTGTTGCAGGAGCAGAACAGCAGATATTAGCAAAGGACCCTGCAAACCTATGGGTCCTTATTGATGCTTTCCTCAGACCACACCTTACCTCCACAGTAAACTCCATAGCCATAATATGCTGACCTCTCTCTTTCCTGGCGCCTGTCTGTCAAAGTAAGGCACACCATCTCTGAGCTCACACAGCTAAACACTCTCTCTTACACCTCAACACTTCCCTGAGATCACACGGGAGTAGAAACGTTAACATGAAATCAGGATTGATGGACAGTTGTGAGTAACAACGTTCACGAGGCATATTGACATTTCTGCATTACTTATTCATCTTTGTGAGGGCAAACAATGAAGGACAGTGTGTCATTCTGTACTATTGACAAACATGAGGCTATACGGTTGTATTGGCTCATGGCAGGGTTTGCTGTTTCTACCTGTACGCTTAAAGTCAGCACAGAGTTTGAGGCGTTTGCGGATGCTGCTTTCTGAATGTGAGGGGAAAGCTTTCTTTATGTCCTCCATGCGGATTCTCCTAGGACGATCTTTACTCTTCCAGAACAACCGATAGATAAACACCTGCACAGAAGAGCGGAGGAGACATGAGTGTAGGCAAGCATGCATTCTGTAAGTGTGGTTTCTCTAGTATGTGGGACGTTCCATGAAATGAGTCCCTTTTGCGTCCCTTTGATATTTGAAGTTGAAATTGTGCACCAATATTGGATTTTAAAAGCCTGTTATATTAAATGAAGTGCCCTTTAATATAAACAGCATGGAAAATTCAAAATACAGCATGGAAAATCCAAAATTCAGCATTTTGAAGTCCCTCTGTGCACCCTCTGTGCTAAAGTGCCAAAATTCAGCTTTTTGACGTCCCTCTGAGCACCCTCTGTGACTAGGAACATTTTAACCCACTTAACCCCAACATTTCACCATCATTGTAAAGTCCTAGTTATGTTTTTGCTTTCACAAAGTCATTTCAGATTATTATTTATTTAATGTTATTAGCGATACATTTTAAGGTTAAAAGAAAATCTGGCCCTCATTTTCAGGTCAACACTGTTATGTGAACTGAACTCTAATTTAATATGGTGAAACTATTCATTTTTAAATATTTTGTTCAAAATAAACATTGAACATTTAATAGTCAAATCATAGTTTAAAGCAGGTAAGCTGTTTCTACTCCATTTTCTGGTGTTTTGTGGTAGAAAACTGAGTGGGTCGAGCATAACACGTCAACCCTGTTACCATTAGATAGAAATGTTGCATTATTTTGTCCCTCCCTGTTGCAAACAACAAGATTCCATTCCCCCTGTCACAACATTTATGGCTGATTTAAGATGAAATCGTCAACCCTGTTACGGTCAACCCCGTTACTTTATTTGGCACTTAATAGGCACTTACTATAGTATTGTTTTTATTTAACCTCTTGAGATGGGAAAACATGTTTTTTATTAAGTTGAACATGTGCTCGTCATGACATAATGTTAACATTTGGTAAAATAAACCTATTGTTTGTTTGTTTACCTAAAGGGACTTATTTTGTGGAACAACTCATTTGACAATGTGTGTGTGGACTTGCAGATGTCATAATGCGTGTGTGTGTGTATCGTAAGGTATACCTGCAGGAAGTCTCTGATATGGGTGTTGGCTCGTTTGGAGTTGGGTCCAGGGACCTCATAGAGGGGACACTGCTGGCCGACCACAAAGATGTCCACCAGCTCTCTAATGAAGTAGCCCTGCCGTGTACGCAGCACCAGGAAATCTGTCTCTGGCATCTTGTGGAGGTAGATGGGGGCACGGAAAAGGTTGTTCTCAAAAGCCTAAAAGAAAGACAGACACAGATTTGCAATTAGGTCTCTAAATGTTCTCTTTCTATGCATCAGGCTATTCACATTCACAGTAAATTATTTTTCAAACCTCAATGAATTGTCATGCGACTGACTGTAATGACTGTGGTACTGACCGGCAGCAGCTGTCCGGGGTGCAGGGAGCCCAGGAAAGGTGAGGTGTGGCAGTACACCGTCTCTCCGTACTTACAGTCTGGAGCTCCAGGGTCCTTCCCTGGTTTCTGAGGGAAAACAGCCATGTTTCAAGTTTATTAGATTTAAAAATGCATGTTCACAAAACACAACTCATATCAATAGAGGAAGGAAAAGAACCACTGAGGTGGTTCAGCTTTTAGTAAATGCTAAACAAAGTTGATACAAGGGAACTGGTCATTGAAAGAATACTGCAGTAACTCACTCTCTTGTAGTAGTTCTTGATCTTGGTTGCCATGCCGACTTGCATGATGAGCGGAGGGTATTCCTCGCTGTACTCTGCCAGAATCAGGTCTCCGTCTTTCCCCGTCAGATCCTGAGCTGTCCGCATGAAGAACATGTCACCTCCACCGGAAGCCTGGCGCTCCTGCTCTCGCATCTACGGGCACAGAAAGGGATATTTAACACAAATCACACAAACAAGGTTATCAACACAGACAGAAAGACAGACGCATTCTTGACGACCTGTGTCAAGACGGAGAGAAAGATGGAGGTGAATGAGGTGAGTGCTGCGGTCTCACCTTGGCCTTCTTCTTGATCTGTTTGAGTAGGGGCTGTGCTGCATGGGGTCCTGGCTGGGACAATGTCCCGAATGAGTACTTCTTCAGAGAGGGCCGGTGGAACCCACGCAGCTTCATGGGTCCCATGTGAGTAGGGAAGAACGGCTGCCTCAGCTCCACTGCAGGGATGGAGTGCTGGAGAGAAGGATAGACAAGGAAATGTTACATACACTACCAGTCAAAAGTTTGGACACTCATTCAAGGGTTTTTCTTTATTAGTACTATTTTTTACTTTGTAGAATTTAGTGAAGATATCAAAACTATGAAATAACACATATGGAATCATGTAGTAACCAAAAAAGTGTTAATCAAATCAAAATATATTTAATAGTTTAAATAGCCACCCTTTGCCTTGATGACAGCTTTGTACACTCTTGGCATTCTCTCAAACAGCTTCCTTAGGTAGTCACCTGGAATGCATTTCAATTAACAGGTGTGCCTTCTTAAAAGTTAATTTGTGGAATTTCTTTCCTTCTTAATGCGTTTGAGCCAATCAGTTGTGTTGTGACAAGGTAGGGGGGGATACAGAAGATAGCTTTATTTGGTAAAAGACCAAGTCCATATTATGGCAAGAACAGCTCAAATAAGCAAAGAGAAACGACAGTCCATCATTACTTTAAGACATGAAGGTCAGTCAATTCGGAACATTTCAAGAACTTTGAAAGTTTCTTCAAGTGCAGTTGCAAAAACCATCAAGCACTATGATGAAACTGGCTCTCATGAGGACCGCCACAGGAATGGAAGACCCAGAGTTACCTCTGCTGCAGAGGATAAGTTCATTAGAGTTACCAGCCTCAGAAATTGCAGACCAAATAAATGCTTCACTGAGTTCAAGTCACAGACACATCTCAACATCAACTGTTCAGAGGGGACTGTGTGAATCAGGCCTTCATGGTCGAATTGCTGCAAAGAAACCACTATTAAAGGACACCAATAAGAAGAAGACACCTGCTTGGGCCAAGAAACACGAGCATTGGACATTAGACCAGTGGAAATTTGTATGGAAGTATAAAAAAATGTTGGGGCCTTACTGCTATTAGCCCATTCAAACACATTGAATAACAGATTCACTACATGCAACAACAGATACAGTGAGGGAAAAAAGTATTTGATCCCCTGCTGATTTTGTACGTTTGCCCACTGACAAAGACATGATCAGTCTATAATTTAAGCTATATGGACTTATTTTAAGAAGGTCATACCAAGGATCATTTTGCTATTTGATTTTGAAATGTAACACCCCTTGAAGTATATTAAAAAAATAGAACAAATTATTCGGCCTTACTGCTATTAGCCCATACAACCGCACAGAATAACAGATTCACTACATGGAACAACACTAAAATGGAACAACATCTAAAAAGTTTGTTCTGAAGTGTCTGTTCTATATCTGAGAGATACTGTATATCTCTCTCTTTTGTACATGTACTTAACCCCTTAGTTTTGGCACTAAACAGTCTCCATATATACTTCCATACATTTTTTCAACTGGTACTGGGGGACCTTCAGATGAGTCTTGTGTAGGCCAAACCGTTCGTGACGTCTCATGGTCTGATAAACACCGCTCTAGCGCTGTTACCTTTCACCGCAGATGCGGAAGTGCGACATAAGCGCAATAGGATTGAGACGCATCCAATGCAAATATTTTTATTATTATGCTAATTAGATTTCCGCAGGGGCGTGGACATCAACCTTAGGGGGTTAAAGCTACAATATGTACCTTTTTGGGCGACTCGACCAAATTCACATAGAAATGTGAGTTATAGATTTCTCATTCTCATTTAAAGCTAGGGCGGCAGGTAGCTTAGTGGGTAAGAGCGTTGTGCCAGTAACCGAAAGGTCGCTGGTTCTAATCCCCGAGCCGACTAGGTGAAAAATCTGTCGATGTGCCCTTAAGCAAGGCACTTAACCCTAATTGCTGATGTAAGTCGCTCTGGATAAGAGCGTCTGCTAAATGACTAAAATGTAAATGTAAATGTAAAAGCGGTAGATCTGTTCTATGTGGGATATTTCTATGCTTCCCGTTCCTAAGTTTAGTTTTTGCGTCTTTTACTTTCGGTTTTGTACACCAGCTTCAAACAGAATTTTTGGTTATGGAAAATATATTTCACAGCGGTTTAGATGGTACAATGATTCTCTACACATTGACTGCTTGTTTTGTCACAAACTATTAGAATTTTAGCAACAAGGAAATGGCAGAGCAATGTCTGCATAGTGCATCTTTAACATTATCCTCTTTAACTGCTAATCAACCTGTATAGGAACAGAGCTCACAGGAGAGAATCTAGTGCCCACCTGAATGATGTTGCCACCGAAGGTGCCCCTCAGGCCTTGCTGCTTAGGGTAATAGAACTCATCATTGGACAGGTTCCATGGGTCCTTCACCTCAGGCTGGGACATGTTCTGTAGGCAGCAGACAAAACCGAGATGGAGTTACAACAGGTTAGTTCAGGGACTGCAGTCCCTGTTGAATGGCAGATCTATGTTATGTTCCCTGGTCCAGTCCTGTAGTACCTGTTGTGGCTCATCCTTTATGACCCCAGTCTTCCCCAACAGGATGCGACTCTTCTTCAGTGCTGACTCCTTCTTGTTCTCCTTAGACGGGGAGTGGGACATATGCTCAGACTCCTTCTCATCTGGGATTTCTGCAAGAGGCCAAGTTTAGAGATTAGTGGATAGATCAAAGCATTCAATAGGTTACAGAGACCATCAAGATATTTCATAACTTGTTGAAACTGACTGAAAAACAGTGTACACACAGTTCACTAAGAAAGGGGCAGTACCTAAAATTATGTTCTCATCGTTGGGGTCTAGGGTGAGGACAGGGGGTGAGAGCATCCGATCCATGGCCTGGTCATCCCAGATGATGTTGTCCTCCCAGCGCCCATACACCAGTTCCTCATTGTCAATGGGGAAGATGGAGAACCAGGGGGCATCGTCTTCATGAGAGGCTGTGGAAAGCAATAGGAAAACAGCAGTGATAGATTTACTCTCTCTTTAGTGCAGTGGTCTCCAACCTTTTCTAGCATGAGAGCTACTTGTCACAAGCTACTCATTGTTTTCTAGCTTTCAAATAGGCACATTATTATCTTCTCCTCTCCCCTGCAACTCTTCCCCTGGTTAAATAATGGTTCATAAAAAACTAAAGGGGCCCCTACAAAATGTGTTTTATATTTTCCCAAATGATGTTCTCAGTTAGATTGCTCCTGGTTTTAGAATCGTTTTGTTTTTCACTCTCAAAATTACAATTGTTAAAAGAGAAACAATTGAATTGAATGTTCTGAGTCCATATCAATGTTTAAATCACATCAAAATACCTTTTTCTTTAGGTCTTGAAGAATTATTGTTTTTGGTGTGTAATTCCCCTTTAATTGTACATCTGGCCCTTTAATTCCACATCTAGCGAGTGAGGAATGTGCCATGTAATGTGCCAGTCTAGCGATGGTTCTGTAGCCTATTGCTGCTGCTCATTTTATGGCAAAGTTTGCAACTAAGAAATAATATACTGAACGAAAATATAAAACGCAACATGCAACAATTTCAAAGATTTTGTTGTCTCACTCCTCTTCAAATGGCTGTGCGAAGATGCTGGATATTGGCGGGAACTGGAACACGCTGTCGTACATGTCGGTCCAGAGCATCCCAAACATGCTCAATGGGTGACATGTCTGGTGAGTATGCAGGCCATGGAAGAACAGGGACATTTTCAGCTTCCAGGAATTGTGTACAGATCCTTGCGACATGGAGCCATGCATTATCATGCTGAAACATGAGGTGATGGTGGAGGATGAATGGCATGACAATAGGCCTCAGGATCGCATGACGGTATCTCTGTGCGTTCAAATTGCAATCGATAAAATGCAATTGTGTTCGTTGTCCATAGCTTATGCCTGCCCATACCATAACCCCACCGGCACCATGGGGCACTCTGTTCACAATGTTGACATCAGCAAACTGCTCGCCCAAATAATGCCATACACGTGGTCTGCGGTTGTGAGGCCGGTTGGACGTACTGCCAAATTCTCTAAAACGACGTTGGAGGCGGCTTATGGTAGAGAAATTAACATTACATTCTCTGGCAACAGATCTGGTGGACATTCCTGCAGTCAGTATGCCAATTGCACTCTCCCTCAAAACTTCAGACATCTGTGGCATTGTGTTGTGTGACACAACTGCACATCTTAGTGGCCTTTTATTGTCCCCAGCACAAGGTGCATCTGTGTAATTAATGATCATGCTGTTTAATCCGCTTCTTGAAATGCAACACCTGTCAGGTGGATAGATTATCTTGGCAAATAATAAAGTATCACTCACAGGGATGTAAACAAATTTGTGCACAACATTTTAGAGAAATAAGCTTTTTGTGCGAATGGAACATTTCTGGGATCTTTTATTTCAGCTCATGGGTCCAACACTTTACATGTTGCGTTTATATATTTTTTCAGTATATATACAAATTACAGTGCATTCGGAAAGTATTCAAACCCCTTTACTTTTTCCACATTTTGTTATGTTACAGACTTATTCTAAAATGGATTAAATTGTTTTTCCCCCCCTCATCAATCTACACATAATACCCCATAATGACAAAGCAAGAAGAGGTTTTCAGAAATGTATGCACATTTCTAAAATAAAATAAAAACTGAAATATCACATTTACATAAGTTTTCAGACCCTTTACTCAGTACTTTGTTGATGCACCTTTGGCAGCGATTACAGCATTGAGTCTTCTTGGGTATGACGCTACAAGCTTGGCACGCTTGTATTTGGGGGGCTTCTCCCATTCTTCTCGGCAGATCCTCTCAAGCTCTGTCAGGATGGATGGGGAGCGTCGCTGCACAGCTATTTTTAGGTCTCTACAGAGATGTTAGATCGGGTTCAAGTCCGGGCTCTGGCTGGGCCACTCAAGGACATTCAGAGGCTTGTCCTGAAGCCACTCTTGCGTTGTCTTGGCTATGTGCTAAGGGTCGTTGTCCTGATGGAAGGTAAACCTTCGCCCCAGTCTGAGGTCCTGAGCGCCCTGGATCAGGTTTTCATCAAGGATCGCTCTATACTTTGCTCCGTTCATCTTTCCCTCAACCCTGACTAGTCTCCCAGTCCCTGCCGCAGAAAAACATCCCCACAGCATGATACTGCCACCACCATGCTTCACCGTAGGGATGGTGCCAGGTTTCCTCCAGACGTGACGCTTGGCATTCAGGCCAAAGAGTTCAGTCTTGGTTTCATCAGACCAGAGAATCTTGTTTCTCATGGTCTGAGAGTCCTTTAAGTGCCTTTTGGCAAACTCAAAGCGGGCTGTCATGTGCCTTTTACTGAGGAGTGGCTTCCCTCTGGCCACTCAAACTTCTTCCATTTAAGAATGATGGAGGCCACTGTTCTTGGAGACCTTCAATGCTGCAGAATAATTTTGGAACCCTTTCCCAGAAACCTTCCCTCGACACAATCCTGTCTCGGAGCTCTACGGACAATTCCTTCGACCTCATGGCTTAGTTTTTGCTCTGACATGCACTGTCAAATGTGGGACCTTATTTAAACAGGTGTGTGCCTTTCCAAATCATGTCCAATCAATTGAATTTACCACAGGTGACTCCAATCAAGTTGTAGAAACATCTTAAGGATGATCAATGAAAACAGGATGCATCTGAGCTCAATTTCGAGTCTCATAGCAAAGGGTCTGAATACTTATGTAAATAAGGTATTTCAGTTTTTTATTTTTAATACATTTGCATACATTACTAAAAATCTGTTTTCGCTTTGTCATTATGGGATATTCTGTGTAGATTGATGAGGGAAAAAATGAATTTAATCAATTTTAGAATAAGGCTGTAACGTGACAAAATGTGGAAAAAGTCAAGGGATCTGAATGCACTGTATATACTTACTCATGATAATATACTTCTTCCAGGTAAGCCTACTTTGCAGTTAACATTTAATTGAGAAGGTTTTGGGGAAAGTATTTCTGTCAACCCATAAGACGGTTAACACATCAACTGGCTACACACGGAGTGATAGACAAACGTGCGTACCACACACACAGACAGGGACAATATTGCTGGAAATTAATTAGCAGATATTGTGTTAGGTTTGTCTTTTTAAGCCAATAAAGGCTAACCACGAGTTCAGGCCTTGGGATAATATCAATGTCACGTTGATTAGATAGTTGCTGGGAGCTTGCGGTGTCTGATACTTTGTGAGATTTGTTTATGACAGTTTGCGGTGGAACACGTGAAAATTGCATGTACTATCAGAATTGTTTGGCGAG
Organism: Coregonus lavaretus; assembly: GCF_964263955.1. Classification (NCBI taxonomy): domain Eukaryota; kingdom Metazoa; phylum Chordata; class Actinopteri; order Salmoniformes; family Salmonidae; genus Coregonus; species Coregonus lavaretus. The sequence continues at coordinate 30,968,155 of NC_140002.1, forward strand.
CTACTCATAGGTGGGCTGCGAGCTACTGGTAGCTCGAGATCGACCTGTTGGAGAACCCTGCTTTAGTGGTACTTTTAAAATGTCAATTAACAGAGATAAGTAGGAATATGTTGTAATATCACATTATTCATCATTCTAAAAGTCAATTACACTCTACAACAGATGCCAGGTAAAATAGCCTCATAGTACCATGATGGTCGTGGTGGTGTTTGTCCCTCTTGGAGCCAGAGCCGATGGAGGGGGCTTTGGGCATGGGTGGAGGAGTGGGGGGCACCAGCTGAGAGTTACTCCTACTCAGACCTGTAGAGTGTAGATAGACATCATGAATACCTAGGTAACCCAAAGCAGACAAATACACAACAATTATAACAGTTTATATTTGCCACTTTTGTCCTAAATCCCCTGGACATTTGGGGTTTATGCTTTGGTGATAGGATTTCAATGAGGTAGGAATCGCCATTATGCAGGTCAGTCTGTGTTAATTGTTACTGGAGCAGGTGGGTCTCTTACCCTGCTGTGCGTTGTAGGCATTGGCGTTACGGGTCATGCTGGAAGGCAGCCACCCTGCCAGACTGGCCCGCTGGGTCTTAGTGCCCTTGTGTTTCACATCCTCTCCATTCCAGATGATGTCGTCCTCCCACTGAAGCTGGGTGACCATCAGAAAGAGCTCGTTCTCCAGGGCCTGTTCGTCCTTTTCGTCACCACTGCCCTCCTAGACAGAAAAAGACACAGAAACACACACAAAGAACATAATAAGTCTTTAAAACATGTTGTCTGTTCTCTTCTAAATCATTTTTATTATTTATAAAAAAATTTAGGGATCAGCTTTAATATTGCAGCTTCCATCAATGTAATTGTCTGCATCATTTCCAATCCCCCATATATTGTTCTCCCCCACACAGTGGGGAGAACAAGTATTTGATGCACTGCCGATTTTGCAGGTTTTCCTACTTACAAAGCATGTAGAGGTCTGTAATATTTATCATAGGTACACTTCAACTGTGAGAGACGGAATCTAAAACAAAAATCCAGAAAATCACATTGTATGATTTTTAAGTAATTTTTTTGCATTTTATTGCATGACATAAGTATTTGATACATCAGAAAAGCAGAACTTAATATTTGGTACAGAAACCTTTGTTTGCAATTACAGAGATCATACGTTTCCTGTAGGTCTTGACCAGGTTTGCACACACTGCAGCAGGGATTTTGGCCCACTCCTCCATACCTTCTCCAGATCCTTCAGGTTTAGGGCTGTCGCTGGGCAATACGGACTTTCAGCTCCCTCCAAAGATGTTCTATTGGATTCAGGTCTGGAGACTGGCTAGGCCACTCCAGGACCTTGAGATGCTTCTTACGGAGCCACTCCTTAGTTGCCCTGGCTGTGTGTTTCGGGTCGTTGTCATGCTGGAAGACCCAGCCACGACCCATCTTCAATGCTCTTACTGAGGGAAGGAGGTTGTTGGCCAAGATCTCGCGATACATGGCCCCATCCATCCTCCCCTCAGTACGGTGCAGTCGTCCTGTCCCCTTTGCAGAAAAGCATCCCCAAAGAATGATGTTTCCACCTCCATGCTTCACGGTTGGGATGGTGTTCTTGGGGTTGTACTCATCTTTCTTCTTCCTCCAAACACGGCGAGTGGAGTTTAGACCAAAAAGCTCTATTTTTGTCTCATCAGACCACATGACCTTCTCCCATTCCTCCTCTGGATCATCCAGATGGTCATTGGCAAACTTCAGATGGGCCTGGACATGCGCTGGCTTGAGCAGGGGGACCTTGCGTGCGCTGCAGGATTTTAATCCATGAAGGCGTAGTGTGTTACTAATGGTTTTCTTTGAGACTGTGGTCCCAGCTCTCTTCAGGTCATTGACCAGGTCCTGCCGTGTAGTTCTAGGCTGATCCCTCACCTTCCTCATGATCATTGATGCCCCACGAGGTGAGATCTTGCATGGAGCCCCAGACCGAGGGTGATTGACCGTCATCTTGAACTTCTTCCATTTTCTAATAATTGCGCCAACAGTTGTTGCCTTCTCACCAAGCTTCTTGCCTATTGTCCTGTAGCCCATCCCAGCCTTGTGCAGGTCTACAATTTTATCCCTGATGTCCTTACACAGCTCTCTGGTCTTGGCCATTGTGGAGAGGTTGGAGTCTGTTTGATTGAGTGTGTGGACAGGTGTCTTTTATACAGGTAACGAGTTCAAACAGGTGCAGTTAATACAGGTAATGAGTGGAGAACAGGAGGGCTTCTTAAAGAAAAACTAACAGGTCTGTGAGAGCCGGAATTCTTACTGGTTGGTAGGTGATCAAATACTTATGTCATGCAATAAAATGCAAATTAATTACTTAAAAACCATACAATGTGATTTTCTGGTCTCTCACAGCTGAAGTGTACCTATGATAAAAATTACAGACCTCTACATGCTTTGTAAGTAGGAAAACCTGCAAAATCGGCAGTGTATCAAATACTTGTTCTCCCCACTGTATATATATACATACAATGGGGAAGAAAAGTATTTAGTCAGCCACCAATTGTGCAAGTTCTCCCACTTAAAAAGATGAGAGAGGCCTGTAACTTCTTCTTTAAGAGGCTCCTCTGTCCTCCACTCGTTACCTGTATTAATGGCACCTGTTTGAACTTGTTATCAGTATAAAAGACACCTGTCCACAACCTCAAACAGTCACACTCCAAACTCCACTATGGCCAAGACCAAAGAGCTGTCAAAGGACACCAGAAACAAAATTGTAGACCTGCACCAGGCTGGGAAGACTGAATCTGCAATAGGTAAGCAGCTTGGTTTGAAGAAATCAACTGTGGGAGCAATTATTAGGAAATGGAAGACATACAAGACCACTGATAATCTCCGTCGATCTGGGGCTCCACGCAAGATCTTACCCCATGGGGTCAAAATGATCACAAGAACGGTGAGCAAAAATCCCAGAACCACACGGGGGGACCTCGTGAATGACCTGCAGAGAGCTGGGACCAAAGTAACAATGCCTACCATCAGTAACACACTACGCCGCCAGGCACTCAAATCCTGCAGTGCCAGACGTGTCCCCCTGCTTAAGCCAGTACATGTCCAAGCCCGTCTGAAGTTTGCTAGAGTGCATTTGGATGATCCAGAAGAGGATTGGGAGAATGTCATATGGTCAGATGAAACCAAAATATAACTTTTTGGTAAAAACTCAAAGAATGCTGAGTTGCATCCAAAGAACACCATACCTACTGTGAAGCATGGGGGTGGAAAAATCATGCTTTGGGGCTGTTTTTCTGCAAAGGGACCAGGACGACTGATCCGTGTAAAGGAAAGAATGAATGGGGCCATGTATCGTGAGATTTTGAGTGAAAACCTCCTTCCATCAGCAAGGGCATTGAAGATGAAACGTGGCTGGGTCTTTCAACATGACAATGATCCCAAACACACCGCCCGGGCAACGAAGGAGTGGCTTCGTAAGAAGCATTTCAAGGTCCTGGAGTGGCCTAGCCAGTCTCCAGATCTCAACCCCATAGAAAATCTTTGGAGGGAGTTGAAAGTCCGTGTTGCCCAGCGACAGCCCCAAAACATCACTGCTCTAGAGGAGATCTGCATGGAGGAATGGGCCAAAATACCAGCAACAGTGTGTGAAAACCTTGTGAAGACTTACAGAAAACGTTTGACCTGTGTCATTGCCAACAAAGGGTATATAACAAAGTATTGAGAAACTTTTGTTATTGACCAAATACTTATTTTCCACCATAATTTGCAAATAAATTCATTAAAAATCCTACAATGTGATTTTCTGGATTTTCATTTTGTCTGTCATAGTTGACGTGTACCTATGATGAAAATTACAGGCCTCTCTCATCTTTTTAAGTGGGAGAACTTGCACAATTGGTGGCTGACTAAATACTTTTTTTCCCCACTGTATATCTTTCTAACTGTGCTCTTTCACAAAAGCTCTCAACCTATATACTTATTATGGACACAGTATGCTTTACATTAGTTATCTTGTTGTTATTAGTTGTTGTTATTAGTCCCATCCTTCAACTCCATTCAACACCACCCATCTACCGCTTAACACCATCCATATTGGATTTCTATTTGCCATATATTTTTCAACTGTACTGTGATGTTTTACAAAAGTTCTGAACCCTTCTATTCTCATTGTTTCTACAGATTGTAAATTGAAAGTAAACATTTTTGCTAAAAGTATTATTATATTATTGATCGATTGACTATGACTTTTCAGATCACCCAGTAGTGCTATCTGCAGGGTTAGCTCCAGATAAATATTGCAATCCTTTAGCCATTCCTGGACCAAAAACAAGCTACAAATGGACAGAACCAAAACAAATGATCTAATGATTATGTCTCTTCGCAGCAAAATCTGCAGAGCTGGGAAGATCGTATCCCCCATATAGCAACATTTTTATATAATAATTTTAATAGAAAAATTCTAAGTTTTGAAATCGGGGTCATTTTGCGTATCAGTTCATAAACACTATGCCATGGAATCAGTACGTCAAAAATCTCTTCCCAACTATTTTGCAATCTATATGGGATGGCTGTCAATCCTTTGGTCCTTAAATGAAACTGGTATACATTTTTTATGTATCACAATTTTCTTTAACCAATTATGTTCTTTAATGCAAGGCCGACAGACAAGTTCCTTACTTTTCCCCCTTCCATTTTTGCGGTAATGCTGCAATTATTTGGTTGTAATTTTGTTTTCCTACCTATGATATCATTTACGAAGATTATACCTTTTGTAAACATTTTTTCAAAAAATAATGCTTTTTAATCAATTTGTATATTTGAGTTTAACCACAATATTTGTTGCATTATTTGTTCTGTCGTTTCTGGAGGATTAAATTGAAATTGCAACCAGCTTTCTATGGCTTGTTTTAGAAATAGTGATATTTGGGAGATGATTTCCTTTTCAAATAACTGAAAGTGAGAGGTTGTAATCTGAATAAAGGGAAAAAGGCCATTCTTGAACATAGGGTGAGACAATCTTACTAATTTGCTAGAGAACCAGTTCGGATTTAAGTATAACATTTGTATGACTGAAGCTTTTAGTGATAGGTCTAATGCTTTAATATTTAATAATTTCTGTCCTCCGAATTCATATTATATAAATATATATAAATGTATATATTATATAAATAGGCCCGTTTAATTTTGTCTGGCTTGCCGTTCCAAATAAAATTGAATCTTTTTTTCTCATATAATTTTAAAAACTGTTCGCTAGGCGTAGGCAAGACCATAAGCAAATAGGTAAATTGGGATAATACTAAAGAGTTCATCAGGGTGATTGTTCCACAAATTGACAGGTATTTACCTTTCCATGTTAGCAAGATCTTATCTATTTTTGCTAACTTTCTATTAAAATGTATTGGAGTGAGATCATTTATTTTATTTGGGATATGTATTCCGAGCATATCCACATCACCATCAGACCATTTTATTGGTAAACTACATGGTCATGTAATTTTATTTTATTTTTTAGTGATCCAATATGTAATATAGTACATTTATCATAATTTGGTTGTAATCCAGAGAGGTTAGAAAATGTATCTAGATCCTCTATGAGGCTGTGGAGGGAGGTAGCTTAGTGGGTAAGAGCGTTGTGCCAGTAACCGAAAGGTTGCTGGTTCTAATCCCCGAGCCGACTAGGTGAAAAATCTGTCGATGTGCCCTTAAGCAAGGCACTTAACCCTAATTGCTCCTGTAAGTCGCTCTGGATAAGAGCGTCTGCTAAATGACTAAAATGTAAAAATTTAAAATGTAAGTTGTGGATTTAAAAGTAAACATGAATCATCAGTGTACAATGACACCTTTGTTTTTAAACCCTGGATTTCTAATCCCTTGATATTATTGTTGGATCTGATTTTAATAGCTAATATTTCGATGGCCATAATAAATAGATATGCCGAGAGTGGACAACCTTGTTTCACTCCTCTTGACAGTTTAAAACGTTCAGAGAAATAGCCATTATTTACTATTTTACACCTAGGGTTACTATACATGATTTTAACCCATTTTATAAGAGATTCTCCAAAATTGAAATGCACCAGGCATTTATATATAAACCCCAGTCGTACTTCAAATGCCTTTTCAAAGTCTGCTATGAATAGCAGGCCTGGTTTATATATTTTACATTAGTTATTGTTATTTTTAGTCCCATCCTTCAGCTCCACTCCATCTCTGAACACCATCCAGTTTTGATAACTATTTGCCATATACTTTTCAACTGTACTGTGATGTTTCACAAAAGTTCTGAACCTTACTATTCTCATAGTTTCTACAGATTGTAAATGAAAGATAAATATATTTGCTTAGAGTATTATTACATTATTGATCGATTGACTATGACTTTTTAAAATCACCCAGCACTGCTATTTGTAGAGTTAGCTCCAGGCAATTGTTGCAATTCATCAGCCATTCCTGAACCTGCGACCAAAAACAAGCTACATATGGAAAGCACCAAAACAAATGATGTAATGATTCTGTCTCTTCGCAGCAAAATCTGCTCTCTTCTAACTTAGAGTTGTAGATAGAAAATGGGTGATTGATTCTTAAAAGGGGCAATCTGCAGTTGCTACATCCATATTTGGACTTATAAATGAATGATATGCACCAATTGATTCTTGAAGAATATAACTTCTAAATGCCTCATTAGCTTAGTTCAACAGTCGTACTCCACCAGAACCCAACATATACGATTGTTTTACTCCAATGTTTGTAAACAGAGTAATGTGCTTGTAAACAAACACTGTATAGCCTCACATGGTTAAAACTATCAAGAGTGGTTACATTTCTCCAGCCCCATCCCTCAGCTTTTTACCAAAACAGTGGTGGGAGGGCGCTTTGTTATTGTTTCAACTGCTGAATGCTCCTTTAAGGAACCCCATGATCTAATCCTATGGGTATGGGTATGGGTTGCTAACCTCTTTGGGAAGTTGTAAAGGTGGTGGTGGTTCTGGCCTCTCCCGTTTCTCCTGCTCATCGTCCTCCTTCTCCTTCAGTTTGAAGCCGTAGTAGAAGCCACTGCCATCGTCAGGGACCCCCATCATGTCGTACCAGAGCTGGGCCGGACCGTAGCGCCACTCTGCCACCTTGGGCCTGGACTCTGCCACCTTGTCCCCGTCTCCAGAGGTCTGGGAGAACTTGGACTCTATTGGGGCCATCATGGTGATCTGGGGGGAGCAAAGAGGGACCAGGAATTAATTATTGAAGATTATCTTTTAGAGTAATCACTTTTGTCCATTTCCTTTTCTAAGGAGAAAGATCCCATAAATAATTATATTGACACTGAATCATATTACTTAACCTAGTAAGCTCTCATAAATTAGCTGTGAAAAACTGTACCGGTAAATAACCACACAGTTTCACAGGGATTTCAAACAAGTTTTCACAGTTCTACACATCTTTGACTAAGACCATGGTTGTTGCACACTGACCTCGTCGTCAGACAGGCACTGTTCTGGGGGTGGAGGTGGGGCGTACTCATAATCCCAGCCAGACTTCTTCTCTGGTCCCTGCTGCTCCATGGGCTCAGCGCCCTCTGGTGGGGGTGTCCCTGGCTGAGGGTCGCGGTGCTTCCTCTTCCTCTTCCTCCGTGCGCTCCGCCACACCGACGGCATGTTCTTCCCAGGGCCAAACAGTCGAAGGAACCGCAGCACCTGGAGGGGTTCAGAGGAGTGGATAGGTATTCATTTTGAAAGGTATTAATCATCCAATCACAACTCTCTGTTATGTGGTGTACTATATAGTGTTACCAAAAAGGACAGCTCACCCTTCCAGGCCTGAACTCTGGGAAGAGCTGTGTGACGCCAGGCAGGGCTTTGGCAGCATCCTTCTGCATGATGCCAGCCAGGGGCAGGCTGAGGCAGGCTGGAGGACCCCCAGACCCAGGGCCTGTAGAGGGCCGGTCTGTCTCCGACTCAGAGTCTGAGGAACTGCTGAAGTCCACTTTGTCTACCAGAGAGGAAGGAGCGATGATGGAGGGCAAGATGATCCCGTCTCCTTCATCCCCGACTGTGGACAAACACAATAGCATACACTGGGGTTAGAGCCCCTTTGATGAGTGTTAACTTACTAGCCTGTATTTTTTACATTAAATACATCAATATCCATGTTTACTTTTTAACAGATTATGAAGAATTATACTTGTACAGGAGAAGTACAAAGTATCTTTTCACCGGCACTGGATTGATCAAAGACAAAATAAATTACAGTTGACCGCCACCCTTTGGCCCTTCCTTATCCGATCCTTACCACTTGCAGCCGTGGGAGAGGAGTCGTCTTTCTTGCCACCAGGCGTGGGGAGACTTGGAGGAGGTGGAGGGGGCATAAGCTTGGCATCAATATCCTCACAATCTGCATCATAGTCATCCTCATCATCTGAGACAGAGAGACAGAGAGAGAGAGAGAGTGTCCAGTTACCGGCTGTGCAAAGTCTCTGATGACGAGGGTGGAAATGAAATAAGCTTAATTGATCTGTTCTGGTAAACTAGGATACAAGCACTCCTAGAGGTCTGTGTATAGTATATACATACATAAGAGCAGGTGTTCTTAATGTTTTGTATATGCAGTGTATGTGAATAGTTGCATGGGTATTACTGCACCTGTCCTCCTGGTAGGCTGCAGGCTGCCCATGGCCTGACGATACTTCTTAGTCTCATCTTCAGCCACCTCGTTGATGTCAGAATAATCAACTGCATCTGCATCGTTCTTCACCCAGCCTGCATAAGAAACAGGACATGAAACCGTCACTCATTTATCACAGCATTTACAGACATACAACTTACAAACACAACTAAGGAGCATATTGACTGTTCATGTTGAGCCAGTTACATGACAGTTCCCAGCCACGGAACTACCCTAGCCCAGTTTTGACCTAAGTGGAACTCCGGTCTGGTCTTGCAACATATACCCACCTTGCAAGTTATTTGCCACCCCGTGCCTGAGCCCGTTTGGCGACACTTTTCACATGTAGATCCGTAATCGGTAGACGGTTCTGATTAGGAGGTTGTCGTTTGCATTGCCGAGCAGTGCCCAAGAAATAATGAAATCCTATTTCTAGACGCCACCTCCCTCTTCCAAATCAAAACCAAACATGGATTCCATGTTGTGCTCTCACTTTGCGGGCACACCTGTCTGTGTTTCACAGCTGCTTGTCCTAGCTAATCAGCCTCGCAATATGGGCACCATGCTGCCGCAGACAGGAAGTAGAATGGAGCATGTGCGCACAAGCATTGACATCCTTGTTTGGTTTTGATTATGGAAGGAGGTTGGTAGCATCTAACACTTTGATTTTATTATTTCCTGGACCTGCTTGGCGATGCAAGCGATGACATTTCAATCAGAACCGTTTACCGATTATGGATACCTTCCAACACGGCACACATGCTGCTAAAAGAGATAGTAATTTGCTGCGTACCTAACTTGAACGCTTCTCCAATGTAATGCCCTAAGACAGAAGGTTACTGTTAAAATAACTGTACTTACTGTTATTACCTGTAATCCTGTACACAGTGCCTTCAGAAAATATTCAGACTCCTAGACTTTTTCCACATTTTGTTGTGTAAAAATGAAAGTCAATAAGTATTCAAATCCTTTGTTATGCCAAGCCTAAGGTTCAGGAGTAAGAAATGTGCTTAACAAGTAATATAATAGGTTGCATGGACTCACTCTGTGTGCAATAATAGTGTTTAACATGATTTTTGAATGACATTGAATATCCCATTTGGGCATGGTGAAGTTATTAATTACACTTTTGATGGTGTATCAATACACCCAGTCACTACAAAGATACAGGCGTACTTCCTAACTCAGTTGCCGGAGAGGATGGAAACCACTCAGGGATTTCACCATGAGGCCAATGGTGACTTTAAAACAGTTACAGATTTTAATGGCTGTGATAGGAGAAAACTAAGGATGGATCAACAACATTGTAGTTACTCCATAATACTAACCTAATTGACAGAGTGAAAAGAAGGAAGCCTGTACAACAAGGAACTAAAGTAATACTGCAAAAAATGTGGCAAAGCAATTAACACTGTATTCAGGACAAAAAGTTATGTTCGAGGCAAATCCAACACAACACATTACTGAGTACCACTCTCCATATTTCCAAGCATAGTGGTGGCTGCATCATGTTATGGGTATGCTTGTTATCGTTAAGGATTGGATAAAATAGAAATGGAACGGAATCCTAGAGGAAAACCTGGTTCAGTCTGCTTTCCACCAGACACTGGGAGATTAATTCACCTTTCAGCAGGACAATAACCTAAAACAGAAGGCCAAATCTACACTGCAGTTGCTTACAAAGAAGACAGTGAGTGGCCGAGGTACAGTTTTGACTTAAAAGTACTTAAAAATCTATGGCAAGATCTGAAAATGTTTATCTAGCAATGATCAACAACCAATGACAGAGCTTGAAGAATTCTGGAAATAATAAATGGGCAAATGTTGCACAATCCAGGTGTGGAAAGCGCTTAAGAGAGACTTACACAGAAAGGCTCACAGTTGTAATTGCTGCCAAAGTTGGTTCTACAAAGTATTGACTCAGGGGTGTAAATACTTATGTAAATTAGATATTTATGTATTTAATTTTCAATAAATTAGCTAACATTTCTAAAATTTCACTTTGACATTATGGGGTATTGTGTGTAGATGGTGAGAGAGAGAAAAATCAATGTAATCCTTTTTGAATTCAGGCTGTAACACAACAGAATGTGGAATAAGTCAAGGGGTATGATTACTTTCTGAAGGCACTGTACATGACAGTGAGCTCTGTAGGGCTAGGAACTACCCCACCCACAGCCTTACTCCATGCCCTTCCTCTTACCCTCTGCGTCTGTGCCACCTGTGTCTCTGTCCTCGTCAGGATCATCTTCCTCACTAGCAGTGATCTCTGTGATGAGGTTGCCCAGTCCCAGGGAGCCCAGGCCAGCCAGGTGCTTTTTGGATTCCTGGGGTGTGGAGGGAAATACCATTGTCAAACAACCACAGCATTTGATATGCCAAAGTGTATTGGAATATACCAGGTGTTTATAAAGACTGTTTATAAAAGTAACATTGCACCAAAGACAGTGGACAAGTGATCAACATACTGTATCTCTCAGATATAGGACAGACACTTCAGAACAAACTTCCTTCAGATATTTTGATCGGGTGTCCACATACTTTTGTATATATAGTGTAAACCTATAATCAGCAAATTGACATCTCAGTCCTGTTGTTAGGCACACTTTGCGCAGGGATGGGGAACTCAGTCGGGGTCTCAACTTACTGTTGAGCGTTAGAATAGAAGAATACACAAGGTGCAATTTAAAAATTTGGTTGTGCATCAGCAGTTTCTCTTTTTATGTCAGTCACTGACAGTGCCTCAATTAGCCCATGTCGTACATTTCTTTTTAGATTGGTAAGTTAGTCTAGCCATCTATCTAAACTTATAGTAATCATGGTCGAATTACCGACCGGGGGGCCCTCATTGATTTTGTTTTCACAATCAGATATCATATTAACATGGCATAAGTCAGGGCAAAATCCACTGTAGGCAAAATGTGTAGAATTGCAGGAAATTCGATGTAAAACTGCACATTTTTCTCTCCGCCCCATGGCAAATTGAGTAGAATTGCATGAAATGTACAGTGGGGGAAAACAAGTATTTAGTCAGCCACCAATTGTGCAAGTTCTCCCACTTAAAAAGATGAGAGAGGCCTGTAATTTTCATCATAGGTACACGTCAACTATGACAGACAAAATGAGGAAAGAAAATCCTGAAAATCACATTGTAGGATTTTTTTTGAATTTATTTGCAAATTATGGTGGAAAATAAGTATTTGGTCAATAACAAAAGTTTCTCAATACTTTGTTATATACCCTTTGTTGGCAATGACACAGGTCAAACGTTTTCTGTAAGTCTTCACAAGGTTTTCACACACTGTTGCTGGTATTTTGGCCCATTCCTCTATGCAGATCTCCTCTAGAGCAGTGATGTTTTGGGGCTGTCGCTGGGCAACACGGACTTTCAACTCCCTCCAAAGATTTTCTATGGGGTTGAGATCTGGAGACTGGCTAGGCCACTCCAGGACCTTGAAATGCTTCTTACGAAGCCACTCCTTCGTTGCCCGGGTGGTATGTTTGGGATCATTGTCATGCTGAAAGACCCAGCCACGTTTCATCTTCAATGCCCTTGCTGATGGAAGGAGGTTTTCACTCAAAATCTCACGATACATGGCCCCATTCATTCTTTCCTTTACACGGATCAGTCGTCCTGGTCCCTTTGCAGAAAAACAGCCCCAAAGCATGATTTTTCCACCCCCATGCTTCACAGTAGGTATGGTGTTCTTTGGATGCAACTCAGCATTCTTTGTCCTCCAAACACAACGAGTTGAGTTTTTACCAAAAAGTTATATTTTGGTTTCATCTGACCATATGACATTCTCCCAATCCTCTTCTGGATCATCCAAATGCACTCTAGCAAACTTCAGACGGGCCTGGACATGTACTGGCTTAAGCAGGGGGACACGTCTGGCACTGCAGGATTTGAGTCCCTGGCGGCGTAGTGTGTTACTGATGGTAGGCTTTGTTACTTTGGTCCCAGCTCTCTGCAGGTCATTCAGTAGGTCCCCCCGTGTGGTTCTGGGATTTTTGCTCACCGTTCTTGTGATCATTTTGACCCCACGGGGTGAGATCTTGCGTGGAGCCCCAGATCGAGGGAGATTATCAGTGGTCTTGTATGTCTTCCATTTCCTAATAACTGCTCCCACAGTTGATTTCTTCAAACCAACCTGCTTACCTATTGCAGATTCAGTCTTCCCAGCCTGGTGCAGGTCTACAATTTTGTTTCTGGTGTCCTTTGACAGCTCTTTGGTCTTGGCCATAGTGGAGTTTGGAGTGTGACTGTTTGAGGTTGTGGACAGGTGTCTTTTATACTGATAACAAGTTCAAACAGGTGCCATTAATACAGGTAACGAGTGGAGGACAGAGGAGCCTCTTAAAGAAGAAGTTACAGGTCTGTGAGAGCCAGAAATCTTACTTGTTTGTAGGTGACCAAATACTTATTTTCCACCATAATTTGCAAATAAATTCATTAAAAATCCTACAATGTGATTTTCTGGATTTTTTTTCCTCAATTTGTCTGTCATAGTTGACGTGTACCTATGATGAAAATTACAGGCCTCTCTCATCTTTTTAAGTGGGAGAACTTGCACAATTGGTGGCTGACTAAATACTTTTTTTCCCCACTGTACATTGTGTTGTTTAAGTGTTCCCTTTATTTTTTTGAGCAGTGTATTATTGGGTAGCAGAACGACTTTTGCTTCCCTAAAGGCCTGAGGGCACACACTTTCTAGTAGCTTAAATTGAAGATGTGGCAAATAGGAGAGGCAATATCGTCCGCTATTATCCTCAGTAATTTTCCATCCAGATTGTCAGACCCCGGTGGCTTGTCATTGTTGATAGACAACAATACTTTTTTCACCTCTTCCACACTGACTTTACATAATTCAAAAGTACAAACCTTGTATTTCATAATTTGGTCAGATATACTTGAATGTGTAGTGTCAGCATTTGTTGCTGGCATGTCATACCTAAGTTTGCTTATCTTGCCAATGAAAAAGTCATTAAAGTAGTTGGCAATTTCAGTGAGTTTTGTGATGAATGAGCCATCTGATTCAATGAATGATGGAGCCGAGTTTGCCTTTTTTCCCAAAATGTAATTTAAGGTGCTCCAAAGCTTATTACTATCATTCGTTATATAATTTATCTTTGTTTCATACCATTGTTTATTTTAATTTTTTTATTTAGTTTAGTCACATGATTTCTTACATTTGCAGTACGTTTGCCAATCAGTTTGGCTGCCAGACTTATTTTCCATACCTTTTACCTCATCCATCTCAACCATTACATTTATCCAATTCCTCATCAAGCCAAGGGGATTTAACCGTTTTTACAGTCATTTTCTTAATGGGCTTATTAGTAACTGGAATAAGCAATTTCATAAATGTGTCAAGTGCAGCATCTGGTTGCTCCTCATTACACACCACAGACCAGCAAATATTATTTACATCATCAACATATGAATCACTACTAAACTTATTGTATGAGCTCTTATACACTATATTAGGCCCAGCCTTTGGAACTTTGGTTTCCCTAGATATGGCTACTATATTGTGATCACTACATCCTATGGATTTGGATACTGCTTTAAAGCAAGCATTAGTAAAGATGTGATCAATACATGTTGAAGATTTCATTCCTGTGCTGTTTTAACTACCCTGGTAGGTTGACTGATAACCTGAACCAGGTTGTAGGCACTGGTTACAATTGACGTTTTTTCTTGAGTGGGCAGCTTGATGAGAGCCAGTCAATATTTAAATCACCCAGAAAATATACTTCTCTGTTGATATCACATACATTATCAAGCATTTCACACATATTATCCAGATACTGACTGTTAGCACTTGGTGGTCTATAGCAGCTTCCCACAAGAATGGGCTTGAGGTGAGGCAGATGAACCTGTAGCCATATTACTTCAACAGTATTTAACATGAGATCGTCTCTAAGCTTTACAGGAATGTGGTTCTGAATATAGACCGCAACACCGCCCCGTTGGCATTTCTGTCTTTTCGGTAGATGTTATAACCATGTATCGCTACCACTGTATCAAAGGTATTTTCTAAGTGAGTTTCAGAGATAGTCAGAATATGAATGTCATCTGTTACAGGCAAGTTATTGACTTCATGAACCTTGTTTCTCAGGCTGCATATGTTAATATGGGCTATTTTTAGCACTTTTCTGGGTTGCTTGATTGTTTTTAATGCTTTACTGGGAAGCTTATCAGAAGTAGACTAGCTCATGTTATTTATATTGTAGCTGATAGTGCAGGGTGAGCGGCACACAGTGGTCTTCCTACTAGCATACAATAGCTGTTGATCCTACAGAGGTTTTCAGGCCAATTAGGGGGACATAATTAAGTTACTTACATTGTGTCTGCCAACGCCCCTAGGAACACCTACTCATTCAAGGGTTTTTCTTTATTTTTACTATTTTCTACATTGTAGAATAATAGTGAAGACATCACAACTATGAAATAACATGTAGTAACCAAAAAAAGTGTTAAACGAATCAAAATATATTTTATATTTGAGATTCTTCAAATAGCCACCCTTTGCCTTGATGACAGCTTTGCACACGCTTGGCATTCTCTCAACCAGAAGGTGTCAAAGTTATCTATAAAAGTGATTCCAACAGAGCTACAGTAATCTTTTAGCCAGATGTGTAATGCCAGTAGCCTGCTGAATCTTTCACACCCGCGGCAAAACGAATGTACTGGACCTGAATTGATTGGCTGTATTTTGGAGTCTTTTAATGCTAAAATCAGTTCTTCAAAATACATTTTCAGATGTTCCGAGCTAGCCCTCCTGATGTCGTTTGACACCACATGGACTACGACAGCTAGAACAGTCAGAAGAAGCCTTGTGATGTCCTGTACTCATGCTTCCCCGTAGGGATGGTGCCAGGTTTCCTCCAGACGTGACTCTTGGCATTCAGGCCAAAGAGTTCAATCTTGGTTTCATCAGACCAGAAAATCTAGTTTCTTATGGTCTGAGAGTCTTTAGGTGCCTTTTGGCAAACTCCAAGCGGGCTGTCATGTGCCTTTTACTGAGGAGTGGCTTCCGTCTGGCCACTCTACCATAAAGGCCTGATTGGTGGAGTGCTGCAGAGATGGTTGTCCTTCTGGAAGGTTCTCCCATCTCCACAGAGGAACTCTGGAGCTCTGTCAGAGTGACCATTGGGTTCATGGTCACCTCCCTGAACAAGGCCCTTCTCCCCCAATTGCTCAGTTTGGCCAGGCGTCTTGTTGGTTCCAAACTTCTTCCATTTAAGAATGATGGAGGCCTCTGTGTTCTTGGGGACCTTCAATGCTGCAGACATTGTTTGGTACCCTTCCCCAGATCTGTGCCTCGACACAATCCTGTCTCGGAGCTCAACGGACAATTCATTTGACCTCATGGCTTGGTTTTTGCTCTGACATGCACTGTCAACTGTGGGACCTTATATAGACAGGTGTGTGCCTTTCCAAATCATGTCCAATCAATTGAATTGACCACAGGTGGACTCCAATCAAGTTGTAGAAACATCTCAAGGATGATCAATGGAAACAGGATGCACCTGAGCTCAATTTTGAGTCTCATAGCAATGTAATTTACTCCATTTTAGAATAAGGCTGTAACTTAACAAAATGTGGAAAAAGTCAAGGCGTCTGAATACTTTACGAATGCACTGTATACCTGATAACATTAGTTTGCATGGCCTGCATTCTCTTTTTCAGATGTTTTGATAGCCCACTATACCAAGAAGAGCAGGCATAATTAAAATGACACTATATCAAGGTTGAGACAAGGAGTTTTTTTTTACTTTGATGTTAAAATATCTAGTGTTACGATATAAACATTTCAATTTGTTCGCCATTTTAGAAATAATTTTAGCAGCAATCAGGTCTCCAGAAAGGAACTGATCTAAGCATACACCAAGATAAGTTACTTGTTTTAGATTCAATCTCCTTGCCTGCACAGTTTTCCTTTATCTTGTCAGCCCTAAGCAATCTACGTTTTGTTCCAAACAAAATCTACTCAGTTTTTCCCAAATGTAGCGACAATTTGTTGTCAGTCAACCAATGATGAAATTCCTTACTCAAGGTCTCCTCTATGTAAACTGTATCCTTCCCTGATACCAGTAGGGCTGAGTCATCAGCATAAAGCAGGAGTTTGCACTTTACTGTATCTGGCATATCATTGATGTATATAGGAAATAAGGGAGGCCCTAAAATGTATCCCTGCAGTACTCCACAGGATATTTCTTTGGCCTCTGACAGAACATCACCAACATGACACGCTTGTGTTCTGTTGGTCAGAAAATACCTATACTAATTCACTGCTACATCATTTAGACCCATGCATTTCAGTTTCATCAGGAGAATATCATGGTCCAGTGTCAAAGGCTTTCTGCAAGTCTAACATGACCATACCTGTATAGTTCGCCTTCTCACTTTCCTGCTTGATGTGGTCAAAAAGGTGGATAAGGCAAGTATCAGTGGAATGAGCTGTTCTAAAGCCAGATTGGAGTTCATAAAGAAGTTTGTGATTGAGCAGGTATCCCTCAAGTTGATTAAAAAACGAATCTCTCAACAACTTTGGATAAGGTGCTGAGGATCGACACAGGCCTGTAGTTTCCTACATTTGTTTTACTGCTCTTCTTGTGGAGCGGAACCACCCTGACTGTTTTGAGATCATTGGGAAATGTACCCCTACTAATAGAAAGGTTTACAATATGCGTTATCATTTTAGCAGTGACACAAGCACTATCATTTATTAATCTTGCAGGAAGGTTATCCAGCCCAGTTGCTTTGTTTGTGCTCATTAAGCATAGTAGATTGGAAACGTTGTCCTCTGTTACCATGCACAGCTCCAAAAAATAATTTGTGATACGTTTGCTATGGTAAAAGTTGTTAATGAAAGACTGGCCATAGTGTCCAGGGCAGGTTGGTAACTTCTTGAGGCTAAAGTGATAAAAATGTGTTAAAATAATTTGCAACCTTTGCCTGGTCATAGCATAAAACATCATCAATTTCCAGGTCAATACTACAGGATTTTACCTTATGGGGAGTTTTTGAGCCAATGTTCTTAAAAATGTTCCACAGTTTACGAGGCTGATGTAAGTTGTCATTAACAGCGTCTATGTAATGTTGGGATTTGGCCTTATCCATTTTGTATTTTGCCTGGTTTCTACAGTTAATATAAGCATCATAATCTTGTTGTAGATTTGTCCTTTTGAATTTGGCCAGGTAGCGATCCCTTTTCCTCATGAGTTCTAAGATCTCGGAAGTGATCCATTTCCTTGACCGCAATTTGATTCGAATTTGTGTCATCGGAGCTAGGGCTGTGGCAGTCATGAAATTTCGTCAGCAGGTGATTGTCAAGCAAATAACTGTCGGTCTCACGGTAATTGACCGTTAATTAACATAAACACATTCAACATCTCCTGGCTTCCACACACAGCCTACAAGCCACTGATGCAGACCTTTAAAACATCTACATTTTAGAAAGTCGAATAAATCCATGTAATATAGCCTACACCTTCACAATAAATCCATTATTTATTTTAGACAGATCTAAAGAAGCATGATAGAAGAACAGAATAGCATACTCTGAGTTGTCCTTATGTTAGGTCCTGATGTGGCTATGCCAAATGGCTGTGGGCTACACTAGTACATTTAGCAGACAAGATTTGCTTAGAATTCCGTGGCATTATTTTAAATTATTTTATAGTATGAAGAATACAATTGAACAAAGTTGAATAAAATATAAATATTTTGGGGATAGTTGTTTAGCTTGCTTTGTGGTGTTTGGGCCAGGACAGGGGTGTACATCGCCACAGAGTAGCAGACTGAAAGTAACAAGCAGCTTGTTGGGGTTGACACCAGTCTCAGCTGCGCTGCAGCGTTTCCTGTGTACATTCCCCTCGCGGCTCAGCTGTTCCCATAGGAAAGGTGATATCAGGTGCCGGTAAAGTTGTTCATGGCTGAAGTTCACACTATGAAAGCGAAGATTTCCATCCACGACATTCGGTGTAGGTGTAACAGTAGTTTGGGATAATCTCCATATTTGAATTGTAGAATAAAATCAGAAACGCCAAAGCAAAGCTTCTGCCTAGAGCCATAATTCCCTCTTCACTTGCGCTCTCTGTTTGCGATGTAGCCATGTATGTATTGATGAATCAATTATACAATCAATTGGACTTTATTTTTACCAATCTAACTTCATAACATAATAGTAATAATTTATTTGAATGGTAAATCTGTATTGATAAACTGGGTAAATCAAGATGTAGCCTAGCCTATCCACCATACAGATGAATGCATATCCAATAGGAGTGTGTGCATGCATTGAGTTATTGAGCTTGTTTTGGCTGATTTCACAGGGATACAGATGACAAACAATCTGTTTCTCTTTCATGTGGGACTTATTTTATTGTACTGATCAACAACATTAGCATAGAAAGCTTATTTTATAAAAGTATGCGCTGTCTCTTTAACCAGTAATGTCATTCAGGAGGCAAGAGGGGTGCGACCTGTCAGAGCCCTATTCACAAATACTGACTGTTCGTTGAGGAAATAGATAACCTTTGGCTGATGGAACGATGTGACAGAGAGACCGATTAAGTGAATGAATAAAGTTTTTGGTTGCAATCAGCTGTGAAATCAGCATATTTTGCATTATGGTTTGCATACAGTGAGGGAAAAAAGTATTTGATCCCCTGCTGATTTTGTATGTTTGCCCACTGACAAAGAAATTATCAGTCTATAATTTTAATGGTAGGTTTATTTAAACAGAATAACAACAACAAAATCCAGAAAAATGCATGTCAAAAATGTTATAAATTGATTTGCATTTTAATAAGGGGAAATAAGTATTTGACCCCCTCTCAATCAGAAAGATTTCTGGCTCCCAGGTGTCTTTTATACAGGTAACGAGCTGAGATTAGGAGCACACTGTTAAAGGGACTGCTCCTAATCTCAGCTTGTTACCTGTATAAAAGACACCTGTCCACAGAAGCAATCAATCAATCAGATTCCAAACTCTCCACCATGGCCAAGACCAAAGAGCTCTCCAAGGATGTCAGGGACAAGATTGTAGACCTACACAAGGCTGGAATGGGCTACAAGACCATCGCCAAGCAGCTTGGTGAGAAGGTGACAACAGTTGGTGCGATTATTCGCGAATGGAAGAAACACAAAATAACTGTCAATCTCCCTCGGCCTGGGGCTCCATGCAAGATCTCACCTCGTGGAGTTGCAATGATCATGAGAACGGTGAGGAATCAGCCCAGAACTACACGGGAGGATCTGGTCAATGATCTCAAGGCAGCTGGGACCATAGCCACCAAGAAAACAATTGGTAACACACTACGCCGTGAAGGATGAAATCCTGCAGCGCCTGTAAGGTCCCCCTGCTCAAGAAAGCACATATACAGGCCCGTCTGAAGTTTGCCAATGAACATCTGAATGATTCAGAGGAGAACTGGGTGAAAGTGTTGTGGTCAGATGAGACCAAAATCGAGCTCTTTGGCATCAACTCAATTCGCCGTGTTTGGAGAAGGAGGAATGCTGCCTATGACCCCAAGAACACCACCCCCACCGTCAAACATAGAGGTGTAAACATTATGCTTTGGGAGTGTTTTTCTGCTAAGGGGACAGGACAACTTCACCGCATCAAAGGGGCGATGGACGGGGCCATGTACCGTCAAATCTTGGGTGAGAACCTCCTTCCCTCAGCCAGGGCATTGAAAATGGGTCGTGGATGGGTATTCCGCATGACAATGACCCAAAACACACGGTCAAGGCAACAAAGG
Source organism: Coregonus lavaretus (assembly GCF_964263955.1). Lineage (NCBI taxonomy): Eukaryota > Metazoa > Chordata > Actinopteri > Salmoniformes > Salmonidae > Coregonus > Coregonus lavaretus. The sequence goes on from NC_140002.1 coordinate 30,988,564, forward strand.
ATTGGCTCAAGAAGAAGTACATTAAGGTCCTGGAGTGGCCTAGCCAGTCTCCAGACCTTAATTCCATAGAAAATCTGTGGAGGGAGCTGAAGGTTTGAGTTGCCAAACGTCAGCCTCGAAACCTTAATGACTTGGAGAAGATCTGCAAAGAGGAGTGGGACAAATCCCTCCTGAGATGTGTGCAAACCTGGTGGCCAACTACAAGAAACGTCTGACCTCTGTGATTGCCAACAAGGGTTTTGCCACCAAGTACTAAGTCATGTTTTGCAGAGGGGTCAAATACTTATTTCCCTCATTAAAATGCAAATCAATTTATAACATTTTTGACATGCGTTTTTCTGGATTCTTTTGTTGTTATTCTGTCTCTCACTGTTCAAATAAACCTACCATTAAAATTATAGACTGATCATGTCTTTGTCAGTGGGCAAACGTACAAAATCAGCAGGGGATCAAATACTTTTTTCCCTCACTGTATTATCACAAACAAAGTACTAGGGTAGTGAATTGATGTTCACTTCAGCTGTAAGCTAGCAAGGAAAGTTAAACTACAAAGCTGGAAGCTACCGGCGGTATCATGTTGCATTGGTAAGTGTTCTCATCTGTATGGACATTGTTTTGTAAACAGTAATAACAGTTTCGACATTTTTACATGCCGTGTTACATTATTCAACTGTGTTAACTTCTGTGCTGCATGAGTGGGGAGCTAACATGATGCATCCCAGACTCCCAGTGCAGGCTAGCAATGAGTAAGTGGAGCAGGCACAGTGTGCGTCTTGCGCTATAAGGGGACATCGGCTGCGCTGATAGAGTTGATATGTGAGACACATTTTGACAGAAGTATATGATATGACGTCTTTTCACAGTGTTGTAGGAACAAAGTTAAATATGTTAGAGTCTGAATGCTAAGGATTCTAGTATGTCGAGGGAGCTTACTCGTGTTTATCTTAGAATGATTCATAGATGGAATATACTGACTTGGGTACAAGGTGATACCATCAGAGTGGGGAGTGCCAACTGATGGTTACCAGAAGTTGTTGAAGAAATGATTGAAGGGCTATATAAACTGAAAGGTTTTCTTTGTTGAGGAGTTCGGATGACAAGAGGTAAAGCATGTGCCGTTTGTTATACGAACCCGGTACCATATCTATTAAATACATATTGTATCAACTCTCCATCTAAGTGTTAAATATTTTTGTGCATCCTGAATTACTTGATACCAGATAAACTCATCATATCAGTATAGAAAGTAATACAAATGTGAGTACCGAACCGTTTATGTTCTAGTATCGAAAAAGTACAGAAGTTTCGGTATACCGTGCAACACTAGCAGAATGCATGAAAAACGAACTCTAAAACTTCAATTTGTTCTCTCCACTGTCAAGAGGGGGGAAGCTAAAATGTGTTTGCTCACAAATGTCGCTTAGGGCTAGGGGTGTGAACATATTTTTTCTTTACGAAATTGGGATCTTTCCCTCTCTCCCCTCCCAGAGGACCTGAGCCCTAGGACCATGACTCAGGACTACCTAGCCTGAAGACTCTTGGCTGTCCCTGTCCCCAGTCCACCTGGTCGTGCTGCTCAACCAGTTTCTGCTGTTTTGCCTGTGGCTATGGAACCCTGGCCTGTTCACTGGACATGCTGTTTTCGACCCTCTCTCTCTCTCCCTCCCTCTCTACCGCACCTGCTGTCGCGACCTCTGAATGCTCAGCTATGAAAAGCCAACTGAAATTTACTCCTGAGGTGCTGACCTGTTGCACCCTCTACAACCACTGATTATTATTTGACCCTGCTGGTCATCTATGAACGTTTGAACATCTTGAAGAACGATCTGTACTTAATGGCCATGTACTCTTATAATCTCCAACCGGCACAGCCAGAAGGACTGGCCACCCCTTAGAGCTTGTTCCTCTCTAGGTTTCTTCCTAGGTTCCTGCGTTTCTAGGGAGTTTTTCCCTAACCACCATGCTTTTACATCTGCATTGCTTGCTCTATGGGGATTTTAGGCTGGGTTTCTGTATAAGCACTTTGTGACATCTGCTGATATAAAAAGGGCTTTATAAATCAATTTGATTGAAATTTGATTGATTAACTTTAAGAAAGATTTTTCGTAGATGCAGAAAGTAAACCGCATAGTGGGTCAATTTCCGCAACAACTAAGAGCTTTGAAGCGTGACGCTCAACTTCTCTGCTGTTTTGATTCCCTGGCTACCAAGCTGTGAACAGTGTGAAGCAAACCCGTGCACATGCACAGATACTGTGTGTGACTGTGTGAGAGCGAAGTGTCGCATCTCGCTCATCTCAATATCCTAGCCTATTCATTGATGATAGGCCCTGCTTTACTGAAGTTGCAAGACATTGCAAGCCAAGAAATTGCGAAATACAGCATTCCATTGCGAGATATACAGTGAGGAAAAAAAGTATTTAGTCAGCCACCAATTGTGCAAGTTCTCCCACTTAAAAAGATGAGAGAGGCCTGTTATTTTCATCATAGGTACAAGTCAACTATGACAGACAAAATGAGAAAAAAAATTTCTTATGAATTTATTTGCAAATTATGGTGGAAAATAAGTATTTGGTCAATAACAAAAGTTTCTCAATACTTTGTTATATACCCTTTGTTGGCAATGACACAGGTCAAACTTTTCTGTAAGTCTTCACAAGGTTTTCACACACTGTTGCTGGTATTTTGGCCCATTCCTCCATGCAGGTCTCCTCTAGAGCAGTGATGTTTTGGGGCTGTCGCTGGGTAACACAGACTTTCAACTCCCTCCAAAGATTTTCTATGGGGTTGAGATCTGGAGACTGGCTAGGCCACTCCAGGACCTTGAAATGCTTCTTACGAAGCCACTCCTTCGTTGCCCGGGCGGTGTGTTTGGGATCATTGTCATGCTGAAAGACCCAGCCACGTTTCATCTTCAATGCCCTTGCTGATGGAAGGAGGTTTTCACTCAAAATCTCACGATACATGGCCCCATTCATTCTTTCCTTTACACGGATCAGTCGTCCTGGTACCTTTGCAGAAAAACAGCCCCAAAGCATGATGTTTCCACCCCCATGCTTCACAGTAGGTATGGTGTTCTTTGGATGCAACTCAGCATTCTTTGTCCTCCAAACAAGACGAGTTGAGTTTTTACCCAAAAATTATATTTTGGTTTCATCTGACCATATGACATTCTCTCAATCCTCTTCTGGATCATCCAAATGCACTCTAGCAAACATCAGACGGGCCTGGACATGTACTGGCTTAAGCAGGGGGACACGTCTGGCACTGCAGGATTTGAGTCCCTGGCGGCGTAGTGTGTTACTGATGGTAGGCTTTGTTACTTTGGTCCCAGCTCTCTGCAGGTCATTCACTAGGTCCCCCCGTGTGGTTCTGGGATTTTTGCTCACCGTTCTTGTGATCATTTTGACCCCACGGGGTGAGATCTTGCGTGGAGCCCCAGATCGAGGGAGATTATCAGTGGTCTTGTATGTCTTCCATTTCCTAATAATTGCTCCCACAGTTGATTTCTTCAAACCAAGCTGCTTACCTATTGCAGATTCAGTCTTCCCAGCCTGGTGCAGGTCTACAATTTTGTTTCTGGTGTCCTTTGACAGCTCTTTGGTCTTGGCCATAGTGGAGTTTGGAGTGTGACTGTTTGAGGTTGTGGACAGGTGTCTTTTATACTGATAACAAGTTCAAACAGGTGCCATTAATACAGGTAACGAGTGGAGGACAGAGGAGCCTCTTAAAGAAGAAGTTACAGGTCTGTGAGAGCCAGAAATCTTGCTTGTTTGTAGGTGACCAAATACTTATTTTCCACCATAATTTGCAAATAAATTCATAAAAAATCCTACAATGTGATTTTCTGGAGAAAAAAATTCTCAATTTGTCTGTCATAGCTGACATGTACCTATGATGAAAATTACAGGCCTCTCTCATCTTTTTAAGTGGGAGAACTTGCACAATTGGTGGCTGACTAAATACTTTTCCCCCCCACTGTAGCTATTGATTGCCAATAGATTGGCCTAGTGCATGGTTCTGACTGTATGCCTGGTGGCCGAACTGCCCATACTGTGCCCCTCCCCTCTCTCTTCAGCCCCCGCTAGCGCACTATGAAAGATGCAAGTGTTTGTGTCCTCGGAAGTACGGCAACTAATTAGTCTCCTCCAGTGCTTACCTTGGACTGAAATAGGTGCAGGTGCTCATTTTGTGCGCCGGTACTGTTTACATTCAGATGCAGGTGCTCCACAATACTTTTGGGCTAAGATTAAATAAATAAGAGGAACGTGAGCTAAAGCAGTAGAAAATGTGAGGTACCGGTACTCAGCTCCGATGAGCTCCTGCTCAAGTCAAGCACTGGTCTCTTCCGTTCCAAAAATACTGAATCTTAGGAGTCGATTCCTAGCGGACTGGAATCTTGACACTAAGAAATGGGAGTCAACACCTGGAGTCGAGGAATCAATTATTTTGGAGTCGACTCTCCACTACTATGTCATCGTCGTTAACCGTCTGAAAAATGGCAGAGAAAGGCAAGCGACAGTAGTGAAGTCCTGTATGGCAATACTTTGACAAGATAAATGAGAAGGAAATACAAACTTTGTGAGGTGGATTTGAGGTACAGTAATGGTAGTACAGGTGCAATGCTTAACCATCTGAAAGGGATGCACCGTGAGACCCAAACCGTTGCTGGCAGCAGCACAGCTGCATTGTGAATTCACATGGAATTGTATCAAAAGATTGAAAGCCTTTTAATCGAAAACAGATTTTTTTAAATGTCAGTTTAAAAGTTAATCATTTTTTTCTATTTGTCACATCTCTACTCCGGGTCCCCAAAAGACTAGGGCCGGCTCTGACTGCATATGTGGGTATGGGTGTGGGTATGCAGACCCGTGAGCCAATGCTGCAATTCATGATGAGTTCTGATTTTTGGTGCCCCCCCATTACGTTGCCCATTCCTGCTTTAGTGTATGCATTCAAAACAGTTGTGTTTTTTTTGCACACTATGCAGAGTGCTTTCCTCTTATTACAAAATAGTCACTCACAGTGTCCAGCACGCTGTCTCCCTCCAGCTGACCATCTTCATTAATGTTCCCGAAGAGGAAGCCAGTGAGAGAGAAGGGGCGGTCTTGGTCTTCATCACTGTCTGAGTCCGACATCCTGAGAGAGAAATGTACTTTTCAATTATTAATATCAATCTGAGATTCGTCGATTCTCTCTTACATTGTTTATTTAGTCCTTACTTGTCAGGAGAGATGGAAAACAGTTAAAGGGGGTGGCAATGACATCCATGCATGCATGATCACAACAAATGGGACGGAATGACAGACAGGAGTTGTATGCATGCAACAAAAAAAAGGTCTGTTGAGGGTTTAATCTTACCTTGCGCTACTTTTACTTTACTCAGTTAGGAAGACCAGTTGGCCTCGGGTTGAGGGCAGCTTGATAATATCCTCGGACCCAAACTGCAGCTAGCGTAGCAAGCTAACGTTAGCCATAACACCCTATGCGATGTCCTTTCACTACGCCATTATCAACACGCGGGAAAATGGTGAGAACACTTGCACGTAGTCTAAAGTAATTCACAGAACCGTTATTTCGAAAGAAAATGTAATGGTTTCATTTGTTTTCAAATGTAGTCAATGCAGACAACACCAACCAACACTGGTGAGATTGTTCAATGCGCATGCGTATAATTCATTTCCGCCCCATAAAGGATGGTCCTCCAGCAGTTGTTTTCACCTTGGCGCGTGATTTGTCGCCACCTACAGGATAGTGTATTTCATTATTTTTGTACAGGGCCGTTCAATGCAAGCCACTGACTGTGTGAAAAAAGTGCAGTAGAACACTGACATACGTGATGTGACCAAGACTAGTGTTGTTGTTACCTGATGTAACAAGTTGTTACCTTATGTGACCTGACCTGACTCCTAGCCCTTAAGAAGTAACCAAGCTCACTGGTCTGAGAAAGACAGCAAATATCCTTGGCTTGAGGTGTCACTGCCTTTATGACAGTGTCTTGCAACATTTGTCCTATTGTTCCCACTAAGCATCTGTGTGCCAACCACCAGGGCAAGAGCCCAGTCAGCCATGCCCATCTCACCAAGTAAAGTGACAATGAGATGTTTGTGTACATTTTTTTCATTTAGCAAACACTCTTATCCAGAGTGACTTACAGGAGCACTTAGGGTTAAGTGCCTTGCTCAAGTGCACATCCACATAGTTTTCACCTAGTCAGCTAGGAGATTCGACCAGCAACCTTTCAGTTAATGGCCCAACCTCTTAACCGCTAGGCTACCTGCAGTACAGTGGTGGCGCAGCAAGGGAGGATGTAAGATTGTTCAATGAGAATGCGCTGCAGCTGCTCTCTCTGTCTTTTGTTGTGGGCTTTGAGCAAACTGTAAAACAAAATCACAGACTATATTGAAAATGTCACAGACTATATTGAAAGTGTTATTTTTTTCTTTTTATGGTGACTTCCCCTTGCTGGCTCTGTCAAATTTTTCCAAATGTATTGACAATGTAATACAGAAATATGTCATTTACATAAGTATTCACACCCTTGAGTCAATTCTTTGTAGAAGCACCTTTGGCAGCGATTAGAGCTGTGAGTCTTTCTTGGTACGTCTCTAATAGCTTTCCACACCTGGATTGTGCAACATTTGCCCATTTTCCTTTTCAAAATTCTTCAAGCTCTGTCAAATTGGTTGTTGATCATTGCTAGATAACCATTTTCAGGCCATAGATTTTCAAGTAGATTTAAGTCAAAACTGTAACGCGGCCACTCAGGAACATTCACTGCCTTCTTGGTAAGCAACTCTAGATTTGGCCTTGTGTTTTAGGCTATTGTCCCGCTGAAAGGTGAATTCATCTCTGTGTCTGGTGGAAATCAGACTGAACCAGGTTTTCCTCTAGGATTTTGCCTGTGCTTAGCTCCATTCCATTTATTTTTTATCCTGAAAAAACGATTACAAGCATACCCATTACATGATGCAGCCACCACTTTGCTTGAAAATATGGAGAGTGGTACTCAGTAATGTGTTGTATTGGATATGCCCCAAACATAACACTTCGTATTCAGGACAAAAAGTTAATTGCTTTGCCATATGTTTTGCAGTATAACTTTAGTGCCTTGTTTCAACAGGATGCATATTTCTGTACAGGCTTCCTTCTTTTCACTCTGTCAATTAGGTTAGTATTGTGGAGCAACTACAATGTTGTTCATCCATCCTCAGTTTTCTCCTATCACAGCCATTAAACTCTGTAACTGTTTTAAAGTCACCATTGGCCTCATGGTGAAACCCCTGAGGGGTTTCCTTCCTCTCCGGCATCTGAGTTAGGAAGTACGTCTGTATCTTTGTAGTGACTGGGTGTATTGATACACCATCCAAAGTGTCATTAATAACTTCACCATGCTTAAAGGGATATTCAATGTCTGCTTTTTGTGCAATGTAAGCATTTTTATTCATCTACCAATAGGTGCCCTTCTGGTCCTCCCTGGTCTTTGTGGTTGAATCTCTGTTTGAAATTCACTGCTCGACTGAGGGATCTTACAGATAATTGTATGTGTGGGGTACAGAGATGAGGTAGTCATTCAAAAATCATGTTAAACACTATTATTGCACACAGAGTGAGTCTGTGCAATTTATTATTCAACTTATTAAGCAAATCTTTACTCCTGAACTTATTTAGGCTTGTCATAACAAAGGGGTAGAATACTTATTGACTCAAGAGATTTCAACCTTTCATTTTTAATTAATTTGTACACATTTCTAAAGACATAATTCCACTTTGACATTATGGGGTATTGTGTGTAGGCCAGTGACAAAAAAAACTTTCTGAACACACTGTATACAACAGAACAAAGATGAAATACACACAAATGTAAACTTTTGCATTTATTTGGTATTTATTGGGTTTGGTTGCAGTTAAAATGACATTAACTCACAAATCAAGTTCCACAGTGCTTGAGTCAAAAACCGCACACTCATTTGAGGCACTTCTATGCTAAGTCATCCCTTTCAGGTAAAATAGATTTAAAAAAGGCCAAACTTGAGTTTTTGGCAGTACCTAATGCTAGAATGTGCCTTTTCATGAAGTCAATCTGTACACTGATAGACAAACAGCAACCAATTCAAACGATGGCTGTGTGCAGCAGGGCAAATCTGGGTAATGCCAAATCTATGGTTTGGGTTCACTGTACCATACAGGACCGAGCATTTCAGTGATTTGTAAGTATGAGAGCAATTTTTTATTTTATTTCTATGCAAGTAGTTTTATTACCAGGTGATGTTTCCTTGATGCAACTGCTCTGACAACACATCAATAGATTGAAGAAATTGGTGCCCACTCTTTTACATTGCCTTTTATTACTAAGCTTATATAATTTTAAGAAAATGTAAGTCGCTCTGGATAAGAGCGTCTGCTAAATGACTAAAATGTAAATGTAAAATGGGTAAACATCTTATCAAAGTAATTATTTGTAAAGGTAATGCATGTGATTCTTTGTAACTACACATTGACTTCTCATTGTAAAAAATGATTAAATCAAAAATATATAATCAAGTTGAGTCTTTACACATAAAGGTAAAGACCATGACACTTGTATCTGGAATTAAATGGACTATAAAATGAATGCCAAAATGTATCTTTTGGATCATAAATACCACAACCAAGCCTCTTTAGTCTGCAGTACAGAATGGCATTGAGCACCAAAGACATAAGGGAATATGTAGGCCTACTTAAAAAATACAAAACAAAATTGCACTTCTTAATTTAACCTTTATAACCTGTTATACAGGTAACTGCCTAAATAAAGGAAACACCAACATAAAGTGTCTAAATAGGGCGTTGGGCCACCACCTGTCGCCAGAACAGCTTCAATTCAATTCATACAAGTGTCTGGAAATCTATTGGACACCATTCTTCCATGACAAATTCCATAATTTGGTGTTTCGTTGATGGTGGTAGAAAATGCGGTCTCAGGCACCGCTCCAGTATCTCTAATTGGGTTGAGATCTGGTGACTGACACACACACATCCTTTAAATCCCCTCTCCTCCTTTGAGACCCCTCTTTCAAAGAAACAGAGATCTCTTCTTCTAGCCCTGGTAGCCAAAATAATGGGCAACTGGGCATTTTTACACATGACCCTAAGCATGATGGGATGTTTATTGATTAATTAAATCAGGAACCACACCTGTGTGGAAGCGCCTGCTTTCAATATACAGTCGTGGTCAAAGGTTTTGAGAATGACACAAGTATTGGTCTTCACAAAGTTCGCTGCTTCAGTGTTATGAGATATTTTTGTCAGATGTTACTATGGTATACTGAAGTATAATTACAAGCATTCCATAAGTGTCAAAGGCTTTTATTGACAATTACGTTAAGTTTATGCAAAGAGTCAATATTTGCAATGTTGACCCTTCTTTTTCAAGACCTCTGCAATCCACCCTGGCATGCTGTCAATTAACTTCTGGGCCACATCCTGACTGATGGCAGCCCATTCTTGCATAATCAATGCTTGGAGTTTGTCAGAATTTGTGGGTTTTTGTTTATCCACCCGCCTCTTGAGGATCGACCACAAGTTCTCAATGGGATTAAGGTCTGGGGAGTTTCCTGGCCATGGACCCAACATTTCGAGGTTTTGTTTTTTCTCAAGCCACTTAGTTATCACTTTTGCCTTATGGCAAGGTGCTCCATCATGCTGGAAAAGGCATTGGTCGTCACCAAACTGTTCTTGGATGGTTGGAGAAGTTGCTCTCGGAGGATGTGTTGGTACCATTCTTTATTCATTAGGCAAAATTGTGAGTGAGCCCACTCCCTTGGCTGAGAAGCAACCCCACACATTAATGGTCTCAGGATGCTTTACTGTTGGCATAATACAGGACTGATGGTAGCGCTCACCTTGTCTTCTCCGGACAAGGTGTTTTCCGGATGCCCCAAACAATCGGAAAGGGGATTCATCAGAGAAAATGACTTTACCCCAGTCCTCAGCAGTCCAATCCCTGTACCTTTTGCAGAATATAAATCTGTCCCTGATGTTTTTCCTGGAGAGAAGTGGCTTCTTTGCTGCCCTTCTTGACACCAGGCCATCCTCCAAAAGTATTTGCCTCACTGTGCGTGCAGATGCACTCACATCTGCCTGCTGCCATTCCTGAGCAAGCTCTGCACTGGTGGTGCCCCGATCCCGCAGCTGAATCAACTTTAGGAGACGGTCCTGGCGCTTGCTGGACTTTCTTGGGAGCCCTGACGCCTTCTTCACAACAATTTAACCTCTCTCCTTGAAGTTCTTGATGATCCGATAAATGGTTGATTTAGGTGCAATCTTACTAGCAGCAATATCCTTGCCTGTGAAGCCCTTTTTGTGCAAAGCAATGATGACGGCACATGTTTCCTTGCAGGTAACCATGGTTAACAGAGGAAGAACAATGATTTCAAGCACCACCCTCCTTTCAAAGCTTCCAGTCTGTTATTCTAACTCAATCAGCATGACAGAGTGATCTCCAGCCTTGTCCTCGTCAACACTCTCACCTGTGTTAACGAGAGAATCACTGACATGATGGCAGCTGGTCCTTTTGTGGCAGGGCTGAAATGCAGTAGAAATGTTTTTGGGGGGGATTAAGTTCATTTTCATGGCAAAGAGGGACTTTGCAATTAATTGCAATTCATCTGATCACTCTTCATGACATTCTGGAGTATATGCAAATTGCCATCATCAAAACTGAGGCAGCAGACTTCGTGAAAATTAGTATTTGTGTCATTCTCAAAACTTTTGACCCCGACTGTACTTTTACTCCTCATTTACTCAAGTGTTTCCTTTATTTTGGCAATTAGATGTACATGTCATAGCAGGTTACCTGTTTTAAAAAACTATTACATTCCACCAGAACCCATCTGTTATCAGTCAGTGTTGGAGGGGAATTCATTCCATCTGTTTCAGAAGGCAAAGATTTCCACACAGAGGAAGTGCAACTTTACTTCTCAAGTGCTACAGACTCTGCAGGTTTCCACCACATGTATTGTTCAGTCAGCATATTTACTATGAATTATACCTAAAATGCAATACTTCAAATTCAATTCAGTGCTGCTGTCAGATGGGAAAAACCAGCTGACCCTGTGGCCCTTAAGTACAGAAGCTGCACATCAACTCATTACAGGTCCCATATGACATCACAAAGGGATGAGGCAAACGACAGAACCATTCATACCAATAATACCACCAGGCACTGAAAACAATCCTGCTAGAGTGGTTTGGGTAAACATGTAGGCCCATACCTTCCACTCTCCAACTAGCATGCCCATGCAACATAAGTAACTGTTAGGATTGCAGCTCCTGTTGCAGTATTATCCATACATACTTGCCATTACACTTAGATAAGTTAACAGTTAGCCATGAATGAGCAGCATTACTGCTGATATGTGGTACCTTCAACACATGTACGTACCTCAATGAGGGCAGTAACGCTAAACGGTACAGGATTTTTTTTATGACATCCTAATGTGTAGCATTATTCAGCACAGATGTCAGTTACAATAGAACATAAAATACATTCTACTTGTGGTTTCTGTTTGACTTCAGACAAAAAATAAAGATTATTACTCATAAGCAGGTCAATTGACTGAGAAGTTAGACTTTTTGGGGAGGGGGTTGGGGAGGGGGGGGGGGGTCTCAGTGATCACTCAAATTATTGCTTCCTGACTTGTCCCACCAGCGATACAAATATAAGATTAATCTTTAGGACATCTGTTTACTTAGCAGACACCCAAATCTGTATTCACTCTGACACAATCAGGACTTTGTTTTGACAATAAAGCATTGTGTGGAATGGCAAGCTCATGGTTTTACAGAGTAAGCGAGAGAAGGAGTGCAAGTAAGTGAAAGAGCAATAGGAGACAGACTGTCACCCTGAACACAGGCACACTGATTAGAACAGTGTCATACATACACCCTTGCTTGTCTCATTCCAGCAAGGCTAGTTCGGTAGATATCCTGCGACCCTGGCTTATGAACCATGTTAGAGGCAAACCGTCTCTCTTATTGACAACCCTATTGCAATAAGAGCAAAGGTGTGGGACACTACAACTATTACTGTAATGGCACAGAGGGATGAACATAATGTTTAACAGTGGCTACTGATTGACACACACAACATTCCTATGAATCACATCAGATGAAAACAAGGCCAAGGTTAACAGAAAATGTCCAACACATTACAAGACTGGCCTGATGAAGGAGAAAAGCAAAGAGGGGTCAAATCATATGTAATCTTCTTAAACATGCAGCTGGTGAGGACACAAGGCAGCAAGTGGCTGAGAAGGCACCATTGAAATCCCTTAGCATCTTCGCTGTGGTTTTGATTTCAGAGATACAAAAAATCCATAGGAAGGTTGGTGGCATCAATTAAAACCACATCTTAGTGGAGAGGACCTCTTGACAAACAATCAATTAATATAGAAGCCAGGCAAAGCCAACAGTGGTGAGGGTTAGAACGTGGAAGGCCTATTGGGAGCCAAAATGGCAGCGCCAATCGTGTGAGTCTCTTCCCCCAGTCCCCCTACAGTCTAGGCACATAGTTATAACAGAACACACTTCTTGCCATTTTTCTTGGTAACGGGGTAGAGCACAGCTCGCACGGCCTCTTCAAACACCTCCCTCACACCGTCCTGCATCAGAGCTGAGCACTCCAGGTATTTGACGGCGCCGATCTGCTTGGCTAAGGCGTTGCCCTGCTGTTGGTTTGTGGGGGCCAGGCCGTGCTCCTTCAACTTCTTCACCGCCTCTGCATCTCCACGCAGATCCTTCTTGGTGCCCACCAGCAGCACTGGAACTCCGGGGCAGTGATGGGATACCTCTGGGTGCCACTTGTGTCGTACATTGGCATGAGAGGAGGGGCTGCCGATGGAGAAGCAGATGATGAAGACGTTGGTCTGGGGGTAGGAGAGCGTGCGCAGGCGGTCGTACTCCTCCTGGCCTGCCGTGTCCCACAGGTTGAGGCTGATGGCGCGGCCGTCCACACTTATCTGGGCACTGTAGTTGTCGAATACGGTGGGGATGTACTCCTCTGGGAAGGCGTTCGTCGTGTAGGAGATGAGAAGACAAGTCTTACCAACAGCACCGTCGCCCACCACCACACACTTTATGGTCTGCATGCTTCCCACATCCACACTGGCGACTAGGGTGCCTGAAACACGGGGCAATGAGAGAGATAGTCAGGAAAGGGGAGAAATATGACCATGAAATGCTGATCATAAATTGTTCAAAGTAGCCAGATTGAGTAGTCAGTGATTTCAGAGGATAACACACATGAACGTGTTTTGCAACACTTATTTTCAATTTGGTCCTTGATAGACAGAGGCAGACAGTGCTTACCAATACACAAGTCAAAACATATAACAACATTATAAATAATTTAGCTAACGTGAAATGCATTACGCAAACTGATAGCAAAACATTAGCTCGCAACTTCTGCTAAGTTAGCTAACTTACTTATTTAGCTCGTTAACAGCTAGCTAACTTTATTTATCGTTAACTAGAAGAAAGTTGCACTAACTAGTTACTTGGCTAAGTACACAAACATACTAGTATAATTGAATGAAAATAAAACGTGTGTGTACATGCAGTACAGCCCAGGGTTTTAGTTAGCTAGTTATCCGCCAGGAAAACGGCGATTGCTAACGCTAGTTGGCTCAAAGTTCTATCTAGTTAGCCACTTAGCACGCGCTTGTGTTTCCGTAGCTAGCTTTGAACTTTAGCTAGCTAGGGTTAGCGCAAGTTAGCCATAGCTACAAGCTAACGTCAATTTAGGTTGTAAAATTGGCCGAGAACACGAATACCTTCTTGGAAATAATCTTTAACCGGGTTCAATTATGAAAACAACTCACAGTGAATTTAGTATGGATGTTGAAATGTCCCATTGGCTAACTGAGCTGAAAGTCAGGTTATCTTGATAAATTGCCCCACCGCTTCTTGACTCACACTCGCGCCCTCCTCCTCCTCCTCCTCCTCCTCCTCCTTCTCCTTCTTCTTCTTCTCCTTCTTCTTCTTCGTGTGGTTTTCCGGCAGGCGAGACGCTTCGTTGCGTATTGCTGCATTTCACAGTTCGGAAAGTGCATTGCACATTTGTTTTTGTTTTTTTAAATAATGGGGGCGCCCGCCTTTCGTCGTTGTATCAGAAGTATTTCATCCGGGGATTCTTGCCCAAATAGTATTTTATTCTGGTTGTTGTAGTCGCTAGCTGCTACAGTACAGTCTGTGTACATTGGAGGAGTGAGTTGGTCACAATTATTTAACAAAAACTGAATTTAATTGAAACACAACTGAAAGATCACTGACAAAATAACATTTTTGTGGTTTTATTGTTTTGTGTACAGTTGGGACACAGAAATGCATGGTAAGAAATGTAAATAAACTCTCAATGCATCTTCAATGATGCAGTCACCTACAAGCACAAGCACCGCACCACTCCATCTCTCAATTGAAATATGGAGAACTTCAAAACTCATAAAAGTGGGTCTTATTCCTGACCAGATCCTTCTCTGTTTATCCCCTCTTCGCCCACTCTCTCTCTATCACTCCATATTCAAGCATCTTGTTGAATATCCCTAAGTACAACTTCCTGTATACCACTATATCCATACATTCTTTTTCCTTTCCTTTGCCTACTTTCGTTATTCCAGGTAAATTGAGAGGACCCATTGAGTTATTTTATTACCTACCTTATAATATTTATCACATTTTCAGTACTAAATCATTTACTTAGCTAAAGCCAATGAGGTGTGATATTAAAAATAAAGGTACTATTCTTGATTCCCTATTGGCATCTCTCCATATCAGATCTGAGGGTTTTTAATGTATGTTTGGGTCACAGACTGGGTGGGTGTGGGCAGACTCACTTCCACATGGATAGTGGAGTTGGGAGCTTTGACCTGGGGCCAGGTAGCTTTGTAACTGCAGTCTTTGGGACTGTGGACTGGCTGCTCCTGTCCTTATTCACAGCCACAGCAGCAATGACAGCACAGCGTATGACCTTGGCACTGGTGGTCACAGAGCTCTGAAAGACACGGCGAGGCAGAGAGGTATGACAGTCAGGGTGCAGGCGCAGCGGCTTGGACACACACAGAGCTGACTCCATCACTGGCTCCACTTTGACTTCCTTCTCCCGTCCCTTTTGCTTAGTTTTCATCTGCTCCTTCTCCTTTGCCATCTTCCTCTCCTTCTCCTTCTCTTTCTCCTTGACCTTCTCCATCTCTTTCGCTCTTTTATTCTCCTTCTCCTTTTCCTTCTGCTTTACCTTCTCACTTTCCCTCTCCTCTTTCACTCCCTCCCTCTCCTTCTCACGCTCCCTTAATTTGTCCCTTTCCCTCTTCTTTTCCCTTTCCATCTCACTTTCCTCCTTCTTTATCTTCTCCTTCTCTCTCTCTTTCTCCTTTGGTTTGGCTTTTTCTAGTAGTCGACGAAGTGGATGCTTTTTTTTTGTCTGCTCATTCAGAAATTGCATTTTTTCCCTAACAATCCCTTCCGGTCTGACCTCATTATGATCTCTGGAGGTGATTGGAGTTGGGGAACGCATTGAGTTCCTGAGAGGGAGACGTGAGGACCATGTGGAGGCTGCCTCTGACCTGCCTTGCATTTTGGGGATGGCCGAGGCTGTGGGAGTGGGGATGGCAGAGGCAGTAGAGGAAAGGGTGGAAGTGGGGCTTGCGGAGGGTGTGGAAGCCCTACTCCTGGGCATAGTTCTCTGCAGCCCAGAAGCTGGTGTGCGCACCTTTTTGTCCTGCACGTTGTCCCCCTGGACCTGGGGTGCTGCCGCTCTGTGGATCTGGGGTGATGCCGCTCTGTCCTGCTCCTGCTTGTCCCTCAACCGTAAGCAGCAGTGGGATCCTTCCATGGGCTCCTCGCAGGGCTGTGTTGGGGTCAGGTTCTTATAGGAGCATAGGCCAGTCACAAGAGTGTGACACACTACTGTGTCTCCCTTGCATGGATACAGACGCTCCCATTCCCCAGGCTTCTGTGACTGTCCCTTGGTGGTGAGTTGGGCAGAGGCTGTGTCATGCTGTTTGTCTGGGGCAGACACTTCTTGTAGACTGCCCTGCTGGGTCACCACTTTGGATGCTACACGTCTCAGCAGATGGGCACTCTCCAGAGGTGACTGTGGTCTGTCTACCGGAGGGGTGGTCTCCTGGGCAGGCTGGGCTGACATACTGTTTGTGGGGTCAGAGGGGGGAGCAGACACAATCTGCTGAGGCTTTGTCTGGGGTGGTGGTGGTGAGTGGGCAAGGGTTGGTGGTGGTGTGTCACATGATTCTGTAGTATCATCATCATTGATGTTCTCCAGTAAGTTGTGTAAGGTTGGACTCATGGCACGTAGTCGGCTGTCTGGGCTTCGCACGTTGTGCCGGCTCTGCCAGGTGTGGTAGAGGCTCCTCTCCAGGGTGCTCTCCAGGTCTTCTTCCTGGGTGTCCCCGAGTCCCACCTCCAGGGCTGAACAGGTGGCTATGGAGCGACGTCTCACCGTCCTGTTCCGGTCCCTCTCCATCCTCTCCCTCTCCCTCTCTGCTCGCTTCTGTTCCTGAAGCTCCCTCTTTGCATTCTCCTGAAACACAATCAGAAGAGTTATCAAATTGGAATGAACAGAATCATTTAGGGCAAATAAAAGTGTGTCAATGGAGGTCTTGCCAACCAGCACACATTATTGTAGCAAACAAATATTCATTCATATCAATGGGAGAAGTGAAAATATGGTTAAACACCAACAGATGCTGCTTAGGTGCTGACCTCTACAGCTTTCTGAAAGCGAATGTTGAAGGAGTAAAAGATGCTGCAGGCCTCCTCCAGCTTGAACGTGACATCATCCTCACAGAAGAAGTCCATCAGGTCCTGTTGGGCCTGCAGTAGAGCCTCCACCTCCACCTCTGCCTCCTCCAGCCTCCCCTCAGCACTCTGACAACAGACCACAACAAAAGTCTTGCAAATCACCTTTCACAATTTATGATTGTTGGTCCAAATTACCATCAATTTACTTGCAATTTAAGGTCCTTTCTGAAACATTGAAGTGGCAGTCCTGCGGTCTTATTTTGAGATATTATTCATTATTTTACAGGGGTGTCAAACTCATTCCATGGAGGGCCTAGCGTCTGCAGGTTTTAGGTTTATCCTTTCAATTACGACCTAGACAACCAAGTGAGGGGAGTTCTTTACTAATTAGTGACCTTAATTAATCAATCAAGTACAAGGGAGGAGCAAAAACCCACAGACACTCGGCCCTCCGTGAAATGAGTTTGACACGTATTTTACAGGAAGCACTTACCTGGAGGAAGGATTTCATTTGCTGTTGGAGAGCAGGTTCAGTCTGAATTCTCATCTCTAGTCCAGTTAGTCTGATGCACAACTGAGACAGATCCCCTTGCACCACATCCACAGACAGTCTGATGGGTGAGAGAGAACAGTAAGGTGAGATTAGTCTGATGTAAAGGGACCTAACATTGTTATTAACAATGGATTGAATGAATTAATGAATGAATGGATGAATGACTCAATCAATCAATCAACCAATCAATCAACCAACCAATCAATCAACATCATTGAGTACTTGGGTAAACCCCTAAAACATGCAAAAACACAATGTTATGTAATGCTGCTTCTTTTCTGTTTCAAGCATGTGAGAACTATGTCAGCAACTTGTCATTAAGCACTCATAACATCCTCAGTGTGTCACTGACCTGGAGGCTAGACCCACATGGCTCAGCTTGACGGGAAAGGACAGCAGGGTTGGGTCTTTCCTAAAGGCTTCCTGAGAGGGGACAGACATACTGTATTATTTTATTTCTGTGAAACCCAAGTAGAACTAGTAGCAGGAGTGTTGGAGAAACCTTTTAACATCCATTTGTGAAATATTTAGCAGATATTTACCATGGCCACATAATGCAGCAGATTCATGCCTGGTTTGTTGGCTTTGGTGTCAGCTAGTTTGAGCAGAGAGGCGATGCGGAACCCAGCAGCATTGCCTGCGTAACCTCCCTATTGATGAAGGTCAGAAGGTGTGACAAGATCAGATCACTCCCTCCTACTCATTCATACTCATGCACTCAACACATTTTGAAAGAAGAGAGAAGATTGGTTGTCAATAAATCAATAAATCAGCCTGTCTGGCTGCATTGGCTGTCTAGGTGCCAGATGACTGCTACTCACGGCATTCATGTAATTTCCTGCCCTCAGGACCAGCCGTAGGATGGAGTGCAACTCTGGGCAGCTCAAAAGCTCTAAGAAAGAGAGAGAGGGGATAGTAATGTACAGTATGTCTAAGATAAAATCAACATGCAAGTCAAAGAAATCTCACAAGAAAGTTCAGGAATCTGGGAAAAACACATTTCAATCCCTCTGGCTAATGCTGTCTCCTCACCTGTGGCTGCAGACACCAAGCAGCGTGCTGACACACACAGAGAAGATAAGGCTGGGTCAAACTCCTGCTGCAGGATCATGGCGTCCAGACGCAAGCGATAACTGACCAAGGAAAATAACAGGAGAGTATTGGAAAACCCACATTTCAAACAGCTTAAATGAGAGAAAATGGGGACAAGTTGAGGGGATGCAAAAGACAGGAAGAGAAATTAGATAAGGAGGATTTGATAGCATTTTCTTCTGGTAGGAGTAGGATGATGACCAAACACCAAAAATATGTTTAATCACCTGGGCACCTCCACTAGTAGGAGCATGAAGAGGTCAGGGTCTTCAAGATGGCTACGCTCCCCCCGGTACGCCCTCAGACGCCTCTCCTACAGAACAGGACACATGAGTTAGTACACTGTAGGACAGAAAAAACATGTAGATATAAAAACCACTAAATACAGACAGATGATATGGAGAGACAGACACAACTCCACAGTACCTCCTCCGTCTCAGGCAGCATTTTGCACAGTTCACTGAGCATCTCACTCCCATAGTGCTGCCCAGCCCCCTGCCTGATGTCCTCCACTATCTCCCTGACTGCACTGTGAAGAAATTAGTTATAATGAGTTACAAACAGTCATGATTAGTTTTAAACTATACAGTACGTCATACCTCTGTCTCTAATGCTTGTTAGGCCAGGGACATGTTACATGCCAGGGATGACATTAAACATTTATCTGATAGTGACATTATTTTGCAAACCTGATTAAAGTGGGTTTAAAATATCTCACTTGAAAAAGAAAAAGAGAGAGCTGCACACTCTAGGAGCTCAGATGCAATCATTTAATAACCTAATAACCAACATTTCGACAGACAAGCTGTCTTCATCAGGGTAAAATAACTCTCCCACCTCTTGAACTGCCGGAGGAAAATCCCCACATTCATACTGCGCTTCCCATCCAGAAGTGATACCTACAGGTTCAGACAAAGACAGAGAATAACAGTCAGAACAACAATCAACATACAGCCACACCCCAATCATTCTCTAAGGAAACAACCCGCAGTATGATAATAGCACCACACCTGGAATACACTTTTCATTACAATAAAGACTAATAGACATGGCTAAACCTTCCCATTTACATATGGATACCAGTGACCTTTTCAGGTGCATTGCGTAGAGGGGAGCCAATGGGTCTGAGACCATGCCGTAAACTGGAGTCCTTCTTGGGGGGCCGAGACCTCTTCTGTTGTCCAAACAGCTCGTCCAACGAGCTCAGGTCGAAGTGGAACTCATCTGGACTGTTCCAGACACTCTGACGGCCCTCTACCTTCTCCTTCGGAATGAGGTCCCAGTTCAGGTTGCGTAACTTGGACCGTTGCAGGACATCACGACTGTTGTGGAGGCCACAGGGCAGTGGAGGAGGTGGGGGTGGTGGGGAGATGGGAGGGGGAGGTGGGGGAGACATGGTTGGGTGTGGTGTGGGAGACATGGTTGGGGGAGGTGGAGAGGACATAGATGAGGGTGGGGTGGATGTGGGGGGAGAGAGTGATGACAGCTCAAATAGGGGATCCATGTAGGTCACTTCACTTTTAGGGTCACAAGAGTTGGGCAGTGGAGCTTCATTGAAGGGCCAGAGATCTGTACGGAAGTTAGAACAAGAATATAGTTATTGGAGATGTGGTTGTTGCCAGCCCAACTGTCTATAAAATGGAGATAGGAGTTACGTAGAAAAATAATAGTAGACTACGCCATATTTACAACAATGCAACTCTCCAACTAGCTACCTCAATCATCTGTAAAATGTAGACAATAAACACACAAAAGCTTAACTATCTCCTTGAAATTACTACATTTGTCATTGACACACTTTGCTGGATGAAGATAATTGTTGGAAACATAACAGTCCCATCTTTCAAAATGTTCCTCTTGCAAGCACCTCTCGCCGCAAGAGCATTCTCAAATAGCAAGATTATGACCCCAAGCATATTAGCTAGCCCAACCGGCCGGCAGATGGCGCTATGACAAACGACGTAAAGGAATAATAGCGCAATCTGCCGGCCGGTTGGGCTACATTTTAGCCTACTATTAGAATCAAAAAGTGAGTTTACATTTAAAATGGCAACTTTTCAGACTGGTTGTCAGGAATTATATAGCAAGAATAAAATAGCCTATCATGCTAAAAATAAATGTCATGCTAATATTTTATCATAACACTCACCATAACAAATATATTGTCAATATATCTCTAAGCACCTGATATCAGTTCCCCATTTCATTAACCGACATTATCCAATATACTGTATAGCCTAATTTGTAATAGAGCAATTCAACTTACATTTTGGGGGGCTGCCATTCAGTGTTGCCTCCAGCGATGTAATTCCACTATTTACTCTGATGTGTACTGCTTTTAGAATCATTATCTTGACCAATAATACCTCTCTCCATCGTAAACATATTTACATCCACATACGTGCGCAGATATGCGGTGTTGCTCCAGGAACGCTTTAACATTTTCGGACTGTCCAAGCACTCGAACCAGACGCACTGACGTAAATGAGGCTACCCCTCCCCATCATTGAGTAGGACGCACCGCTGAGCTTGGAGTTCTTCTTATCTTCTAAACCAAATCAACTTCTGACAAATGCACTATCTTGATCCTCTCAAAGTTTAAATCAATCACCTGAGTAGCAGTAAAACACTTTAATGTAAATATATTATTGCCTGTGCAGTCGCCAAAGGACAGGGAATAGGATATGGATAGGCACTGGGCAGTATATCTTATCATAACTCACAAACACATTGCTCATAATATTAATGGTATATGTGATATTAAGCACCTGTTATATACATGTTATGTGAGGCAATGTGCAGTGGATTCCTTCAAGTGACCCGGTACTGTGTAGACTATTGAAATGGAGCTGACCTCAGATAGCTTTCATGACAGCCCAGTGAGCAAAATTACTATTGACGTCTTTTCCAGAGTTTGATAAAGTATTTTCCTGAGTTAAAATTCATATTTTTTGGTCATTGTTTTAATGCCCGAATTTCAACCATACATTTATTCACCTATATCTGCATGTCAATGAAGAAAGCATTATATCACATTCAAAAAATGTAATTCCAAAAATGTAATTACATTGCAGTGAAGATTGCAGTGTGGAACATTTATTATTACTCCCATATGTCAAAAGCTTTAAACTGGCAGTGATCATGTTCAAAGTTTTCTGACAACAGAAAGAACCAACAGAACACTTCAACTATAATAACATTCTCAGTAACAGTTACAGACACGTTTTTCTTGCGTTGACTGTGATATGTGGTTGTTTATCTATCTTAGCTAAATGCACTGACTGTAATTTGCTCTGGATAAGAGTCTCTGCTAAATTACCAAAATGTAAATTTCAAAATGAACATTTGCAAAGCATGTAAAGTACAGTAGAGTACAGTAGGGTTCAGTACAGTACAATACAGAGCATTATACTGTACCCTACTCTACTGTGCTCTACTGTACAATACTCTACTGTACTGAACTATACTCTACTCTACTTGTCTTTACTATACTTAACTGTACTGTACTATACTGTGCTCTACTGTACTGTGCTGTACTGTGCTGTCCAAACTTGGACCAAATCTGAACCAATCATAGCTGTTTTTTGGGGGGCCAAATCAAGGCCGGTCCGGACCAAATCTGAACCAAATATAGACATCTATGTTTTGTCCAAAACAAGGCCGGTCCGGACGGTACCAAATCTGAACCAAACATAGACATCTATGTTTGGGCCAAATCATGTTGGACTGAATGTCTGTGGATGCTGAAATCAAGGCCGGTCTGGACCGGAACAAAAAACGACTCTGTGGACGTCATGTTTGAAATCTATGTACTGGACTGATTTCTCACTGTGAAAGTGTTCTAGACACAATACACAGCGTCCCACTCCCTGACTTCCTTCTAGCCAGATATTTACAAAAGCAAAATAGAAAAGCTCCATGATTGAAATCTCCTTCCATATCTCAGACCCCCTCCTTTCATAGGAGAATGTTCATAGCCAGAGTAAACCAGCTCAGGAAGCAACCCTCTTAATTCAAATACGAAGGCATTAGCACTCCTGGCGCAGAATTCAAGGAAATGCCTCTGTGCTGTATAACAGAAACAAGGGCAGGGCTAAACAATCTCCAGGAGACATGACTTTATAACCCAGAGCCTGCTGAGATCTGGGATCTACAGTGCCTTGCAAAAGTACTCCCTTGGCGTTTTTCCTATTTTTTTGCATTACAACCTGTAATTTAAATGGATTTTTATTTGGATTTCATGTAATGGACATACACAAAATAGTCAAAATTGGTGAAGTGGAATGAAAAAAATAACTTATTTCAAATAATACTAAAAAATGTATAACTAAAAAGTGGTGCGTGCATATGTATTCACCCCCATTGCTATCAAGCCCCTAAATAAGATCTGGTGCAACCAACTACCTTCAGAAGTCACATAATTAGTTAAATAAAGTCCACCTGTGTGCAATCTTAAGTGTCACATGATCTGTCACATGATCTCAGTATATATACGCCTGTTCTGAAAGGCCCCAGAGTCTGCAACACTACTAAGCAAGGGGCACCACCAAGCAAGCAACACCATGAAGACCAAGGTGCTCTCCAAACAGGTCAGGGACAAAGTTGTGGAGAAGTATTGATCAGGGTTGGGTTATAAAAAATATCAGAAACTTTTAACATCCCACGGAGCACCATTAAATCCATTATTAAAAAATGGAAAGAATATGGCACCACAACAAACCTGCCAAGAGAGGGCCACCCACCAAAACTCACAGACCAGGCAAGGAGGGCATTAATCAGAGAGGCAACAAAGAGACCAAAGATAACCCTGAAGGAGCTGCAAAGCTCCACAGCTGATCTTGGAATATCTGTCCATAGGACCACTTTAAGCCGTACACTCCACAGAGCTGGGCTTTACGGAAGAGTGGCCAGAAAAAAGCCATTGCTTGAAGAAAAAAATAAGCAAACACGTTTGGTGTTCGCCAAAATGCATGTGGGAGACTCCCCAAACATATGGAAGAAGGTATTCTGGTCAGATGAGACTAAAATTGAGATTTTTGGCCATCAAGGAAAATGCTATGTCTGGCGCAAACCCAACACCTCTCATCACCCCGAGAACACCATCCCCACAGTGAAGCATGGTGGTGGCAGCATCATGCTGTGCAGATGTTTTTCCATCGGCAGGGACTGGGAAACTGTTCAGAATTGAAGGAATGATGGATGGCGCTAAATACAGGGAAATTCTTGAGGGAAACCTGTTTCAGTCTTCCAGAGATTTGAGTCTGGGACAGAGGTTCACCTTCCAGCAGGACAATGACCTTAAGCATACTGCTAAAGCAACACTCAAGTGGTTTAAGGGGAAACATTTAAATGTCTTGGAATGGCCCAGTCAAAGCCCAGACCTCAATTCAATTGAGAATCTGTGGTATGACCTTAAAGATTGCTGTACACCAGCGGAACCCATCCAACTTGAAGGAGCTGGAGCCGTTTTGCCTTGAAGAATGGGCAAAAATCCCAGTGGCTAGATGTGCCAAGCTTATAGAGACATACCCCAAGAGACTTGCAGCTGTAATTGCTGCAAAAGGTGGCTCTACAAAGTATTGACTTTGGGGGGGTGAATAATTATGCACACTCAAGTTTTCTGTTTTGTTGTCTTATTTCTTGTTTGTTTCACAATAAAAAATGTTTTTTATCTTCAGTGGTAGACATGTTGTGTAAATCAAATGATACAAACCCCCAACAAAATCAATTTAAATTCCAGGTTGTAAGGCAACAAAATAGGAAAAATGCCAAGGGGGGTGAATACTTTCGCAAGCCACTGTATGCTGTGTTGTGAAGGGGGACTGATGGAGGAGTTTTATTGTGCCCAAATGGGACGTGCCCACATGGCACAGTTTTGATGAATCAATACACTGTAGCCCCTTATTATTTGGGTTCCTGGGAACATCCCAGTAACTTATCACGGCAGGGAAAGAGATGAGGAAAGACAGCTTCTTTGAAAACTTTAAATACGCAAAATAATATAAACATTCTGTACAGAGACACTCTAATCTTGATAAAAGGATGTAATTTATCTGAAAATGGATTGATCTCTGACCTAATTGCCTCATTTGTTTTGTACAGCGGCAAGACTTATATAACTGGCTTCTAAAAGGACTTAAAGTCCATAAAAGATATAGAACAAATTCTTCCCAAATACCTTCTCTCGTGTCCTCAATGACCAAGAGGCAAACAGGAGACTGGGATAAATAGATAGTCTCTCCTGGCCTTTGCTCCCTGCCTTCTCCAATGCATTCTCTATAGGATAAGTCATGTGTTATGCATGTGACAATGCCTCACTCATGACTGAGGTTGAACTCAGGACAGACTACATGCCAGGTCGTGATTCAACCAAATCAAAGCCGTACCTTATCCTTTCAGGTCTATCTCCAAATAATTTGAGGGAGGCAAATTAGTCAGCTATTGGTTTATTGTAAACACAATCAGACCTCCAAGTATCTGTGGAGCGCAGGACAATATTGATACGCTTGAGAAAAAGTTTAACTTACACCTCTCAGGTGATAGGTAAAGATACACCTCTTGCCAAGTAATCAGATTAAAACTTGATACACGTTGAATTGTGGTGGTAAGAGTGTCAGTAGTCTTGCTTTGGTAGAGGTGACAACTCCTGTATCAAGAGGTTTTTGATAGAATCACATGAGCAATGATTGGCCGTAGATAATGATGTGTTCCACTCAGGAAAGAGATGGCAAGGCGCATCTACATACAGTTGATACTAGGATGCATTGTTCAAATCTATAGAACTATAATTATGATCATTAGCATATTCAGAGAAACCCTATCACAAACCAAAATAGTGGTATGAAGTATTACAGTTTTTCTCGATTGCTAAGACACATTTCTTGAAACCTTCACCCATTTTCTCAAAACTTTAAACACAAACCCAAATCTTCAAACTACATTCACAAAACTCCTGACTCTTCTGGCAAAATCAAACAATCGCCTCAAAACCATTTAATCTGTGCTCAAAATCAAACAATGCTTTCAGATCATACACACAGCCAGTCAATATATAAACACTACAGAGCGTTCATTAGACACTAAAAATGGAGAACACAGCGTCCAGGGCATGTAGTTACAGATAAAAAAAAAAAAAAGTATATAGTCAACGCATTTAGCAATTAAAACAAAAAGTATAGTAATCACAACTGTCACGATCGTCTTCGAAATGAGCGGACCAAAGCGCAGCGCGTTGAGTGAACATTACTTTTATTTATATAAAGCAACCACGAAAAACCAACAAATGACGATACGTGAAGTCCAAAAGTTACAAATACTGAAACACGGAACATGGAACACTGGAACAAAAACCCACAAACACAAGGTGAAAAACACACAGAATATATATGGCTCCCAATCAGAGATAACGAGCCGACAGCTGACACTCGTTACCTCCGATTGGGAGTCATTAACCAATCACCACTAAACACAAACAAATGAAACTCACCCATACCCAACACCACCAAATGAAATACACCCTGGCTCTAACACACAGTCCCGGAGCCAGAGTGTGACAGTACCCCCCCCCAAAGGCGCGGACTCCGACCGCGCCTAACCCAAAAAATGGGGAGGGCTGGGTGGGTGTTACTCCACGGAGGCAGCTCTGGCGCTGGTCGTGATCCCCACCCCACCATAGTCATTACCCACTTAATTAGCCTCCTCCAATCGACCACCCTACATCCTAACCCCACTGGATTAAGGGGCAGCACCGGACTAAGAGGCAGCACCGGACTAAGGGGCAGCACCGGACTAAGGGGCAGCACCGGACTAAGGAGCAGCACCGAGCTAAGGGGCAGCACCGGACTAAGGGGCAGCACCAGGATAAGGGACAGCACCAGGATAAGGAGCAACACCGAGCTAAGGGGCAGCACCGGACTAAATGGCGGATCCTGGCTGGCTGGCTCTGGCGGATCCTGGCTGGCTGGCGGATCCTGGCTAGATGGCTCTGGCGGATCCCGGCTGGACGGCTCTGGCGGATCCCGGCTGGACGGCTCTGGCGGATCCCGGCTGGACGGCTCTGGCGGATCCCGGCTGGACGGCTCTGGCGGATCCCGGCTGGACGGCTCTGGCGGATCCCGGCTGGACGGCTCTGGCGGATCCCGGCTGAACGGCTCATGGCTGGCTGACGGATCTGGCTGCTCATGGCTGGCTGACGGATCTGGCTGCTCATGGCTAGCTGACGGATCTGGCTGCTCATGGCTGGCTGACGGATCTGGCTGCTCATGGCTGGCTGACGGATCTGGCTGCTCATGGCTGGCTGACGGATCTGGCTGCTCATGGCTGGCTGACGGATCTGGCTGCTCATGGCTAGCTGACGGATCTGGCTGCTCATGGCCGACTGACGGATCTGGCTGATCCTGTCTGGCGGAAGGCTCTGGCTGATCCTGTCTGGCAGAAGGCTCTGGCTGATCCTGTCTGGCAGAAGGCTCTGGCTGATCCTGTCTGGCAGAAGGCTCTGGCTGATCCTGTCTGGCAGAAGGCTCTGGCTGATCCTGTCTGGCGGACGGCTCTGATGGCTCATGGCAGACGGGCGGCTTTGCAGGCTTTGGGCAGACGGGCAGTTCAGGCCCCGTTGGGCAGACGGCAGACTCTGGCCGTCTGAGGCGCACCGTAGGCCTGGTGCGTGGTGCCGGAACTGGAGGTACCGGGCTGAGGACACGCATCTCAGGGCTAGTGCGGGGAGAAGCAACAGGGCATGCTGGACCCTGGGGACGCACCGTAGGCCTGATGCGTGGTGCCGGAACTGGAGGTACCGGGCTGAGGACACGCATCTCAGGGCTAGTGCGGGGAGTAGCAACAGGGCATGCTGGACCCTGGGGACGCACCGTAGGCCTGATGCGTGGTGCCGGAACTGGAGGTACCGGGCTGAGGTCACGCATCTCAGGGCTAGTGCGGGAAGCAGCAACAGGGCATGCTTGGCCCTGGGGACGCACCGTATCCCTGGTGCGAGTGGCCGGAACAGGTCGGGCTGGGCTGGCGACGCGCACCGTACACTTGGTGCGGGTGGCAGGAACAGGCCGAACCGGGCTGGCGACGCGCACCGTAGGCTTCCTACGAGGCTCAGGAACAGGCCGGGCTGGGCTGGCGACGCGCACCGTACACTTGGTGCGGGTGGCAGGAACAGGCCGAACCGGGCTGGCGACGCGCACCGTACACTTAGTGCGAGGGGCCGGAACAGGCCGTACCGTACGGGGAACACACACTACTGGCTGTACCTCGGGATTAGGAACGGGCCGGACCGGACTGGTTACACACCCCAGTACCTCTCGCCGAGCCTCTACACCTTCCTTCCCTGCTTTTCCCAGTAGCCCCCTTAACCTGGTAGCTTCCTGAATCCGCCCCTTCTCTGCCTCCGTCAGCCCCCTTAACCTGGTAGCCTTCTGTATCTGCCTTGTGGCAGCCTCCTGCTGCTCAGTCGCCCAAGCCATGTGCCCCCCCCAAAAAATTTCTTGGGGTTGCCTCTCGTCCACGGGCTTCCAGACTCGCCTTCGTGCTGCCTCCTCATACCACCTCCTCTCGGCTTTGGCTGCCTCCAGCTCTTCACGAGGGAGGCGATATTCTCCCGGTTGTGCCCAAGGACCCTTTCCGTCCAATAACTCTTCCCATGTCCAGACCCTCGGCTCCTGGACACGCTGCTTGGTCCTTTGATGGTGGGTTTTTCTGTCACGATCGTCTTCGAAATGAGCGGACCAAAGCGCAGCGCGTTGAGTGAACATGACTTTTATTTATATAAAGCAACCACGAAAAACCAACAAATGACGATACGTGAAGTCCAAAAGTTACAAATACTGAAACACGGAACATGGAACACTGGAACAAAAACCCACAAACACAAGGTGAAAAACACACAGAATATATATGGCTCCCAATCAGAGATAACGAGCCGACAGCTGACACTCGTTACCTCCGATTGGGAGTCATTAACCAATCACCACTAAACACAAACAAATGAAACTCACCCATACCCAACACCACCAAATGAAATACACCCTGGCTCTAACACACAGTCCCGGAGCCAGAGTGTGACAACAACTTAGTACAGTGAATATATTGTATACTGTAAGTACTGCAAGTAATACAGTATTGAATGTCTGTATATTCAGCACTTGCATAAAAATACAGTAGTCCAACTGCAAAAGCCCAAAGAACAAAGAAAACTCTAAATGAAAAGCACATTACAGTACACTCAAAAATGTTGTGCAACTGTGAAATCAAAGTCAATGAGAGAGTCATTCTGCCTCAGCATCACGTCTTTGTGCTGGTTCCGGCCAGAGGACTTCGTCCACATCACAGGCAACGTTGTCCCTTGCCAGGCAACGGGGGAAAAAACCCTCTGGTGTGCCGGATCCAGCCTTGACAACACTCCACACCTATGTCACCACAGGCCAATTCCATTGCCTGTAAGAGATTTTCCCTGGTATATGGGTTTCGGTCATAGACCTTCCACCGCCACACAGAGAAAAACTATTCTATTGGGTTGAGGAAAGGGCTGTATGGTGGAAGGCAAACATTTATGAATCGCTGGTTGATGTTGAACCACTCGTATATCCGGACACCACGTGAAAGCTGACATTGTCCCAAACCACGACACGATGCACTGCCTACTGATGATCCTGCTGCTCACGCTCAAACAAAACACACCCAGAAATGTAAGAAGATGTTCAGTGTTATATGGCCCCAGGGTTGCATGACGGTGGAGAACCCCACGATTACTTAAGGCTGCACAAAGGGTGACATTGCCACCACGCTGGCCAGGGACTTCCACAATGGCACGTTGGCCAATTATGTTCCTGCCTCTCCTTCTCCTCTTCGCCAGATAGAACCCTGTTTCATCTACAAAAGTGTATTCATGGGGCCTTTCCATGGAATCCAATTCAAACACTCTATATATAAAAATAGATAAGTAGTTTAGTAAGTGATACAGAAAGACAGACTTCTGAAATAGTGCATTTGTATGCACTCCTGATTACAGTTTTTTTCCAACTGCTTACACACGTTTTCAAAACTGTCTCCTTTTTTCAAAACTCTACACACAATTCCCAAAACTGCGCACACAAAATGCAAAATGCCTCACATCTCCTTCAAAATGTAACACTGCATTCAAAATGCCATAAACACATGTCAGAATGAAGCATTTGCATCAAATGGCAAACACTTCTTTCATAATAGTACATTTGTGGATATACCATGTAAACACTGTTCTAAATCTAAAGCTCTTTGGTCTTTCATAGGCTTATATCTACATTTCAATACAATGTTCTACAGTGAAAGTAATCTGCTGAGAGGGGTAACAAGTACACTGTAAACACCAATGCAATGTAGAAACAGAAAATATTTATTAGACCAAACATTACTGTTGTATACAGTAGCATACAACAAAACCATAAACATATGTAAGCCAAAAGTATATTCTTTAGAATACAGTAAAGAACACAATTGTGTGTGTCTTCATCTCTTCTCCGGGCTGGGTCTGGCCACAATACTTCGTCCACATCACAAGATACGTTTTCTCTTTCCAAACATCGAGGGAAGTATCTCCTAGCATGGCGTATCCAACCTTGGACAGAGGCAACCTCTACGTCCCCACATGCGTCCTCCATTGCCTGGAGAAGCGGCATGCGGGCATAGGGTTGGCGATCATACACTTTCCAGCCCAAGGCTGAAAATAATAATTCTATGGGATTTAGAAAAGGTGAATATGGGGGTAGGTACAAAACTACAAATTGTGGATGGGTGGCAAACCAGTTTTGGACCAGAACAGCCCGGTGGAAACTAACATTGTCCCATATAACCACAAATCTAGCAGGCTCCTGATCTGGATCAGGGACAAGCATTGTGTAAATTGCATCCAGAAAAGTGAGCATATGGCCAGTGTTGTACGGACCCAGTGTGGCATTGTGATGGAGGACCCCGTTTTGAGTGATGGCAGCACACATAGTTATATTACCCCCACGCTGTCCAGGGACATTGGTAATTGCCCTCGGTCCTATAACATTTCTTCCGCGGCGCCTGGTTTTGGTGAGGTTGAAGCCAACCTCATCCACATAAATACAGTTTTTCTCGATTGTTTACACACATTTTCTGAAAGCATGCCTCATATTCTCAGAACTCTACACACTAATCAAAAAACACACACACAATGGGCAAAGCCCCTCAATTCTCCAGCAAAATGAAACTTTACATTCAAAACAATCTTATTTCTTATCAAAATGGTATTTTGTTTTCAAATGACACACACAAACCAACATATGAATAGACATTTATAAGAACCAGTTGAACACTGATGTGCTCAATGTAAAACACTATGATGAATGGAAAACACTTCTTCTCCATTCATCATAATGACTTAGGCCTTTTTTTGGTTCAGTGTTGCCATTACTACAGACAGTATATACATAAGTGTGTTGTAAAATATTTTAGAATATTGTTTTTATACTCAGAACACACAAATACACGGTAACAAATATATTTCATTTTCCCCACAAAAACAATGTACACAGTGTACATCCCATTCCCAACCAACACAAAGTTGCACATGCAGTGGTCTACATACAAAACAGAAGAATTTAATGTATACAGTTACAGTAAAAAATAAAATAAAATATGCTGCATCCTCTCTTCTGTTGCGGTCTGGCCACAGCACCTCATCCACATCACAAGCAATGTTTTCCCTGGCCAAGCAGCGGGGGAAATATCACCTAGCATGGCGATTCCAGCCATGAAAAGCATCAGCTGCTATATCTCCACATGCGTCTTCCATTGCTTGGAGAAGAGGTATACACGTTTGTGGATTTCGGTCATACACTTTCTATCTCCAGGCAGAAAAAATGGAGAATGGAGAATATGGAGGGAGATAAACAACTAAAAAGCGTGGGTGGGCAGTGAACCAGTTACAAACCAGAGCAGCCCTGTGGAAACTTACGTTGTCCCAAATGACAACGTACCTGAGCTGCTCTGGGCCATCTACCTGATCTGGTGGAATGAGTGTGTTGTGTAGGGTGTCCAGGAATGTGATCAGATGGGCGGTGTTGTAGGGGCCAAGGGTAGCATGGTGATGGATGACGCCGTGGTGGGTAATCGCTGCACACATTGTGACGTTCCCTCCGCGCTGGCCAGGGACTTGAACAATGGCACGCTGGCCTATGATATTCCTTCCCCTCTTTCGTCTTTTTGTGAGGTTGAATCCAACCTCATCAATGAAGATGAACTGGTGCTCCACTGCAGCCACCTCTAACTCAAGGACTCTCTGAAACACACATGACAATATCAGAAATAGACATGGAGTGGTCACTATTGTGAAGCACAATCATTATGATTACAATACTGAAATATGTATAATTTATACAGTGTTGAGAGTATGCATCAATTGTGGGATTGTATAGGACTCACTTGCACATAGTTATATCGCAATTCTTTGACTCTTTCTGAATTGCGTTCAAATGGCACCCTGTAGACCTGCTTCATCCTGAGATTATTTCTGTGCAAGACACGGTCCAGTGTTGATAAGCTTACCCTATCAATATTTTGAAATATCTCATTGTTTTCTATTATTTTTCTTTGTATTTGCCGTAATGTTATGGCGTTATTTTCTAGGACCATGTTCATGATTTCAGTTTCCTGTTCAGGAGACCACCTTGTGTTGGTAATCTTTCAGTTCTGCCAAACAAATAGTAAAATGCTGTAAATACAAAGTAGAAATACATTTCCCAAATACTTGAAACATACTTTATTTTTACAGTCCTAAAGAACAGTCCACAGGCAATACTGTACTACTGTACTCATTGAGTACTGTATTGATATGCAGTACTGCAATTTTCTAGTGAGAGTAGATTTCTTACCTATTCTCATTTCGGAATGTCCGGATGATGGATGCTAGTGTACCTGCTCAAATTTGGCTGTACTCTTTGCCCAGCCTCCCTCATTGTTAGACCATGGTTGACCACATGATCAACCAAAGTGGCTCGGATCTCATCAGAGATTACGGTCCTTGGCCTTCCTCATCCTCGTCCTCGTCCTTGTCCTCCCCGTCCTCCTCCTCTTACTCTCACTCCTCTGGCTCTGCCTCTGTTTCCAATGTTGGCATCCATTGTTCAAAACAGGTAATCTGACCTTTGACCTATTTATAGGCCTATACTACAGTAAAGCAGTGATTGGTTAGTGATCAGTTAAGCAATTAGTGTTTGCACATGTGAGGAGTGTGTGTGTGACCTGGTGAATAAGTGTAGCATTTTGATTGGTTGTGTTTGGAAAAGGAAAGCAAGTCACTTTCTGTTAGATTTTTGTGTTTTAGGTAGAGAATTGTGTGTAGTGTTTTGAAAAAAGTGTTTTACGCAATTGAC
This sequence comes from Coregonus lavaretus, assembly GCF_964263955.1. Lineage (NCBI taxonomy): Eukaryota > Metazoa > Chordata > Actinopteri > Salmoniformes > Salmonidae > Coregonus > Coregonus lavaretus. The sequence goes on from NC_140002.1 coordinate 31,021,380, forward strand.
AACTGAGTCAAAGGCTGAGAAATAGCTTATGGTTTTGGAGATTTGGTGTGTAGTTTTGCACTTTGAGTGAGAGGTTTCAAAAATCGTGTGACATGAAAAGATTTTGTGTGTAAGCAGTTGGAAAAAACTGTAACATACACTACAATATAGTGCAGTTTACAGTAACAGTAGGCTAGTAGCATAGCATTGTACTGTAAGCATCAGCGCTGAAAGTGTCTGAGTGTACACTTACTTGCACATACTGAAATCGTAGATCTTTGACCCTTTCTGAGTTGCCCTCAAAGGGTACTCTGTACACTTGCTTCATGCGTACCCTGTTGCGCTGGAGGACATGGTCAATGGTAGAAAGGCTGACACTGTTGATTCCTTCAAAGTTTACATTGTGTTCAACAACTCTTTGCTGTATTTCACGCAGTCGGATGGCATTGCTTTGAAGGACCATATCAACAATGAGAGCCTCTTGCTGTTGGGAGGACATAGCAGGCCTTCCACCCTCATGTGGTAGTCTTGCAATTCTACAAAAAGGGAAAATGCACTTACAAACGTATACATACAGTAAAAATAGTACTGGACATTACTTCTATACGTAAAATATTGTATGGTAAGAAAATTATTCATTTTTTCCCCAGTCCCCTTTCTATTGACAAAGTGATGTACTGTAAATGTATACAGTAAACTTTCAATGACCAAAATAAAAAGAAACAATTACCTGTTCTCTTCTCTGAATGTCCTGATTCAGCTGGTAGAGCACGGCGCTTGTAACGCCAAGGTAGTGGGTTTGATCCACGGGACCACCCATACACAAAAAAATAAAATAAAAATGTATGCACGCATGACTGTAAGTCGCTTTGGATAAAAGCGTCTGCTAAATGGCTTATTATTATTATTATTATTATGGTGGCCACAGAGAATCTTCTCAAATTGGGTTGCACTCTTTGTCCTGCTTCCCTCATTGTCATTCCATGAACAACAACATGGCCTATCACAGTTGCTCGAATTTCTTCTGAAATTACTGTTCTTGGTCTTGCTCTTCCTCGTCCTCGTACTCTTCCTCCTCGTCCACCACCTCTTACACATACTCTTCCTCCTCTGCCTCTAAGATTGTTTCCATCCATTGTTGGTATCAACATTCAATGTACCTGTGCCGCCTGTGCACTCTGAACTGGCTTATATTCTGTACAATTGGTTTGATCACATCATTAGAAACAAGTGTGAACAATTTGGAGTTGTTGTGTGTAAACGATGACAACTGTGTTGTAGTTGTGTTTAACTTTTGCCGCCTGTGTTTACCATTTTGTAACACAAGTGCATCACAGTGTGAAATGTGTTTTGGTGACTGAGAATGTGTTTAAAGTTTTGTAAAAAGAGTGATTGATTCGACAAGTGGGTTTAAGCCACTGAGCATTTGGTTCAGAGAATGGGGTTTAGTGTTTTAGCAATTCAAAAAAACTGTAAAACTCGTAACCTAATGTTGCTCTCCAAAAGTCACATAGCCAGGGGTAGACCAGTGGACGACCCAAGTGTTGTAAAAGCCCTGGCATAGATTATTTGATTGGATGGAGAGTAGGACAAATTGTGAAGAATTCCTTAAGCAGAGACTGTTTGGTCTGACAGGCTATTTCTCCTGGCAGTGAGAGAGAGAGAGACAGAGAGAGCGAGAGACCACAGGTAACTTCCACAAGGCTGTGAACGATCTCAGAGACAAGGCAAGAAGGGCTTTCTATGCCACCAAAAGGAACATAAAACTCGACATCCCAATTAGAATCAATCAGTTATAGAACCCATTGCTCTCTATGGTTGTGAGGTCTGGGGTCCACTCACCAAGTAATAATTCACAAAATGGGATAAACACCCAATTGAGACTCGCATTGCAGAATTCTGCAAAAATATCCTTCATGTACAATGCAAAACCCCAAACAATGTACAGTGGGGAAAAAAAGTATTTAGTCAGCCACCAATTGTGCAAGTTCTCCCACTTAAAAAGATGAGAGAGGCCTGTCATTTTCATCATAGGTACACGTCAACTATGACAGACAAATTGAGGAAAAAAAATCCAGAAAATCACATTGTAGGATTTTTAATGAATTTATTTGCAAATTATGGTGGAAAATAAGTATTTGGTCACCTACAAACAAGCAAGATTTCTGGCTCTCACAGACCTGTAACTTCTTCTTTAAGAGGCTCCTCTGTACTCCACTCGTTATCTGTATTAATGGCACCTGTTTGAACTTGTTATCAGTATAAAAGACACCTGTCCACAACCTCAAACAGTCACACTCCAAACTCCACTATGGCCAAGACCAAAGAGCTGTCAAAGGACACCAGAAACAAAATTGTAGACCTGCACCAGGCTGGGAAGACTGAATCTGCAATAGGTAAGCAGCTTGGTTTGAAGAAATCAACTGTGGGAGCAATTATTAGGAAATGGAAGACATACAAGACCACTGATAATCTCCCTCGATCTGGGGCTCCACGCAAGATCTCACCCCGTGGGGTCAAAATGATCACAAGAACGGTGAGCAAAAATCCCAGAACCACACAGGGGAACCTAGTGAATGACCTGCAGAGAGCTGGGACCAAAGTAACAAAGCCTACCATCAGTAACACACTACGCCGCCAGGGACTCAAATCCTGCAGTGCCAGACGTGTCCCCCTGCTTAAGCCAGTACATGTCCAGGCCCGTCTGAAGTTTGCTAGAGTGCATTTGGATGATCCAGAAGAGGATTGGGAGAATGTCATATGGTCAGATGAAACCAAAATAGAACTTTTTGGTAAAAACTCAACTCGTCGTGTTTGGAGGACAAGGAATACTGAGTTGCATCCAAAGAACACCATACCTACTGTGAAGCATGGGGGTGGAAACATCATGCTTTGGGGCTGTTTTTCTGCAAAGGGACCAGGACGACTGACCCGTGTAAAGGAAAGAATGAATGGGGCCATGTATCGTGAGATTTTGAGTGAAAACCTCCTTCCATCAGCAAGGGCATTGAAGATGAAACGTGGCTGGGTCTTTCAGCATGACAATGATCCCAAACACACCGCCCGGGCAACGAAGGAGGGGCTTCGTAAGAAGCATTTCAAGGTCCTGGAGTGGCCTAGCCAGTCTCCAGATCTCAACCCCATAGAAAATCTTTGGAGGGAGTTGAAAGTCCGTGTTGCCCAGCGACAGCCCCAAAACATCACTGCTCTAGAGGAGATCTGCATGGAGGAATGGGCCAAAATACCAGCAACAGTGTGTGAAAACCTTGTGAAGACTTACAGAAAACGTTTGACCTGTGTCATTGCCAACAAAGGGTATATAACAAAGTATTGAGAAACTTTTGTTATTGACCAAATACTTATTTTCCACCATAATTTGCAAATAAATTCATAAAAAATCCTACAATGTGATTTTCTGGAATTATTTTCCTCATTTTGTCTGTCATAGTTGACGTGTACCTATGATGAAAATTACAGGCCTCTCTCATCTTTTTAAGTGGGAGAACTTGCACAATTGGTGGCTGACTAAATACTTTTTTTCCCCACTGTATGCAGGGCAGAATTAGGACTATACCCGCTAATTATCAAAATCCAGAAAATAGTTGTTAAATTCTACAACCACCTAAAAGGAAGCAATGCCCACACATTCCACCACAAAGCCCTCACCTACAGAGAGATTAACCTAGAGAAGAGTCCCCTCAGCCAGCTGGTTCTGTGGCTCTGTTCACAAACACAAACAGACCCCACAGAGCCCCAGGAAAGCACCACAATTAGACCCAACCAAATTATGAGAAAACAAAAAGATAGCTATTTGACACACTGGAAAGAAACAACCAAAAAAATTGAGCAAACTAGAATGCTATCTGGCCCTAAACAGAGAATGCACAGTAGAAAATCCTTGACTATGTACAGACTCAGTGAGCATAGCCTTGCTATAGGCAGACCTGGCTATCGAGAGAAGAAAGGCTATGTGCCCACTGCCCACAAAATGAGGTGGAAACTGAGCTGCACTTCCTAACCTACTACCAAAGGTATGACCATATTAGAGACACATATTTCCCACAGATCACACAGACCCACAAAGAATTTGAAAACAAATTAAACATGGATAAATTCCCATATTTGTTAGGCAAGATACCACAATGTGCAATCACAGCAGCAAGATTTGTGACCCATGGAGCACAAACAACATTGTAAATACAAACAATATTTATCTGTTTACTTATATTCCCTTACTATTCCTACTGCAACTATTTGCACATTGTTAGAATCACTGTACATAGCTGATAATATAACATTTGAAACGTCTTTATCCTTTTGAAACCTTTATGATTGCAATGTTTACTATACATTTTGTAATGTTGTTTTGTTTATGTTGTTTTTTGTTTCTTCTCACCTTTATTTATTGTTAGAGAGAGAGAGAGAGAGAGAGAGAGAGAGAGAGAGAGAGAGAGAGAGAGAGAGAGAGAGAGAGAGAGAGAGAGAGAGAGAGAGAGAGAGAGAGAGAGAGAGAGAGAGAGAGAGAGAGAGAGAGAGAGAGAGAGAGAGAGAGAGAGAGAGAGAGAGAGAGAGAGAGAGAGAGATAGATAGATAGATAGATAGAGAGTAATATGATAATAGTAAGGTTAGTTGTATTAGTGTAAATAACAGTGGTGGTAGCATTCATTTTAGTAGTAATAATAGTACCTTGTTTCTTTCATGTTTAGCCTATTATTGTCCCAATTCTTTATTCTATTTTTCTATAACTATTCACTGTTATCATTCTATTGTTTTTATTTATATTATTTCGTTATTATTACTATTTAGTTGTATTATTATTATTTATTTGATAATTTGATTACAATGTATATTGTATACATTGATGCTTTGGCAATATTTACGCAATGTTTCTCATGCCAATAAAGCAATTCGAATTTGAATTTGAGAGAGAGAGATTTATTGAATTGAATTATATTGAGAGAGCGCGAGAGAGAGAGAGAGAGAGAGAGAGAGAGAGAGAGAGAGAGAGAGAGAGAGAGAGAGAGAGAGAGAGAGAGAGAGAGAGAGATGGAAAGGCCCTGAGGTTCCTGCTATTGTTCCAAGGTGGATGACACAAGGACAGCCGGCCACTGTGGAAGTGTTTCGGATTCTAACTCTCTTATCAGGTTTTCAGTTACATACACATGCACGAACACACACACACACACACACACACACACACACACACACACACACACACACACACACACACACACACACACAAACACAAACACACACACACACCAGACCAGACCACGGGAAACATACAAAAGTGGGTTTCACTTGCAAGCATTGCAACATTGCACTCACACACATTAGTATTGTATAGTGTAGTATGGTAAAACAACACCTTTCACTGCACCTATCCGTGGATGTGACAATTAAAACATCTTAATCATCTTACAGTCATATCCCTCAAAGCTATTGGGTTTAATTATCTCTAGAGTTGTTTCAATCATTCATCTAAATAGGATGTTTACCAGCAGAGCTGCATTACACTGTTCTGTGGTCACTGTGACACTCTATTAGATTTAATTGTTTACCAAACGCAGCTATTGTTGTCTAGATGGACTGAGGAACACAGACCATAAATCCTGATCTTATTGTATAAACACATTAATCTGTTGATGGGCTATTTTTCCTGCCCAAAATGTGACTGGGCCAGGAGACCTACGTCAACCTTTACAGTACCAAGGAAACATTGTATTTTCCCTGTCAGATACCATGACCTTATCCATGCACTGTAGTCTCTTTGAGTTTAATGTACAGTGAATATACAGAATAGATGTTTGGTATCAAACAATTCTACATGATGCACCCAAGAGGGGGCCAGACACCATAGTTTCTCTCATGGAGGCAACAACATCCTCACCACCACCATCTAGTGGTGTAGAAAGCACAAGCTGCAAAATATATCCCCAGGTGTTGATGGACAGTCCCCAACTGACAGCGAGTGTGAGTAGTGAGTGTTGCAACCAAGGACAGAAGATTTTTAAGCGCTATGCGCTTCAGCACTTGGCGGTCCCATTCTGTGAGCTTGTGTGGCATACCACTTTGTGGCTGACCCATTGTTGTTCCTAGATGTTTCCACTTCACAATAACAGCACTTACAGTTGACCGGGGCAGCTCTAGTACTTGTTGAGAAGGTGGCATCCTATGACGGTGCCACGTTGAAAGTCACTGAGCTCTTCAGTAAGGCCATTCTATTGCCAATGTTTGTCTATGGAGATTGCATGGCTGTGTGCTTGATTTTTTACACCTGTCAGCAACGGGTGCAGCTGTAATAGCCTAATCCACTAATTTGAAAGGGTGTTTACATACTTTTGTACATATATTGTATCTTGTCCTCCATAGACTGATTACAGGGTAAGGAAACTAATGTGTCATTTTGTAATTTGGGTGAACTATCCATTTAATAATGGTGGCTTTACAAGAATCTGTGTCACATAAAAGGAAGTAACTTAACAATATTTATCAGACGAAAGTGATACTCCAGCTCGTAGACTCTCAAAGCTTGTGGTGAAAACAACCTGTTCTCACTGCATGGTATGGACGAGTATCTTTCTGGTATTGTGATTATCTCTAAAGGGCTTTGACTGTCTGGTGCTACTAGTCTTAACCACATTATTCTACATGCAAGGTATAGCTGTACCTATACCGTCCTGTGTAATGCAAATGTGCCCTCCCTCCTTCACCTGTTCTTTTGAATGCCTATGTCTTTTGGAATTGGAACATGGAACATAAACAGAGAACAGATCAGCATGTTCCAGCCTTCTTGTGTGTCATCAACAATCTTTATTGTGCTCTTTCTGAGAATTATTGGCCACTGACATGAGTCCACTGATGCCGAACATTGTTTTCATACAGTCGTGCTTTTTTCCTCTGTCATGTTTGGATTAAAATGCTGCATATTCCCATCAAAGGCCCCAGGGTAGAGGGAGGCAGAGGGGGGTAGACTGACAGAGGAGGTTCTGGTTCCACATGGTGCTTAGATGGGTGGGTAGGAATGAGGGGGTGTGGGGGTGTGGGTGGAGGAGGGTTTCAAGCTAGCAGGTACACTGACATTTAATGATATAACCCACTAGAGTGTGTTCACTAGAGTGTGAACTGACTCATGTTGATTGGCCTAATATTAAAGCTTAGCTATGACGGCATGGCCAGAAAACTCCCAGTAAATCCACTTATTCATGGTGTACAGGCCTGGTCTATTTTTGAGCGAGTGTGACTGTGTGTGGTGCATACAAAGAGGGAAAGCATACACCCCTTGGCCAAGTTCCTTATGTATAAGGGGGAGAGAGTGGTTAGAGCATGGCGCTTGCAACGCCAGGGTTGTGGGTTCGTTTCCCACGGGGGGGCAGTATGAAAATGTATGCACTCGCTCTGGATAAGAGCATCTGCTAAATGACTAAAATGTAATGTAAATGATCTGTTAAAGGGGCAATCTGCAATTGCTACATCAATTGTTTTACTTTTAAATTCATGATATATAGCCATTTACTGTTGAAGAATTTATAAATGCCTCATGAGCTTAGTTCCACTGTCTAACCCCATCAGAACCCAAAATATAAGCCTGTTTCACGCCTTTGTTTGTAAACAATGCAATTGTAAACAAACACGGTATAGCCTCAAAACACAGTTAAAACTATCATTTTGAATGGTCATTGATGGTCAACCTTGCATCTATACACTCTCAGAAAAAAGGGTACAGTTAGGGTACAGTATTGTTCCCTGGTTTAGAAAAAGATAAAAATACACATAATGTACTTTCAGAGGAACACATAAATCTCAAATGGTACTGTTCGGATGTGCGGATAATCTAGTATAATGGTACATTGGTGTACTGAACATTTTGAATATAAAGGTACAATCATCAAACACAAAAAGGGGTACGGTGAAGGTACATTTCTGAGTACAAACGTATTTTATGTACCCTTAAGGGTGCACAAATTATTCTTGATGGTACTGATCTGTACCTTAGCAGAAAAGCTACAAATTGACAATGTATTGAAGAAAGGTACTGTTGATATTCGTACCCACCATAAGGTACAATGATGAATCCACCTGTGCCATTTTATTGACAGGATTTAAATATTGTAACGGCAGGGCCTCATTATATTGGAGGCGTGGCTTAGTGGGGGCGTGGCTTTCAGTTAGTTATTTTTGACCATCCATGAGAGATAGTGTTGTACCAGTTTAAGTGGTCTACGGTTATGTTAAAGCTGCAACTTTTTGGGCAACCTGACCACATTCACATAGAGAGGTCAGTTATAGAGCTGTCATTCGCATTGAACGCAAGTCTAAGCAGTGACAGATTTGTTCTATGGAAGAAAACTAGACTCCCTGCGGACCTGGCATTTTTTCACTCCCTCCTCTCTACATTCTCTTCATCTGTTTCTGCTGCTAAGGCCACTTTCTACCACTCTAAATTCCAAGCATCCGCCTCTAACCCTAGGAAGCTCTTTGCCACATTCTCCTCCCTGCTGAATCCCCCCCCCCCCCTTAAGGGTGCACAAATTATTCTTGATGGTACTGATCTGTACCTTTACTTAGCAGAAAAGCTACAAATTGACAATGTATTGAAGAAAGGTACTGTTGATATTCGTACCCACCATAAGGTACAATGATGAATCCACCTGTGCCATCTTGTTGACAGGATTTAAATATTGTAACGGCAGGGCCTCATTATATTGGAGGCGTGGCTTAGTGGGGGCGTGGCTTTCAGTTAGTTATTTTTGACCATCCATGAGTGATAGTGTTGTACCAGTTTAAGTGGTGTACGGTTATGTTAAAGCTACAGTTTTCTGGGCAACCCGACCACATTCACATAGAGAGGTCAGTTATAGAGCTGTCATTTGCATTGAAAGCAAGTCTAAGCAGTGACAGATTTGTTCTATGGAAGAAAACTAGACTCCCTGCGGACCTGGCATTTTTTCACTCCCTCCTCTCTACATTCTCTTCATCTGTTTCTGCTGCTAAGGCCACTTTCTACCACTCTAAAATCCAAGCATCCGCCTCTAACCATAGGAAGCTCTTTGCCACATTCTGCTTCCTGCTGAATCCCCCCCCACCCCCCCTTAAGGGTGCACAAATTATTCTTGATGGTACTGATCTGTACCTTTACTTAGCAGAAAAGCTACAAATTGACAATGTATTGAAGAAAGGTACTGTTGATATTCGTACCCACCATAAGGTACAATGATGAATCCACCTGTGCCATCTTGTTGACAGGATTTAAATATTGTAACGGCAGGGCCTCATTATATTGGAGGCGTGGCTTAGTGGGGGCGTGGCTTTCAGTTAGTTATTTTTGACCATCCATGAGTGATAGTGTTGTACCAGTTTAACTGGTCTACGGTTATGTTAAAGCTGCAACTTTTTGGGCGACCTGACCACATTCACATAGAGAGGTCAGTTATAGAGCTGTCATTCGCATTGAAAGCAAGTCTAAGCAGTGACAGATTTGTTCTATGGAAGAAAACTAGACTCCCTGCGGACCTGGCATTTTTTCACTCCCTCCTCTCTACATTCTCTTCATCTGTTTCTGCTGCTAAGGCCACTTTCTACCACTCTAAAATCCAAGCATCCGCCTCTAACCCTAGGAAGCTCTTTGCCACATTCTGCTCCCTGCTGAATCCCCCCCCTCCTCCCTCTCTGTGAAAAAAAAAACATTGTAAAGTGGTTATCCCACTGGCTATAAGGTGAATGCACCTATTTGTAAGTCGCTCTGGATAAGAGTGTCTGCTAAATGACGTACAGTGGGGAAAAAAAGTATTTAGTCAGCCACCAATTGTGCATGTTCTCCCACTTAAAAAGATGAGAGAGGCCTGTAATTTTCATCATAGGTACACGTCAACTATGACAGACAAATTGAGGAAAGAAAATCCAGAAAATCACATTGTAGGATTTTTTATGAATTTATTTGCAAATTATGGTGGAAAATAAGTATTTGGTCACCTACAAACAAGCAAGATTTCTGGCTCTCACAGACCTGTAACTTCTTCTTTAAGAGGCTCCTCTGTCCTCCACTCGTTACCTGTATTAATGGTACCTGTTTGAACTTGTTATCAGTATAAAAGACACCTGTCCACAACCTCAAACAGTCACACTCCAAACTCCACTATGGCCAAGACCAAAGAGCTGTCAAAGGACACCAGAAACAAAATTGTAGACCTGCACCAGGCTGGGAAGACTGAATCTGCAATAGGTAAGCAGCTTGGTTTGAAGAAATCAACTGTGGGAGCAATTATTAGGAAATGGAAGACATACAAGACCACTGATAATCTCCCTCGATCTGGGGCTCCACGCAAGATCTCACCCCGTGGGGTCAAAATGATCACAAGAACGGTGAGCAAAAATCCCGAACCACACAGGGGGACCTAGTGAATGACCTGCAGAGAGCTGGGACCAAAGTAACAAAGCCTACCATCAGTAACACACTACGCCGCCAGGGACTAAAATCCTGCAGTGCCAGACGTGTCCCCCTGCTTAAGCCAGTACATGTCCAGGCCCGTCTGAAGTTTGCTAGAGTGCATTTGGATGATCCAGAAGAGGATTGGGAGAATGTCATATGAAACCAAAATATAACTTTTTGGTAAAAACTC